>NC_042616.1:272398587-273000750 GCF_901001135.1 Rhinatrema bivittatum | reverse complement strand
GGAGGACCCTTTAAATCTAACACAGGAACATCAGGACCTGTGTTAAAGTCTCAAAGCTCTTGCATTGGAAATTTGTCAGCCACATTATTTTAGCTATACCTATTTGAAAAATGTTAATCTAATTCAAATTGAAACAATTTTTTTCAATAAAGAATTGGTTGGATGGAGGATTTTTTTTTACCTGTAATTAACTCTAAGCATATGTTTTTACTTTTTTTTTTTTTTTTAATATATGGTACAGCATTTGTGCATTCCTGAGGCCTTTTTCCTCCCAATTTAAAACTTCAAAATTCCAATTCAATTTTTGGATACATAAGCATTTGATATTTCATTTCTTGAATTTTTTTTGGACATTCACAAATTTCTAAGTCAGCTGCGTTACATAATTTACATCTAATTGCCTTTGAATGCGCTGGTTTGCATGGATTTGCAAAATTGCATGCAAATCCCATGCAAAGCAGCTCATTGTAATCTGGGTTAGGTTTTGCAAAATGTCTTGGATATTGTGCTTTATCGCCATGATGTACACTGTTTTTAATGCACATTGTAGCCCTACTGCGGCTTGATGCATCACCCTCTTAAGTTTGTATTTTCCAAACTGTCAGTCAGAATGAGCTCAGCATGTTGTATGTGCAAATACAAAGCTAATTATAAAACTCCCTTAGCTGTATGTCCATAACTTAATCTGCATTGCAACCTGTTTAACAGTTGAAGGTTTGGTTTGGGGTTGTGTGTTGGGAGTGGGGAAAGGCTAGGCAGCTTCTGCTTTTTTTTGTTTTTAAGCAAATGGGATGTAATCTAATAATGTGAATATAGGTTAAGCACATATACTATTGTGTCTTACAAACAAAACTTGTTTCCTGAGAAAATCTATGTTAATTTAATTTGCCTTGTTTATCCAAGGAAGTGAGATGTTTTAAACAAGGCAAATTGCAAGTATGTTTCTCTCTGGCACAATGACAAATGGTAAGATATATATATGGTAGGATCAGCAGGGGGTCCCTGAGGAGAAGAGGGGAGAAAGATATTTCCGCTCTGCAATTACTTTTCTAATCCAGGAATTCAAATTAACCATCCAGAATAGATCTACATTCCACAAACCCCACTGCAAGCCATGCTTAACGCTTATATTGCCAATGTCTCTTCCTAGCCTTTCAAAAATGCCCAAAATAGCACATGCTGCATATTAGCCATTAACTACATTAAATATTAGCAACTGAGAACATGACAGCAGATAAAGGCCATACGGCCCATCCAGTCTGTACACCCACGTCTCCTGCTTTGCTTTATATGAAGCTAAACTGTCATCTATTATATATGTGTATAATAATCAAAGCCACTTTTTCAGATCCTTGCACTTTCAGGAAAGGGGAACACCTTCAGGAACTGCTGAACCCTGAGAAAACTCATCAACATCCTGATGGGTTTCTTTGATCTGGGGGAGCGCGACTGCATCCAGGGCCCTTGAGAATCAATCAGGATATTGTCAGTCAAAGGCCTTTACACACCAAAATAGTGGTCAGTCAAAACATTTCATGATGCAAGAGGATTCTTCTTACAGCGTTACACTAATGAAACGCACACATGCAGTAGGCGACGAAGCTTTCCAGTGTCCTGGTGGCCTCCTGGCCTCCAAGATTTCCTTTTAGCACTAGATATGGAAATTTTTCACCCTTCTCCAGATACTCCTCAGCACCTGCCGTCTTTGCAGCTTCCCGAGATGATAATTCTTCTTAGAGAAAAGCAGAACTCCTTGTTTAAAGGTCACTTTGCCATCTCCCCGCTTCTAGTTCCCTGGACTAGTAGACCCTTTCTTCTTTGTCTGATTTTCAAGTATACAGGAAGCAAACAGACTACAGCTTCTTCTCCTTCAAAACTCCTGGGGAAGCAGGAAGGCAATTACTTCATTCTCTCCAACCAGTTCAACAACTCTTCCTTGCTCTTTTCATGACCTCTAGGTGGGACCTACTATAAATACTTTTTGATAATTTACATAACACATTCCATATGGGATAAACTATGCAAACGAATTATGTGACAGACCTTAGATGACCGTGCTCAATGGGATTTTTTTTTCTCTCTTTTGAGATGGGTATAGGGGTTTTTATCCATGGGGCTGGGCCACTGTTAGGCACACTGGACCCAAGGGTAGTGAGGAAAATAATTTTTACTGTTGACCAATCCAGCAAAGGAGGACTGGCTGAGCCCCTAAGGCAACTTTCCCTTTGAGACAAAAGAGCCCTCCGATAAATACGCAAAGCTTATCTTTTTATTGATGGGCCTTCTTTTATCGACTTGTAGGAAGAAAGACCTAAGCGGTCATTCTGCCTAATGACAAACCTTCATAGCTTTTTATGTTTTTCAGACTATTGTGGTGAATAGCAAGGCTTTAGCAGTCACAAATATTTCAGGTGTGAAACCCACAAACTGTAGCACTGGGAGGAGAGATCCAAGTGGCCATCAACCGCAGACCCATAAGCCTACTCGTAATACCAGAAGAGCAGGGCTTTCAGAAGCACTAGTAAAATGTTATTTTCTCCTAACACACCTGTGACATAGATATTCCTACATATCTGAGCACCTGGCACTTTGAACCAGGATATCTTCTATATTTAAAAGTACAGTATACTTACTAGATAGGCAAAATATTTTATTGTAGCATCTGTATTAAATGCCACTCATCCCTTGACCTTTAGTTAAAACCACGTTTCTACCACATACCCAGAGAGAGTAACCTCTAATCTTATCTAACATTTCCATTTCTACATTATGCTAGCAATCCACAAGCATTTCCTACAAAATTGTAGAGACACCTTTATAAGCTTTAAGCAAAATATCTTTTTGATGTGGCTTTACACACTGCAGAGCATTTCAACATATTTTGACTATATTTCTTCAATTAACCTCTTAGTAACCCATTTGAGCTCAAGGAAAATCACTTAGGAGGCAAAGCATGATTAACCATGTAAGCTAGACTAGGTCAAGTGAAGACTGATGTAAGAAATTTCCAAGGCAGGAACTGAATGGCCAAACTAGGGCTAGGTGCCCTGAATCTCTGCCGGATTGACTTCACTCACCTTTTGTGAGGGAGTCCCTTAAAGCAGGGATGGCCAACTTGGTCCTTGACATCCACAAACAGGCCTGGTTTTATTACGCATGAGAGATATGCAAATCTGTGTATGCATGCTCATTGTAGATACATTGAAAATCTGGCCTGTTTGTGACTCTTGAGGACTGGAGTTGGCCACACCTGCCTTTATGGCAATAGTGACATGAACAACTGCTCTGCTTTTTCCTACCTAAAAACAGCCCTGCCATTTTGTAGGGGGAAGACTCTCTCTACAGCGGTGCTGCTCAATACAGTCCTTGGGGCACACCTAACCAGTCAGGTTTTCAGGATATCCACAATGAATGTGCCTGAGATATACATGCACTGCTTCCATAGTATGCAAATCTCATCTCGGGCACATTCATTGTGGATATCCTGAAAACCTGACTAGTTGGGTATGCCCCGAGGACTCAGTTGAGAAGCATTGATCTACACAGCCTGCAGGTGGAGGAACATACTTTTTAGTATTCCTACTGATATTGCAAATATAAGGGACTACCCAAGTCCCTCACTTTCTATATTGACCCTAGTATTAAAACCTGGCTAGGATCTAGAAGTTTGCAGACCATCCCTGAAGGCATCTTTAGTGAGGCTCCTTTGGGTTGGTCAGCAGTGCACTATGAAACAAGCTGCTTGCAGCAGTGTGTGTGTGTGTGTGTGTGTGGTTTTTGTTTCCTTCCTTTGGTTAGAAGTTTGGGAAATAGGGGAGTGGTGGAAGTGGTCCCCAATTTTAAGCTCCACAGTCTGTATCAGGGAACAGATTCTGCCCTTGCCAGGACCTCCACAGGTCTGGAAGGAATAGTCTGGGAGAATGAAGTTAAGAGAACAGTTTCTATGTTTTGGGATTTTTTTTTTTTTTTTTTGAGATCTTGGGTCTACCTAAGGAGGATTTCCCTCCTGCCTTGGAAGGTTAGGAAGATGCTGGGGCTCCATCTGCCCAATTAAAGAAGAGATGAGAAAGGAGACATTTTTGTAGACTTTATACTTGTGTTTTGGGAGGAATTTTTTTTTGGCCACTAATTCCTGCCCATTTAGAGAAGTAGGGTTTGTTTGTTTGTTTGTTTGTTTTTTTTTTTTTGAGGGGGGGGGGGAGATTTTGAGCATCTGAAAATATGCTGCTGACCATGGGGTGCCATACAGTGGTCAGCATTCTCTACCTCAAGATCCTAACTTCAGCATGATTCCTGGCATTCTGATGATCTGGTGCATCGTGCAGCTCTTCTCGCCAACTCAGCAGTTTTATAGGCCCAGCGTAGGTTGTCCTGTGGGCACATCCAGATGACATCACTGATTTCCTATAAAAGAAGCTCAGTCCTCTGAGCAGATGCCTGGGCAACAGGTTTTGGCTTTGTGTGCTCCTGTTCTAGTTTCTGTTTTCACCTGTGACCCAGCCTAACCCTTGATTCTGCCTTGTCCTGTGCCTGTCCTGACTTCTTGCTTGCTGCTTAGCTGCATTTGAATGCTGCCTGCTCTGACCTCAGCCTGCCCCTGATATTGCATGAACTCTGCCTGCCTTGACTTGCCTGTTTGACTACACTTCTGTCTCCTGATTCTGTTCTGGTGCCTTGGTCCTGACTGTCAGCTGCTGTGTCCCCCACCTCTGGACTGTGACAGTATCATTTTGGGGCTTTGCCACCTAAAGACCCAGTGTTTCAAAAAGAGGGAGATGCTAGCCCCTACTTAGGAGCCCACTTCCTACCGCTCAGGAGTATGGGGTTTTCTTAGTTTTGCCATCCAAAGGAACAGTAGCTCTGCTAACAGGACTGAGACAAGGCACGCTGTACTGTGGTGCTGGTAGTGGTTTTTGTATGAGGATTATCTGAAGAATTGGACTTTTGAGTATATTTGGTTGCAGTAAATTTTTGTCGAACATCCAACCAGAGCGTCCAGCGTCTTCATTCAGAATAAAGTGCTCCAAAACAAGGCCATCCCGAGAGTGAGTACATCTCTGAAAACAACCAAAGTAGACTGTGTGACCTGCTCCCCAACCTTGTGAGCCTAGGGCCCTGGAGGGTGGTCATCCTCCTCCCCTGCTGGAAGAATCCTGGTGGCTTGAAGAAAAGGAGAGCCATGTACCCTGCATCCCGGGAAGTCCCCATAGAAGGTTACACAAAGAAAAGACCGTACACTGAACTTGTGGTTTCCAAAGACTTTTTTTTTTTTTTTTTTATCTTGGAGGCAGGTAGTGTGGCCTTGCTATACTTTTCTATTATCAGGTACTGAAATATTCCGAGCACTAAGGTGATTGGTATTTATGCTCAGGAATTTTGGGGAGGGGGCAACTGATGGGGGAGGGGTTGGATTAGGAAATAGTCATTTTTCTTTTCTGCTGTGTCCTGTCCATTCCAGGATTTATCCCTCTTCCAGTTCCCTGCAGGCTGTGCTTCAGAGCAGGAAGCAGAGGATAATCAAATAACCAGGATATTTGATTAACCCAGCATTGCTTATTCCCCCATGCAGGCTGTTGATAGGCTTTCACTGATTTTTACGACTGAGTACATGATTATTCTGCTCTTTTGTCAGACAAAGGTCTTATTTGAATAAAGTCATTCTCTATCTCTGACAGGATCTCTACTGATTTTCTACTCATTTTGTTACTTACAGAATACTCTTGCACATCACTTCAAACAGATAAGTACACCGGCTTTTAAAGGATATGGTTCCTCATATCGAGATTACTCATGTCCTAAACCAGACAAATTGAGGTATTTGTGCTTAATCCAAAAGCATATATACTAACATCTGAATTCCTCAGGTGAACTAATCTCTTCTATCAATGTGCTGGGACAGAAAACATCTGAGGGTGGGTGAGCTTGAGATCAGCACTTTATCTGGGTCTTTACATGTCCTCTCCTGGCAGGAAGCTCCTACTGCACCTCCAATGGGGTATACAGGATTTAAACTAGTTTGATAATTTATTTATTTATTTAAAAACTTTTATATACCGGCATTAGTAAGCATACATCATACCGGTTCACATTGTAACTGAAAGGCTGAAATTACAATCAACAGGGAGGGGAAGCAGGGAGGAATATACATAGTGCAGGAGACAATGAAAAAGAAGCATTAAAACTGTAACAGGCTATTTACAGGTCTGGATATACAGGCTATTTACAGGTCTGGATATACAGGCTTAAACGTGTTGCTTACAGGGTCTATATACTTACAAGAGCCCAAGGGTCTATATACTTATTTATTTATTTTGATTTTTTCTATACCGGCATTCGTGATAACATCACATCAAGCCAGTTTACAGTAAACAATGGGGTAATAACTGGAACATAGAACCAAATATGTAATATACATATTATAAATACAGTTACAATAAACAAGGATACGTACAACTAGGAGTAAGAAGAAGAAAAGATAGGAACTTTAACATGTTGTATTAACCTGTAGAATGGTAAAGTTTCCAAAGATGGAAGTGAATGATTTACAATGAATTGTTCAGTTAAAAAATGCAGTTTTTAACAATGAGGAAGAAAACATAAGTAATGAAGATTCTGGATGTTTATAAAGTGTAGGGGAAGATTATCAGGAGATAAGTATATAGACTTACAAGAGGTCTATATACTTACAGGGTCTATATACTTACAAGAGCCCAAGGGTCTATATACAAAAGGTTCAATGAGGGAGGGTGGAGATTAGACAGGGTAGGCTTGTTGGAAGAATGTTTATTCTTTAAGGCAAAGTTCTCTTGCGTGTACATACAATATGTTTACATATTCCAACTCCTAAATTGAATAAAATATTTTCTGTACTTTTTTTTTTTCTTTCTATGTCCTACATTTCTCCTATCTACAACTCATGCCCTTATTACCACTGCTTCACCTCTTGCTTGACTTAACTTCTGGCCACATATACTATCTTGCGTCTCACTATTCTTATCAAGTCACAGTCTTGGCCTATTCATCTCTTGCCCACACCCAACACACCATCTTCTAACGTTTTTTTGTTCTCTGATCTTCCAGTTTTTATCTATTTTCCTACCCCCCCCCCCCCCCACACACACACTCTTGTCACAACATTCTCTTCTCCTTGAAAGCTTATGTAATCTATGGTTACATACTGCATTGGTACATTCTCCAAAGACAAGCAGGATGCTAGTCCTCACAGGGGAGACATTATCAGAGCCCTGATTCAGAAAACTTATATCAAAATTTCTAGAACTTTGACTAAGCATACTGAGCATGTGCAGCACGCATATACCATGTGTCCACATGGGGTCCCTCTCCAGTCTTTCTGCGGAACTGTAAGCCTCAAGGTGTGAGTGAGCTCACGTTTTGCCTGTTTTTGGTCTTGTGGATTAGACCCCATGAGTGGTCCCTGGACTAGGGGTTAATGAATTGGATATTCTGCCTCTAGGGGAGCCTGGACATAGATCTATCTGCATCCTCTTGCAACAGGAAGGTGGTTCTGTTCTGCTCCCTATACAGGTCAGATGGAAAAGGTCTTGGATGCCCTTGCCAGTCATTGGGCCAAGGGTCTTCTGTATGCATGTCCTCAGATTCCCTTAGTGGCGAAGACTCTTTTGAAGCTATGCAAGAACAAGTTTTCAGCATTGGGGCTCCATATCATGATGTCATCCATGTGTGAGGACTAACATCCTGCTGTCCTCAGAGATTAATAATGATTGTGTATATGGAATAGAGTAAGATCCAGTATTCATTGTATGTAAATTTACCTCATTCATATTCATTAAGGATATCCTCGAGGGCTGGGAATGAATACCACTGTATTAGTGCAAGTGCCTCTCTAGAGTTCTCCAGTTGCACTGAAAAGAGGATGTCCTGCCTGAGCCCCTGGAGTGTAGAACACTTTGTAAGCTCCATGAAGATTGTCAGCTAATTAAGTGGATCGCATCTGATCTGGAGGTCATGTAGTACTGGCTTACCTTGCTATGTAAAGTCTAGGGCTTCCCAAACCTGTTCTGTGGATCCCATAACCAATTATGTTTTCAGCTAGAAAAATAGCTGCTAGAAAATACAGATTTGAAATCTGCCTGAGTTTTTTTTAGTTCGGTTGGATATAGAGAGGAAGAGAACTGAAGTTCTGTCTAATTCTGCCCAGGTAGGTCAACTGTCCCCTGCAGGGATCTCAGTGAGTATAGCCAGATAGGCTGGACCACCTGATACATAGGAGACTAGTTTTAGCTCAGAAGTTACAACACCCTTTTGTGACTGAACCATTGTTGTTGCTCTTGTGACTGAGAGCTGCAGTTGGATCTCTGCACCTGGGGTGCTGTTAATTGCATCCTACAAGTTGAGGGTAAAGGTTCCACAGACTGATCACTACTAGGAGGTTATTGAGCGCATCAGTGACTCTTCTGAATATTTGTAGGGCAGAGGTCTATATCTGATCCTGTATAAATCAGTGAACCGTTGGACAACAATCACCAATTTAAATCAGTTATTTATCTGCACCAGATGTAGGCCTATGGATAACAGTTAAACCCAAGTCCCATCATTGTACCCAGAGGCAGAAGGGTGTATCCCTTTACCTATTCCAGCTGAAATTTGTGGCTTGCATACATATTTCTGGGCCCAGATATTAGTGTAAATATATACCAGTAAGGATTATTAGGAGCTCTAAAGAATATACAAGGCTTTGGCACTTAGTTCATTGCAATGGGGCAGAGAAAATAAACTATGAATATTGCTGAAAACTGGTCTGTGTCTATATTCATATGTCTATAGTTAAGCCTTTGTGTGTGTTTCTTTTTACCGCAACTCTGATCCTTGCAATAATAAAAGCTTCATTCTTTTACCTTGGTGTGTTCATTGGCTCACAGGTAAAAGGGGTTGGGGGCGGTACTAGAATACTCCTGTTAGAGCCATTTCCCATCAGAAGTCTATTCATCGAGGAGGACTCGCACTGTACAGACAATACCTCTGGGCTATAAACAGTGCCTGGGTGAGGTGTTAGAGCCATCTGTCCAGTGCACTGCTGATATGGAATTCATCAACTGTATAAATCTTTTGTGCCCCCAACCCCCACCTGAGGCTGGCAAGGTGCTCTATGGTCTTATTTGGAAATAGTTGGAATCAGTTGAAGTGTCCCATCTTATGTGGTTACTGAAACACAATATATGAGAAACATTGCTGACGGCAGAGGAGAGAACATTTGGAGTCGTCTCTGACTTCATGCGCTATAGAAGTTAGTGCAGGTTACGTTTGTATGCCTCCTCCATGGCCGAATGGGACTTGGGTGACTGTCTCTCCAAATTTACTCAGTCTGCTGAGAACAGCTTCTGCAAACTCCATGCAGGTGATCACTGCCGTCTCCCAGTACCTTAGGGACAGATCCAGTGTGTATGTGTGTATGTTAGGGCAACTGAGCCTTCCTGGCTGAACCTCTTGTTTTTAGCTGTGCTAGTAGATTAGAGCACTCTGGGCTGGAATGGAACATAAGAACATGCCATACTGGGTCAGAGCAAGGGTCCATCAAGCACAGCATCCTGTTTCCAACAGTGGCCAAACCTGGCAAGTACCCAAAAACTAAGCCTATTCCATGTTACTGTTGCTAGTAATAGCAGTGGCTAATTTCTAAGACAACTTAATAGCAGGTAATGGACTTCTCCTCCAAGAACTTATCCAATCCTTTTTTTAAACACAGCTACACTAACTGCACTAACCACATCCTCTGGCAACAAATTCCAGAGTTTAATTGTGCAGTGAGTGAAAAATAACTTTCTCCAATTAGTTTTAAAAGTGCTACATGCTAACTTCATGGAGTGCCCCCTAGTCGTTCTATTATCCGAAAGAGTAAATAACCGATTCACATTTACCCGTTCTAGACCTCTCATAATTTTAAACACCTCTATCATCCCCCTCAGCTATCTTTTCTCCACGCTGAAAAGTCCTAACTTCTTTAGTCTTTCCTCATAGGGGAGCTGTTCCATCCCCTTTATCATTTTGGTCACCCTTCTCTGTACCTTCTCCATCGCAACTATATCATTTTTGAGATGCGGCGACCAGAATTGTACACAGTATTCAAGGTGCGTGTACACTAGGGATGTAAATCATTTTTCAACGATTAAAATTATCGTCCGATAATTTTAATATCGTCTTAAATCGTTATAGAACACAAAATAGAAATTCTAACGATTTATCGTTAAAAATCGTTAAATCGTGTTAGTGCGCACTAACAGAAAATGATACAAATTGACACTTTCCAGGTCAGTCAAGGTCAGTTAGGAATGAATATGTTTTCCTATTGGCTGGCTGCCCTCTTATCTATTGATGTTACCAAGGTTCCCACTGAGGTGATGGTTGGGGGGATGGGAAATGGAACTGGAAACTCACGAACACCAACAGAAAATGATACAAATTGTTGACACTTCCCAGGTCAGTAAAGGTCACTTAGGAATGAATATGTATTCCTATTGGCTGGCTGTGCTCTAATCTATTGATGTTACCAAGGTTCCCACTGAGGTAATGGTTGGGGGAATGTGAAATGGAAACAGTTGGAAGCTTGACAAAAAAAGTAATGTGATGATCATCACTCATGTGACTAGAACTTGTTTGTTTATTATTTTTGTTAGCAGGCACGTGAAATGCTAGTGCATGTTGAATTTTCCAATCACTGTGCATTTTAGAAAGGTGGTCCTGGCTGGAACTATTATACACAGTTCAACTATATGTGGTAATTGATTGTTGGTAAGTGTATTTTTTAAGTAGCCACACTGGCACCAGTATGTTTACTTTTCCTCCTACTTAACTCACTAGCTCAGTTTTATAAGAAGGGCTTCTCTGCTTGTGTGTTGCTTTTGTTTGGTGTGAGGAGAGCAGAAACATTAGATCTTTATTCAATCTACTACAGTCATCTATTATATTAACCTACTCAATTTTTTTAAATGATTTATTATATCACTGAATTAATAATTAATTATTATTAGGTGGTGGTGAATGTCTGACTAGGCTACTAGCCTAGTGTCACTGGTGAGGCTAGTGGCATTTTAGCAGAATTATAATTTATTTTTATTAGTACTGCAGCATTAATATATTCAAGCCTAGGTAGGCAGGCAGTGCACCACTCCAGCAGTCACATCATTGCTTCCTGTGCATTGCATTATGTGCACACATTGACTCCAGCTTGGGGAAAAGGCAGGTCTCCTTTTCTGCACACATTGACTCCAGCTTGGGGAAAAGGCAGGTCTCCTTTTCTGCACACATTGACTCCAGCTTGGGTACAAGGCAGGTCTCCTTTCCTGCGCACATTGACTCCAGCTTGGGGAAAAGGCAGGTCTCCTTTTCTGCACACATTGACTCCAGCTTGGGGAAAAGGCAGGTCTCCTTTACTCCACACATTGACTCCAGCTTGGGGAAAAGGCAGGTCTCCTCTACTGCACACATTGACTCCAGCTTGGGGAAAAGGCAGGTCTCCTTTACTGCACACATTGATTCCAGCTTGGGGAAAAGGCAGGTCTCCTTTCCTGCACACACTGACTCCAGCCTGGGGATAAGACAGGTCTCCTTTACAGCACATTGACTCCAGCTTGGGGAAAAGGCAGGTCTCCTTTCCTGCACACATTGACTCCAGCTTGTGGAAAAGGCAGGTCTCCTTTCCTGCAATCATTGACTCCAGCATGTGGAAAAGGCAGGTCTCCTTTACTCCACACATTGACTCCAGCTTGTGGAAAAGGCAGGTCTCCTTTACTGCACACATTGATTCCAGCTTGGGGAAAAGGCAGGTATCCTTTACTGCACACATTGATTCCAGCTTGGGGAAAAGGCAGGTCACCTTTTCTGCACACACTGACTCCAGCCTGGGGATAAGACAGGTCTCCTTTACAGCACATTGACTCCAGCTTGGGGAAAAGGCACTGTGTGCAGGAAGATCACAACACTCCTGGTATTAATAGGGATAGGGCACTGTGTGTAAGAAGATCACAACACCCCTGGTATCAGGGTTAGGGCACTGTGTGCAGGAAGATCACAACACTCCTGGTATTAATAGGGATAGGGCACTGTGTACATGAAGATCACAACACCCCTGGTGCCAGGGTTAGGGCACTGTGTGCAGGAAGATCACAACACCCCTGGTATCAGGGTTAGGGCACAAGTTCTAGTCACATTGACTGATCACATTACTTTTTTTGTCAAGCTACCATCTGTTTCCATTTCCCATCCCCCATACACTGTCAGTGGGAACCTTGGTAACATGAATAAATAAGAGGGCAGCCAATAGGAATACATATTCATTCCTAAACTGACCTGAAAAGTGTCAAATTGTATCATTTTCTGTTAGTGCGCACTAACGGGAGTTAGTGCGCACTAACGGGAGTTACTGCGCACTTAATCGGAAAAAACGATTTTTAACGATTTTTTAACTAAGAAATCGTGCCAAACATGATTTTCTTCTCCTGCCAGACGATTTCGATCATTAAGACGATAGGGCACATGATTCACATCCCTAGTGTACACAGTATTCAAGGAGGTCAAGTTGGTGATAAAACCTGAATGTGCTGCTACATCACAACATAGGTAACTAAACTTTAATTTGTCTGTGTGCCTTTCAAAGAAGAATAAAGCAAAAATGTGTACATATATTACTTTGAAAGAAACTTGAACTAAAGAGCAGCCACCTCTACTCTAGTGTGTTGACTTTTCTTAACATAATGTCTGCAAATGGATTAATTCTGAGCATATCTCAACAGGAAATGAACCTCACTTGTAAGCCATGGTACGTTGAATCTGATCTTAGTATCTCAAATTTACTACTAATACCCTTAATGCTTCCATTATGCTAAAGAGGACTTTTCTGCATAAGGTTTCATTTGCACAGGCAACATGTTTAGATGCATCTGGAAGTTCTTCTTAATCAGGTTAGTGGCAAACAAATATCATTTGGAACAGTTTCTGTGTCTTTTTGCTACATCTTTTTTGGCACTTGAAGATCTGTCTCCATACAGTCCACAGAATAATTGTTTGGTACTGACACTACTTTTTAGCAATGCTGTTCTTGGGCTTTTCTCCTTTATCACAATCTGGTTTTCTTGTTTCAAGCTTATCTATTAGAATAGGAATGTCCCAGGTGATCACAATTTCTTTATTGTCAACAATTCTCTCCAGGGTTGTGAACTGTGTGGTTTTCTGGTACAGCAATATTAGTGTTTTTATACAAGTTTCAGTGAATAATCCGTGCCGCCTTATGCCTTTGTGTACACAGGCTTTCTGACCCCACTTGACATCCAGTGTCATGGTGTACAACTGTTTCCAGTTGTTTTACACAATCTGCAGTGATCTTTTACTGTGTTTGGTTTTTTTTACTTTATTTTTTCTATACTGACTGTGGGCCATCTTATCAGTAATGTACTCTCTCTGGTGCTGCAATTCTAGTTCAGGTTTTAGGTTTAAGCTCGCCTCTCCTTAGCCATTATTGCTGCTCCATCTGGGGTTTCTGAAGCAACTCTGTGTTTACCCATTATATTTGTGTGTAACTCCACCTCAGGGGTTATGTCAGTCTCCCGTGGGGCCATAAACTTATTTATAGTTCTTCTGAGCAGGGACACCTGACTAGCTGTTCCCACAGACTCCCTCCTCAGGTTGTGGATCCTTTTTATGGGGGGAAATAGTTAACATTCAGTGCCCAAGTGCTAGGGGTGACTTTGTCTCTTTGTGTTGTCCCTGGGAGAGGGATCTCACTTCCTCAGTTTCTCGGTCTGAGTCCCTTGAGAGAGGGATATGTGTACTCGCTGTGTGCTCCAATAACCACTCTGTAACCACTTTGTTAGTGTCCAAAATTAAAGTCTTTACTGTTCAAGCACTGTTGATAAATGGCACAATATCTTAAACTGCAGCACCACAGAATTTTTTGGTTTTCTTCTCTTAGTCTTGTTCCCTCTGTGTAGGACTCTCATATCAGGGCCAGAAAAATGTTCACCCTCCAGGGCTTGGTTAAGTGGCATTCCCAGGTGTGTAGGGTCTCCTTAATCTGGGAAAACAGTAAATAGTCTATGGCACAGAGTAAATCTCTCTCTCTCTCTCTCTCCCCTTCTCCCCCCCCCCAGGGGGTGAAAACACTGGATTGATGTTCTCAGTGATGGTTTCCCTTACTTGTGGTTAGCTGATCTTCTGAATCATTCTTATAGTATCTCTATTGTTTCTTTCTGGATCCCTGATTGGAGGGGTCAACTTGAAGCCAGCAGCTCTCCTTGCTTCAAACAGGATGGAAGGGTCAGCCAAAACTTCTTGCTGAATTTTTTTTTTTTTTTACCCAAAGTCCTTTTCCCTTCAATGGAAACTTAACCCTGGAGTTCATCCTTGCAGCAGGTCACTGATACCTCTGTCCTCGTAGAGGGTATGGAGTGCAGGTCTTCCCTAATCTGCATAATCCCAGACACAGGGTTCCCTGTGCCCAAGGCTCCTACCACTTAAAATCTTAAACCCCAAAAATATACCTAGAGGGAAAATCCTAACCTGCCAGGGAGTGGACTGGATAAGAAAAACCCTCCCGACTCTGGTCAGTATTCCCAGGCAGGGTTTGCTTGGCTCCTCTAACTGGGCCTGAAAACAACTCCAGAAAAACTCCTCACTATCTCCTAATTCTCAACAAATCATAAGGGCCTGCCTCCCAAGCTTTCTGTACAGAGCTGCTCTATAGACTCCCAGGAGGACGGCCATTCCAGACCCCTCAAAGGGAGGGGCTGCATTAGAATGCATCCTCTCCCCATCCACTAACCTGAGCTTCACTAGCTGAACTAAGGGTTCGCCCAGGCCTTAATAACAGATTGGCTGTTGATTACATGTTTGCCACTTTTCCTTATGTGATCAGATTCTTTTAATGAGTTTGTGCTTCTGTTGGGTTGCAAATTACATTGCTTCTTTCCTCTCATGTGTTGGCATATTCTTACCCATTCCTTCCATTCAGTGAATTGATTGTCCAAGCTTAAGAACAGAGAGGATTTTGGCTGTTTTACTTTTGACTTCAGCACTTTTTGAGTATTGGGATTTATGGATGCTATTAGCTATGCTTGAAGGCCAAGAACAGCAATTCTATATGTGTAATCTATTTCTTTGAAGAGAAATAAAAACATTTCCGTTAGTACCCAAATAAGCAAACATGGGGGAGGAGAAGGAAAATATTGGAGAAAATATATCAGAAAATATCACATTAGGAAATGACACAGCCTGAAAAACCCCACTCAGTTATTAAGTAGATGACAAATTAGAAACTTCAATGGGACTCAGCAATTTCTTGGAATCAATAAAGTCTCTCTTACTATTCCTGTACATATAATAATAATTGTTTTTTTTGTTTTTTTTTTAATCTCACAATGCATTTGCAGGGGTACCTCAGGGAAAAAAGAAACACCTATTCCTTGGGATTCTTGGCTTAAAGCAAGAATCCCTTTCTTTTTTCCTGAGTCATTTTTTAAAGATCTGAAAATATTCCAACTTTTTGACCCATAAACAAAGCATTGGCATTATTAAATCTAAACTCGTAACTAAAATCACACTCTGTGTAAAAATAAATAAATAGAATAAATCAAACCATAATTAGAAGATTCAAGAAAAGCGGTCAAATTAGCATCCAAAGCTTTCTTTTGGTTAGAGCAAGATGGCAAAAAATAAACTTTATCCATGGTAGGGGTGGAATCAGAGGAAAAAGCCAATATATCCAAATATCTTTTAAATTTAAGATGAGGTTCACTTCCCCTTCCACTTCTTTAATCCTCCCCGATAACTCTTGAAACTGAGAGATGCTGTTCTTTAGAGATATTCTCAACTTGATGGGAAACAGCAATTACCTTAGAATCTCAGTAAGTTAAGGCTTTCCCAAGATTAACCATGAGATCCCAAAGAGAATCTAAAGTTACAACTGCCGGTTTCTCTGGAGCAAATACACCGCTGAATTGAAGATCTGGAGCAGAAAAAACAAATTCATCCTCAAATACGGTGGAAACTACCTTGTCTAAACATTCCAGGATTGCTTCCAGCTGATAGAAGCATTTGCATGGGGCTTCTAAACGCCACTGCTCCCTCCATTTTTTTGTGGCAAATTTAACCTCGCTGGGATCCACTGTCGATGCCTCAGCTGTCGAGCCTCATACCTCCAGCGGCAGCTGATCATCCAAGGAGCTGTGGGAGATATTTTGTCCACGGCCAAGGTAAGCTCTCCAATGCCTGCCTCTGCAACGGGGCACAAGACCACCCTTCTGAAGCGGGGTTTTAGGCACTGTTTAATGGTAAACTGCCCCGAGGGAAGAGTGGACTCCAAGGGAAAGAGCCTGATTCTTCCTTTTCATTTAGACGGCATAGTAGCACTTTCTAAACAATACAAAAGCAAAACTTTAGAGTCTATTAGAACCAAAGCAACAGCGGGGCAGTGAACCGGCTTCCATTCAGGCTACCATCTTAACTCTGCCGTGTAATCTATTTCTTTAACACCACATACCACCTTCAGCTTTTCGAATGTACTGGGTGTTGTATAACCTTTTTGTCGCCCACATCAGTGCCCTGCTGGGTTATCCCACTGTTTTGTACCATTTTGTAGGCTAATCAGTTTGGAACTTAACAGTACCTTACACATTATTTAAATTTTATTATTTGTGGCTGGAATGTACATCAAATCGACCATTTTTAAGTGTATTGCATTTTGTGAGGCACATGATGCTGGAGCAGTCTTTACAAAAGAAAAGTGGATTGCCTAAAAATTAGGTCGAAGTGAAAGCTGGGTTCAGAGGACATGGGGTAAGAGTGTCAATGAGTGTGTTAAGGAATTTGGTGATGGTCGACCAGTAAAATTGTTTCAAGAAAGCCAAAAAAGTATTAAATTCCAGCAACAAGCAGAAAAAAGCTGTTACCAGGAGGCACAAATGATTTTGAATGAAGAGGAAAAAAATTGATAGAGGAACAGTTTATGGTTAGTCATGGCTGGTATCCAGGCATTTCATATTTTGAAACCATTGAAAACCAAAACCCATATTCAAGCCAGGCTCTGGCTGGTGAATTGGTTATAAAATTGGGATGACAGAAGTTTTCCTTCATTTAGCACCTTCCAACAAATCTTTCATTTGGTAAATTCGAAAACGCAAATTTCAAACTTTGGTCAAAAATGTTGAATGAAATTTGGCAACGAGGAAAATAATCACATTTTCAGAAATCCTACTTGCTTTGGTCTTTTTGCCATGTTCATAGTGAAGAAAATGTTGCAGGAAAGCAAAGAACATAGGGAATCTTGGGATAGCACCTATTTTTGGAGTATGATTTTAGCCAAAAATGTTCTCATTTTTAAGCAATCCAAAAACGTTTTGGTAGTAGACAAAGCTACTTTTTGTCCATGATAAAATGCCATGCATGTGAGTCAATGTCACGCAACAGCTATTTAAAGAAAATAGCACTGATTTTTGGCTAGGGAACTTTTCAGACATGAACAATGCCAAGAACATAGGTGGCATTATTAAGGATGAAGTGGCAAGTTTAATGTTGAAGGAAAGTGATTGGGGAAATTATTCCACCAAAACTTTGCCTCTAAATTTTGTAATTAGTCTTATTATTTTTGGAAAATGCTATCAATTTATTTCAAAATTTGTTGTGTTCATACCCCACTTATTTTAAAGCTGCTTTGCAAGCTAACAAAACACCAACTATTAATTATATTTTTAATTCAGTTTTGAATGCTGATTAAAATGGTATATTGCATGTTTCTATCAGATTGCTGCTGCAATGGGGGAGGCAATGTGTGTGCAACTCTCAGTACAGTCTTCTTATTGTGTGTAAGAAAATGTTCTAATGTAATGTCTGAACATGGGAATGCAGGAATGTAGATAATCTGGAAGTTCGTTACTCTGCATGGCTTACGTCATCTAATTGTCACCTATACTCTGAATGTCTGGCATCCTACCGTCAAAGGACGCAGTCTTCAGAGTTTGGGGAAGTTTTTCTGTTCTTAGGAAAAGTAGGTGGCTAGAGTAGTGGGAAAAATCATTTTTCTTAAATAGAACACTCCAGAGACACATAGACTAGGAGCAGGAACTACAAAATGCCACCTTTTTCTGAAAGATCTCACCCATGGAAGTCACTAGAGTCTTATGAAGAGGACAGCATGCATCCGTACAATATGTTCAGGCTGCAGATTATGCTGAAACCATTGGAGACATATACAGAGTTCTTGTTTTTTTTGTCTTGTTTTGAACATGGAATAATTTTTCTAGTTTAAGGCTTCTGTTTATAGGCAGACTTTGAATACATACACTGATTTCCACTTTCTCGATGAACCTGATATAACCCCCTTCCCCCCCACATACACACTCTTTTTAACATGTTCTCACCACAGAGAGAGGGATTGGGGTCATGCTGGAAGTGGCTGAGGACTGGCACAACCCTCTACTGTCCCAAGGTTTTTTCCAAACTGGGGAAGGAGTGAAACTTCAGGGCCTTTAAGGTTAGGAGTCATTCTAACACTCCTGTGGACAGGTAGTAGTCCAACTCAAATTAAACTTTACTTAGTAATCAACTTCTTCAGTAGAAATGGAGAAATTACTTACCTGATGATTTTGTTTTTCTTAGTGTAGACAGATGGACTCAGAACCAATGGGTGTGTGCTTCTCTGCCAGCAGATGGAAACAGAGCAGGTTGATGTCACAGTATATATAAACCTGCAGTGACCCCAGCCTGCCGGTATTCTCTTCAAAAGCAACTGTGGACAGACTAGCAAAATCTTGATTGAAAACATGATTGAGTACAGTTCTGGTTATCTGTTTCTAATCAACCATAAACATGGAACTCACCTAAGATGCTAGGGACTGGATCAACACTTACCAGTAATCCCTTGGGACCCAGAGCCCCACAGAATTATTGACATACTCATGTGACAACCAAGGGCAGGAAGCTGAGTCCATCTGTCCACACTAAGGAAAACAAAATTATCAGGTAAGTAATTTCTCCATTTCCTAGTGTGTAGACAGATGGAGTCAGGACCAGTGGGATGAACCAAAGCTATTCCCCAACAGGGTGGGAGGCTGCCCACGGTCCAGCCAATGCCGCACGTGCAAAGGCTGAATCCTCCTGGGCCTGCACATCCAGACCTTACAACCTGGATAAGATATAAGGAGGACCATGTCACAGCTCAGCAGATATCGATGAGAGACAGACTAATCTCTACCTGAGAAGGCAATGGCTTTCCAGGATCCACATATGTGGCTATGACCATTTCCTTAATCCAATGAGCTATGGTAGCCCATGAAGTCAGAGCACCCTGCTTACTCCCACCATGGAGAACAAACACGCAATGCATCTTTTGAAAAGACTCATACATTCAGATACCACATGACAAGATGCTTAACATCCAAGGAGCGCAAAAGGTGAAACTCCTTCACATCCCTGACCTTATGGCAAGGAGATGGACTAATTCAAATGAAAGTCTGAGACTACCTTGGGAAAGGAGAATGGGACAGTATGCAGTTGTAATGCCCCCAGAATCACCCGAAGGAACAGCTCCTGGCAAGACAAGGCCTGCAGCTCTGAAATCTGATGTGCAGAACATATAGCCACCAGGAGCACAGTTTTCAAAGTCAACAATCTTAAGGAAAGGCAATGCAGTGATTGGAACTTTTAGGGCCTGCCAAAATGTCCAGCACCAAATTAAGTTATTCAATGGAACCAGTAATCTCAAGGGAGGCCTAAGGTGCTTCACTTCCTTCAAAAAAATGGGCCATAACAGGATGAGACAAGGAAACACCATTCACCAGGCCTCTGAAACAGGCAATAGCTACAACCTGCACCTTCAAGGAACTAAGGGCCAATCCTTTATTCAATCCATCCTGCAAAATTTCTAGAATGAGAGGGATCTTATCTGAATGAGGAAGAATATACCGCTCCTCATACCAGGGCTCAAAATTTCTCCATACCCGCACATAAGCCAAGGAAGAGGAGAACTTGCGAGCGCAAAGTAAAATGACAATTGCCGAAGAGGAGTAACCACACTTTAAAAGGTGAGCCCTCTCAAGGGCCAAACTGTAAGACAGAATTGAGTTGGATTCTTGTGAAGAACTGGTCCCTACTGAAGCAGATCCATGTGTAGTAAAAGATGAAGGGGGTGGGGGCCTCCACCAGCAATCATCACAAATCTGCATGCCATCAGGACTACTAGCACCCTCTGGCCTTTGATCTTGCAAATTATCCTGCCCAGCAAGGGCCACAGAGGCAAGGAATAAAGCAATCTGTCTTCTGGACAGATATGTACTAGAGCGTCTATTCCCAGAGACCACGGATGTCTCCTGCGACTGTAGAAGCGACGAACCTTCACATTTCAAGAAATTGCCAACAGGTCTAGGAACAGAAGACCCCAGCGATCCAGAACCAGCTGAAACATCTTGGCTGTCAACACCCACTCTCCTTGGTCCAGACTCTCCCTGCAGAGAGAGAGTCCGTTCTTATGTTGTCTTTTCCTGTAATGTGAGAGGCTGAGATCATCTGCAAATGACCTTCCACTCATTCCATCAGCTGGTCTATTTCTTTGCTTCATTTTCTGGCTCTTGGTTCCTCCCTGGCAATTGATATAGAGCACTGTCATTGTGTTATCAGACATCACATGAACCGCTTGATTCCACAGCATGTGGATCAACTGCAAGCATGCTAGCTGGATCTCCCAGGCTTTCAGGCAACTGATGTTCTAGCTGAACACTTCTGCATTCCAGCGCCCTGGGGCTGTTAACCATGGAGACTTACATCGTCTTGAGTACCAACCAGGCTGGAGAGGATAAAGGAACTCCTTTTCCCAGATGATCCTCCTGCAACCACCACTGGAGGTGGGAGAAGATTTCCATTGCAAGTGGAGCCAAACTGCATAATCCTGAGATTGCAAGTTCCAACAAGATAGCAGAGAGCGCTGAAGAGGATGTGTATCACCCTCACCCATGGCACCAATTTCAGGGTAGCTGCCATCAAGATGAGTGCCTGTAGGTAAGACCACACCATCACGCATATGGTGTTCATCAACCAACGCACTCGAGATATCAATCTCTGGATCCGAACGTCTGGTAGGAAACCTCTGTCCTGTTGCACATTGAACCAGACCCCCAGATACTCTGACTTGGGATGGTTGAAGATTGCTCTGGGTTAGGTTCACCACCCAACCGAGCTCCTGCAATAAGGAGATCACCTTATGTGTCTCCAAGTGGCTCTCTTTCTGAGAATTGGCTCGAATTAGTCAGTTGTCCAAATACATGTGCACCAGGATTCTTTCTTTTTGCAAGGCCGCTGCTACAACCACCATAATCTTGGAAAATGTTCTGGGAGCGGTGGCTAGACCAAAAGGCAGTGCCCAAAACTGATATCTGTGCCCCAACACCGCAAAGTGCAGAAAGCGTTGGTGTTCCAATTGGATGGGAATATGAAGGTAAGCCTCTGACAGATCCAAGGAGGTCAGAAATTGCCCTGACTGCACAGTCCTTATTACAGAGCGTAAAGGTTTCCATTCAAAAATGAGTCCCTTCCAAGTAACTGTTGATCCTCTTGAGATCCAAGATGGGATGAAAGGAGCCCTCCTTCTAGGGTACAACAAAATAAATGGAATATCGCCCCATAATTCCGTGAGTCTTGAACGTGGAACCACAGGTCTCAGTCTGAGGAGCCTTTGAAGCGTGAACTCCACTGCCTGCTTCTTCTGCAGAGAGTAGCAAGAGGACACCATGAACATGTCCCGAAGAAATACCGTGAAATTCCAGAGCATACACTTTACGCATCACTCCAGGATCCACTGGTCTGATGTGATCTTGACCCACCTTCGATTAAAAGAGACATAAGAAATTACCATGCTGGGTCAGACCAAAGGTCCTCCAACCCCAGTATCCTGTTTCCAACAGAGGCCAAACCAGGCCACAAGAACCTGGCAAATATCCAAACAATGAGAAGATCCCATGCTACTGATGCAATTAATAGCAGTGGCTATTCCCTAAGTAATCTTGATTAATAGCAGTTAATGGACTTCTCCTCCAAGAATTTATCCAAACCTTTTTTGAACTCAGCTACACTAACTGCACTAACCACATCCTCTGGCAACAAATTCAAGTGCTTAATTGTGCGTTGAGTGAAAAATAATTTTCTCTGATTAGTCTTAAATGTGCTACTTGCTAACTTCATGGAATGACCCCTAGTCCTATTTATTCGAAAGTGTAAATTACCGATTCACATCTACTTGTTCAAGACCTCTCATGATCTTAAAGACCTCTATCATATCCCCCCTCAGCCGTCTCTTCTCCAAGCTGAACAGCCCTAATCTCTTCAGTCTTTTCTCATAAGGTGTTATGGTTGAGGGATGTTTGGGTGGATCCTTGGGTACTGTGGCAGGTGACCACACCCACGGGGAGAAGCCCCATGAGGAGCCACAGTACTAGGCTAGATTCAACACACAAACACAGTTCTTTATTATACAGCTTGAAGAGTACCACCAGAGGTGGCAGTAGTGAGGCAGTCTGGTAGTTGCAGTCTCCGGGACCTCAGCAGAAGGAACTCTTCTTGCCCCGTTGGTATTGGATGGGTCCGAAGCAGGTTTCCCAGCAAGGAAGTACTGTGGATGAAATAGACTGAGAGTCAGAATACTCACTAGAGGTTTGCTGTAGGTATGCGATTCCACCAGGTTGTAGAAGAAAGTACAGGCACAGATGGCAGTGAGAACAGGCCCTCGGGGAGAGAGTATCTGTTCCCTGTAAAGCACCTATAATAAAGTAGAGGGCCCCTGAGGAGCGGGTACCCATGTTAGCAGTTACCCAGTAGGGCAGAGAAAGAGCTTCCAGCAGCAGCATGGAAGCAGCAGAGTAGCGTAGGCAGGAATGGATGTAAGTCCTTGTCAAGTCCCGATTCAAGTCCTTGCTAACTCAACGAGCTAGCAAATTAACATAGGTTATATACCCGGATGGTGGGATGTCAGCAAGAGGGAATGCCCCTGAGGTTCGTGCCAAGATTGGAATAAAGATGTGGGTGATGAGCGCTCGCACCCTAGTAGGTACCTGGGAGGAGCATGGCGGGAGGCTGCACCATAGCTGTTCCAGGGATGCTGAAGAGGTTGGCTTTTAGACGCAGCGGTAGCCATCTTTCCTAGGTAAGCAGGAGGAGTTGTGAATAAGGCGAGGCAAATGGGGCAAAGCAGTCTAGCACTGACGGACGCAACATAGGGGAGCTGTTCCATCCCCTTTATCATTTTGGTTGCCCTTCTCTGTACCTTCTCCATCGCAACTATATCTTTTTTGAGATGCGGCGATCAGAATTGTACACAGTATTCAAGTTGCGGTCTCACCATGGAGCAGTACAGAGGCATTATGTCATTTTCCGTTTTATTAATCATTCTCTTCCTAATAATTCCTAACATTCTGTTTGCTTTTTTGACTGCTGCAGCACACTGAGCTGACTATTTGAAAGTATTATCCACTATGATGCCTAAATCTTTTTCCTGGCTGGTAGCTCCTAATATGGAACCTAACATCGTGTAACTACAGCAAAGGCTATTTTTCCCTATATGCAACACCTTGCACTTGTCCACATTAAATTTCATCTGCCATTTGGATGCCCAATCTTCCAGTCTTGCAAGGTCCTCCTGTAATGTATCACAATCCGCTTGTGATTTAACTGCTCTGAATAATTTTGTATCATCCGCAAATTTGATAACCTCACTCCTTGTATTCCTTTCCAGCTCGTGTGTGTATATAGATAGATAGATATAGCACCGGTCCAAGTTCAGATCCTTGAGGCACTTCACTGTTTCCCCTTTTTCCACTGAGAAAATTGACCATTTAATCCTACTCTGTTTCCTGTCTTTTAACCAGTTTGTAATCCATGAAAAGACATCACCTCCTAATCAATGACTTTTTAGTTTTCTTAGAAGCCTCTGAGGGCCTTTGTCAAACACCTTCTGAAAATCCAAATACACTACATCTACCAGGTTACCTTTATCCACGTTTATTAACCCCTTCAAAAAAGTGAAGCAGATTTGTTAGGCAAGACTTCCCTTGGGTAAATTCATGTTGACTGTGTCCCATTAAACCATGTCTTTCTATATGCTCTATGACTTTGATCTTTAGAATAGTTTCCACTATTTTTCCCAGCACTGAAGTCAGGCTCACTGGTCTATAGTTACCCGGATTGCCCCCTGGAGCCCTTTTTAAATATTGGAGTTACATTGGCCACCCTCCAGTCTTCAGGTGCAATGGATGATTTTAATGATAGGTTACAAAATTTTAACTAATAGATAAGAAACTTCATTTTTTAGTTCCTTCAGTACCCTAGGATGCATACCATCTGGTCCAGGTGATTTGCTACTCTTTAGTTTGTCAATCTGGCCTACTACATCTTCCAGGTTCACAGTGATTTGGTTCAGTTCATCTGACTCATCACCCCTGAAAACCATCTCTGGAACTGGTATCTCCCCAACATCCTCATTAATAAACACGGAGGCAAAGAATTAATTTAGTCTTTCTGCAATGGCCTTATCTTCCCTAAGAGCCCCTTTAACCCCTCTGTCATCTAATGGTCCAACTGACTCCCTCACAGGTTTCTTGCTTTGGATATATTTAAAAAAGTTTTTATTATGAGTTTTTGCCTCTATGGCCAACTTCATTTCAAATTCTCTCTTCGCCTGTCTTATCAATGTTTTACACTTACCTTGACAATGCTTATATTTTATCCTATTTTCTTCAGATGGATCCTTCTTTCAATTTTTGAAGGATTTTTTTGGCTAAAATAGCTTTTCACCTCATCTTTTAACCATGATGGTCATCGTTTTGCCTTCCTTCCACCTTTCTTAATGTGTAGAATACATCTGGACTGCACCTCAGGGATTATATTTTTAAACAATGTCCTTGCCTGTTGAACACTTTTAACCTTTGCAGCTGCACCTTTCAGTTTTTTTTCTATTTTCTTCATTTTATCAAAGTTTCCCTTTTGAAAGTTTAGTGTTAGAGCTGTAGATTTACTTATTGTCCCCCTTCCAGTTATTAGTTTAAATTTGATCATGTTATGATCACTGTTGCCAAGTGGCCCCACCACCGTTACTTCTTTCACCAAATCTTGCGTTCCACTAAGAACTAAATCTAAAATTGCTCCCTCTCTTGTTGGTTCCTGAACCAATTGTTCCATGAAGCAATCATTTATTATATCCAGGAACTTTGTCTCTAGCAAGTCCTGATGTTACATTTACCCAGTCAATATTAGGGTAATTGAAATCTAAAAAATCTTTTTAATACAAAAAGCCTAAATGAAGGTGTCAGCAAGCCTGACATTGTGTAACTCAACAGAAACCAACCGGTCTTTTAATCATTTACCTTCAAAAAAAATTATTTTTATTTCAATCTTCTTTATACTTTTTAAATTTTTATAAAAATTAAATGTCCCCGATCCTCAGAGCGTGTGACAAATAGACTCTTTAATATTAATTCTAAGAATAGCCCAACATGGCTAGTGTTTCGCAAATTGATTCTGTTCTGTCCCCAGCAGTGGGTACATGTTTGTATCTGTTATATACTGTAGTTTAACTGTGTTTAGTGCAGTCTTCCCTTCTGAGGATTCTTGATACTGAAACTTTTTGTAACCCATGATAAGTCTGTGAGCCTTGTCTTTAAGAGGAGCCTTTGCCCTTAAGAGAAGCCCCCTCCCACCTCCACTTTCTCTCACTATCGGAAGAGCTTGAATGCCTCTCAATCTAACTTGAGTTTTCCTGGGTGCCTTATAGGTTCAAGGGACTGCCCTTCATGCTTCCCCTGTGTCACATGGTTCTTAGGCTCGCTCGCCATTGAACCTTGCCCCCCTGCTCCTAGCTTGTGGAGGCATTTCCTTTAGCAGCTCTTGACGAGAGCTCAGTCTTGCCCATGCTTTCTTCTGAGCCAGCAGTGCTCTGTAAAACCCTGTGAAACAATCGGGTTTTTACATTCTTTTACTGCCTTTGTCTGAAGACTAAATCAGCCTCATATCCCTCAAGCACCCTACCTCTACCTTAAACCAAATCTTGCAACACAAGAGACCTCCTTCTCCCTCCTGCTACCCTGTCTCAAGCTACCAAAGATCTTTGCCTTGGGGTTTACATTTGAGATGCAACAATTGTAAGTAGAATTTACCTGTACAATAAATCATTTCAAACTTAAAGAATCTTTGTCTTGAGGACTGATTGGAAAAAAGTTTAGCTGCCTAGATGGCAAACTCTGATGTCTGCCTGACCCAGAACAGCTTCATCAGGGGCATGCAAACAACATTATCCAGAGAGTCTTAACCTAAGAAAAGTAATATGACATTTTTATAATGATGTAAAAATCATAGAAGGTAGAAAGTACTGATCTCAATGTCAGAGGCTACCATCTCAAAATGGACATGGCGTCTCAAATGTCTCTTCACAGGAACAGAGGAACTGAAGCTGCTGCTTACGTCTCATGCAGGTCTGGCAGAGGGTTGGACTGTAAGCTTCCACCCATGCTGGGACGTGCCTTGCCTACTCTTGGTGTTTCTTGGATTCATCTGGAACTGTGCCGAGGCTCAAGGGCACACAATCCCCTCGAGTGGGACCGCTCCCTCTGCGCTCCCATAACAGTATGCAAGGCCTTCTCGAACAGGAAGGCCTCCATAATAATCATTGCGATATAATTTGTATCCTGATATAGCACTCTCCCACTGGTTATCCTCCTTCCATCAAGTCTCTGTTGCCAATTATGTCAATCTCATCATTTACTGCTATACACTCTAACACTCCCATCTTACTTCGTAGACTTCTGGCATTGGCATACAGACATTTCAAAGTGTATGTTTTGTTTGCATTACAACCTGCTTTTCAGTTGTTAGGGATATTTTGGAAATCATTAGCTTCAGTGATTTTTTTTTAAAAATAGGCACATGGACTATATTTGCTTTTATTGGAATCTCTCTGTCGGGATGCCCTGCCTCTCCTGTTTCATTAGTATCCTTCAAGGATACACTTCTCCGAACCATGCACTGCTGAGTGACTGTCTGCTTTTCCCCTTGTTCTAGTTTAAAAGCTGCTCTATCTCTTTTTTTGAAAGTTAACACCAGCAGCTTGGTTCCACTCTGGTTAAGGTAGAGCCCATCCTTTCGGAAAAGTCTCCCCCCTTCCCCAAACGTTTCCCCAGTTCCTTACAAAGCTGAATCCCTCTTCCCTGCACCATCGTCTCATCCATGCATTGAAACTCTGGAGCTCTGCCTGCCTCTGGGGACCTGCACATGGAACAGGTGGCATTTCAGAGAATGCCACCCTGGAGTTTCTGGAGTTTAGCTTTCTACCTAAAATCCTAAATTTGGCTTCCAGAACCTCTCTCCTACATTTTCCTATGTCGTTGGTGCCCATGTGTACCACGACAGCCGGCTCCTCCCCAGCAATGTCTATAATCCTATCTAGGTGACACTTGAGGTCTGCCACCTTCACACTATCCTCATTTACCTGGGCTTTTTATGCGAGGACACTAAGGAGTACTCCCATTTAGGTACACATGTTTTCTACATGCAGAAGTCCTTGTTGCATCAGCAGTAAGCTTTGTGCACAGTAAATGAGCATTGAAGTGCAGGCAGATGCATTTTACTGCATTGGCTTGAAAATGTGGACCAGTCGCAGGCAAACATACCGTAAGATCAACGGGATACAGCATACTGGGTCATTTTTTAAACTTTTTTTTTTCTTTTTTATCAAAAGGCTCTAACCAGCTTTTGTCCACTTGTTGAGGCACTCCTTAATTTTCATTATATGGAGAGAAATGGCGATGGATTAAATTTTCTGAAAAGAACATGAGAAGTGCCAAGCTGGATCAGACCAAGATTCATCTAGCTCAGCATCCTTTCTCTAACATTGAGTAATTCAGGTCGGAAGTACCTGGCATATCCTCAGTAGTCTACCTATTTTCACTCCCAGGGATAAGTGCTGGCTTTCCCAAATCTATCTGGCTAAAAACTGTTTATGGACTTTTCCTTGTCCTCCTGGAAGAATTTTGTCATACACTGACTGAAACCTGCGTGGAGATGGGGGGAGAACCTGTGATGTGATTTCTTCCCCCCCCCCCCTCACTCTGGCATGAGGACTTCAGGGATCCCAGGTGAAGATTTAGGCTGCAAAGAGCAGAGCTCTCTACTCTGTGGAAGACCTGAAACCAGACTAGAGCAACCCATTCTAGTTCCGGGAGAACCGGCCCATTATTGGTGCAATGTAGCTCATAAAAATGGAAAAGCCAGCAGGACAGGAGAGGACCTGCAGTGCCAAATGGTCCTAGGAGATTGAGGGCAATTAATGGACGTGCTTCTTTTGCAACTTCTCATTGAGGAATATCCCTGTGCTCAAAGCAAACTGTAAAATCCCTTGGGGGAAAAGTTTACATGGCTGCATAGTGCTGTGCCCATTGATGCTATGTAAATAAGAATTCCTGCAAAGGGTTACAAAGTTCTGCTGACATCTTGGCCAACTTCCCACCATTGAGAGAGCTACATGGGAAAAGGAGCTGCTAAGGATTTTAACCGCACATTTGCCAGATCTGTTTCATTAAGTGCTTCAGTCACAGCTGTACCCTTGTAATTTGGAATGCTATTGAGTTATGTAATGAGATGAGCATCTGCACGGAAGTGTCTAGAACAAGGAGAGTGTTATCCATTTATCCTTGTGTATTGTATTTGCCAAATAATAGAATTACAAAATTGTAATAAGGCTACAAGAAAGTAATCATTGTTCTATTATAAGCATGTAGTATAATGTCAGAGACACAGATATCGATTGAAATAACTATTCTGAATTTTTTGGAGCAGGATGACTCAACTCACTATTTTAATACTGTGGTTACTGGATTCCTGGGACCCAGAGATTAACAAGAGGTCTATTCACTTTTTTGTTTTCTCCCTTTTTTGTTTGGGGATTTCAGAATATGTTCCTCAAGTCCACTTGACTTTTAATATCAAAAAGTAGTGAGGAATAGTTTAAGAGGGAGAAGGCTGGTGGCATTTTTCTTAATTTAATTAATTTTTTTTAAATTGAATGTTCACCTGTAGCACAGACATAGCATGTACAGGACTAAATACATTTGGATTATTGGAATAAATATCTAAAGCCATTACGAGATGAAGGTCTTCTGTGGTACAAATCAGAAAAGAGAGCTCTAATTAATTTCCTATACAGATAACCAGTAAGATTATGTAACCACTGCCCCAGGTACTAATTGGATGCAGGGGAACCTCAGTGAGTTTTAGGGCCATCCTGTACCCCATGGGTCCCAAAAGCTTTCTCATAGGAGCGTGGGAGGGGGGTGGGGGAACATATTTTCTGTACTCCCCCAGCCCAAACCGCAATTGTACAAGTGTATGGGGTCACTTGTGCAAAAGTGAATGGTGTGAGAAATACACTTGCTTCCAATGCAATCCACAGAGAAATACAAACCAAAACAGTCTACAATTTACCCTTGTCAGCAACACTCTCTAGGGGGAATTTTTTTCTTCTCCCAAACCCCTAGCAGGGATTTTTTTTTTTTATAAGATCCTCCCACATTGGGACTCTCCCCTGTTTTGGTATCTGACACATTGGCTGGTTATAGGGCTGTCTTTTTCCATTAGGTCTGTTGTGTTAGCCCTAGAATACTGCAAACACTGCATGGAGGAGATGTGGCAAGTGGTTTGCTTCACTCGGACACTCTCTACCCCAAGTTAGGTCGATTACTAGGGCCATCTAATGGATATCCCATAGGTTCTCTACACTTGGTAATAGAAGGAGTTTGGGTCCACTGCTATTGAGATGACAGACAAACTTTTTTTTTTTCCATTTTATGGTGAGTATTAAGGGGAAAAATCCTAGTTGAGATGGGGCAGCCATTTTAGAGACTACCTTCAGCCAGTGTGGTATGGATTTCTTTAAATTTATGAATTTTATGATTTTTGCAGTCTACTCTCCTAAATCACAATTTCCAAAACATTTTGTGTTTTATATTTAAAAGTCTAAGGGGAAACTTTCCAAACTGTTTTGCTGCAAAGTTCTCAGGTACTGTTACCTGTGGGTTCTGAATTCATTCTCAAGAGAAAGTAGGCACATACTTTCTGAATTGTGAGCTCTTTTAGGTGGGCAAGTTTCAAAAACTCCATTTCACCTGGGTAAGTTGGTATTTACCTTAGTATATTGCCCTCTGTCCAATTGTGTGTGTACAGAATTGTTCTGGGAGGAGTGGTGGTGGGGTCGTAATTGAATTTAATTATCAAAATCTCAGGGAAGAGTGGTCTACGGCCCTTAAAGTGATTTGTGAATGGGGTGAGATACAAGCCTGAAGGTTGGCCTAGGGTGCCTAATACCTTTTGTACCTGGCTTGGTCAATTTTGACTCCTCCAAGCAGGAACTTTATTCTGCTCCTGTCTGGAAGTGAACTCCTTCTGAACATCCTCCTGAACAGTGATCGTAACCTGCATCCCATTGGGTGCAGAGCCTCCTTGATAGGGTCACATGCTTGGCAACCTTCCTCTGTTCCAGACTGAAAATCCTCCTTATCACATATCTCATGTTATCCCACTGGAAACAAGGCATTAAAGACATATACTGTCCTTTTACTATTGATTACCTCCTGATTCTTTCATTCAGAAACCACCTGGACTCAGTCTACCTTCTCCTTTATTGCCTGGGAGCTCTGCCCTTAACCTCAGTCACCTTCCCTGGAGAAGAACTAGCAGAGAGAACCTGGACCTTCTGGGCTCGTCTTCTCTATAGAAACCTCTCCCTTTCTTGGAGACCACACCCAGTGGGAAATAACATGCTCTTAAACACACCTCTCTCCTTTATTTATTTTTTTAAAATCTCTTGTTGACCACTTCCATGACTCGGTTATTCAAGGTGACTCAGCCATGAGACTGCGAAGGCAGATCTTATAAGTAAAGGACACTTTTTGGAACACACAATTATTTTACAACCTACAGTGAAACTGTTTTAATTTATGAACAATTTTTCTTTCTGTAAAGTATTTAAGGCCAACTTTTCCCCTGCAGTTGAGGTGACTAGCTAAACCCTCAGCTCAATTTATTTTTGTTCCAGCATTTGTGTGCTGTTCGGAATAAAATCAAAAGCTGGTCTCATCATGAATTTTTAGGACCTCCCTCATAAAAAGTCCCTTCCTTTCAGTTTCATTCATGGAACCTGAGCTCTGTCAATCTGTTCCCTCCCTTTTTCTGCCCCTCCCCCCTTTCCTTTTAGAAGACCTGGCAGATAGAGTAAAGAGAGTTCCCCGGTCTTAGTTCTTAATCAAAACCCTCTCATTTTGCAACCTTATGGCCATACTATCCACTTTCAACCATCTTTAAATTCTTATTGAATGGATCATATTCTTAAAAAAATAACTTTATATACACCAAGTTTAGATTTTTCATGTCCTGCTTTTTCCTTCATGCAAGCAGGTACCTTTTGTTATTTTGTAAAGGGGACCAGCTGGCAGGGAGGTGGTGCCTGTAACTTTAAAAAAAAAAAAAAAAAATTCACAGGGTGTGGGCAGTCCAAGATGATTGACACCCAGCTTGTGTTGAATGATCCCTAACAGCTGGCATAGGGTTATTAGAGAAGATGCACAGGTACCACCAATTTAACAACAAATGTGTGCCTTGCATCACCAATCAAAGGCAGGGCAGTCTAGAGCAGGAGAAAATAAGGTTATTTGAATTACAGCTCACTATCAGGCCAATACTGTAAAGTGCGCTCCACTGAGCGTACTGTTTAATCTGGGTTAGATGCGCGTTTTGGGTTCGAGTCCACAACCCCTTATACAATAAAGAGATTAGTGTGTCCAAATCCCTGCAAAACTAATAGCGCTCATCACATACAAATGAATGTTGATGAGGCTATTATTTTTTCACCCAGGATCCAGAAAAAAAAAAAAATGCACGCGATCCGCACGTTTTATGCTCAAATTAGCACTTGCCCAAGGGCTGTCATTAATTTCTGAGCAGCCCAGAAAAGTGTACAGAAAAGCAGAAAATACTGCTTTTCTATATGTCCTGAGACTTAATATTGAGGAAAGAAAAGGTTAAAAAAAATAAAATGTGCCGGCTGGTCAGGTTAGGAAAACAGATGCTTAATTTTATGAGCATCCATTTTCCTAACTCGTGGCTGTACACAGGTTAGGAAAATGGAAGCTTGTAAAATTGAGCATCTGTTTTCCAAACCCACTGATAACCCCCTTTCCTGGGCTTCATCTGCTAAGGAGGCGTTATGGGCGTGCTATTGCCCCCCAGCGCCTCCTTTTCAGCGTGAACCCTCATTTAAATATGGTATTGAGCGCCCAGCAGAGGTGGCTGGGCGCACATTAGGAAAGCGGGCGCTCAACCCTCAGCGCCCATTTTCCTGTGCACTTTACAGTATCGGCCTGAATGGGTGGGAGATGGAAGGGTAGAGGATGGGAGGAGGAGGAGTCACCGCAACAGAGGCTAAGACCTGTTGACCTGTCACCATGGCTCTTGGGCATGGGGGTGGGGAAGCGTGGACTTTGGAGACACCTGGAAAATGTCTGGGTGCCTTCCCTCTTGTTCTCTGCAAATTGCTTGGGATGGGGAGAAACAGGAGGTAAGGTGCTGGACAAGGGAGCAAATTGGCTGTGCTCTGTTCTGGGGGAAAGAAGAGAAACAGTAGCTACAGCAGCAACAGACCAGGGACAATGCAGAATAGCACCAGAAACTAGGAATTGCCCTTGTCCTTCCTGTAACTTTCTTACTGTTATCGCTATTGTAAATTGTTTTTCTCCTTTTGCGTTAACTACTTTGTGTATCAGTTTGGCAGCACATGTAAAACTTGTGCTAATAAATCCATCTGAATTTGGCTGCTCCAGCCTTGGGCTCAATCCCTCCTTTCCATTGCTTAGTATCCTGCCTGGGACAGGAGGAGCTGGTGCGGGTCCCCCAGGACAGGTTTGGGAACCATTGCTCTAGAGATTCATCTGATGAGGAAAGTCCGAGAATAGCAGATAGTACATCTGTAATCTCTTGTCAGTCAAGACAATGATCTAACGTGAGAGAATCTAGATCCAGACGTTCACAGCCGCAGCATTTTTGAAATATAAACGGCGCCTGCACAAATTATACAAATTATAATCTTGTCTCCAGGAACATTATCACTAGCTGAACACAATGTATTAGCAAGAAGTTTGATCTTTGTGCCAAGCATAGAGTATGATCCATTTAAAATTAGGGGTTTTTTATTCAAATTTATGTTGGCTGAGAATGGCTTTGTTCTTTCAGAATAAAAAACCACTATGGATATGTCTGTGGTAAGTTAAAATAAATAAATCTAATTGCATCCTTCCTGGTCCCATGGATCCTATGATGGCAGAGGTAATGAGAAATGTGGGCCAAAAGGAATGCACCTCATTTTAGAAGAATTTTTTTTAAAAGTAGAGATACGGACTTGTTCGACTTTAGCATCTGATAGATTCATATAAATCAAAATAGTGGACAGAGATGCATACATATCATAAGCATTAAGACAGTTATTGAATGTGCACAGGTTTCTAAGATGATTGAGGAACTTGTTGCTTATGGCCAGGATTTGGGGTTTCTGACAGCTAGAAAATGTGATTATTTTTTAAATTGAACCACATCCTAAAACTCCTGTTTATATATTTTGTTCCTATAATTCACAAGTCTAATGGCCACAAAACCACAGCTCTCCTGGATGCCCTGTAGTTTTGGGCTTAGGCTTTATTTTAGAACCTCTGTTTTTGATTTTATATTACATTTTTAAGGCCATTGATACTGTGGGGCAATCCATTAAGGGAAGCCTTGTGGGATTTCCCTGGAAAGCCCCCTAGTCTGGCTGCCATATGACTAGTGCATGAAAATAGCATAATAAAAAATGTTGAATTATTGTTTGACAGGTTTAATTTTGAATGCAATTTAAAAGATACATTTTTAAAGATTTTTTTGAAATGGCTTACGTTGGGTATAGATCTTAATGAATCTGGCAATGCATTCCAGAGGGTTGGGCCTGCTACCAAAAAGACCCTTTTTCTTGTAATATCTAGATGGGCCTGTCGAGGTGATGGTACATCCAGGACATTTTTGGTCAAAGATCTTAAGTGTCTAGTGGGTTTATAAATTCGAAGAAGAGAACACAATCTGGTGGAAGTAGGGATATGAATAAGAGAGTGTACAATAGTGAGGATTTTGTACTGTATTCTATATTTGATAGGTAACCAATGAAATGACTGAAGTACTGGGGAGATGTGATTTCTGATTGAGGAGCCTGATAAGATACGTGCTGCTGCATTTTGAACTAATTGAAGTGGGTGAAGTGAATTATCTGGAAGACATATATAGAGAATTACAATAGTCAATCCTGGAAAAAATAAGAGATTGAAGAATAGTACGAAAGTCATGGAAGAATAGTAGAGGTCGAAGACGCTTCAAGAGTTGTAATTTATAAAAGGAGTTTCTTCTTACCAATGAAATATGTTGTTTCAAGGATAAGTCAGTGTTAATAGTTATGCCTAAGTTTTTTGCCGATTTAGAAATAGGAATAGAAGTGCCATTAAACAGAAAATGTGAAGGGGGACCTATAGAAGATTCTGTGATGGAAGTGAGATGGACCATTTCTGTTTTTGCTGGGTTTAATTTCAGCCGGTTAAGAGAGAGGCTTTGGGATAGATATTACTCTCCACGGACCACTATTGGGTATAAAGGTTTTTCACCGGGCTTGGAGATGTTTCAAAGAGGGGCGAAAAAAGGGCTCAGTTGTTTGGTCAACTTTGTGTCAAGGGGATGGTGAGCTTTGTGGAATTGAGGGATAACTTCTCATTGCCTAATGTGGATTTATTTGCATATTTCCAAATTACACATTTCTTAGAGCATAAGCTAAGGAAAGCCTTTCTGCAACTGAATATTTTGTTTTTTTAAGTTCTCTGCTCCAAGCCTACGGCTTCTAAGGGCTTGATATCAAAAATCTATTAAAAAAAATTGTTTTTTCTTATCAGATATTAGGCATAAAATAGTCTCAGAGAATTTCATTTCTTTTTGGAAACGGAAGTTTGGGAGCTTATACGTTTCCAGGTGGCTAAATCCTCTATCTGTGCAATTAGTGGATAATGTATTTAAGGTCTACTATAGGTGGTACCTCATTCCAAGAAGATTACAAAAATTATGGAGTGAATTTTAAAAGCCCAGCATATGACAAAACAGGGAGATACATGAGCATGTCTGGCCGGTGTGCTCCGCATGGATTTTAAAGAGCACCCAAGTCTGCACATATCTCCCGGTATGCGCACAAATAAGTTGCAAAAAAAAAAGGGCTGGGTGTGGTCTGAGCGGGACATGGATGTTCTGGGACTTTAACATGAAATGTGCATGTAAGTATTTGTGCACAAGTGTGCGCCGGAATCCCCTGCTGCATAACTTTACTACTGCTATGGATCGCGTGTAAATAATAAAATAAAAATTTCTAGGTTAGTCAGCGGGGTTTTAAGGGTCGGTGCTTAACAGGATAAAAGGAAGGCTATTTAACTAGAGGGGTTAGGAAGTTCAAACTCTTACCTAGGCGAACTGAGGAAACTGGAAATCGCATCAGCGCGCGTGTCTACTACAATCCCCCACTTAGGCGGTAGGTGTGGCGTCTGTGTACACACGTACAGCCTATTTTATACCATGCACGCATATACGTGTGGTTATAATATGGCCACGTCCTTTGGTGCGAGCCCGCATGAGCGTGTACATGTCTGCCCACGCGGCTGTTTCAAAGTTACCATCCCTATGCTCAGGTGCCTGACAAATGTTGGGGCTGTGGAGAGGAGGGTGCTATGGGGCATGTTTGGTGGAATTGTACTGTGATTTCTCAATTCTTTGACAGCACAAGTTCTGGTTGCAGCTCAGTGTTTCATTGCAGCCTATTAGAGGAAGGTATCTGCTCTGGAACTTTTTATTGTCTATAAGAGACTTGATGACCATAGGATGGAAGAATTTATGGCCATCTTGAAAGATAAACTTTGTGTGTTAAAAGTGTATGGCAACCTTTTGAGAGCTGAAAGATTTTATACTGTTGAGATATTGGGGTGGAGGGGGGAAGGTGGAGGTTATAGGGTGGAGGGGGGAAGGCGGAGGTTTATAGGGAAAATGTATCTTTCAGTTCTTGCTTATGGCTACTACACTGTTGTGGGGGGCAAGTAAATGTTCACATTCTTATTGTACAACCTCTTCATATCTATCTAACACACAAAAAATGCTTTGTTTTCTACTGCATTTTGGGTGGAGTGATGTGTGTTTAGCTGAATAATGGGGATGGAAGTGAGATGGTTTGAGATTTTTAAGGGGTGGATGGGTGATTGATTTGTGGGATTTCTTTTTTTTTTTTTTTTTTTTTTTGCTGTGCTGTATATTACTTGGGTTGTTTCATAGAAGAGATTTATAAAAAAGTATTTACATTTATCAATCAGTCCTTCAGAAAGATAGAATGTGATGTTGCAGATATAGTAAAATTGGATCCAAACCCTCTACCAATAAATATGCCAAATAGTTTTTAAAATTGACTGCCTTAGAAATATCAAACAAGTACAACAAGCAACTTAGCAATATAAATTTGTCAATTTAGCCTGCCAGCAAAGCAGGGTGTTAAACGAGAGAATGAAAGGGAGACAGAAAGTTATGTCACTATAGCCAGGGTGTTGCTGGGCAATATAATTTTAAGGGAACAGGTGCTGTGGAGACAGGTTTGGCCAATTACGCTGTAGTTTAAGCAGAAAGAAAAGTTTTTGGAAAGACTGGAAAAGGACAGTTGACAGACAAAGGATCCAAGCGCCTCTAGGTAGAGCTTATAAAAGCAGTCTCTTTAAATTTAACCAGTGATCCAGGGGAAGTCCTGAAATTGTGGTCAGTCAGTTGGTGTAGTGGAGCACTCAGGGTGACCGCTTCTCTCTGTGATAAGCTTTCTTTAGTCAGGACCTGAAATGATGATAGACACTGCTAAGGGTTACCACCTTTCTCTGTCATGAGGGACAGGCTAATCCAGTCCTGCTTTTACCCTATTGCATGCAGAGACGTGTTCTCATTGTCCCATGGCAAGTCCCTGTATGGAAATAGGGTAAAACCAGGGAAAGATTAGCCTGTTCCTCATGATTGGAGCCAGGTGGTAACCCCTAGGTAGTCCCCCTCTTATGAGCTGTTCCACAGGCACATTTGTGTGTGTGTACACAGTTCTGATAAATCTGTGCTGCATACTTGGATTGAGCATTTCACAGTTCAAACATGAAAGAAATCGAAAGTTACTTGATATCTATCTGTATCCAGCTATCGGAGCAGCTTACAACGTGCATAGTAAAACTAGATTACATAAACAATATACATAAATAAATATAAAGCACACACTATGGTAAGTGATTGTAACCAGTTAATAAAACAATTAAACCTATAGGCCCTGAAACCATTTTCCTCAATGATGCCTCAAATGTCTTCTCTTAAGGGATGGCAAAATAACTTTAAAAGTGTGCTGCCTATTGCCAGAAACAGACTTACTAATAGGCAGAGTTGGCAAGTGCCTATGGACAGCAGCCCCAGTGGGGCAGCTACCCTGCTGTGAGTCACTTGTTTTAAATTGGCTGTGGTGCCATGCCATCTTGTGGTTGAAGGAGGTGTAGCCAGCACCTACTTGCTTAAGGGTAGCAGGGGGTATAAATCTACTGTTGATGATTCCTGTCCTCCTCTGGGAAACTTTATTTTCCTTTTCTATTTCCCCACTCTAAGGTTCTTCGCTGTCCTAGAAGAACAGACAGTGGGTGCCAGTTTTTAGAGTGTGCTAGAATTTCCTTTACTTGCTGATCGTGTCCTCACCAGACTGAATATCTCTTACTGAATGGGGATCTGTGTTATTCCCAGGAGCAGGCACTTCTTCAATGCCATGCTTCTGGAAGTATCTCATTGTCTCAACTCCTGTCTGCATGTGCTGCTTTACACACTGCAACAATGAGTGTGCTGATCTCACTCTTAACACTGAACATCTATCTCTACAAAACTCTTTGGGGACACTACAGCTAGGGTTCAAAATTGTCACCTTTCTGGAACATTCTATGTGGCATGGGTGCTACATAAGGGAAGCAGTACAGCAAGAGGTGCAGTTCTGGACTTACCATGGTCAGAGAGAGAGACTATGGTAAGTCCAGAACTACCACTCTAGATGGACATAGTCCTGCAAGAAGTCTCGGAGTCCTAGCTTAGAGAGTACAGTTTTAAAGAGTTTTAGATTGCAAGGAGTATTGTGCCAGCCTCTATAAAAACACCTGCTTTAAATGTTGTGGCATTCTACTGTCTCAGGGAAGGAACTGTGGTGTTATCTTGGGAGTACCAGACTCTGAACAGGAGTGAGATGCTTTCTGTGAACTTGCCTGGTGATAGGATTTTATTTTGGGGCTTTCTGGCAGCAGCTCAAGATAGGGAAGGAGAAGTATTTTTGCACAGTGGGTCCCATGGTTGATCAAAAGAAATCACTCTGGCTGGTTTTACTGTTGACCTATTCTTCCCCCCCCCCCCCCCCCACACACACACAATCTGAGATGCTGCATCCAAAGTAAGTATGCTATTTTGAGGGGTTTTGTTTTTTTTTTTTGCATAATAATTTCCTCACAATTAAAAACTTGTATACTTTATTTCTTTTTTTTTTTTTTTTTTATTTGTGCTTTGCACATAATGGAGCATAGTGTACATGCTTTGAACATGAAGGCAGCACTTTGGGGGGAATTGTTTGGGGATCTCTGATATAATATGTGAAAAGGGATTCCTCTTCAGATCAGAATATTTTGAATGATGTGAGATGGTTTATTGATTCAATGACGTTCGTTCACTAATATTAGTGTAAGGAACCCTTGGTTACTGTTGCGCGTCCCGGCTGTATCCGCTCTGCAGCCGACCCTGCTCATCTTGCTCTCCTGTCCATGAGCTCCAGGCTCTCCTCAGCCGCAGCCAGTTAGCGGCGTCCCTCCAGCTCACAGTATCCTGTGCAGGCCTCTCAGCGGAGCTCTCGTTGGGGCTCTGCGTCGTCGGCCCCGCCCCTAAGCGTACACGCAGCTGACCTACAGCCCTTTAAAGGGCCAACAGCGGGAAAACCTGCAGAGACACCTCCCGATGATGTCACCTAGGCCGGATATTTAAGGCAAGGCCCTGCTTCCTGTTGCTCATCTTGGCAATCCGGTGTCTCTAGTTTGCCTGTTCTAGTGTCTCCTGTTCCTTCGTCTCTCCATTACTGGTAGTACTCTTCGGACTGATCTCACGGTACTGACCTTTGCTTGCTCCTGACCTCATCTGATTGCTGCCTGGAACTTGACTTCTGCATGACCTGACTACTCCCAGATTGACTACAGGTACTGACTCCTGCTCAGCTGACCATTCTGGACTGATACTCTGGCCTTGATCCTCGCTATCCATTCGGACACTCTATTCTGGTCTCCTGCAACATCGACCGTGCACTCTTGTTTGTGGTGGGTACTCTCCTATGCTTCCTCTCTAGGAGACCCTGTGAAGCCCACCTAAGACCAGGCAGCCCGGGTCTTAGGTGATCAACCTGCGGAAACCCCGGGTTGCTATTGGCGAAGCTCCAGCTAGCCTCTATCTCCTCCTGTGCTCCACCTGCTGGTGGCAGGCACTCTCTGGGTCTGACCGGGCCGCACCAATCCTGCACCAGGCCAATGGTCCACCTCCAGCACAACAGGTTGCCAAGGTCATGGACTCGGTGGAGTCTCCCATCTTGCAGGCCCATTTCTGGCCTAGCTGCTCATGTCCGAGAACAACAGCAAACCATGGAAGCATTAGCGTCATCTGTGGAGAGACTACGGTCTCAACTAGAGGATTCAGTTATGGCCAATTCAGGGGGTCTGGCTCAAACCCTGCCCCCGCAGGCATCATTGGCCCTCCCAGCGCCACTCCATTTCAATGGAGATCTGCGCCTCTGTCGAGGCTTCATCAACCAATGTTTTATGCAATTCGCATTACAGCCTTCGCTGTTTCCAAGTGAGACAATCAAGATTACCTTCATCCTCTCACGCCTTGAAGGCGTGAGAGGATGAAGTGGCATGGGCTTCCCCACTTTAGGAGCATTCTGACAATAATCCTCGGTCATCTCTCCCACTTCATTTTCATTTTCAAGTGGACCTTCAAAGATCCCGGCCGACAGGCGGTTGCGGGTCACCAGCTTTTCCACCTCCATCAAGGCTTGCATTCGCTCATGGAATTCACGGTAGAATTCAGAATACTAGCCATAGAACTGGGGTAGTAAGAGGACTGCCTAAGGGCAATATATCTGGAGGGCTTATCTCCCAGGATGAGCTGACTGCTCCTGAGATTCCCACATCTCTTGAAGACCTGCTTTCACTGGTTGGCAAGATTGACCATCGCCTACATCAGCGACACCAAGAGGTAAAAGTCCTCTGGCCTCCTGCCGTTTGCCCAGCTCGTGCTACGAGCCCCCAGTTGAAGGCCTTACCAGCACCTCCTCCACTACCGGAGGAACTGATGCAGATTAATCGCAGGCGCTTGTCTCCTGAAGAGCGCCTTAGACATAAGAAACAAGGCCTTTGCTTATATTGTGTTGGTTCTGGACACCTCCTGCCCCGTACATCCAGGAAACTGCAGAGCCTGAGCCTGGTGGGGGTCCCGAGCTTAGGCGCTACTGTTATTGGCCCCCAATTATTACTCCTTGTGTCCCTCTTTAGGGAATCGCGCTCCTTTGCCACTACCGCACTCGTGGACCCTGGGGCGAGTGGCAATTTTATTCTGGAGGATATCATCACACTACTCCAGATCCCACTTCAACTTCTGGAGGTACCTCTCCGCATCATGTCAATCCAGGGAGAGCATCTCTCCAGACGCAATACTCATCGCACCGTGCTTGCCGTGAGAACCCTCCATGAAGAGGAGATTTCCCTGTTCGTCTTGAAGTGTTCCAAGCATCTGGTAATCCTAGGACTTCCTTGGCTCCAGGTACACACACCCCACTTTGATTGGAAATCCCTGCAGTTAACTCAGTGACGACCCCAGTGCCAGAACCGCTGTCTGCGATAGGTGTCTCCAACGGTTACCATTCTGAACTCTATAACCCTTACCAGGTTACCTGCTCTGTATTCTTTCAAAGATGCGTTCTCCAAACAAAATGCTGACATACTGTCTCCACTCCGAAAATTTAATTGCCCCATTGAGCTCCTACTGGGCACCATGCCTCCTAAGGGCAGAACCTACCCCCTCTCGCTTCCGGAAACCCAAACGATGTCAGATTACATTAAGGAGAATCTGAATGAAGTATTCATAAGACTCTCAGATTCCCCGGCAGGAGCCAGATTCTTCTTCGTGAAGAAGAAAGATGGCAGTTTACGTCCTTGCATAGACTACCGTGGGCTAAACGCCATGACTCACATGGATCGTTGCCCTCTGCCACTCATTAGTGAGCTATTTGATGGCCTACAAGGAGCTCAGATCTTTACAAAGCTAGATCTCAGAGGGGCATACAATCTCGTATGAATCCAGCCAGAGGACATCTGGAAGACTGCCTTCAATGCGAGGTATGGCCACTACGAGTATATAGTAATGCCTTTCGGACTTTGTAACATCCTCTACGGTCTTTCAGCATTTGATGAATGAGATTTTCCGGGACCTATTATACTCATTTGTCGTGGTATGTCTGGACGATATACTGATCTTTTCCAAAGACCTGAAGTCCCACTGTTCACATATTCAACAGTCCTGCAACACCTCAGAGACAATCACCTTTATGCAAAATTAGAGAAGTGTATTTTCGAACATTCCTGGGCTACATCATCTCCAATCGTGGTTTCACCATGGAACCTGAGAAACTCCAAGGCATTTGAGATTGGCCCCAGCCAGTAGGCCTCTGTGCCCTACAGAGATTCCTTGGATTTACAAATTACTACAGAAACTTCGCTAACTACTCCATGCTAGCAGTTTCACTCACGGCCATGACTAGGAAAGGTAGTAACCTTCAAGTTTGGAGCCCCAAGGCTCAATCTGCTTTCCACGCCTTGAAAGAGGCCTTCTGCACTGGACCATGTCTGTCATCCAGATCCTAACCACCCATTCATCGTCTAAGTTGACGCCTCTGCCATTGGAGTAGGGGCAGTCCTGAGCCAGTACTCCTCCAAAAGGGTCTTAATACCCTGCTCCTTCTACTCACACAAGTTTTCTGCCGAAGAGCAAAACTACACGTTTGGGAACTGTTAACTGTAAAATTAGCCCTTCAGGAATGGCGCCCCTGATTAGAAGGTGCACAGCATAAGTTCATGATATTTACAGACCACAAGAACCTTGAACACTTAGAGGCCCAGCTTCTGAATCCTAGACAGGCCCGCTGGACACTGTTTTTTGAACGCTTTCATTTCTAACTCCGCTACCGTCCAGCAGCAAAGAACATCCAAGCGGATGCTCTCTCACTCCCTCGAGCCAGAAGATATGCCCGAAACTCCTAGTCACATCATTGACCCAGCATGCATATCCCTTGCAGTTACCAAGACGGTACCAGCTGGGAAGACTGTGGTCCCACGTCGCCTCCGGGAGCACGTCCTCTGCTGGGCCCATGACTCTCTAAGTTGGCCGGCCACCCTGGCCGGGCTCAGACCCTCGATATTAAGAAGACATTATTGGTGGCCTAGCATGGTTAAAGACTCCCACAGTTATGTGGACTCCTGCCCCATCTGTGCCCAGCAAAACCCCCTGACTGGCCGTCCATGGGGACTCCTCCAACCTCTTCCGGCTCCCACCAAACCCTGGTCAAGCATCTCTACTGACTTCATTGTCTAGCTGCCCCCATCAAAGGGCAACACGGACATTTGGATTATTATCAACCTCTTTTCAAAGATGGCCCATTTTGTCCCTCTACAGAGTCTCCCCTCGGCTCCTGAACTGGCAAAACTTTTCCTAAACAATGTATTTCGCTTACATGGGTTACCCAGAGAGATCATTTCCGATTGAGGGCTGCAATTTGCCGCCAAGTACTGGCAGTCCCTTTGTAAAAAGTTTGATATTACCCTGAATCTGACATCGGCCTACCATCCTCAAGCAAATGGCCAAACCGAGAGGACAAACCACTCCCTGAAGACATTTCTAAGATCCTACATCAATGATCAAAATGACAACTGGGCCGACCTCTTGCCATGGGCCGAGTTATCCCACAATACCCATGTCGCTTCTGCTACTGATGCCTCACCCTTCTCAGTGGTCTTCGGCTGCCAACCATGCCTGCCTCTACCAGTGCCGCTCTCTGTACCCTCGCCTGCAGCCCAGTCTACTTCACAGACAATACGATGACTGTGGAATCAAGTCAAGGAAAGTCTGATTCAGGCGACTGAGTGGGCCAAACACTTCATAGACGTTCATCATCACACTGCACCCCTGTTCCGGCCCAGCCAGAAGGTTTGGCTGAGCACTAAACACATCCAGCTATGTCTTCCTTCACAATGACTGGCTCCTAGATTCATCGGACCATTCCCGGTCATCTGACGCATAGGAGCGGTTACATATCAACTACAGCTTCCCGCCTCCATGGGGATCCACAACACATTTCACATGTCCATTTTAAAGCCACTAGTCCTGTCCTTCCTGAAGGCCTCCTGCACCTACACAACATGATACCAAACCAGATAATACCCTGTAAGTAAGGGAGGTATTAGACGTCCGGAGACACAAAGGCCATTGTGAATTCCTCCTGTCGTGGGAGGGCTTCAGACCGGAGAAGAACTCGTGGGAGCCCTCCCACCACATCTATGACAAGGACCTCCTGTCGGATTTTCATCGGGCCCACCCTGAAAAACCCAGGCAGGTAAGGGGGGGGCCTAGAAGGGGGGGGGGGTGCTGTTGAGTGTCCTGGCTGTGTCCGCTCCACGGCTGGCCCTGCTCACCTCGCTCTCCCGTCTACGAGCTCCGGGCTCTCCTCCTTCACAGTGAGTTCGTGGCATCCCTGGATCCCCCTAATTGGTTTATGCCTTATGCAGTATTAATAGACTCAGGATCCCTTCTTGTACATCATTTTAATTTAACATCAAAGGCCTGGATTTATCAAAATGTACTAAATATCACATGTGATAGGAAAAGGGGCATCTTTTATGGTAATAGCGCACTTTGCGATAAGCAGCCTATCTTAGCGCTTCGCAAGGGTATTACCGCAGACTGCGATAACCTTTTTTTGCACTATGTGGTAAGTACCACAATTGTTGCAGTTCCTACCTACAACCACTGGGGGGAGGGGGGGGGGGAAGAGAGAGACTAGCTATAAGGCTCCCATACTAGGTAGGTATTTATACCTCTATATGAGGCCCACCTGCTACTCGAGGTGAGGTTTAGGTATTAGTGTAGGGGTTAGGGGCCACAATGTTCTCTCAACCTAGGTTGAGAGAACATTGCACAAATCTCAACTTTGGGTGAGTTTCCTCACTCCAAAGGTCAAATCTTCACAAGAGTGCACGGTTCTGTTCATATGTTGCACTCTGCATATCAAAGTGGCCCCTAACCCCTACACTAATATCTAAACCTCACCTCGAGTAGCTAGGTGGGCCTCATATAGAGGTATAAATACCTACCTAGTATGGGAACTTTATAGCTAGTCTCTCTCTCTCAAAATGCTATTTGCGGAAACATTGCAAAGTGCAATTAAGCCATATCACACAGCTCAACGCAAATGAAAAAGGTGTAGTTAACTGTGCAATATGGCTTCGCAATTTGCAAAGCCAGCCCACTTGGCCAGAAATCCCATCGCAAACTCCTCCCCTTTTCCTAATTTTCATCGCACCATGCGTTATGGTGTTTTCACATGCATTAAAGGCGTTTTTTGCACGTGAAATGCCATTTAGCACTTTGATAAATGACCCCCAAAGAGGTAAAAAAAAAAAGTTTTCATTTAATCAATCATTAGTGAACAGTTGGAAACCATTCTGTTTCCAGTGTGTTTATTGCTATCAGGGACTGTAAAGATTATCAGTGCTGTGTATCAAGGGACTTAATGGGCTGGAAAACTGTGATGCATGCAAAGGGCTTTGAAGTAATGCCTCCCCCCCCCCCCCCCCCCCCCCCCAACAAGGAGCCCTAGACCATTCAGAAGTAGCAGCTATCCTGGAGAACTGTTGCAAATAAAGTCAAATCTTTGTGTGCCGTTTTGGTCCAGCAACCAGGATTTATCCCACCCATGGGTTACATTAGCTGCTTTGGCTTTAAGGGCTTCAGCTTACTAAAGCTTTTTTTTTTTTTTTTTAAATGTTCTTTCTCTCTTAGGAAAAGCCCACTGGAGCTGCATTTAAAGAACTCTTAGACTGTCCACTATGGCACTGTTTGGAGAAATTGCAAAAGGCATTAAAAGGTGAAATAGAATGTTATTTTAATGTGAATGACAATTGTATTTAGGCAGGGACTTGACCTGTTTCAGGATCAAATATTTGGACATGGAGAGTGCTTTGCACAATCAGTCCCCCAGAGTTAGCCTGCTATATCTAGCAATTTAAGATTTTTGAGCACACAGAGCACTCTTCACCTGGATAAGCAGGTTTTTATTAAAGTACTCAAAAAGCAAAAGAAAATGAGCATTACATTAGTGAAGTACCTGTGGCTTGAGGTCTAAACTAATAAACTTTTCACCTAAATGTAAGTTTCACAATGTTACAATGTAAAGATAATATGACTGCTGTCACATTATCACTCAAGTTCTCATGTAAACCGACGTGATACACATGTTTGAATGTCGGTATATAAAAACAAACAAATATATGGCTGGAAATGAATTGCTCAGAGTGTTGTATCTTTGCAATATGTATATAACTGGACTCTTGATATTTCAAGGATCAGACTGTATAATGTTCAGGACTTTAAGCTTTTAGTGTTATAATAGCCCAGCACCAATAATGAAGTTGCATGACTTGTTAGCACATTAAATCATTCAGCTTTACCACTAATGAACACATTGTGCTGGAATGCACTCTTGCTAAAGGCTATTGCAAGTCATTGCACTGCAAACAATCAATGTCCCAACTCAATTGTCCTACTTTGCTGCTGATCCAAAACACAAAATCGAGAGGGAATTTGCTTCCTACTTGTACTGGAAAATCCAAGCTGTAATAGCAGACGGCAGGAATCCTCCTGGCAGCAGGCAACCCGAAGTCCCCATAGTGCATTAAATCTTAATTAGACAACAAGTGACTTTTAGATATTGCACCAAGGCAGATTCTGTTCTGGCTTGGACCAGCAGGTCAGCAGAATGCCTGCACATTCTACTCCTAGGGGAATTCTGCTTTGTGGGGGAATTCTGCATTTGCCTCACAGAAATGGGCTTAGGGACCAGAAAGCAGCAGCAACTGCAGGGAAGGCCTGCAAGAGCCAGAAAGGAGGAAGAAATAGTGTTGGTCTTAGCTGGAAGTAAAAGAGGAGCAACAATGGGCTTGTCAGTGCAGCTCAAGAGCCAGAGTTGGTCTGTACAGGGCAGAAAATAACCTGCCGCGTTGGCTTTGTGCTGCATGATTTGAACAAAAGAGGAGGGAGTGGACGTTTGGTGGAACCTGAATGAGAGATGTAGGAGAGAACTGGGGGACTTGCTAAAGGGAGTAGGGCGGGGGTGGGGGGAGCAGCCAAAGAGAAAGCTAGGGAGTCTTGCTGGGGTGAGGGGAGAAAACAGGAGGGTGAGCTTTCATGGCTTGTCCTCTCCCAGGAGTCAATCCTGTAGTGTGGGGAGATGAAGCCTGGGGGTCTTGCAGTGGAATAGGGAAAGAATGGAGAAGAGGGAAGGGGGCAGAGAATGAGCTGAGGGTTTTCTGTGGGAGTGGAGGGGGAGAGAGAATAGCAGCAGTTTGAGAGAGAGTTGGTTGGAGAAAGGGATGAAAGAGGGGTCAACCTTGGGGAGAGGAGGAGGGGAAGGTGGTGAGTGAATTGGAGGATTGACGCAAGGGGGGAGGAGAGCTAAGCATGTGGAAAGGGTTCAAAACATATGGGGGAGAGAGAGCTGGGGGAGAGTTGTTGAGCCTGGGGTCGATAGAGAGGAATCTGGAGGGGCTAGGCCTTATGATGGGAAGATTATGCACAATAAACTAAGAAATCTGTGTTTTTGTGCAATGACTTCTGTATTATAAATGAATACTTTCAGTGATTTATATTGTGTTTAAACAAAATCTGCAGAATTTGTAAACTTTTTTTGTACAAGATTTTTTTTTTTTTTTTTATTTTATTGAGTAGAATTCCCTCAGGAGTGATCTTCTCTGTGCTAACCTGCAACTCTGCAGCCCTTAAGGAGATTGCACTCCGGCTGTAAACCCGCAGTGTCATGGGTAACACATCTCGCGCAATGTCATTGCCTTTTGCTAAAAGGCCATTAATACAGTCACACTGTATGGCTGGGTCAGGAATTAAACGCTGCTGCTAATATTAAGAGGCTGTGTCTTAAGTGTACCATTGGAGAATCAGCATGCAAAGTGCTTTTTAAAGATTAGTGGATTGGAAAAGGAATACAGGATCTCCTCAGATCTATCACCAGTTCATTCTGATAGGGCATAGCCTTCCAGTCCTAAGTATCCCAATCTAGTGGTCTCGGGCAGGTGACCATGATGTTGGATACTAAAACCAGGGGTTGTTGCAGGTGGTGGTTTTAATCCTTTATGAATGTACTAAGAGTGGATTGGCATAGATTATTACCCTGATTCCTTCAGAAGCAGACTCAGGTTCCTTAAAGGTGTCCTTTTACACTTAGGTATTCCAGTAAATGGAGCATGCCAATACTCTGTGGTGTCAGTTAAGCATCTCTCCTTTAGAAAAAGGGAGGAATAAAACATTGACCAGTGTAAAGTAACACTTGAATAACAATGAACATTTTGCATTTGCAGTTAAGTCTTTATCTGCTGTGGTGAACAGATTAGAATCCATATCAAAACGAAAAGGGTAAGATAATTTCAACTCTATAAAAAAAAAAAATAATTCTCTTTTAGAAGCCATAGAATTTAACGGGAATTAAGAGTTTGGATGTGTGAGAAATATTACATTAAAATGTTTTTAAATGTCCTTTACCACAAGATATTTATTGTCTGTTTTCCTCTGTCTGCGTAGGCTGGCCTCTCACCTGAGCCCTACAGGAACAGCGTGCTATATAACATCAGATATGTTTTATGTAGAAGTTCAGATGCAGGAAAATGGCGATGTAATGGATGTGAAATTGGCTCATCATGGCGAAGCTCCTATGGTAAAGTCTGTGTGTCTTTTTCCTATAATGTATGCAAAGTGAGGTAGATCCTGTACATAATAGCTCTGAGTGATTAAAATTTTCTTAATGGGGGAAAAAAGGTGTTTTTCCCTTTGTAGTTACTCACACCTTGAATCATAACCGAGGGATTAAGTATTTAGAGTCTCACTCGCTGGATAAAATAACACACACAATTTTTATTTTTCCGGGGTTACCAGCGGTCACAAATTTAAAAAAAAAACAAATCACCAAATAATCTTTAAAATAAATAAAGCATGTCTTTTCCAGTGAGTTGGATATTCTAAAACAAGTGGTCATGATACAGGGTGCCAAGGTGGTAGACACAAGAGTAACATCAGAAAATACAATAGCATTTCATGAAGAGGAACAGTCTTTTACTGGAAGTGATGAAGGGAAAAACAGTAACAGAATTTAAGAAAGCATGGAGTAAACACAGAAAATCCTTAGCTACAGAGATGTGAAGTTAGTTCCAGTATGTAAGTTTTATCATCATAAGGAGATGGGCTGGTCCTAAGTTTTGGTGCTAGTAATATGGGTGAAGCTTTCTATTGTTATGATTGGTGTAGCTGGGTTCAAAAAAGGTTTGGATAAGTTATTGGAGGAGAAGTCCATTAAGTGCTATTAATCAAGTTTACTTAGGGAATAGCCACTGCTATTAATTGCATCAGTAGCATGGGATCTTCTTAGTGTTTGGGTAATTGCCAGGTTCTTGTGGCCTGGTTTTGGCCTCTGTTGGAAACAGGATGCTGGGCTTGATGGACCCTTGGTCTGACCCAGCATGGCAATTTCTTATGTTCTTATGTTCTTATGTAGATGAGTAAACAGCATTCACAGCAGAGATAAGCAGCAAAATAAATATACTTTAAACTTCTGCTTCCTCTAGCATTCATAATTTAGTCTAGTTCTCAAACATCCTTGTACTCTCTTTTTTTTTTCCAAACAAGATCCCATTACTAATCAGATCCACTCACAGAATTGTTTTCTGTTATAATACCTCCAAAATTTCCACAAAGTAGTTTTGGGCCACTTTCACATATCTAGGTTGTCACAAGAAAATGCCTAATGGCCTGATTTTTAAAAGTCCGGAGCACGCGAATCCCGGGAGATATGCGCGTGGCTGGGCTGTGTGCTCGCCGAGCGCATTTTTGAAACAGCCCGGCCAGGTGCATATCTCCTGATATGTGCAGTTGTGCACAAGTGTCGAGCTGCAAAAAACAAAAAAACAAAAGGGGTACAGGTCGGGGGCCGGCCTGGACAGCACCATTACACACTCCATGGAGCTGGAGTAAGTTCAGGGACAAAAAAAAAAATTAGGGTAGGTACCGTGGAGTTTAGAGGTTGGGGAGGAAGGATAGGGTTAAGGATGTTCCCTTCCAATCCGCTCCTTTATATGCACACACAGGTAGCGGATTTTATAACATGCGCACTGTTATAAAATTAGCATCTCCATGTGTGCATGCGACTTTAAAAATCCACCTTTAAATGCCTCGTGATTGTGTTCTTGCTTCCATGGTGGCATGGTTCTGCTGTGTTGGGTACGTAGCAGACCAGGCAGGAATTACTGCTGAATACCATAAACATCTTATATCTTACCATAAAAGAGAGCCCGTGCTCACACTAAGCACAACCTTACACTGAGGATAGGGCAATCCCTAGAGGTCCTCTAACATTTTTTACTTAGATGGCTAAGAACTAGGTATATGCATTTGTCTGAAATGACATAGACAATGTCAAGGACATTATTTCTTGTTGCTTTCAAAACAAAAAGATGATAGAAGAAAAACACAAAATTTTCTATTTTTCATCGTTTTTAGTGTGTGCTATTTGCAAAATACAATATTCAGAAATATTGCGTGCACTTTGTTTTCCCATTTTTTTTGTTTTGAAAAAAAAAAATTGACAATTGACCTATCCCCAAACACAACTCAAAATAACTGACTCTTTTTTTTTTTTTTTTTTGCCTGCACATCCCTACTAAAAACCCATACCATTCTCTTCTGATAGCAAAAATCACAAATGAACCGAAAGTAGATTGGATTAAGGTAAACGGATTTGTAAGTGGCAGAAGTTGGGTCTTGGAGTCACCAGACTGGTATGATAATCCCTTCTGTGTGTTAGAAATGTAAAAGGTATCTGCAGGAAAGGACCAGTTGGGCCACCCAGCCTGCCTATTTGAGCATGCTTGTGTTATCAGAGGTCTCACTCAGTCCATGGTTGTTTTCCACCAAATTCTGCAAGATTGACTTTCTGAAAGTCCATAAACAGATTTCACTGAACTTACCTAACATTCTCTTTATAGGCAGTTCCTAGTTTTTTAATATACACTTTTCAATTTTTTCATTTTATTTTTAGATATGTGAAGAGTTGCTGCAGCATCTAAGGTAGAAAATGATTTAACTTTTTTTTTTTTTTTTGATAAGCTTCATTTTTCTTTTTTTTTTAATTTTACTAATGATTTCAGAACAGGTGCCCAGTAGAATTCAAAGAAAATATTCAAAATGCACATGATGAGAATTCATGCACCTGTAATCGTAAATGATGACCAAGCAACAATATCAACCAAAATAAAATGAATTTAGAATCAAAGTTTACACATTGTTAATTCTAGCTACAGATTTTATGCAGTCCCAAGCTATAGTCATTACAGGAATAAACAGCATGTATTGAATTTAGCCAATGACTATCCCTTTTCACATTTAGGGTGAAGAATTTTGATGCCTTTGGAAAGAGCTTAGAAGGGCTATTAAACCTCTATCAAATTCCAGGAAATAAGTATTCCTTTTTGTTACTCTTTGTAAGGTTTCCTGTTTGTCTTTGTTTAATGTTTTTAATAGCATTTTAATATTTTTTTTTCCCAAATTCATTCTTAGTGAAATGAAAGCTAAGGTGTATCTGGCCTTGCAGTCTCTTGAGAGAGATCTCCATGGAATATTTAATCTCTCTGGGTAAGGATACTAGTTGCTTAAATCCTTTCTCTTTCTTGCTGCACACTCTTACTGCCAATAGGGATGAATTAGAACAGTGGTCCCCAACCCTGTCCTGGGGGCCCACCAGCCAGTCAGGTTTCCAGGATATCCACAATGAATATGCATGAGGGAAAATTTGCATGTTATGGAGGCAGTGCATGCAAATTCTCTCTCATGCATATTCATTGTGGATTTCCTGGAAACTCGACTGGCTGGTGGGCCTGCAGGACAGGCTTGGGGACCTCTGAATTAGAAGAATAAGAATGGTGAACAGCTAGTTCTGACCACCAAACTGGATTAACCTTTCCCATCCCTGTGCACAGTGAGACTAAACTACTTTTACTCTCTGCTGGGTTCCCATGTGATGTAGCACTGGTGGGATGGAATCAGGCGATGGTTACCACCTGGAAATCCAATATATCCTGCGCACATAGTTGTCATAGAGTCTGATGCCTCACGTACATTAAAAAAAAAAAATTTGCTTAGTCACTTATTCATACTCCTGCAATTTCAAGAAAGAGAGCATAAACAGACAGCGCAGCCTCCTTTTCTCAGGGCATAAACTGGAGTAGATGGGGAAATAATCGAACTACCATCCCAGCTGCCCCTTCAGGCTTAACCAATTTTTTAAATTTAAAATCCTTTTCTTAACATCTTCCCTAGCCTATATAGATTTACAGACTGTTCATAGTAGCATGGTAAATGACGGCAAATGAAGAAAATGGTTTATACAGTCTGCCCAGGAAAGTGTTTAGGATTCTGACTGTGTCACTCTGTGCATGTTACTCCGTGCCTTCAGGAAGCACAACGCAGTGTACACATTTAAATAAAAAAACAATCAAAATCAGTAGCCAACTGAAGGTAAGGATACAAAAGCATACAAAGCAAAGCATAAAAACCCAAATCGATCAACATTCTCCCCCCCCCCTCATAGTTTATTGGATGAACGTCGTGCTGCATTCTTTACTGCTCATTTCACAGACTGTCCCTTTCCCACCCCACTATCCACTCTTCTTATTTCATAAACGTTCCCAACATCTAACCCTTCAGAATTGGCTATTCAAATGTAGGGAAGAGTCAAGTTTTCAGTTTCTTTTGGAAACTAACCAGGTCATTTATCATTTTGCGATAGGGCCTTAACGTGCTTGATAAAACCCTAATGCGTGCAATAATTACCGCACTGCGACTGTATGTGCAAATATACATTTGAGTATGAGAGTGGGAGGAGTAAATGCAAAAGAGGGGCTTCTACTACTTTCCAGGTCCGATTAATGCACAGTAACACAGGATTTAATGTCAGAAATAACTACACCTATTTTTTTTGGGTAGTATGGGAGGAAAATGTTTTTATTGAGCATGTTCGGCTAGTACCGTGCGTGACAATTTTGGGCCCTATTGCAAATACACCTACCAGGCTCTCCTGGGCCACTAAAAACAGCTTTTTCCACCTGGCTTGTCTTCCTATATCCGTTATGTTTGTGGCTAGTGTTCTTCTGAGGGGATGTTGGATGCTTGATCTGTGAGGCATCCCTTGTCACGAGTGGAAGCACTGGATCACTGCTGGGCAAGGACAGTGTGTCCAAAATGAATGCGCACACACTGCCTGCTGTGGGGTATGCAGTGCAGAAGTAAGGGAGGGAATTACTAGGCCTACATCGCCCCCAACCCAGATATTGACTGAGGCCAACACGCACGTCACTTATCCCTCTCCCCCCCACACAGGCACCAGCCATTAGGGGATGGCAAAAAGCAGCCATATGCAGCCAAGAGTGGAACCCATCCCAATCACGGCCAAGAGGAGTAGAAACTTGGTGGGCCATGAGAAAAGCACGCGCGTGTGAGAGTGAGTGAGAGAGATTGTGTGTGTATGAGAGAGCAATGGTGTTATTGAGGGGAAGGAAACCTGTCTAAGGGTGCATGTGTGAATGAGACAAGGAACCTAAGTGTGTGTAATAGAGGGGACCTGTCTGAGTGAATGAGGTTGGGGCCGGAACCAGTGCCTGGACATGGGGGGGAGGGGGGGGGGGATGGCAAAGGGCAGAAAATTTGTCTAGGGCACCTAATATGCTTACACCAGCCCTGTTCACACACATCTGTGGTCTGCTGACTACCAGCACAACTTCATGGGCCATGTGTAGGTTCCTGGACACTTTGTAATCAAGTATCTTTGATATCAGTGGTGGCCTGGTCCCTAACTGCTAATGATGTAGTTGGAGTCATTCCTCGGCAAACACCTTTATCTACACCACCACGTTGGACACAAATCTGTCCGAGACATATATGGTACGTACTTTCTAAATTACTGACATGAGCCCCTTAAGGCCTCAGGTGGCACCAAATGTGTGTCAAGAGACCAACACAGAGAGTGCATAAGCCATCAGGGCAACCACCTGAGACACAGCCTATAGGACAGCTACTCCTCTGAGGAGGCCACAAGTCAGGGCTGTCATGTGGACCAGCAAGGGTCGCGAACTCTAAAACCAGCTGATTGTGTCTTTATAACCCTGGCCTCTGTCCTTTCTTTCATGCAGCTCACCCCAGGAGTCCTATGCCTATGTGCTTTAAGGGTGCCCACAGAAAGCATACAGGATGTAATAGTTAGTAGCTATCACTACTAACACACAAGTCAGCATTAATTACAGGTACATACATACAGCAGCACAAGATGACTAGCCCTCAGCTGTACAGCACCATCACATCTCTGGTAGTCTTTGCCCACTAAAAAGACCTCTCATGCTAGGCAAATTGCTTCAAACACACTTTTGTGATGAGTTCAGTTAGGGGAAGCTTTGGGTGAGGAGACATTTGGGTGATATTAGTCTTTTCAAACCATACAGTGACCTTGACAATGGGGACGTGACTTTATAATACAGGTAAAGGAATGCCACCATCTGATTCCCTGTCTTGCCTTCACACAGTCTGAAAAGCATCCTTGTCTAGGCTCCCTGAGAAGTCAACATTTTCCAACATGACATCCCAAATGACAAGGCCCTCACCATCTGGACATGATAGTTTACATTTAGCCTAGGTAGCTGGAGGCTGGTGCATGTGTGTGTGGTTGCACCCAAACCCTCACAGGTATGCTGGCTTACAAGCACCTGAGAGCATTGTGAGAATGACACTATCCTTGACATGCTCTTTAGGAAAGCCTGTTAGTGCACGCCTGCTCGATGAGCACTCTGAGGTGTGCACTGGCTCTGCCACAGCTGATGCAGTGCTGGCATCAGTGACTTTAAAGGTCCTTGTGACTCTAGGCATCCAATGTACAGGTGCACATCGTCAGAAGGACATGGATGTTCACTATGGAATGAGCCAGTTAAATTTGTACTTGGGAGTGATATATTTTACAATCAACCTGTAGATTGCCACTGTGCCTTAAAGTTTCTCAGCTAGCTGGGCTTCACATTACATCTAGAGCAGGTGGTCTCCAAGTTCTAGGGCCAGCTGGAGTTCCAGCATAGCAATCAGGTCTGGCAGGAGGCATTTGGAAACTAGGCAGCTGCCTAGAGCGAGAGAATATGGCAGGTTGATGCCACTGCCTAGGGCGATGGAACATCTTGCACCAGCACTGATAGCTATGTCACTATGCCCACAACATGTGAGGTCTAGGACTGTATCCAAAGCCTAGGTCTAGCCAGCCTAATACAGTAATCTAGGTCAAGCTATGTACACTGTGTTGGCATGCCTACAAAAAACACTATGTAGAGACCTGGCTTTTTTACAGGTTTGAGAAGGGTGTGGTGGTTAAGAAGCTGTCCCTGAATGTGGGGATGCGGAGATGGCTGGAATGCAGAGTCACCATGGCCCCCTCATGCAAGCAATGTTAGGTTTTTGTTTGGGGAACTGGGTTGGTGGAGGGGCACAGTGCCAACATGTTGCTAAGACCTGTGGGGGTGTGAGTGTGTGTGTTGGGGGAAGGGGGTTTGCAGGTGCATGAGGTCTGCCACGACTCAGATTTGAGTGTCCTTTTTTTCAGGACTGTGGCCTTTTTAGCCTCCTCTCTGTAGATCATAACATGTACAACCTAGAGGGTGCCACAGCAGGCCACATCATTTGACACATACTTACCATCTGTATTCACTGGCAGGATGTGCCAACCTGGAATCTGGCAGCTGTAGCTCAATATTTTTACTATGCAGACATAGAAATGGTGGCATCTATCTACTGCCTAATGTAGGAGACAGGTTTACCTTTAAACCTCTGGCATTTATCTTGGCAAATAAGCCAGCTGGCATTATGCTATTTTGGTGCAGGCTGTTCTTGCCTGTCTTGTGGATCTGTCTAATCCCGGTTATCTCATCCTTAGCTAACAGCTATTAGACAGATCCACAGGTGAGGCCAGTACAGGGGTGGCAGCAGCTGCAGCCCTCTAGACAAACTGCTTTTCACCTGTGGCCATTCTGTACATGACACAACTTCCTCACTTCTTAGTTGTCACATGGCAGATGGCACCATGTTCCAGCAGCCTGCAAGTTGATGACCTATTTGGTGTAGTGTGAACCATAAAAAAGGGTTGGGTACACATAGCATTTTAACTGTACTAAGGACACAAGTAAGAGGGCGCAGGTAAAGTTACACCACACAAGCTTCACATGATCAGAATGTACTCTCTGGCCCTGGCCCTGGCCCCTGCAGCTGCCACTTTCAGCTCACTACTGATGAACCAAACCTCAGACTTTAGTAACCGTTCAAGTAGGCCTCTGAGAAAAGAGAGATGTCATGAGAACATTCGTGCCCAGAGCCAGAGAGAAGGCCCATTTTTAGGTCATAGGTGATATATCTTGACAGTGGAAGAAGGCAATTATTTGTTGTAGCTGCACTATAATGGTTGCATAGCTTCACCACCGATTGGGCCCCCACAGAGTAAAGACATAGCTACTGCACCCGTAGCCAAACATTTTGACACCAATTGTACCCAACAACGTATGGAGCTGAACACTAGCTACCAAGCGGCCATCTCATATACAGGGCTGTGTACCCAATCCTTAGCTAACAGTATGCTGAGTGATGAAGGCAATAGGAGCCAAAAAGTTCCACTTTACAGAGCTTCAGGTTTAGCTCTTGCTGTCTTCCTTGGGAGCATACACTGAGCTTTCAGTTGTATGGTATAGGCCATATGGTATTGCCTGCCAGTGAAGTGCCTAGCTATAATGTGCAAGGGCGCACTAGCATGCAAGGATATGTGGAGGCCACACCTTTGACAGCCTTAAGACAAAACTACACAATGATAAGACACAACCAGAAAATGTAGATTTCTAATCTGTGACCCGTTTATTACTGAACCAATCTAGTCAACAGATTCAAAGCAAGTCAACTTCTTTGGTAATTACATTCTGCAAGGACAAGATAGTAAACAGCACATGACTTTGTAAATGAAGTGAGCACCACATTGCATGTAGACCTGTACATACATTGTTAAATATGGCATCAGCATTACATATAAGGGCTTTGCATCTTATCCTTTTTGCATAATCATGATTACAGCACAGAACATAGAAAGTGAAAGTGGCACCCCAATAGCTACAGTACAGCTCTGATGTTGGAGCTAATAACAGCACAACTATGTGGTGTTAACCCAAAGGCCCCAGACAATCCATATTGAAAAAGTGCCCGCAAGGGGATAGCCTAAGGGCCAAGGCAGCAGAGCACAGCATGGAGGCAGATGCCCAGGACCAAAGAGCACAGCATGGAGGCATGAGAACCAGGAGAAGACGCAGCAGCTTGGAGGAGGCAGCAGGCTGAGATGAGACACCAGCATCAGAAGCAGCAGAGGAGACATGAGGTAGCAGCTGCAGCTGAACCGTGATTAGAGACTGCCTCAAGGAGGCTAGAGTATGGGCAGAGTGTAGAGGAAGGCATTAGAAGTAGACTGCAGGACTACAGTGGCACACAGACCATTGCCATCATCTAGCTGGCACAGGAACTCTGTAGTGAGGCCTGGCCAGACTTGTCCTACAAGGAGAAGCCAATTAACGGCTATTAATCAACAGTATCAGTAGCACGGGATCTTCTTAGTGTTTGGGTACTTGCCAGGTTCTTGTGGCCTGGTTTGGCCTCTGTTAGAAACAGGAAGCTGGGCTTGATGGACCCTTGGTCTGACCCAGTGTGGCAATTTTCTTAGGTTATTAAGTCTTGTTCTTTGGCCTTAGAGGCCAGATGTTTGGATGGGTTCATGGGCCTTTGCCATGCCGTGGCTTATCACTTGGGAGCAGCACGTCCTGGGGGGCGTCCCCCCTCAAATCGTCTTTCAGAATGGGGGCTTCTGTGCAGGGTTGAGTCTTGTGAGGCTGGGGAAGGCACAGATGCTGGCAAAAATATAAATAAAAACAGAGTGGGCTTGTGATAATACTAATATAATTACCGTAGTATGAATTTCCCATTCTACATAACATCCTGTCTGTCTTTGGTTGTAATTCATGTGTAGGAAACTGGCAAGATGTTTGTTTTGTAACACGGTGCTAAAATCTGCCCTCTAAGCAGTTTTGCCCTTCACATTCATAGCAGCAATAGCCTCAACCGATCTAAGTGCCCTCAGTGTGTTGGGAACTCAACTAGACCCTCCCCCCTGTTGTGAAGACAGTGTAGTGCAGATGTGTTAAGAAAAAGTGACTTTCCTCATTGGGAGAAGTCATTTGAGGTAACAAAATTCCTGTGTTCATGTGACACACTGGGATTTTAGAGAATCAATGTTAGCTGAGGGAGTGTGTGTCTCCTTGCAAAGGACACTAGGTAGATGTGTTCAGTATATGTGTTTGGTAGGAGTGAGCTTTCTATTTAGCAAAGCGGTGTATATTAATGATGTGCAAGGGAAAAAGTTTGTTTTTGTGTTTTGGTTTATTTTTGGGAGATTTTTTTTACCCCATGAATTTCAGTTCATACAATGTTTGATTCATTTCATTTGTGTGAAAAAAAACAAACAAATCAAACATTAAAAAAAAATGAAATAAAGTCCAAAAAAGGAAAACGGGGTCTTCTAAAGCCAATTATATACCTGGAAAAATGCTGGGGCCAGGATCCCCCTAGTTCCCACTTACCCGGTCCAGTGGGGATCCACCGGCAAGGCCTAGGCCCAGGCAAAAGCCTCTGTTTTGCATAGGCCAAGGCCATGGTAGGTCACAGCAACCATGGACCTTGGCATTTCCACTCACTTCACCATCCACCCATAAAGGGTAAGCCTCAAGGAACAGGTACCCTTCCTCTTTAGACTTTCCCAGTACCTTTTGGGTAGCAGGCAACTCTCTCTGGTCTCCCTCTCTTTTATCAAACACAGATAGAACCTTTCTGAATTCTGTCAGTCAGGTACTCCCTTTAGATCTTCCCTTGGAAAGCAGCTTCTCTGAAGCTCCCCAAGGGCAATCCTCCCTCTTCTCTACTTATCAAATGATCCCTTCATCTGTGGATCTTCAGACTCAGACTTTCAGATACAATCCTCTTCAGAACCCACTAGAATCCCAGAAGTCACCCCTCCTGGACTCCATTTCTTTCTCTAGGCACTAGGGATGTACATTTGTTTCAAATGAATTAAAAAAATACAACATATAAGAAAAATGTGTTTCATTCAGGGGGCCTCATAATGAATCAGGAGGATCTCCGAATGAAAATAACTTTTTGTTGCAATCATTTGAAATGAATGTCAGGCCCTTGCCTAGAACGTAGGCTGAGGCTCAAAGCTGGGGCCACTGCCTAGACCTGAGTGTGACACCAGGGTCTTGGGCCTAGGGCTCAGCAGACGCCAGGGCCTCAGTCAGGGCCAAATCCCCAAATAGCTTCTTACCTGATCCATCCAGTATGTGATAGTGAGGCCGGATCTAGGCCCAATGCTGCAGCCCAACCGGGAGGCCAGGTCCCGATGCCTGGGCCTTGGCCATGCCTGGGTCCAGGCCTGATGCTGTGGCCTGACTGAGGCCATGTCCTGTCACCTGGGCTTTAGCTTAGCTCAGACTCAGGCACAACGCTGCTTCCCGGCATAACCCCATGATCCGGCACAGCCTCGGGCCCAAGGCCAGAGCTCAGTCCTCGCAGCTCCATGATCGCTGTCTTCATATTCTTTCTTCTGATGCGGTGTGCAGGGGTTGCACCGGAACTCAGACGTCTGTTTATAGTACTGGTGCACTACCGACTGGTATTCTGTTTTTGTATTTTGTTTTCCTGCCAACAAGTTCAATAAAGACTTTAATTCTGAACAGCAGCTTTTGGAGTGGACTGTGTTTTTGTGGGACTGGACTGGTGAGCAGGAAAAACCCAGAGAGAGCAAAGGCTGACTTTATCCCCCTGAGGAGGTCATGGGGCCTTGTGTGATCTGTGACCCATCCCATGTGCTCCTGTGCCCAAGAGCTGATTAGAGCAAGGGCTACAGTTTGTGTGTGTGTCTGTGTGTGTGTGTGTATGTATGTGTGTGTGTTTACTCCATAATTGTTTTCTTTATCTATAAATATTTATCATGAATGCAACATTAACAAATATGCAAAATTAAGGTAAATGAGGCTATGTCAGTGGTTTAATAGTTAAGGTAAACGTTCTACTGCATAGAGCTGGAGTAATGGTGTACATTAAAGAATGAGGGCCATTGTGATACATGAAGGCTTTGCCTATGGGATCCATGCACATGTGGGAGGTTTAGGGTGAGAGCTGTGGAACCACGGTCCACAGAAATATTTAATCTAAAACTTATCACAGCTGGAATGCTAGTGGGTTCATAATTCATTCTGATTATTTGTAAGATTGTGTCAGAGCAAAAGCAATAGCTATTTTTTTTACATATACGCATGAGGGCCATGAAGATGACTACATGTGAAGGTTAATTGCTCCTGGAGGCATTTGTATTAATTGACAATTACTGACCCAATTTAATTTTATCCACTCTTAGGCATGCCTGTGATATGGACAGAGTTGCCACAGTGCTGCATGGGAAAGTAGGACATCTTGTGCTGAGAAGTGGAGGTGATTTTTTTTTTTTTTTTGTTTTTTGTTCTTGTGATTTTTATTGGGATATAGCAAGAGGTCATGCAGGGAATGGGCTGCTAGGAATCTCACACCTCTGACTATGCTGGATTAGAAAGCTGCTTGGTGATAAAGCAGGGAGAGTCCTTAGGAAAGATTTGGAGGAGGTGGGGGTAGGATTCTAGAGTTGGCTCAAGTCAATGTTAGCGTAAGATGTGTGTCCTTTATTTAAAAGGACAAACACAACTGACGAAATGAAGATATAATAATGCAAATGTGGTTGTGGGTTTTTTTTTTTTTAAGACTTACTGAAGTAAATGCACAATTAACCATTGGGCCGATGCAATATTATTCGTGTAAAACGGGCGATGACTTTTCACTTTGAAATTGTGTTTTTCATTCAGAGACCGATGTATTGAAATGCACAGATGTGATGTTTTGCTACCAGGATTTCTATGCAAATAAACCTGTTAGCAAAATAGTGTGTAGCTTTTCTACCAACCTTTTTGCAGAAACTTTTCCTATACCTCATTAGAGTATAGTTATATTTTTTGCTTCCATGTATTCAAAACTCTGTAACAAATTAAAAAAAAAAAAAAAAAGTGAGTGGACCCTCAAGTCTGTCACCATATACCTTAGTTCCATTTCCCTTTTCTAAAACATATAGGGAAAAATAACCCTTGCTGTAGTTGCACGATGTTAGTTTCCATATTAAGAGCTACCACCCAGGAAAAAGATTTAGGCATCATAGTGGATAATACAGTGACATCGTCTGCTGTGTGCTGCGGCAGTCAAAAAAGCAAACAGAATGTTAGAAATTATTAGGAAGGGAATGGTTAATAGAACGGAAAATGTCATAATGCCTCTGTATCACTCAATGGTGAGACTGCACTTTGAATACTGTGTACAATTCTGGTTGCCGCATCTCAAAAAAGATATAGTTGCACTGGAGAAGGTACAGAGAAGGGCAACCAAAATGATAAAGGGAATGGAACAGCTCCCCTATGAGGAAAGGCTGAAGAGGTTAGGGCTGTTCAGCTTGGAGAAAAGACAGCTAAGGTGGGATATGATAGAGGTTTTTAAGATCATGAGAGGTCTTGAACGAGTAGATGTGACTCGGTTATTTACACTTTCGAATAATAGAAGGACTAGGGGGCATTCCATGAAGTTAGCAAGTAGCACATTTAAGACTAATCGGAGAAAATTCTTTTTCACTCAACGCACAATAAAAGCTCTGGAATTTGTTGCCAGAGGATGTGGTTAGTGCAGTTAGTGTAGCTGGGTTCAAAAAAGGTTTGGAAAAGTTCTTGGAGGAGAAGTCCATTAACTGCTATTAATCAAGTTGACTTAGGGAATAGCCACTGCTATTAATTGCATCAGTAGCATGGGATCTTCTTAGTGTTTGGGTACTTGCCAGGTTCTTGTGGCCTGGTTTGGCCTTTGTTGGAAACAGGATGCTGGGCTTGATGGACCTTTGGTCTGACCCAGCATGGCAATTTCTTATGTTCTTACTCCCTAGGTGGGCGAGACCAGTGACAGATCTTTGAGTGAGATTTTTGATGGCCGAAATATATCCTGTTTTGTTTCCTTTTTTTGTTTCAAAAAGGAATATACATTTTATTTTATTTTTTTTTGTGAAGAGGTGTTAAGCTGCTACTCTTCTCTGGGAGACTGGCTAGATCAGGAGGTTCCATCCCAAAACTTTTCAACCCGAGGAGTCTCCCTTGTAGAGCAGCTTAATAGTAAAGGAAAAACTAGAAGATCCTATCTGGATTCTCCAAATAACTTGGGACCAATACATAGGGCTGGGAGTTTGGGAAGACACTGGACTACAAGATAGGATTTTTACTATGCTAGTAGGGTACTCCTGATCTAGGAGTCCCGGATAAGCTGTTGGGAAAGCTTTGAGTGCACAATTTACTCCATCATGGGAAGCTCAACCAGTGTGCTAAAAAGAAAGGACACCTACCCACAGTGAAACTCTATCTGTAAAACATCATCTGTAACTGCACAAGTATTTAAGATGGACTTGTGTTTGCCTTAAAACAATCAGTTAATTATTTGACACCCAGCACCTGGTCCTGTTTAGTATGTGGCATCCTCTGGAGGGAGATGCTGTGAATAACCAAAGTTTTTCATTGTCTGGTCCATAGATGAGAGCCCCCCCCCCCCTTAGAAAGAATCCCCAAAGGGATCAAGAGTCGAGCTTGGAAGTAGTCGGAGCAGCCCCAGAGGTTATAAATATGATTGTGTACCCTTGGGACTAAACACCCCAGGTAAGAGTTGCAAAAACAGTTTTCTTTGTATTGGACCTACATACAAAGAATGGGCTTCATGCTCACACAACTCTCAGTTGAATGCACTTTTTCTCTTGCTGCTGTATAATCATAAGTGCTAGAGGTGATGATTATAGAAGGGCAAGAGAAAGAAAGTGCATTGAACTCTGTTGCGTGAGCATGAAGCCCATTCTTTGCTATGAAGGTCCAATACAGAAACAATACACAGTTTTTGATTTGTTATGGAGTTTTGAATACATGTTGGTAGTTTTAAGTGTTCTCTATATAAACAGACTTTATATTTGAATTTTGTAGGTAAAATCTTTTGCAACATCAAGTGTGTGAATGATTTTTCTGTGTGTAGTTGAACTTTGTGTTCATAGTTAATGAGCCACTCTGCATCATTTTGCATTATAGTTACTCTAACAATGAATTTGCATGAAATTTAACAAGCTTACAGTTCTGTCAAAAAATAGCTATTTGCAAAGAAATAGTTACATTTCACATAATAAAAGGGCAAATAGTATTCTTTGTCTCATTTAACAAGCACTGTTTTTTTTTCTTTTAGCATGCAAAGTGGCCATTATAGCCTCCATACAATTCTGCACACTTCAGTACATTGTTCTCATGGTTGTACATTTCATTATGATTGTTATGCACTCTATTTCGAATGAAGGTAGCTCTGAGCAATCATGTATTTGTGTGTCCTGTGCTGTAACTGAAAAGTGTCTGCAATACATTCATGCTGAATATATAAATTTCTGTTCATAATTCTGCTTTAGGGACTCCAATGGCTATTGAATATTACATGCCTCCCTCTCATTTCTTGGAAGAACAATACAGCTCTGGTAAAGTACATATGATCAAAAATGGTTAAGATCATTTTTTTTGCCTTTTATCTAAGTAACTAGTTGTACACATTTTATTCAGGCTGTTGGTAAATTTAATATATAAAGAATTTAGATTTTATTTTTAGCAACTTTCAACCAGAGCTGAAAATGCTATATCAGTGAATCAATCCATCTGACAACTTCCTTAAAAGATTACTGATCGTGTCCAAACTTATAGATTCGAGGTATGGCTGAAGGTGCAGTATGGACCTGGTACTTATCCTATTGAAAATAACCTTAATCTATAAGGGTGAATTAATTTTCATTGGAGTCAAAGCTGAAAAGTGCTAAAAAAATCTATGCATGATCATGGTTTTCACTTCCTTCCTGGTTTCAAATACTTTAAAACCAAATAAATAAAATAAAATTTATATATGTATGAATATTGAATATACCCTACTTTTCCTCTAATACAGTGGCTTTTCTGCAGGACCCGAGGTTAACATGAGTAGGTACTAGGCATACAGGAGCCCAGGGCAGAAACTTGGGAGGGGACTTTTCAATCTTACATCCTCTCCTGCTATTGGCCCATCTAGAGTCCTCTCCTCCTATTTGTAGTTCCTACGTTGGGTGTTAAAGCATGAAGTGATACAAGGGATCTAGTCCCAGGGGATATGTCCCAGTTCACTGTTGCCAATCCTTTCAAGCCCAGGGCATGGATTGAGGGAGGGGCTGAACATCTAGTTCTCAAGGTGCAGGGGGAAAATATTTCTCCCCTCTCTCTGATGTACTCAGTTTGACTCCTTTTTTCACACAGTCTCCGCACCAATATCAAAAGACACTCAGGACAAATGAGCAGAGTGTTTCAAAACAAAAATTTTACTGTAACTGTCTTTTGAGACCTGCTCTATTCTCATGTAGCAGTCTACCTGGATGATATCCTGGTCTTCTCTAATCCTTGTCGGAGCACCAATGTCATTTGAAGCAGGTCCTTCAGAGATTCCCCAGAGTAATGGACAAACAGAGTGAGTAAACCATGCAGAACCTGTATAGCAAATGTTCCATGCCAAAACAGAACCAACTCCCAGAACTCAAACATCACAACCCTATATGAAAAGGCAACACTGCAAATATTCCACTGGGCCCTAAAACACAAATGTACCACTTATTGTGAAAACAGAATGAGCTGGGCAAGTACAGATTTCTACACACAAACTACATACTAGCAGAATAATCACTTTGGTCACACTTTCAGAACACATTCTTATCACATCCAAAGAAGTGACCAAAAATTAGAAATGGAAATATGACAAAACCTGAATTATTTTTTGCTCTGCTGTTCACACATTTTCTCACCTGTTCCCTGAAGATGAGAAGGAATGACAGGAGCCAAGGAGATTGATTAAGAAGCAGAATGGCTCTTTGCCTTACTGTGCTCTCTGTTCCAGGCTCACCCCTCTCCTTCTATTCCTGCAAACCTATGAAGGGAGGAGCCGCAGCAAGAGACAGAGGGCTTGTCCTTTGCAGCCTTAACTGTTGACCAGTACCCTGAGTTTATCAGAGCAGAGCCCTTCGTGCTCATGCAGTAGGCCTCTTGTTGTGCTGCTGCTGACATCTCCTTTGGTGTGACACCTAGAAAAGCAGCCCTACTTGCCACCACTACCCCCAGTCTTGGCACCACTTCACAATTCCATTGACAAAAGAAATTCTCTTTCTGGTTGAGGAATCTTCAGTGTTGAGGATTCCTCTAAAATGCACACACTGTGAGTCTTCACTACTATTCCCTAGAGCAGAATCTCAATGTAAACCCATGATCCTGGTAATGTTGCTCTATGCTAGATTGCAAAGACTTTCAAAACTTTGTGTAAGAAAACTGCATCTCTCTTGCAAGAAAAAAAGTTAGTTACAGCTTCCCTCTTCAAAAAGATTACATTTGAGCTCTCTCCCTCTAGAGGTTCTCCTTGATTCCGAGATTATTCTCCCTCCTTTGAATTCCATAGTGCTCTGATCTTCAGCCTCAGTCACCTTCCCTGGAGGGGGGAGAGAAGGAAAACCAAGGAGATAACAAAAGACCAACTGGGCATCTCTACTATATAGACTTTTTAATTTAATGACCCAAGACACCTCCTGTTATGGAGTGTCTGCAACACCAACCACACTCCTACTCTCTAACCTCATTCATAAGTATCTTTTGAAATAGGTAAATAGTAAGGGACAGGGAATGTTTAGGACCACTCCATACATATTAAACCACCTCCTTTCTCTCTTCTGAGTAAATGATTGATGCTCCTGAAATAAACAATGAATTTGGTAAAAGAGAAGGGACAGAAACATTTTGAAAAGATCAGTGACAGAAGATGAAATAGGGAATATATATAAACTGACAAGGAGAAAGCAGAATTGCTGAACAACTACTTTTGCTCAGTGTTCATTGAGGAAGGGCTTGGAATTAGGACCACAGAAAGTTATCACAAATAGGAATAGAAGTAAAATAGCCCTCTATCAATTTTCAGAAGACTGTGAAGAACTAAACAACCTAAAAGTAGATAAAGCAACTGGGCCGGATGGGCTATATCCAAAGATATTAAGAGAACTTAAGGAAGTTTTGGCTGCTCCGCTGTCTGACTTGTTCAATGCTTCTTTATTCAGCAGTATTTCACAAGGTCTGGAGATGGACAGATGCAGTTCCTCTTCACGAAGGTGGAAGAGGAATCTGAGGTCAATGAGTCTGCACTCTCCTTTATTTTAGCAGCAACTTGATTTAACTTAATCACCATATACATCAATTTCTGGAATCCAATTAATTAAAGAATATGAATCAATATGGTTTTACTAGAGGTAGGTCTTATCAGATGAATCTAAGCAATTTCTTTGCCTGGGGCCCAGAGCTAGAGCAGGCTAGAGCACTCTGCTTTTGACACAGTTCCACACAGAGTGCCCTAAAGAGTCTTGGTTAGACACTGGTTGTATGGAATGTGATGAGGAGTAGTGGTAAGTGAAGTTGCTCCATTGACAGGGATGGTTGCCAGTGGTATAACTCAGAGATGGGTTTTTATTCCAGTTTTTGTAGTGATATTGTGGAAGGGCTGTTGGGGAAAGATTTGTTTTTTTGCACAACAGAGTAGACACCCTGGAAGGTGTGGAAAACATGAGGGAACTAGTGAAGCTTGAGGAATAGTTGAGCATCTGGCAGCTAAAAAATATATACAATTTGGTTTGCAAAAGCTCAAGGGGGTAGTACAGCATAGGGCACAGGTGGCCAACTCTGTTCCTCAAGAGCCACAAACAGACCTGGTTTTCAGGATGTCCATAATGAATATACATGACATATATTTACATACAATGGAGGCAGTGCTTGCAAATCTTGTTGGAGGCTGTGGTTCAACCTTTGTGTTCAAATTAAGTAGTCCAGTGGAAAGAATGCACATGCCACTTAAGAAAAGATTGCCAAAGAGGTGAAACATGGTGACAAAACAAACAGGGGCGGATTTTAAAAGCCCTGCTCGCGTAAATCTGCCCAGATTTATGCAAGGCCTTGCGCGCCGGTGCGCCTATTTTCCATAGGCCTGCCGGCGCGCGCAGAGCCCCGGGACTCGCGTAAGTCCCGGGGTTTTTTGTCGGGGGCATGTCGGGGGGCGGGGCTGACCGATGCGGCATTTTGGGGGCGGGATGTGGCGTTTTGGGGGCGGGCCCGGGGGCGTGGTTTCGGCCTGGGGCGGTCCGGGGGCGTGGCCGCGCCCTCCGGAACCGCCCTCGGGTTGCGTCTCGGCGCGCCAGCGGCCCGCTGGCGCGCAGGGATTTACTTCTCCCTCCGGGAGGCGTAAATTCCCGGACAAAGGTAGGGGGGGTTTAGATAGGGCCGGGGGGGGGGGGGTGGGTTAGGTAGAGGAAGGGAGGGGAAGGTGAGGGGAGGGCGAAAGAGAGTTCCCTCCGAGGCCGCTCCGATTTCGGAGCGGCCTCGGAGGGAATGGAGGCAGGCTGCGCGGCTTGGCGCGCGCCGGCTGCCCAAAATCGGCAGCCTTGCGCACGCTGATCCTGGATTTTAGCAGATACGCGCGGCTACGCGCGTATCTACTAAAATCCAGCGTACTTTTGTTTGCGCCTGGAGCGCGAACAAAAGTACGCGAACGCGCCGTTTTTAAAAATCTACCCCACATTTTTTAGATGTATCAGAGAAAAAGAGGAAGACCAAAACTGACACTGAAAAATTTGAGAAACAAAACATCTATGCAAAACAAGAAAGCCTAGTCTTTTTAGAAGCTGCAGTTCAGATCCTGGACAGATGAGAAGATGAAACTAACAGTAGCAAGGGGGGGGGGGAGAGAGAAACAAGGTGTGTCCTATGATACACCTTCCTTCCCCACCTGCAGTTAATCTACCCTACATGCAGTATCCCGTTGTTACACATTGTTTCACATTGTTACCTGTTCGCTGTAAAGCTCCTTGCTGTTTTAAGTTACCTGTAAACCGAGATGATGATCACAACATATCCCAGTATATAAAAACACTTAAATAAATGATAGCTCAATCCCCTTGTCCAATCACAATCAGTAAATGCTAAACAGAGAGAGGAACTTTTTAACATTCTTATTGTACTCAACTGTGAATAATTGCAATACACAGTAACATACATAAGAACCTTCCCTCCCTTTTACACTTTTAGGGGTTACTATTCCCAAAGTTCCCCTTCTCAGTAACTCTGCATATTTGCTGTTCATTATTATTCTAGTCCCAGTTCATCATGCAGGTCCAAGAAATAAACACTGGACTTTTATTTGATAATAGGTGTTAGTGTATCTTGAATAACAGTCCACAAAAATAAGAAAATGGCTCTTCCCTGTATGTACCTGGATCAGTCCAGATAGTGGGTTATGTCCCCAATCCAGCAGATGGAGTCAGCACAAGCTTTGAGGGGGCGTATCCATATATACTACTACCCCCTCTGCAGGAGTTCAGTATCTTCTGACTCCAGCAGATGCGAGTAGGGGAATCAGGCTTCCCCTCCTTTTCCTTCACTTTCTTGCTTGATTATGGCTTGTTGTTGTCTTTTTCTGTGGATCAAGTTTGTATCAAGTTTGTATTAAGTTTAAAAAAAAAAAAAAAGGCAGAGTTCTTTCAACTTCTGGGGAGTGGCTTATCTTCCTTGTCTCTTCTCTGCGGCCTTGCTGTTTATTTCTCGTTGCAGCCAGGGGTAAGTTTGTTTTTCCTTTGTAGTTTTTTCCTTTATAGCTCAGCCCCCGGTGCCCGCGAAAGCCGGTGGAGCCGGCCTCTTCGCTCTTTACTCCCTCACCCGCGGCCATTTTACAGCTCCTCATGGGCTGCTGAGCCATTTAGGGAAAGATGTCTGGGGCGGGTCGTGTGGCCAGGAAGGCCCCCCCGCGGCACCCTCCTCTATTTTCAGACAGCGGGCAGTGCGGGCCGACCGGGCCCCCCCGCAGCGGCGCCTTTGTGCGCGTGGCCCCCCCCCGTGGCTTTTTCTTTTCTCCTGCAGCGATCCCGATGCCGCGGCCGTCCCGCTGTGCGGCCTGCGAAGACCCGGGGTCCCAGATTTCCTGGGAGGGCATCTGTGCACGATGCCTTCCCAGGGGGGAAGGTACCTCACAGTCCCTGACTGATTTCTCTTTTTTGCCCGGGCGGTGCGGGCCGGCCACGCTGCCATTTTTGGCGGGAACGGCGGCCATTTTACATTCTGAGCGCTCTGAGGCGCAGGCCACGAGGGGGAACGGATCCCTGGAGGCCACGAGGGAGAACGGATCCCTGGAGGACTCTACCAGCGGGGGTGTTCCCCCGATTTTGGTGCAGGAACCAAGCACCCAGAGCCAGGGAGCAGGAACCACGCCGCCCCCGAAGCGCACCCGAGCAGGCCGGGGTTCTCTCCGGAGTTTATCCTGCTCATGCATACCGCTTATCTGCAGGGGCTGGAAGCACCTGTGGGACCCCCCCCCCCTCCTAAGATCCCTCGGATGTTGCCCTCGACGCCGGCCCCCCCCGACCCTCCGGGAGTGGGGGCCTCCCGCCTTCCTACCCGGGTCCGATCCACGCCCGCGGCAGTGGGGGCGGTGCCAGACCCAGCGGGACATGGACTTGACCTCCCGGACGGGGGACAAGGGGACGGCACACAGGAGGGGGATGATCCGCGTACCCTACGCCTCTTCCAGAGGGAAGAGCTGGACGACCTCATCCCGCAGATCATCCAAGAATTAGATTTGGATCTGCCACCAGACCCGCCTGCCCCAGTAGCTCCCGCTGTCATCACTTCTTCAAGGAAGGGAGATCCTGTCCTGGCGGCACTCCGGCCGAGGGCTCGGGCTTTTCCCATTCTTGACTCGTTTTTACAACTTCTCACCAGGGAATGGGACACCCCGGAGGCCTCCCTGAAGAGCAGCCGGGCTATGGAAAAGCTGTACCCGCTCCCCGAAGATTTTCTGGACCTCATCAAGGTCCCAAAGGTGGACTCCGCAGTGTCGGCGGTCACGAAGAGGACGACTATCCCAGTGACGGGAGGTGTGGCGTTGCGGGACACACAGGATCGTAAGTTGGAAGTTTTCCTTAAGCGGGTTTTCGAGGTCTCCGCTCTGGGTATGCGGGCGGTGATGTGCAGTTCGCTTGCCCAGCGGGCTAGTCTCCTTTGGGTGCAACAACTCCTCACGTCTCAGAACCTGCCGTCCGATGAGGCTGCCCAGGCAGATCGGCTAGAAGCCGCAGTGGCGTATGGGGCGGACGCCTCGTACGACCTTTTTCGGGTCCTCACAAGATCCATGGTTTCGGTAGTGGCAGCACGACGACTACTGTGGCTACGCAATTGGGCGTCTGATACGTCCTCTAAGTCCAGTCTGGGCTCTCTTCCCTTCAGGGGCAAGTTCCTCTTCGGGGAGGATTTGGACCAGATCATCAAGTCCCTGGGGGAGAACGCTGTTCATCGGCTGCCGGAGGATAGGTTTCGACCATCCAGAGCGTTTTCTTCTTCTCGGACCAGAGCCAGAGCGCAACGGCGCTACAGGGGCTACAGACAGACGGGCTCCCGGCCATCCGCCCCCAGGTCTCAGCCCTGGTTGCGCGCCTTCCGCGGGCATCGGCCCGCACGCACTACTCCCGGAACCGGGAACCCCTATACCAAGTCTTCACAATGATGCCAGTCTCGCCCACTCCCCTGTCCCCAGGATTGGGGACCAACTAACGTATTTCTAAGTGGAGTGGGCACGGATCACCTCGGACCAGTGGGTCCTGGATACCATAAAACACGGCTACGCATTGGAATTTGTCCGCCCCCCGCAGGGAAGGTTCATCTTTTCCCCCTGTGGCTCGGACCTCAAGAGAGGAGCGGTGCAGCTGACTCTGGACAGACTCCGGGAGATAGGCGCTACTGCGCCCGTGCCCTTCGGAGAGGTGGGCTCGGGCCACTATTCCATCTATTTCGTCGTACCAAAGAAGGACGGGTTCCTTCCGGCCTATCCTAGTCCTCAAGGAAGTCAACAAATCCCTTCGAGTCGTTCGGTTCCGCATGGAAACGCTCCGGTCAGTGATTGCGGCGGTGCATCGGGGGGAGTTCCTCACCTCCCTGGACTTAACGGAGGCCTACCTGCACATTCCCATCCGCCCGGACCACCACAGTTTCCTTCGTTTCAAAATTCTGGACCAGCATTTTCAGTTCACGGCTCTCGCGTTTGGATTGGCGCCGGCGCTGCACACCTTCACCAAGATCATGGTAGTTGTGGCGGCAGCTCTCCGGAAGGAGGGCATCCTGGTTCATCCTTATCTGGACGATTGGCTCCTCCGGGCGAAGTCATTCGATCATGGACGCTCAGCGGTGACTCGAGTAGTACGGTTTCTACATTCCCTGGGATGGGTAGTGAACTTCTCCAAGAGCTCCCTCATGCCCTCGCAACGCTTGGGTTTTTTTTTGGGGGGCAACTTTCGACACCCTACTGGGCAAAGTTTTTCTGCGCCAGGACAAAGCTCAATCCTTGCGGGATCACACACGACGGTTCTCTGCGTTACCAGAGCCCACCTCCTGGGACTACCTGCAACTCCTGGGAGTGATGGGGTCCACCATCGACCTTGTACCTTGGGCTTTCGCGCACCTCAGGACCTTACAGTGGGCGCTCTTCTCCCGTTGGAAACCAGTATTGCAGGACTATCAGATGATTCTCCCGCTCCCACAGAATGCCAGGGACAGTCTGGGCTGGTGGTTGGATCCACCGAACCTGGCCCGTGGCATGTCCCTCGATCTGCCAAATTGGGTGGTGGTGACCACCTATGCCAGTCTAGCAGGCTGGGGTGCAGTCTGCGATCGAAGCGCCACGCAGGGGACGTGGTCCACGGTGGAGGCGAAGTGGTCAATCAACCGTCTGGAAACCAGAGCGGTCCGGCTAGCTCTGCGACATTTCCTCCCGCTTCTTCGGAACCGAGAAGTCAGAATCCTATCGGACAACGCTACCACCGTGGTCTACATCAACCGACAAGGAGGCACGTGCAGCCCGCAGGTCGCGCTCGAGGCGGCGCTGCTGATGCAATGGGCGGAGCGTCATCTCGTCCGGCTAGCGGCCTCGCACGTCGCTGGTGTGGACAACGTCCAGACGGACTTCCTCAGTCGTCAACTGCTGGACCCGGAGAGTGGTCTCTCTCCAACAAAGCAATGCACTTCTCGTCCATCGGTGGGGGGCCCCCCACTTGGATCTGATGGCGTCCGCTCTCATCGCCAAGGCTCCACGCTTCTTCAGTCGCCGGAGAGAGCGCGGAGGGAGTGGATGCCCTGGTCCTCCCGTGGCCACCATATCTTTCTTTTCCACCATGGCCCCTGGTGGGCAGGATGCTCCGCAGAATAGAAAGCCATCAGGGGACCGTGGTTTTCGTCACCCCAGAATGGCCCAGGCGACCCTGGTTTGCGGACCTGCTACAGCTGGTGATCGACAGGCCAATCAGGCTGGGGCACCTCCCCCAGCTCCTACATCAGGGCCCGGTATTTTTCGAGCAGGCAGAATTCTTCTGTCTTGCAGCCTGGCTTTTGAGAGGCGCCGCCTCCGGCGTCGGGGCTACCTGGAGGCGGTAGTATCCACTCTATTGCGGGCACGAAAGACATCGGCCTATGTTCGAGTCTGGAAGGTGTTCGAGCTGTGGTGTACCAGCCAGGCCACGAGACCCGCTAAGGCTTCTGTACCTCAGATCCTTCAGTTTCTACAGGCAGGGGTGGAAAAAGGGCTCACCTATAATTCACTACGGGTTCAGGTGGCCGCCCTTGGTTCGCTGTTGAGCGATGGGGGCTCTCTTCTACAGCATCCTGACATTGCTCTCTTTCTCAAGGGTGTCAAGCATATGCGTCCTCCGTTACGGGACCCTTGTCCCTCCTGGAGTCTTAACCTTGTGCTTTGCTCCCTGTCGGGACCACCGTTCGAGCCGCTGCGCAGCGCAACGATAAAGGATCTCACTCTCAAGACTGTATTTCTTGTGACCATCTGTTCCGCTCGACGCATCTTGGAGATGCAGGCTCTGTTGTGTAGAGAGCCCTATCTCCGTTTCTCCGACTCTGGAGTTTCGCTTCGCACCGTTCCCTCCTTCCTTCCGAAGGTGGATTCTGCATTCCATGTGAACCAGACGGTGGAGTTGCCGTCCTTCTCTTCCTCAGAGCCGAAGTCTCTCCGTCTCTTGAATGTCAAGCGCACTCTGCGCCTCTATCTGGAGGCTACAAATGAGTTCCGAACCTCTGACCATCTCTTTGTACTCTGGGCCGGTCCTAAGAAGGGGTCTCAGGCCTCGAAGACTACCATTGCCAGATGGCTGAAGGCCGGCATTGCTGCTTCTTACATTGGGGCGGGTCGGACTCCCCCACCCGGAATCGTAGCGCATTCTACACGTTCTCAGGCGGCTTCCTGGGCGGAGGTTCGCTCGGTATCCTCGCAGGAAATTTGTAGGGCAGCCACCTGGAAATTGTTACACACGTTCTCGAGGCACTATCGTCTGCACCTCGCCTCTTCGGTCTCTGGACACTTTGGCGAGCAGGTTCTCCGAGCAGGCCTCGCAGGACCCCACCCGATTTAGGGAAGCTTGGGTACATCCCACTGTCTGGACTGATCCAGGTACGTACAGGGAAAAGAAAATGATTATTTACCTGCTAATTTTCATTCCTGTAGTACCATGGATCAGTCCAGACGCCCACCGCGTTTGGGTTCTTGATCCTGCTCAGCTCTGCGCTGCTTCTTGCTCGCAGTGTTCTGTGTCTTCACAGTTGTTTCTTTTCGCTGTTTTTCACAGCTCCCTACAAGTTGGTAGGATGTTTGCAGTTACTTGTTGCGGTTACAATTGTTTTCATTATCTGTTTCCACAAACTTGATCCTTCGGGGGTTTCTACTCGGGCTTTGATATACTCGATACTGAACTCCTGCAGAGGGGGTAGTAGTATATATGGATACGCCCCCTCAAAGCTTGTGCTGACTCCATCTGCTGGATTGGGGACATAACCCACTGTCTGGACTGATCCATGGTACTACAGGAACGAAAATTAGCAGGTAAATAATAATTTTCTTTTGACACCCTTTGTTATTACTGCTAGGGCAGGGTTGGCCAACTCGGTCCTCGAGAGCCACAAACATGCCAGGTTTTCAAGATATTCACTATCTCAATATACATGAGAGAGATTTGCATGAACTGTCTCCATTGTATGCAGATCTATCTCATGCATATTTATTGTGAATATCCTGAAAACCAGACCTATCTGAGGCTCCTGAGGACTGGAGCTGGCCATCCCTGTGCTAGGGGGCTGCAAACATCTGTACAAACCAGATCTAATGTTTGTTTGCTATCTTTTGTTTACAGCATAAGAAATTAGCTTCATTTTGCTTTTGCTCTTATACAGCATTCACAGGGCATACTCTTTTATATTTGCAGTTGCAAAGGTCAAACCCATCTGCAAGATCCTCTTTCCTGATTTTGTGTAGGTATTCACAATTTACATGTCCACAGATTCTATGCCATAAATTGATCACCCTGTTTCCATGTAAACAAGCCTTAATTGCATTGTATCTGACTGTAGGCTGCAAGCAAGTTTACACTGGTCTTTTCTGCTTTAGTAAAATATCACCATCTCTCTCCACTATACATTTAGGGGCGGATTTTAAAACCCCTGCGCGCCGGTGCGCCTATTTTGCATAGGCCGCCGGGACGCGCGTAAGTCCCGGGGCTTCCTGTCGGGGGGTGTGGCGGGGGCGTGGCGGGATGACGCAGCATTTAGGGGGCAGGGCGTGGTGTTTCGGGGGCGGCAACGTGGGCGTGGTTTCGGCCTGGGGGCATTCCGGGGGCGTGGCCGCAGCCTCCGGAACAGCCCCCGGGACCGGACAACGGAGCGGGGCAGCCGGCCGACGCGCGCAAAGGTAAGGGGGGGGGGTTTAGATAGGGCCGGGGGGGTGGATTAGGGAGGGGAAGGTGGGGGAGGGCAAAGGAAAGTTCCCTCCGAGGCCGCTCCGAAATCGGAGCGGCCTCGGAGGGAACAGGCAGCGCACGCTGGGCTCGGCGCGCGCAGGTTGCACAAATGTGCACCCCCTTGTGCGCGCTGACCCCGGATTTTATAAGATACGCGCGGCTACGCGCGTATCTTATAAAATCCAGTGTACTTTTGTTCGCGCCTGCTGCGCGAACAAAAGTACGCACTCGCGCAAGTATTTAAAATCTGCCCCTTATTATTCTTGAGATGGATCTCACATCCTCTTTGCATCATATACCAAATACTTAGATAGTTCCTATCCAGTATGTATCCATAAACTCAACAGTTCTAACTTTCCTTCATCAGTCAAGCATATTAGTTGGATTTTTTCCCTTTCTAATGACTCTAACAAACCTGCTATCTGCTAGGCAAATCTCTGCTGTGTAGGATTTGTCTAAACAAGGGAATGCACTTTAATTGCACACACATTGGTATGAAGCACCTGAATCCAGATAGTATCTGTGCTTGCTATCTGAATTTGGGTTTTTTGATATTTTCAACAAACATTTGCTAACATCATTACTAACCTTTTTCGTTTTTGATCTGTGTTCCTGCCTTACAGCAGTTTGGAATATTCTTCCCCCTTCTCTTCTTTAAAGAGTTTGGGTTTTCTGCTGGTAGAAGGAATTCTAACATTTCTTTATTTAGCTTGCAATGCCATTTCATGTGCCCTTTCTTCTTACACAGATAACATATCACATCTCTTGTTTCTGATTTAAAGATATTGAGTTTTTTATACTAATATAAATTCTGATACATGTATAGTCAGGTTCCCCCCTTCTTTTAGCTTTGTGTTTAACAGTGTTTAGAAAATTGTAGACATAGAAACCATAGAACTGTGCAAATGTCTCCTTAAATGTTTGTCACATCTTTCCCTGTAGGCAGATCTGCAAATAGCTTTGAGATGTCATCACTTATTTGCAGGATGATTTCTGCTTTAAGTTTGGTTTCAAGCCTTTCCCACTGCTGAACATCCATAATACCCATTTTGTTGAAGAGGGCTTGCATCTTCGTTGACTATGCAGGATATGATTTTCCATCTTCTAGCATTACAAGGTCTTCCATTTTAGCTCGAGCCATGTTGCAAAATATTTTATTCTTACGGAGCTTTGACCTGGTTAAAACATTCTCTGTATTTAAGATCTGTTACAGTCCAAAAAAGGCTTCTCACTGGGTGTCTCGGCCCATAACCCAAAGTTGGAGGCTGTGGTTCAAAGTAAGTAGTCTAGCAGAAACTATACACATACCACTCAATACATTTAAAAAATATCTATTTATTTGACAAACAAAACATCTATGCAAAATGAGAAAGCATTGTCTCTTTAGAAGATACAGCTCAGATGCTGGACAGATAAGATGAAAATGAAAGCAAAAACAGGGAGAGTCAAAGAAACAAGATGTGTCTTATGACATCAGCTCAACCCCCTTGTCCAATCAAAAACAGTGTTAAGTAGAGAGAGGGAAAACATTTTAACATTATCTCATTTTACTTAACTGTGCATTGGATCAAACATATTAACATATAGTATGTAAGAACATTCCCTCCCTTTTATACTGTTGGGACTTGATGTTCCCAACAAATCTATCTCATGCATATTTGTTATGGTTATCCTGAAAAATCAGGCATGCTTGTGACTATTGAGGAATGGATTTGGCAACCACTGGTACATGGAGTGAAGTTCTGCATAAAACAGTGTCAAAGTTTTGATTTGTAATAAATTTAAAAGTGTTATCAAGATGTAAAATATTTTTTTATGGTTTGCATTTCTTTGCTATATTTTCTTTGGATACTAGAGGGCAACCTTCACCACAAAATATTATCAATATATGGAACACATGACATGATCAATTTTTAGTTCAATAAATATTTCATATCTAAAAAGCTCTAATATTTTGGGACCATTAAGACTAATAATAAAGTGAAATATAATTTTAGATTTCTATATTTCTAATTCTGCATGATACTGCTTGAGATTTTAATTAGCTGGCCAGACTAGAAATGTTTTTAATCAGTGGGGAGATTTCTGCTCCAAAAACAGCACTGAAATGCAGAGATTTTCTTTTTTCTTGTTTGTCTGCTTCAGCCTCAGCAGTGCCCTTTTTTAATGTTTCTGAGATTTATTTGAGAATTCAGTTGAGAGCACTTGTCGCTTATTGGTTGGATCATATGTTTAACTGCCAAAAAAAATGACTTTATGTACAATGTCCCATATGGACTTTCAGGGTATCTAGTGACTATATATAGTTGTGTCTGTAATAATTGACAAGAGATGGCTGGCTGTCTTCTTGCTGAGATCAGCTCTTGCATTTGTTAAAATCAGCAGCTCCTAGCCTGTAATGAATCTTATACAAATTAGTCATCAGCCTTTTTTTATCCAAACTGAATTTCTCACTCTCATATCAGTATTAAAAACATAAGAAATCAAAGAATTTTCCTTATCATACAACAGCTGTGGGATCTGGAGGTGATCATATCTTATGATCTTAAGGCAATGGCAAAAGCCAGAAGGGTGCTTGGGTGGGAGGAGGAAGTGACGTCACTGACATAGATGGGAGCTTGATCATATTGCTCCCCCTCACCCCTTGTTGTTTTTGTCATTTCTGGACCTTTTGTAGAGATTTAAGCCTCAATTCAAGCTTTTGAATTGTGCCTGTACAGATCCCAATGGCAGCGAAAAAGCAATCTGTAGAGCTGAGGCAATAATATTACAAAGTGCTGGTGCCGGAGGATGACGAGGGTGACAAGATGGCCGCCAAGCATGAGCTTGAGCAGACAGACAAGTCAACTAAGCAGATATCCAACAGCTTCTGCCCCTCTCAAGCGCCAGGATAATCACGAGCTGATTTTACCTCCTGGTTTACGGAGTTAAACACAACAATACAAGGAGTCAAAATTGAAATTCTTGACACCAAAGCAGAATTAAAACACGATATAGGAGACATAGGGAAAAGGGTAGATGAGCTTGAAATTCAGGTAGAGGAACAAGCAGAACAGACCACCAAATTTCATAAAAAGCTGTCTGTTTATGATTCTTTCTACTCTGTTATCCAAGAAAAATGAGAAGACCTAGAGCAGGGATGGTGAACTCTAGTCCTCGAGGGCCGCCAGCAGGCCAGGTTTTCAGGATATCCACAATGAGCACACATGAGAAAGATTTGCATCCAATGGAGGCAGTGCCTGCAGATCTTTCTCATGCATATTCATTGTGGATATCCTGAAAACCTGGCCTGTTTGCAGCTCTCGAACTGGAGATCCCCATCCCTGACCTAGAGAATAGGTCCAGAAGATGTAATTTATGTTTCAGGGGGATCTCTGAACATGAGGATTTTGCGGATGCCATGGCAGTGGTACAGTTATTGAGCAAATTCCTCCTCTCAGCAGATAATGAAGAGGAGCCTAGTGATATAAAAGTCGAGGGGGCCCCCATCGCGCTCTGGGTGCAAAAAAGATAATTTATCTGAAGATATAATTGCTTGCTTTCAGAGCTATCAAAGGAGAAAATCCTTCAAGCTTTAAAAACGAGGGCCAAGTGATCTGGCATGGTCATAAGGTGGCAGTTCTGATTTAACACCAGTCACTTTGCAAAAAAGAGACTTTTACACGTGATCAAGGAAAATTTTCATAAAGAACACATCAAATATAGATGGCTCTTTCCTTTTGGGTTAGTCTTCACCATCTCTTACCAAACTCCTGCAGAGGTTATGAAGATTTTGTGTTTTGCAGGAAAACAGTAAATCTATTGGAAGATCCTCCTGAACCTACAATCGATCACCTCAAGGAATACCCGATATGGCAAAGAGCAACTAATGGACATCCAAGTTGTCCGCAATCTGAATTTCCTATCAGCTGTTCTTTTGGGATGATCCAGTGTGAATCTTGGACTCTGTTTTGTTAGCATAAGTTCTTACTTACATTAAGATGGAAATTTATACTTCATTTTTCTTTTTTTCTCATTTGATATGTCTTTAGGCTTCAATCATTAAGCAAAACTTATTAGCTCATTGGTATGGGTACCAGTGTTTATCATTTGATCTTCCCAGGTGATGATAAATACCAAATATTTATTTATTTATTTAGCCTTTTTTATATACCGAGGTATAGCAGAGTTGCCTTCACTCCGGTTTACATTTATAACAACCTGTTACATTTAAAATTTAATTTTAACAATAAACTGTGGTAACTGGTATATAATAGTAGTATAAACAAAACAAGATATACAATAGGATAGGAACACTGAAATGTCTGAGTTCAAATCATAAAGGGGACATCTGTAGCTTGAAAGAAGGAGAGTTCGTCATAGGAGGGAGACTGAATATCAGAAGACTATGGGATTATTTTTTAAGATCATTGTGCGTGCTGTGATTAAGAGTTTGGCTGAGTAGCCAGGCTTTTAGGTCTTTTAAAAAAGATTTTATGTTTTCTTGAGCGGTTAGGTAATGAGGTAACGAATTCCATAACTTTGGGCCAATGATGGAGATGGCTCTGTTTCTGGTGGAAGACAGTTTGGCATGTGGAAGTGATGGAATCACTAGTTGAAGTTTACTAGTTGTTCTTGTCGTGCGTAGGGAACTATGGATATGTATGATGTCATCTAGGGCAGTGTAGTCTGCTTTATAAATTGCTTTATGAAGAATTGTGAGAACTTTGAATTCGATTCTTTTCTCTATTGGTAGCCACTGTAAATGATTGAGAACAGGTGTAATGTGTTCAGATTTTCTTTTACCAGTTAGGACTCTGGCAGCAGCATTCTGAAGTAGCTGCAAAGGTCTTAAGGACGTCTTAGGTAAGCCAATCAGAAGAGAGTTGCAAAAGTCCAAACTGGAGAAGATGAGGGCTTGTAGGACGGTTTTAAAATCATGGGGGTGAAGCAGTGCTTTTAGGTGTTTGATTACTTGTAGTTTACGAAAACCTTCTTTTGTTCTTGTAGAGATGTGTTTTTTATAGTTTAGATCATTGTCTAACCAAATGCCCAGGTCTCTTACGTTGTCTTTAAGTTGGATGTGGGTATTGTCAAATTGGAAGGGTGGTGTAGTTTTTGGTCCAGAGTTTTTTCTGGTGATTAGGATACATTCAGTTTTGCTCATATCTAAACATAATTTAAGATTGATTAGCATGTTTCTGATTGCAGCAAGGTGTGAGGCTGCTCTTGACATTGCATCTTCTATGGAGGAAAAAATTGGAATGAGGATTTGTCATCAGCGTACATGTAGTACGTTATGTCAAGTCTTGATAGGAGATGGCATAAAGGAATGAGGTAAATGTTGAACAGAATGGGTGATAGTGCCGATCCTTGAGGCACACTTGTTTCGAGGAGGATAGCGTTCGATGATATATTGTTGTAGGAGACTTTGAAATATCTATTTTTAAGGAAAGATGTAAACCAGCTTAGAGTTTTGCCCGCGAGCCCAATGGATTCAAGACTGGAAATAAGCATTTTGTGGTCCACTGTGTCGAAGGCTGCGGAGAGGTCCCAAAGAATCAGTAGGTACCCTTTTTTGTTGTCGAATCCTCTTAGGATGGTATTAGAAATATCATGGCCTTTGTTCCCAGGGACACCAAATGTTCCTTGGGGCCATCCTCACTCTTTATGTGCACATTGGTGCCAGGAAGTCTCAGGAATGAGGGAAGAAATGGTCATAGTGTTTTGCCTTTGTACAATCTTTGTACTTTTATGCAATATATTGATTCATGCTTACCAATCATTGGAGTCTGTTCTGATCCATAGCTGTCTATTTGTGTTACAGAGTTTTCCGGAGATCTAACTAGCTTGCCTAAAATTATCCTTTTTGGTGCAATAGGGCACTCGGTAGGGATGTCCCTTATCACCATTGCTTTTTGCCTTGGTTATTGAACCATTTTCTACAAAAATTAGGGTTAATCCTGATATCAAAAGAATTTTAGTGGGAGAAACATCTTATAAAATCTTTTTGCGGATGATATCCTATTCTGAGTAGTTCAGAACAATCTTTACAAGCCCTTTTATTGGAATTGAGGTCCTATGGGCAGGGTTTCTGGCTTTAAGGTTAATATTGACAAATCAGAACTTAATGACATTTGGTTAAAGGATTTTTATCAATATGTCTACAAAACACTTTCCCATTTTAAGTAGGCAGATAAATCTATTAAATACCTGGGAGTACAATTAATTATGTAGAGAGAGGATCTTTTCCCCTTAAATTACAAAACTTTAGCTGACAGGGACAGGCATAATAGAGGTGATCCTCCTCATCCATGATAGATATATTATATTGCTACACAGTAGTTGATTGGCATAAAACCAATAATCATAAACAATGGGATTTCATTGAGCAGGCTCAAGCCAATAATGTGCCTATTTTGGGTCAATTTTGACTCCCTATACATTGTAGAACATTACCTTCCTAACTTTCTCCATATATGAGACACACACAAATTTGGGATAGATGGAAAGGTATATTTTTAGGATCTCATATTTTTTCGATGGGATTGCCAATTTGTGATGATAAAGCCTTTTCACCTGAATTAACATCTAATACATTCCAGTGCTGGATTAGATTGGGGTTACAACTGATTGGACAGGTGTGGGATGCAGATAAAATGTTAAGTTTTCATAAACTTTGCAATATGTTCTCTTTGGAGGTAAGTATAATCTGTCTGATTCAATTATCTCAATATGTTAATTCTAGTCAAGTAAATTTTTCTCCCCCCCCCCCCCCCCCCCGATTTGAAGGCCTGTGCTTTTCTTCTCAGCCTAGCATTAAACTGATATCCAAACTGCATCATTTTCTTTTAAGGACCTTGAAATCTAAGCCTAGTCACATTAGAGCTTAGGAAACTGATTTAGGAGGTCCTATAGAAAAGGCGGATTGGGATACTTGCTTCAGTATTTTGAGATGAAGCTCCATTTCAGCTCTATTAGTTGAAAATGGATATAAATTACTACACCACTGGTATTCAACTCCAACAAGACTTTGAAGGATCTATCCCATGATGCTGGAGAGGTTGTAGACAGGAGGGCACTATGTTTCACATCTGTTGGAGTTGTGGGAAAATATCTATATTCTGGGATATTATGATACATTTTTTCAGTGAGTTAATATGTGTTACTAAAGATCCTTGATCTTGTTTGTTTCCTCTTACGGATCTTGACACATTTCAACAAATATTTTCTCAAGTTATGATAGCAGCACTAATTGAGATAGTGGCACATTGGAAACAAATGGACTGCCCAACTATTACCCAGGTTAAAAAGAAGGCATTTAGTATTTAGAAAAATTGACAGCTATTAGTTTGAACAATCAGAACAAATTTACAAAGATATGGCAACCATATATAACTTGGTTACAGAAAGATAGATCAGTGAAAAACAGCTCTGATTTTGAGACATGCTTTATTTTGTGTATCTTGATTTACTCCTTTTATGTTTTGGTTGAGGTTGGGAGGGGTTATGGGTCTGGGGTAGTGGTACATATGCTGCTGTTTTCATGTATATTGTCTCAGAAAACAGTTTTTCTGTTAGATTCTGTATTTTTTTTTTTAATTAATAAAATTTAAATTGCAAAAAAAAAGGGTGCTTGGATGGATAGGAGAAGGAATAGCCAGCAGGAAAAAGGAGGGGATGTTCCCTCTGAGTCCAATTTCATTTGAAATACTATGTACAGTTCTGGAGACTGCACCTTCAAAAGATATAGATAGATATATATAGATAGAATAGTCTCTCCTGGCAACTACTAAAATGGTCAATTATCTTCATAATAAAGCATATGGGTACAGACTTAAAGATCTAAACGTATACATTTGTGGAAAAGGGGGACATATGGTGGAGAAATTTAAATACCTGCAAGGAATAAGCACACAGGCAGTGTTCAGGCCCAAAAACCATATCTCAAAGGAAGAGACAGGATGGAGGTGGTCCAGAGAAAGGTGACCAAAATGGTGTGGGGTCTGTATCTGAAGACTTATGAGGAGAGGCTGAAGGATCTGAATGTGTGAACTAAAGACTTGGCTATTCACTCAAGCTTTCCCTGAGAGCTAAAATCTGGTGAAGCGACAGACGATATACCTACCTCTGTACATATGTTCCTGATTTATGGTTCCTGATTTATGGTTCACAGTTACATTTAATTGAGTTTATGAAAGTTCTCTTTTAATAGTTTTCCTGTATACTTGTGTTAATGTATTCTGCCTTGAGGCGACTGTTTTAATGTATTTCCGCCCTGGAGGCGACTGTTCAGTTCCTTGTAAACCGGTGCGATATGTATTCTTTACAGGAACATCGGTATATAAAAATTAAAAATAAATAAATAAAATAAATAAACTCTGGAAGAGAGGAGGTGCAGGAGAGATATAATGCAGATACCTGAAAGGTTTTAATGATGCACAATCCTCAAACCTTTTCCAATGTAAAGCAAGCAGTAGAACTAGGGGTTCCAAAATGAAACTCCAAGGGGGACGACTCAGAACCAATGTCAGGAAATGTTTCTTCATGGAGAGGGTAGTGGATGCCTGGCATGCCCTTCAGGAAGAGGTGGTGAAGCCAAAAACGGTAAACAAATTCAAAAAGGCACAGGATAAATACTGTGGATCTCTAAAGGCCAGAGGATGAAATGAAGCAAAGGGTGCTTGGGGGTAACCTGCATAGAGTGGCAGCTACTACCCCAAACAGAAGGCATGGGGATTACTAAATTTAACCAATTAGCTTTTATCATTTTGCTGCAACTGCACCATCACTTTTCTCTTAAACGGCAGGGGGAAGAAGTCGGGGCCTTTACGATTATGGTCTGGGATACTGATACGCAGATATTAGGTAAAAAGTGCAGGACTCCTTCTATGGAGGAGAAGGCTAGTGGTTAGAGCAGCAGACTATGAACCAGTGAAACCAGCATTCAGATCCCACTGTTGCTCCTTGTGACCTTGGGCAAGTCACTTTACTCTCCATGGCCTCAGGTACAAACTTAGATTATAAGCCCTGTGAGGATAGGGAAATACCTACAGTACCTGAATGTAATCTGCTGTGAAGTGCCAAAAAGCAGAATATAAAAATCTAAAAAAAAAAAAAAATTTAAAAAGCATAGCATATTCAGGCAGCATTTTCTGAATTATCAAGAAGGCTGCTCACCCTGTAAAAAGTTTAATAGTAATTTTGATATGGGTTTGGTAGCGCTTGGTTCTGATTTTTAATATTACTGATATTACTTGGGGGATAACCTGCATGGAGCAGCAATTACTTCCATAAGTAACTTGCTGGGCAAACTGGATGAACTTTTTTTTTTTTTTCCCCCCTGCCATTGAAACTGTTACTATGGACCGCTTTCAATGGAAATAAGGATCTGGGATGAGGGTGAAAGGGGGTAGACTCTGGAGTAACCTAAGGAAATATTTCTTTACAGAAAGCGTGGTGGACACACAGGACAGGTGTGGAGTTGATGGAGAAGAAAGCAGTTTCAGACTTCAAGGAAGCTTGGGACAAGCAGAGAGATTCTCTGAGGGTGAGAGGAAGGGATTGTAAAGCAGAGCAGGAGATGTGGCTGGGCCTTGTCATCTTTATCTGCTGTTACGTTCTCTCTCTGTGACACTGTCCACTGAAGAATAATTTATGCCCAAGAAATTCCATTGATTTCTGCAGGAGAGGTTGCAGTTTGCCTGGGGTGGCTAGTCAGTCTTTTAACATTCAGGATTGAAAAGAGTGGTTTTGAAGCTTTTTTTTTTTTTTTTTTTTCACTTGGGAGTGGGATGGAGTTCAGTTCAACTTGAAACTTGCCATGCTGTGTTTATGGCGCTTGTTTTTGATTATTAAGTGACTATATGGTGTTAGGAGCACCAGGAATCTTGCACTTCTGCAAGCAGTCCCACTCCCTACATCACTCCCGCTATATACGCAACAGCTGTGCAAAACGGTAGGATACACTGACCTATAACTTGGGCCCCGCAGGATAATCTTGCACCATTCTAAAGAGAGCAAATAATAGAGGAAAATAATTCAGAGACTGCTTTAATAGGATGTGACTTTCTGCAAAACTGCTGTATAGGCAATGCTCTATCTCGTGAGGAGAAGTTTAAAGAAAACACTTTTTTACCCCTAAAGTTGCTTTCCACAGTCTTTGGCTCAAAAGATTCTTCTGTGAAATAGATAAGGACTTTCATTTTCACGTTCTTTTTTTGTATTTTTTTTTTGCACATTTATCTGTTTGTTTACAATAAGGACAGAATGAGAAAATCAGTGAAAAAAACCAACTCAATTTTATGGGTAAATACAACTTTTGCTCTTGTAATAAACTGATAAATTCTAGTGAAAAATAAAATACTAATTGAAAACGAAGGTCCCTAGAAATAGGGTAACGAAATCTACTCATCTGATGTATCAAGAAGCATTGACTCGTGGGTTCCCTGAATCACCAATAGAAAGGGCTAAAGATCCTTTGGGGTAAACAGAAACCTAAAGCCTATGACTTCTTTTCCTGAAAGAGATCTAGGCATCAAGGTGGATAACACATTGAAATCGGTTCAGTGTGCTGCGGCAGTCAAAAAGGCAAACAGAATGTTGGGAATTATTAGAAAGGGAACGGTGAATAAAACGGAACATGTCATACTGCCTCTGTATCACTCCATGGTGAGACCGCACCTTGAATACTGTGTACAATTCTGGTCGCCGCATCTCAAAAAAGATATAATTGCGATGGAGAAGGTACAGAGAAGGGCTACCAAAATAAGGGGAATGGAACAGCTCCCCTATGAGGAAAGACTAAAGAGGTTAGGACTTTTCAGCTTGGAGAAGAGACGGCTGAGGGGGGATATGATAGAAGTGTTTAAAATCATGAGAGGTCTAGAACGGGTAGATGTGAATCGGTTATTTACGCTTTCGGATAATAGACTAGGGGGCACTCCATGAAGTTAGCACGTGGCACATTTAAAACTAATCGGAGAAAGTTCTTTTTTATTCAACGCACAATTAAACTCTGGAATTTGTTGCCAGAGGATGTGGTTAGTGCAGTTAGTATAGCTATGTTTAAAAAAGGATTGGATAAGTTCTTGGGGGAGAAGTCCATTACCTGCTATTAATTAAGTTGACTTCGAAATTAGCCACTGCTATTACTAGCAATGGTAACATGGAATAGACTTAGTTTTTGGGTACTTGCCAGGTTCTTGTGGCCTGGATTGGCCACTGTTGGAAACAGGATGCTGGGCTTGATGGACCCTTGGTCTGACCCAGTATGGCATGGTCTTATGTTCTTCCCATTTCAGAGTAATTTACTTACAGTAATGTATGATCACATTATTCTCTCTCCTCTTGCCCTCATAGATGCTCAAGTGTTTGGAATAAAGGTTTTTGTAACTATTGGAGGTACAAACACACTGCACAAGCTTCCCCTCGCTCCTTTGCTGGTGGATTTCCAACCTGGAGGTGATGGGTAAGAGTGAAGACTCTTATTTAATGGCTTGAATAGAATGCTTATGTAACCCTTCTGGTTCTCAATGGTATTTGGATGCCTGGGTTTGCCTCCATAGGGGGGAAGATATACTGAAGACCCAGCTGGTACAGGCACAAATTAACAGATGACCAGCTTTTAGAATCAAGTCAGTATAGTCTGTACTGAAATTTTGTTCCAAGGAGTTCCATTTACTTGGACATAGACAAAGTCAGTAAGGGTATGCGTTTGAAGCATCTTCATTTTATTTTTAATTTCATTTCTCGTTTCATTTATCCAAAACAAAATTAAGAACAACAACAAAAATACCCTAGAAAAATGAATGGAAATTGTCCCTCTTTCCCTCCGCCCCGCCCCCCCCAGTGCCCAGGAGCTATTGCCTACTACTCCAAACCAGTTCTTACCCCATTGTGGGTCTTCCAGGGCAAGAGAGATCTCCAGTCGCTCCTGCCTCACAGCTCTGGATTTTCAAAATGGCTGCCTGTCAATCAGGGGTCTACACCATTATGTCATTTGTCAGATTTCTGTATTTTCTACTTTGGGGGGAGGGAAAACTCTAAGCATTCTGACTCTGAAAGTCTATTTTTTTTCCTCTGGGGTTTTACCATCACATGATACACCCCTAGTTTTACTTCCCATAATGTTGCTCTCAAATGGTCCTCCAAAAAATCCCAATGCTAGTGATCCTCACTCCTCCCATTCCTATTAATCTGCAGGTAAAACTCATTTCACTGGCACCTTGCAGGCACAACTTTCTGACTTGGCTATTCAAAGTGGGTGTGTTCTTTCTGCTTCAATTCACAGTGATATTCTCCAGACTGCTTCTAGAGACACATCTTGAAAACCTCTCCTACATCTGAGAAAATTCCACTCTTTCTACTCCCTGGGCCCTGGGACAGGATTCGCACTCCTTCCCCACCCAGGAATGTTACTGCCTTCACACTCTATATCAATGTTTCCCACCCCTGTACTGGGGACCCCCCCCCAGCCCATCAGGTTTTCAGGATATGCATGAGAGAAAATTTGCATGCACTGCCTCCATAACATGCACATTTTCTCTCATGCACATTCATTGTGGATATCCTGAAAACTGGACAGGCTGGGGGTCCGGGTCCCCAGGACAAGGTTGGAAACCACTAATCTAGATGCTGCTTTTCTCTCTGTGACTCGTTCCATTGATGCGCACACTGGCAGTGGCACATGACACATGGACAAAACTAATATCGCCGAGCTAGAGACCATAAATGCTAGGAGCACAAGGGATCTTTACATTTACTTCAGACAGGAAGTAACATAAAGCACTTGAGGTTGGGTGAGAAAAGGAGACTATAAAACTAGTGGGGTTGGGAAGCCCTATCCCTTGCTTGGGCGACCTGGGAATGAACTGGTGAAACTGGCAATGGCGTGGACATGCGCCCATTTTAAAATGTCCCCACTTATGCTGTGGAAGTGGGATTTGCGCACACATGTGCATGCCCACTTAAAATTGCATGCACATGTGTGCGCTCAGCCTATTTTATACCATGTGCACTGCATCCATGGGCACAAGCCGGCAAACATATGCACATGTGTACCTGCGTGACTGTTTGTTTAAAAGTTACTTTTAGAGTCCGGAGTCTTATAAAGTGTGTGCGAACTCTGCTTATGAAAAGACTTGCGTGTATAATTAAGCTTTGGAGCACGTTGCCAGAGGATGTGGTTAAGGCGGTTTAGAAAAGGTTTGGACAAGTTCCTGGAGGAAAAGTGCATAAACTGCTGTTAATTATGTTGAATTAGGGAATAGCCACTGCTCATCAGTGGCATGGGATCTAATTAATGTTTGTGCACTTGCCAGGTTCTTATGGCCTGGATTGGCCACTGTTGGAAACAGGATGTTAGGCTTGATGGACCCTTGGTCTGACCCAGTATGGCAACTTCTTATGTTCTTATGTTTTAATTGCTAGTTTGCTGACACTTACACCAGTTCACCTGACCTCTCATCCAAAAAAAAAAAAAGCAGATAAGGCTAGCAATGTCATGTCTGTCACTAAGGCTTGGATTCACCATTCTAGCGCAGAATGCTGAATCCTGCGGAAACGGGGGGGGGGGGGGGGTTGGGCCTGTGAAAGCCCGCAGCCATCACACCACCGCAGTGTTATCGCTGCCGGCTTTCGCACCCAATAGCGCCACTGTGAAAGGTGGTGCTATTGGGTGTGCTACTGGCGACGATAACGTAACTTACCTTATTGCCACTGGCGAAGACATCGCTGCATCCACCTCCTCGCTGCCCTGACTCCTCCCCTCCCCGACTCCGCCTCCGGCGAGCTATCGCACGCGAAAAGAGATTTTTCGCATGCGATAGGCTTAGAAAATGATCCCCTAAGTTAGTAGGTGGAAAAATGTGCATGTAAGTTTTTGGTAATGTGTGTGCTTCTAACGCTTGCAAAATACTAACTTGTGTGAAAACTACTGAACTTGCCCAGAAGTGCTCCTAAACTGCCCCATTTTTTTCGTTTATATTTACCTGTGACACTGCTAGTACACACATTTCAGGTTTTTACAAAATACTATTTGATTTGCCTATACATGTAATTTCTAGTTTTGCATACTGAAACCTTTTTGAAGATTATGCCCAATGCATATTTGACTGGGATCCAGTCTGTCCAGTTACCCCGAGGCTGAATAGTTTCTATGGGAGAGAATAACTGAGAAAACATGGCAGGAAGATTCAGGACCTAAATCCGGAGGGATTCCAGAGAGAGAAAGACTGCAGTACATGGGAATAAACGAATTACTACACCTACAATGAAACTAATTTCAGAATTCCCTATAAATTAAAGGCAATTTGTGATTTCAATGTGTCGAATCTTCTGATTCTAGGCCGGTTGTAGCTGTGAAGTTTTGTGGGGTGTCGTCCCCCCCCTCCAATACAAGTCTTAGTAGTTTAGTTGAACTTCCAGACCAAGCAGTGAGTCTGGGCTTAATGTGTATATAAATGCATTGCTAGCATATTAACACCATCTTTTCTCTTCAGAAACCCTGTGTTTTTACCACTGAGTGACGAGCTAAGCATGGATTTGCCAGCTTGCTTCTTCTTGACATTCTTGCAGCCTCTTCCTATAATGTTTCCTATTGTTGAAAAAATACAGAAGGTGACAGGTTAGTATATGGACAATTAAAAAAAAAAATTTTTTTTCAATATTTTCTTTTATTAATGAAATACAAAGCCAATTTTTCATTTCTGTAGGTAAAATTACCCATCTTATGTGCAGGTAAAATTACAAGCGTAGGGACGCTGGGCATGTAGCTTTGCCCATGGTGAACAAAGGCATTCTGGGGGCAGGTGGGGAAAAGACATGTGCAGGCACACATTTTCAATTTTCCAAAGTGTGCACAGAACTTTACCCAGAAGAAGTATCTGTAAAAAAGGAGTTGTAAAATTGTGCAGGTAATATTTCTTAGGAAATTTGAAAAGGGAAAGGGTGTTTTTGGGGTTTTTTTTTCATCTCCTTTGAAAATTAGTGCAAGTTTTCAGAGAATAGTTAGTGACTGCATGGTTATTTGATGATTTTCTATCTGCTTCAGGTTATCCTTGCATAAATTGCAAGGTGGGGGTGGCATTGTTACTTATGTACAGTTGTCTCCACATCCTGCTGCTGTATACTTGTTTTGGTTTTATTGTATTTTGTGTATGCATTGCATGAAAAGTTTTTTGTTTTTTTTGGGGGGTTTTTTTTTTTATTCTTTCAATAAACATAAGGCACAAATTCTGCAGATTTAAAGTATTTGCCAACTTTGTGGGCAGTTTGCCAATTGTTCTCTTTCTATATATAAAACATTAAAAGTAAATTATTACATTTTGTAATACTGGGATTTCAGAGCTCTTGCAGGCGTGCACGCCTGTGGAACCCCTTAAATTCCATCAGAGAATAATATCAGATTTAACAAAACAAGATACCTATTGACAGAATATAAAAAGTAAGTTAATTATGACTTCATGCAAGAAAGAGAATACAACACTAAAACAAAGTAATGGATTTATCACTACAACTCATTCCAGAGAAATAAAGTCCACAGCTCATGTAGGCTTATTGAAAACCTAGTTTGTAGATGCTATATTGCACTTTCTTTGGGGGTAGAGCTGCAGAATACTTATCTTTCCAGTACTGTGAAAAAGGAGTTTGCCTGGTAGGACATGAAACATGTTTGAATTCATATGAGTTGAAAAAATGGAACCAGAAGAAGTTAAATAGCTAGCATTGATAGTGGCCTGCTTATTACACCAGGGCTTTTTCCCAAACTGTCGGTCTGCAACCTAAATGGGGTGTGTCAACTTTCAGCTGGGGTCACAAGTGCCCCAAAGAGCAGTATTCTTTAAGCCCCAGCATTAGTAGTAGAACTCAGTGTGAGCACACACTTACAGGGCTCTGTGGTGGTCCCTGCCACTTGCATGAGTTTGTGTTAACAGGAAGTCTAGCAGGAGGAGGGATAGGAGTTGCTGCAGGGCAACAGGCCCCATGCTGATGTTCATTACTAATGCTGCTGTTTGCAGTTCACCATCAGGTGAGGGGCGAGCCATGAAGGAAGGTCAGGGCTGAATGTGCATCAGCCAGCGTAAATTCACTGCTTCTCTCTCTCCTTGCCAACCACGGAGCCTACCCAAGAGAAAAATGCTGACCCTGTTGGAAGCCTGCCATCGCTTCCTACCAATTGTCCATCCACCTTTGGCCCCAGGGTGAAAAGGAAAATGTTGCTGCTGACCCTGGTGATGGATATGTTTGGAGGCGGGGCTGTATGAAGGGAGAGATCAGATGTAAGGGTTATTTCAACTTGAAGGGATTAGCTGAGAGGGTAAGGGAGACTGACAAAAGATCAACTGGGTGATGTAAGAGGGGGATCAGTTGAGTGGGATGTGAGAGAAGGGTTGGAGAGGAGGAGGTGAGAAAATGGGGATGGACAATGGGATGAGAGGGAGGGGATGAGGAAGGATGAATTGGGGGATATAAAGAGGGAGGGAATGACAGGATCAATTGGGGGTTATAAAAAAAAATTGGATGGAGATGAAAGGATCAGCTGGGAGGATGCAAAAAAGGACTGGAGGGTGTGAGGTCAGACGGTCTGGGAAGGCAAGAGGATCTGGGTGATGTAAAAGTGGATCAGCTGGGTGGGCAGAAGACGAGGAGGTCCTCCGGGGAGGGTGGCGGTTGAGAGAGAGAATCAGTTGGCATGTTGGGAGGATGAGAGTGGAGAGTGATTTGTTAGAGGGGGGACAGCACCACTTTTAATATACATTATGGTTGCCCTCTGGGCTCATGTGAATTTTTAAGTGCTAAAATGGGGTTACATTGGCTAAATGTTTGGGAAGCCCGGCCTTACCTGTTCCATTTGGTAGCAATCACTATAGGAAAATGCTTATTAAAATATAAATTGAGATGCATGCCCTTAGAGTAAAAGCAGCCTGTGTTTTAGGACTGCCTGTTGTTGGAATCAAATGGGCTCCACTTTATGAGCTGATTGTGCAGTTCATCCTGAAAGAAAAGAGCCATGATGATAAATCCATGATAAATAAATCCCAGTTCTTTGTGGTAAGTATATTCCATTTTTTTTCCTTGTGCGCTGCGCTACCAGTAGTGACTTTCCACCATTAAATTTCCCAATTCCTTTTCATCAGTCATTTAGAACTAGAATTTTCACTGTTATACCTGCATTACAAGGTAATAGACAATTTCCAGCCTATTGCTCTCTTCAGTGCCCTAATGTATCATACTGTTTTTCTTTTTGGATGGTGAGTAACTTATGCAATTCCATCCATGCCAGACTTGCTGCTCTGACTGAGCTACACTGCATGGGATCTTAGTGCTTATTTCACAATGCATGAGATCGGCAAAGCTAGCCTGTGAATTTGTGGCAGCAACAAGGTAGCTCAGTTGGAGTGTCAGTTTTCTTATTCAATGCGAGAAAATAAATGTTAGCTAATTAGAATAAGTGATACTGTTTTTGGGTTTTTTTAATTGTTGATTAGATTTTGAGTTTCACACTCCCTTCCTCGGGTATGTACAGAATGAGCAGAAAATAACATTCACCAGCAAATACAAGTGAATATTAAAATACATTAGAATGGTAATGTGAAGTGGGAAGGGTGTGTGTGTGTTTGTGTGTGTGTGAAACAGGGGATTGATGTGTTAATGGTAACAAGATGTGAAGATTATTTTTGGTAGTGAAAATTGGGGAAAAAAAATACCCACATCTGTTAAGTCCTTTTTCATGTGAGTTTTAAAGTCTTAATTTTAACTTCAAATGTCTTGCATTCTATATTATTCTGTATTTACCTTTTTCGTATCCTGATAGTAAGGTTATTGATGGGTCCGAAAAATGTTCCTCCATGGAAATGTGGCCTTGCTCTTCCCTGTGAGGTGTAATTTTGTATCTGTGTAAGTTTTAACTTCTGGCCTGCTTCATCAATGAAGTATGCCACTTCATATTTATGTGCACTGAATACTATATGGTACATTATAGGAGGAGCTCCTCAATAAAACTTCTTGGGCAGTCTGTTTTTCAACTCTTGCCTGTGAAAGTGTACTTCTATCATGTAGCAGGAGGAGCACCATAGACTTTTTATTTAAGGCCACAATGTTCCCCTGCTACTGCTGTAATGTCTTTTTCCACTCCAAACCCTTCCCCAAGACCCTCACGTGTTCTGAGTGCCTATTGCTGAAGTTTACATGCCCTGGTCAGAAGTACATTTCCTTGATTTTACTTCTGGAGCTGTACAACGTGTTAAATCAGTGAGACCCTTCTCTCTGAGTTTTTACATTTTCCTACACTTCTTTCTCTTGGACAATTTTTTTTTTCATCTTGTCCCTGAAGTATTCTCCTATAAATACAGCTCTATAGTGTCTTCCTCTCCCTCAGAGATAGTCTGTGCTTGCCCCATGTTTTCCTGAATTTTGATACTGTCCTCATCTACAGCCCTTCCATAGAGGCTGTTCCATGCATCCACCACCCTTTCTGTAAAGAGATATTTCCTTAGATTACTCCTGGGTCTGCCCCCTTTCACCCTCATCTCATGACCGGTCATCCTTTCTGTTGAAAGAGCCTCCTGTGCAATAATTTCTCGGAGGTATTTAAGTATTTCTATCATATCTCCCTTTCCCTCCTGGAGGAAAGGAGGGAAAGGGGAAGAATGGCAGACCTAGATTATATTTTATCACCTTCCCTTTCTTTCTTTCTCAACATTATTCCCCCACCTATTTCATTAGGGTGGTCCTATCCTATAACTGAATTCAGCTTTTAGTTTTTTTTCCTGGCCCGGTAGTTCCTCTTTTCTCCTCCATCCAGTTCAGTCTGAACCAGTGCTGGGAATCTGGTATCATGAATCTTCATTGGGGCAAATTCCTGTTGATTCACCTAGAGAAATTCCATTGTCAGATCATTCTTATTCAGTATCGGCTATCTGATGTTTCAAAAATGAAAAGGGAAGTTGAACATTTTTTGCTTAGTAAGAGACAATCTATTGATATTGAGCAGATGCAGGCAGAATGGATTCCAGCTTTGGATAGTTATGAGGGGCAAGAGCTGATAGGTTTGGTTGCCAATGGCAATCTTCTCTACATACAAACTTACATAGATTGGTCTCAGTGATAAATAAACCAATAAAGCAGCCAAGACCTGTAGTGTGATATTCCTCTGATTTTAGAGGTTTAAAACAGGAAGTCTGGAGACTTGAACGAAGGTGGCATAAGAATAAAATAGGTAGTAATCTTAAGGACTACCAATAAGTTGGATGCGTACAGAAAAGCCTTAGATAAGGCAAAAAGAGGTATTCTGAGAGGATTTCTGCTGAAGCATCACAACCACAAGAGCATTTTTCTATTGTGCAGACAGCAATTAGGTCTATAACTAGCAATTTAAGCTTTTCCTAGAACTGGGGTTGCTTGTGCAGAATTTGCATCATTTCCCCCCCCCCAGAAATTATCTAATATTGGAGGTCATTTATCAAAGTGCTAGGGATGTGCAGAGGGATGCCATACGTTGCATTCAGGATACGTATTCGTCAGGGGGGCAGATACGTTGCATTTGGACATATGGCGCCCCGATACGGTTATATGTCTAATCCTATTCATTACCTGGCTAAAATTAAATTTACTACAACCCCCCCCCCCCTGACCCCCCCCCCAAGACTTACCAAAACTCCCTGGTGGTCCAGTGGTGGGTCCGGGAGCCATCCCCTGCACTCACATCCTCAGCTCCGGTATTCAAAATGGTGCCAATAGCCTTTGCCCTACTTTGTCACAGGGGCTACCGGTGCCATTGGTCAACCCCTGTCACATGGCCATCGGCGCCATCTTGTGCTCCTACCATGTGACAGGGGCTGACCAATGGCACCGGTAGCCCCTGTGACATAGTAGGGCAAAGGCTATCGGCCCCATTTTGAATGCCGGAGCTGAGGATGTGAGTGCAGGGGATGGCTCCCAGACCCCCCTGCTGGACCACCAGGGAGTTTTGGTAAGTCTTGTGGGGGATGGTCAGGAGGGTGGGGAGGCTTGTTTAAATTGGCGACCGAATAATTCGGCGAAAATTTGTTGTATTCATGGGGAATCACGATATGTTTCGCTTCCCCACGAATACAACGAATATGCGGATTGCCAATACGTAGGGACCGAATGCACACCCCTACAAAGTGCTATATGGTGTTTTCGCATGCAAAAACACCTTTAACGCTTGCGAAAGCACCATAACGTTTGGTGCGTTGCAAATGAGAAAAAGGGGAATTTTGGCCAAGTGGGCTGGGCTCACAATTTTGCAAAGCCTTTTTCATTTGTGTAAGCCGTGCTCCTGGAGAGCCAGCCAAGTTATCAAGAGAGAGACTAGCCATAATGCCCTCTCCCTAGATAGGTATTTATATTTCTATGGGAGGCCCACCTAGTAACTCAAGGTGAGGTTTAGGTATTAGTGTAGGGGTTAGGGGCCACTTTGACATACTAACAACTTATAAATTAGACTTCTTAAAATATTTCTAGACCCCCAAATCCTCTTCAGCTTAAATTTACCTGTTTAAATCACTCAATTATGGCTTTATCTTAACTCAAAGCCTCTTTGGTTTTTTTGTTGTGTACTGTCCGTCAACTTGCCTGTAAGGTTTGAGGTGTTTGGGACTGTCTAGTGTGCGTCTCTGAATAGCACTTTGTACATCTGGCATGCGTGCGCTTTATAAATCACGATGAGAATAATTTCCTTTGCTGATTTAGTTTCTCCTTCTGGCTCATTTGGTTACTCCTAGGGATAAATGGGGGGGAGGGGGAGAGACCAAAGCCTCTTTCAGTTCTTTGTCCCCAGCTTATAAAAACCTTTGACCTGGCAATCTTCTGTGCGGCTTCTGTCTGCCTTAAGGTTTGTGGCTCCTCGGTGCAGAGAGAATTCAGTTAAATACTCAGGAAGGATCCTCCACACAGTTATAGATGAAGCCCCCTCTCCCGGAGGTCGGCCGAGCCTGGGAGATTCTGCCGCTGCTGCTGAATCTGTCACCCCTGGGCTTGTGGGGTGAATGAGGAGGAGGAGGCGGCTGCACTCTCTGTGAGTGAATCTGTGATACATTCACCCCACCAAAGCTTTTGTATCCCAGGGAAATGCTAGCAACAAGGCCAAAAGATGGCGTATTACATATCCGTTAAATTATATTAATTCTGTTTATCTCCCTGTAAGAGTAACTGCTTTACACAGAGTTAAGCAGCCCAAAGCAAAGTTCATTTCAGTCAGCTCTCTAGTGAAGATTTGATGACCCTCTGAGTGAGGACACTCACCCAGAGATGAGATTTGTGCAATGTTCTTTCAATCATGCTAGGTTGAGAGAGCATTGCACAAATATCACTCAGAGGGTCATCAAATCTTCACTAGAGTGTACTGTTCTGTTCATACTTCTCACTTTGAATGTCAAAGTGGCCCCTAACCCCTACACTAATACCTAAACCTCACCTCGAGTTACTAGGCGGGCCTTAAGTTAGTTTTGTTCATTGTAAACCGGTTTGATTTGCATCTAATGTAGGAAGATCGGTATATAAAAACTAAAAATAACTTTTTCGCACTTAATTTATTTATTTATCGCAAATTGCTGTAACTTAGCTCTTCGCGTAGGCACTTTATCGCAATTTGCTCCAATACCTATTATATTTAGTGCATTTTGATAAATCCAGGCCTTAGTTAATTAGCTATGATTGACAGGAACTAAATTATTCCAACTGAATCCTTTTCAATAATTGACAGACAGCCCAGCCACTAGGTAAAGCCATTCTGGTGGACTCAGAGTAGAGCAACCGAGATTATTTACTTTGCTTTGTTTGGGGTCAATATCTAAATAAAGAATTCTGTCAGAAGTTGTATTGTTTGAAATGAGATTAAATCTATAAAAGACATATGGTGCAACTTTCCTGCACAAAGTATTGGTTTCTATAACACCCCTTTAACTAAGAACATAAGAACATAAGAAAATGCCATACTGGGTCAGACCAAGGGTCCATCAAGCCCAGCATCCTGTTTCCAACAGTGGCCAATCCAGGCCACAAGAACCTGGCAAGTACCCAAAAACTAAGTCTATTCCATGTAACCATTGCTAATGGCAGTGGCTATTCTCTAAGTGAACTTAATAGCAGGTAATGGACTTCTCCTCCAAGAACTTATCCAATCCTTTTTTAAACACAGCTATACTAACTGCATGAACCACATTCTCTGGCATTATCAGGTAATATACTAAATTGCAGTATGTTTGCTCCAGCTCATAAAGAGTTGTGCAATTTGTTTGAGAGAAAGCTGTGCTGTACAATATTTAGTCCTGCTTTCATATAATATATTGTGGCAGGATAATTCAATGTTCAGGTATTATTTACAAAAAGAACCCAAGCCATTTTATGGCTGACTACCACTATCTTTTCTATCATCCTTTCCCTCCCCCTCCTCCCCCTTAGCAAGAATAGTGATTAAACTATTGGATGCTGTATTTTAATTTGCAAGTATACAAAATCTATACAGAAATGTATGCCACATCTTGCTTAAAATATAGTTACCCATAATACTCTACAACTGGAGCATAAGTATTATAATTTAGCACCTCCCTGATGTTGCTGCACTTGAAAGCGGATTATGGGTAGAGCTTTCTGTGAAAGAGGTATCATGCATTCTTGTATATCTTTTCCAAAACAAAGCACATTTTGGATCTGAATGCCTTATTGTTCAGACATGGTCTTGAGGAAAAGAATGGGTGGGTATATAGTCAATGTCTAGGTTATCATTGACTGTGCATATTTTACCTGGAAACAGTACCTGCACAATAAGGTATGTTGCCACAAGTTAAATGGTCAAACTTGACCATAGGATGGTTTCATGGATAAGTGAATATATTTTCTCCTCAAGTTAGTTTTGGATGTAACACCTATGAGCTAGAACATTACTCCTGAAAGGGTTGCAGTTCTAGCTATCTCCCCCCAGTTTGAGGGTTTATGGGCAATAAACCTTTGGGAGAGAAAACTATCTCACTGATTTCTTAAATCATCTTTTGAATTGTTTTATGAAATATAATTTGGGGTAGCCAGCAATAGAATGCAGATCACTTAGAAGCATCCATAGGCCTTGCTCTCTTTTCCTCTTATGAAAAGTGGCAGATCAGTGAAGGCATCTTGCCACATGTTTTCTGAAATGAGATAAAAAGAGCGTTTCTGGAATGGGTGACTTTTTTTTTTTTTTTTCTTCTTCTTTGCAAAGATCTTATACCAGTGGTCCCCAAACCTGTCCTGGAGGGCCACCAGCCAGTCGGGTTTTTGGGATATCCACAATGAATATGCATGAGAGAAAATTTGCATGTTATGGAGGCAGTGCATGCAAATTTTCTCTCATGCATATTCATTGAGGATATCCCAAAAACCCGACTGGCTGGTGGCCCTCCAGGACAGGTTTGGGGACCACTGTCTTATACCCATAGTCCCCTTTGTATTAGAGGATTATTACTGCAAGGCACTATAGTTCAACTCCCTTTTTATTATTTTTTTTTGTTCTAACTCAGAAAGGGCTGTAGGTAAGGACACGAATAGAAATGTTCCACCTATTTCTGAAAGCCATATTCTGTATCACTTCAGAAAATATCAGTTATGAGCAGATGTCTTATTTAGTACTACACAGGGATTTTGGAATAGTTTTTTTTCATCTGTGGTAACCCCGGTTTAAATTCCCTCCCATAGGAAGAGTGCGGACACAAACTTGCCAATGTGTGTCTTTTTTTTGTAAGACAGCAGGGCAGTCACATTGAAAATTAGTTTATATTTAAATCTTTATAAATGTATAATGTAATTTTATTAATAAATGCAGAGCACAATTTTATGGAAATGTTATGAATTTATTGCTGAAGTTGTGACTACTTTTTTTTTTTTTTGTTCTGGGTTAGTCTCTTCCAGACTGTCATAAGCACAGTTATGTAATCAATTATGGTCCAGGCAAGGAAAATCCTCTGCTGGGGGTCCTGATCACTAGAATTCCTTTCACACACCCGAACTGCGTCCCGATCATTTTAGAGGCTCTTCGGCATCAGGCAGCTTATAGCGCTCTTATCAGCAGCTGCATCTCTGAGATCAGCAGCATAAACGAAGGTATATGTTTGTTTCAAGATCTGCATTGCCAAAAAAAAAAATCTTAGTTTCTCTCTGGACTTGATGGCAGATTTAAATTTCAAATTGATATGGAAAATACAGTAGGCGTAATTTGCAGAGGAATGGTGTTCTTACACGTCCATATTTTTGCATATTCTACACTTGGGCCCGATGATTGTGATATGTAAGCATTTTACCATTTTGTGACAGTTTTTTCATTATTTAGCTGACACCCGCATTCAGGGCAACTTTTATTTTGTTAAGAATGTAAGCATTTCATTTTAGGACAGAGTAGCTGCTTCCTCATTCCCCCCCCCCCCCCCCCAACCATCATTGCAAAAAAATTCTGGTTGCATGTTGCTTTTTTGAAACCGTATCCATATTCTCAAAGGTTTTCAGTGTTATGCTGGAGGTTTTTTGGGTTCTGAATGTGCTTGGAGATACCACTAAAAAAAAAATAAAACCACGTGGATAAGATTTTTTTTTTTTTTTTTTTTTGCAGCAAAATGCTGACATCTCAAGAGATCTGAATATGTGCTGATTTGGACTGTCTAGAATTTTTTTCCTTGGGATGTCTTTGTCCTTATTTAAGTCGCCTCATTTGTCAGCTAAAGAGCTGCATCAAACCACAAAGGAAACTGCTGGTAATGGGTTGTTGATAAAATCTGCTTGTAATGGTAACCAAATAAAGTTAAAGATCAATCTGACCAGTTCCAAAATACTTGTTATACCAGCCTTTTTGCAAAAAAAATAAGAGCCTTTGTAAATAAGAACCGGTTTATTGGCTGAATGAATGCTCACTGCTTGGGTCCATAGATTATTATCATGGGTAAAAAAAAACAAAAACCCACCCCACACACAGTATAATTTTGTTCATCCCCATGATTATAATATGTGGAACAAAGTATTGAGCTAAAATTCGGCTTCTTATTTACACTGATCCTTATTATTTTTGCAAAAGGCTGGTATAACTAAGAATTTTGGAAGTGTTTATCTTAGTGTAGCAGTTTGCAATATTGTTTCCCTGCTTTGACTTTACCTTAGGTTGTCAACCAAATATAGCCTAAAGGAGTTATAAAATGATTTTAGTTTCATTGTTTTTGCTGAATGTGTGTATTTTTTTGCAGATTCTGCTGCACTTGTTCACTTTGAAATCATTCCACAAATGGACACTTGCTTCTCTCTTTCATTTCTGCATCCTGTGGGGAGCAGTTTGGCCAGTGGTACGTGTGGCAAACTTTTTGTTTTATTTTATACCTCTTTATGATGTGGTTTGTTCAATGAAAATTTCCTGTTGTGTATAAAATGCATCACCATTATAGCATTGAGGTCATTGCATCTTAAAATAGTCAAAGCTGTTAGAAATCATGAACAGTTAAAGAATCAGGACTAATATAATGATTTTTATCATTCCACTGGCAGCTAAAACAGTCTAATTCCCTTTTATTCTGATGCACTTGTATTTTCTGAGATCTTTCTTGAACATTTACAAGCTGCTTTTGCTTAGCCACTCCCACCACTATTAATCTGGGCACTATTCTGCTGATCCTTGCCATAGCCATAGCCCCATGCAGGGATCACACTGGTATTTGCACAATATAAATATGCAACTAAGGCATGTACTCCAAAATACACATACAAATATAAAACAGTATTATGAGCTAGGAAATGAGGGAAAGGAATTGGAGCAAAAGGGAGACACCCTAGTCAGAGCTCCCATTTAAGAAAAGTGCCATAGTAGGTGAGACCAATGGTCTATCAGCTCAGTATCCCATCTGACAGTGGCCAATCTGGCTCATTGAAAAGTACCCGGCAGATCCTAATGGATCCATTCTGTTTCTTCTAGAAGTAAAAAGTGGTGATTGCTAAGCTTACCTATTTATTTGTGAAAGGTCCTGTTCTCCGGAAACTACTAGCCTTAACCACATCTTCCAGCAATAATTTCATAGCTTAATAGTACATTGACTTAAAACAAGCTCAAGGAAGTATTTTTTTTTTTTCTATCCTACTGCCTGTTAGTTTAATTGTGTTCATTAGTCCTAGTGCTGCTTGAAAGGGTAAATAACTAATTCCTATTAACTTGTTCTATGCCACTCATGATTTTATAAACCTCTTATCATATGCCCTCTGTTATCTCTTCTCTAAGCCAAAGAGCCCTAATCTGTTTAGCTTTTCTTCATAAGGAAGCTTTTATCGTTTTTGCTGCCATCTTTACCATATCTAGTTTTCCTATCTTTTTTGAGGTGTGGTGACCAGAACTGCACATAATTCCCGAGGCGTGGTCGCACCATGGATTGATAGAGGCATTAATATATTCCAAGTTTTGTTTTCTATTCCTTTCTGAAAAATTCCAAAAATTCTGCTATTTGCTTTTATGGCTACTTGCTTCACACTGGGGCGGATTTTCAGAGCCCTGCTCGCCTAAATCCGCCCAAAACCGGGCGGATTTAGGCGAGCAGGGCCCTGCGCGCCGGTGAGCCTATTTTACATAGGCCTACCGGTGCGCGCAGAGCCCCGGGACTCGCGTAAGTCCCGGGGTTCTCCGAGGGGGGCGTGTCGGGGGCGTGTTGGGGGAGGGCCCGGTCGTCGCGGCGTTTAGGGGGCGTGTCGGCAGCGTTTTGGGGGCGGGTACGGGGGCGTGGCTACGGCCCGGGGCGGTCCGGGGGCATGGCCGCGCCCTCCGTACCCGCCCCCAGGTCGCGTCCCGGCGCGCAACAGGCCCGCTGGCGCGCGGGGATTTACTTCTCCCTCCGGGAGGCGTAAATCCCCGGAGAAAGGTAAGGGGGGGGGGTGTAGACAGGGCCGGGCGGGTGGGTTAGGTAGAGGAAGGGAGGGGAAGGTGAGGGGAGGGCGTTAGAGGATTCCCTCCAAGGCCGCTCTGATTTCGGAGCGGCCTTGGAGGGAACGGGGGTAGGCTGCGCGGCTCTGCGCGCGCCGGCTATACAGAATTCATAGCCTTGCGCGCGCCGATCCAGGATTTTAGTGGATACGCGCGGCTCCGCGCGTATCTACTAAAATCCAGCGTACTTTTGCTGGCGCCTGATGTGCCAGGAAAAGTACGCCTATTCGCGTTTTTTGAAAATCTACCCCACTGTGTTAGGGATTTCAATGCATTGTCCACAATTGCTCCAAGGTCCTTTCACTGAGTATTATATCCTAATATGGAACCCAGCATTTTATGTATATATAATTAGGGTTATTTTTCCCTATGCACATCACTTTGATCTTGACACATGAAATTTAAAATGGACATTTAGATACCCAGTTTCCAAGTCTTGCAAGGTGGTCCTGTAATTCCTCACAATCTGCTCATGCTTTAACTACTTTGAATAATTTTGTGTGGACCTGCAATTTGATCACCTTGTACATTGCTCCCTTTTCTGGAAAAGTTGTCCAGCACTAGTTCTAGTACAGATACCTGGGGCATGTCACTATTATTCACCTCTTTTCATTGAAAAAACTGACCATGTAATCTTACTCGTTTCCTATCCTTTAACCAGTATATAATAGAACATAGTATCCTCTCCCATGATGTTTTAATTTTCTGAGGAGTGTCTCTATTATTAAGAACATAAGAAATGCCATGTTGGATCAGACCAAAGGTCCATTGAGTCCAGCATCATGTTTCCAACAGTGGCCAGTCCAGGTCCCAAAGAGCAGAATCATTTGTTTGTTGCTCACGCCCACTTGGCTTTCCCCAAGTCCATCTGAGCAATAATTGTTTTCTTCCAGGCCCTTGTCCAAACCTTTTTTTTTTTAAACCCGACTATGCTAATTGCCTTGATCATGTCTTCTGGCAACAAGCTTAATTGCACATTGAGTGAAAAAATACTTTCTCCAATTTTTTAAAAATCTTCTACCTACTAGTTTCATGGATCATCTCAGAGTACTGTGTAAATGAGTAAATAATCATTCCCTATTTACCTGTTCATCCCGCTCGTGATTTTATAAATTTCAATCATATCCCCTCTCCGCTGTCTCTTCTCCAAAACAGAGAGAATAGGCATTCAAAGTACAAACGTGAGGCAAAAATATCACTTAAAACAAATATATTATATTTACATGCACTGTTGTGGTACCAACCAGAAAACCCTATAAAAGACTTGCCCCTAGATTCATCAAAATGCGTTAACGCATTAACGCCCGCATTAAGAAAAGGGGGGCGTGTTTAGGGAAATTTTAGAATTACCACACTACACCACTTATATCATGTGGTGAGGTAAACTTAGTATACCCTGTGCTAATACCGAGAGAGAGAGAAACAGAGAGAACCTATCTACAAGTCCCTCAGACTTTTTATATCTCTATAGGAGGGCCATCTAATAGGTCAAGGTGAGGTGTTGGTGGTGCTTTAGGGTTTAGGGGCCAGTTTCTCCTGTAGAATGAAACATACGAACAGCACAGTACACCTTGGTGAAGATTTGATGTCATTTGGAGTGAGAGAAGTCTCACAAAGATGAAATTTCTAGTACTATTCTTTCACCCTAGCTTGATAGACTCTGTAACAGGGTACCACGGAGAGATAACATAGTGCTGTTTGTATGTCTCACTCTACAGGAGAAACTGGCCCCTAAACCCTAAAGCACCACCAGTTCCTCACCATGACCTATTAGTTGGCCTTCCTGTAGAGATTTAAATACTTCACTACTATGAGAGCCTTGTAGATAGGTTCTCTCCCCTCTCCAAGCCCAGGCTATCGCACAGTGCGAAATTGCCCCTCATTTTCCTAAAGCCCACCCAAACTCCTCCCTGATCCCGCCCCTCCCAAAAATTTGCATTCGCAACGTGTGTTAGTGTGTTTATCGCATGCGTTAATGAGTTATGACATGCGTTAATGCCATAACACATTTTGATGAATGACTGTAATGGAATCTAAATATTACTAGGCTTATTGTAACGTTTTGGGTGTGGACTTGGCTTTCAAACCTCTGAGTAAATTCAATTACAATTATAATAGAGTAAACTGCCATACCAAAACAGCACTAACTGCCAGTAACAACCTGTGAAAAGGCAACACAATAAATTTCACTAGGCCCTATAACACCAATACACCACCTAATAAGAAAACAGAACAAGCCAGGTTGCTATAGATCTCTACAGAGAAAGCACACAATAACAGAATACATAGCTGGGTTTAAAAAATCTTTGAACAAAATCCTGGAGAAGACAATCAACTTATATTAACCAAGTAAACTTAAGAAATAATCACTATTTATCATTGCATGATAGCAGCATGGGATCTGTTTACTGTTTGGGATCTTGCCAGGTACTTGTGACCTGACTTTTCCACTGTTGGAAACAGGATAATGGGCTTGACAGACCCTTAGTATGACCCATTATTGCAAGTTCTTATGATGCTGACATTAAAATATTTAGATATTTGGGGATAACTTGAGAGAAAGCATTATCTATTCATATTTGGATTATTATTGGGAGTTCCCATTTTATTAGCTAGACTAATATAAAAATGACACTAATTTCAAATAAAGAGATGGTAATTTTTAAAGTGGCGCATGGACGTGTATGTGTGTGCGTTAGTCGACCTGCACCCAGGGATGCGGCATTTTATAACATACTCGTGTCAATGCATGCATGTTATAAAATAGCCTTGCCGCGTGTACATGTGCAAATCCCGCTTCTGCCACGTAAGTGGGGAAATTTTAAAAGGGACGCATTGTGACACCAATGACAGTTTTCAGAGTTCGTTCCCAGTTTGCCTAGTTTAAAGGATAGGACTTATAAACCCTTCTACTTTAAACAGCCTCCTTTCCCCCCTGTTAGTGATGACACTTAAAAGCCCGCTGATCTGCTCTAGTTTTTTATTTTTGTTTTATTACTTACATATCATCCATAGCAGAAGTAAAGTTATGTGGCAGGGGATCCCGGCGTGCACCAGTGCGGGCAAGTTGTTACACGCTAATTTCTATTTAAAATTCAGGAACGCCCCACTCCTTTTTTTTTTTTTTTTTTTTTTTTTTTTGGAAATTTTCATTTGTGCGAGCAGCGGCAAGTATGCACATATCAGGCCCAACATATTTGCGCATCCCCTAATTTCGGTGCGTATCAGGCTTTTAAAATTCACCTTGAAATGACTGAGTGGCAATAGGAATGTCTATTGCTCAAAGGCAAAGTCCCTCTGTGTATCTGATATCTTACTGAATGCTTTCTAGAGGCACGATCCTTAATGCATTTTGGGTTGTTTCACTCTGCCTGTGCTATGTGGGTTGTTCATTTTGAGATGGTGTTTTTACCCAGTGTAGGAATACATTTATGGAGACCATCTGGTGCAAGGTGATTCTCCAGAACATTTTCCCCACTTGATGAAGTGGACCTTCCTCACTGACAGGCCGATACAGTAAAGTCCGCGGGAGAGCGGGCGAATACCCGCTCTCCCAGCGCGCTCACTGGTGAGTGCAATATTTAAATTAGGTCCGGCGGTAGGTCCCTAGCGCCTCCTTTTTGACAGGAGCGGCGGCTGTCAGCGGGTTTTGACAGCTGATGCTCAATTTTGCCAGCGTCTGTTCTCGAGCCTGCTGACAGCCACGGGCTTGGAAACCGGATGCCGGCAAAATTGAGCGTCCGGTTTTCAGCCCGACAGCCGCGGGCCAAATTCAAAATTTTTTTTTTTTTTAACTTTGTTTACTCTTTGGGACCTCCGACTTAATATCGCTATGATATTAAGTCGGAGGGTGCACAGAAAAGCAGTTTTTACTGCTTTTCTGTGCACTTTCCTGGTGCCGGAAGAAATTAGCGCTGACCTTTGGGTCGGCGCTAATTTCTGAAAGTAAAATGTGCGGCTTGGCTGCACATTTTACTTTCTGTATCCCACGCGCATACCTAATAGGGCCATCAACATGCATTTGCATGTTGAGGGCGCTATTAGGTGCCGTGGGTTGGACGCGCGTTTTACTCCCCTTACTGAATAAGGGGTAAGGGAAAACGCGCATCCAGGGCAGGCTAACAGTGCGCTCCGTCGGAGCGCACTGTACTGTATCGGCCTATGAGGAAGGTATGTACAGTACCCAGCAAGGTCTCATAAGAAAAGTTTGGAAATGCAGTGATACTTTATATAATTCGGTGAGGTGTTTCAGAACAGGATCTGAGGTGACACTTCAGATAGGAAGTGGAATGCACAGGATAAATTAGCGCTCGCAAGATCTATCACTACAGCCAGTACTGAGGCTTATGTTGTAAAGGCTGGCGTGAAAATACTATTTTGAAGCTTATTCTTTTTCTGCTCAGTTGCTGTTGATGTTGTAAGCTCCAGGCAGATCAGATGTAGTCTCTATATGGACCCTGCGGACCCTGCCTTTGATTGTAGCAATGAATTCATTACTGGAACAATAGAGCGGTAAGTAATATTATAATTTGAAAATGGTGGTGTTTCCATGGCTGCAATATCTCTTCTAGCAGGAGCTTGTCTCTCCCATCCTCCCCTAAATCCAGGACTGTGGAACTCCTCACAAAAGTGTCAGCCAATCCCACCTCTTCCCCACGTTGCCACATCCTAACACTGTCTATCTCAGAAAAAGGGGCGACGTGCTTACTTGGCTGCCCATGCAGTGGGCACATATCCCTTTTCTTTTCAGTAAAGTCAGACCATGAAGGGAAATGAGAGAGAAGTCTGCTTGGTACAGCTAGGAGGAAAAGTACTATGCATACTGCACCTTGACTATTGGCAAAGGAGGAGGCCTGTTGCAATGAGAAGTATGGAAGAAGGGAAAAGAGAAGAATTCAAAACCTAAAAATATTATGGTATCCGAGAACCAGCTCACAAAATGATATACAAGGGATAAACTTTTTGTATGTTCTAAAGCTTACTGAGAGTTAAAATGGGGGGGTGGAACAACATTCAGCTGAGAGAATCCAGGAGTGATCATGTAGGAGTTATGGTAGGTAATAAAGCAATAGGTTGCATAAGTAAAGATATCATGGGCACAAACGAGCAGAGAAAGCATGCGGAGGAATGGCTTCAGGAATGCCTTCCCACGCAGATTTGTGGAAGTGTGCGCTGTGCTGGCAGTTTGTGATCTTGGAATGTTAGTGATGATTCCGTTCCAGAAAAATTCCTCCTCCATAATCTGTCTGCTGTCTCACCACAGGGACACAAGTGGGGAATATATAGGAAGTGGTTACCCTGCAATGTCACCTCTTCTCCCACAGAGCTTATTAGGACTCTAAGGCATGACTTAACTTGGAAAACATTTTCAAATTAAAGCCTCTGCATGTTTTTCCCTCTCTTAATCGTTTAATTTTCCAAATTGATTCTAGGAGGCCTTTCTTAGAAAAAAAACAAAACAAAACCTTTTGAATACTACTAGGAGAATGCACTAAGAATGGGAACCACTCATAATTATGATTCACATAAATTACATGGTATCTGATGTATCCACTACCTCTGCATTAGATGTGCCTCTTATTTTTTGACAAGCATGATTTTAGAAATATAAAGAAAATGATTAAAATATGGAAGAGTTTGTGTGAATGTTGGTGATAGGATTGTGTGTAGGCCGTGGATATGTATGAGAGGACATGGGGTATTTGGGTATGTGTGTGTGTGTGAGCTATGTGTGTATCTGGTTTTCCAGAATGTTGACATAAAGGGGGCATCAATATATATATGGGTGGGGGTGTGTGTGTGTAAGGAATGTGTGATGGGAGGGTTAAGTGTGTGACTTTTGAAGTGTGGAGGGACGTGATTTGGAAAGTACTCTTGGTGCCACCACTTAGCTGCTTCAGTTTTTTTCCCTGTTTGCCTGCCTGTATTACTAAGAGCCAAACTACTGAAAGGGTGAATGGTGGTTTGAGGGGAGAGGAGGAAGGGCTTTTGGAATAAAGCACTCATCATTCTGCAGCCTATAACTGTTTTTTATTCCCGATGGAACGGAATGGGAGTTTTCTTTGAGGCTCATGCCTCAGCCTGGCTGGCACCATTTTGAATGGAAGAATGGTATTGGCCTTGTGTTGCGCATCCCGGCCGCGTTGGTGCCACGACCGGGCCTGCTCACCTCGCACTACCTTCAACCATCTTCGGCTCCTCGTCCCTTGCTGCCGCAGCCAGCACCGCTCGCCCGCGGTGTTCCCGGGTGTCTCCAGGCCCATTGGGGCCTTCTAATTCACAAGGCTCCTCACGCTGAGGCTCGGCGTCCTCCCCGGCGCTGGCCCTTCCCCTAAGTGCACGCACGCGGTCCGTGCAGCCCTTTAAAGGGCCCAGCGCGGGAAACTGGCCGGCGGCACCTGAAGATGATGTCACAGGGACTGGGTATATAAGGCGAGGCCCAGTCCCCGGAGCCTCACCTTGGCAATCGGGTCAACACCTCGGTGTTACTAGTTTGCTGTTCCTTGTTCCTGCGTTAACCTGCTTCCAGTCTTGTTCCAGTGCTCCTGAGTTCCTGTGTTCCTCGTTCTCTTTTGTCGCACCTCCTTGGACTGATTCATAGTACTGACCGCTGCCTGGAACCAACCACTGCCTGCTTACTGACCACGTACGGACTGATCTCAGAACTGACCCTTGCTTTGGCTGACCATTCTCAGACTGATATCCTGGCTTTGACCCATGCGCTACACTTGAATACTTTATTCGCTTCTGTGACTACCAGACCAGCCTGCTTGGAAGCTATCAGTGACCTACCTCCAGCTAGACCCATAGGCGCTGCCTATCTCTCCCGGAAGACCTTAATCTCTCATCTCCTTCCGGAGCTCTCCCGTGGTCCAGATTCAGGTCTAGTGCATCCATTCCTCATCAGCTGCACACCTTTGCTAGTGGTGGGCACACCTCTCCACTACCTCTCCAGGAGACCCTTTGAGGTCCATCTAAGTTCAAGCCATCTGGGTACCCAAGGGCTCAACCTGCGGAAACCCCAGATTCCTATTGGCGAAGCTCCAGCTAGCCTCTGTATCCTTGTGTGCTCCGCCTCCTGGTGGCAGGTGCTCTCTGGGTCCGACCAAAGGGTTGTACCAATCCTGCACCAGGCCAAGGGTCCACCTCCAGCGCAACACCTTGGTCTGCTGGTGCTATTCGTAAACATACGTTTTTACAGTGCAGAATTGAGTGGGGATCGTGCCTGCCCTGTGAAGAATATGAAAATTATAAGAAGGTTCAGGGATGGGGGTAATTGGAGAGGTCAGCCTGCTGGGTTTTGTTTTATTTTATGTTTTTAAAATTTTAAAATGAAAGGAAATGTGTGAAATTCAAAATTTTTTTTTATAATGAAACAAAAGGAAAAATATAGTCTGAGGTATACACATCCCTATTGAATATTGTGTACAGTTCTGGAGGCCATATCTTTTAGGGATATTGTGGTGATGGAAACTGTTAAGAGAAGGGCTACTAAAATGATTATAAGGCCTGTAACAAAACCTACATAGGGAAACTTCAGATACTCAGTATGTACTTACTGAATAAAAAGTGGCTAAAGTAGTTAGGCCTCTTCAACTTGGAAAAGAGATGTCTAGGAGGAGATATATAATTTTATAAAACTTGTGTGGTGTGATTGTGCAACAAATAAATACAGTGCAGTTATTCTTTCAAACTTAATAGAACCGTATCCCTTTGTTGGGGATTTATTGGTTCCCTCAGGGCCATAAAAATATTTGTTAGTCAGGGTTACTCTTTCCCCATCTTCCTGCACTTCCCAGTGGGTGAGGTCTTTCTGTGGGTGGAAAAGAAACCCTTTGTGGCCCCAGGTGATGGGAGTGTGTCTCTCTCTATTGTATTCTCCAAGGACAGACAGATTGGGTGTTCACAACAAATGTAATGATTATTTCCAAAAGGTCAATCTCCCTCCCACAAAGATTCAACTAATGAAACCGTACAGCTGAAATATTTACAGAGTCTCTCTGCTAGGGGTACTTGTGTCCATCTCGTTAGCTTCTGGGAAAGAGCTTGCCGCTTTTTCTTGATCTGTGCAAACAGCCCAAGTAGATTGGAAATCCTAGGGGGAGCCCCATGCCACGAAAAGCTCCTACCTGGGTGCAAAGTTCAGGCTGATGCTCACAGTCTGTGTTCTCATCCCTTTTGGGGTGGAGATCCGGTTTGGAATCTCCTAAGGCTTTTGATGTTACAACCTTGGTTGACCTCTCAGGGAGAGAAGCCTGATGTTCCAGTTCTGTAAAAACCTATTTTTATGTACACCTGAATTCTTATTGACTGTAAAGCTTGTTGCTGATTTATTTATTGTAAACTGAGGTGATGTTATTAACGTGCCGCGGTATATAAAAAAAAAAAAAAAATCACGAAATAAATAAATAAATCTCCCTCCTCAAGTGTGCAGAGGGGTGGGACAAAAAACCCTCCGCATAAACAAAAAGGGAAAAAATCCAAAAATCTCTATCCAAAATCTCTCACGCTGGGTAGTGCTTTAGACCTTATTCTTAGTGAAACATAGGATTTGGTGTGAAAGATAATGGTAGTGCCGCTGCTTGGCAACAGATCATAATATGATCAAATATGAATTAATGACTGGAGGGAGGATATTAAATAAATCTACTACTCTAGTATTTAACTTTTCAAAGGGAGACTTTGATAAAATGAGAATAGAAAAAAAAACCCCTAAAAGGTGCAGCTACAAAGGTGTTTACATCAGGCATAGATAACGTTTACAAATACTATCTTGTAAGCCCAGACCAAATGTATTACATGCATTAGAAAAGGCAAAAGGAAGGCTAAACAACTTCCAGCATGGTTAAAAGGTGAGATGAAAGAAGCTATTTTAACCAAAAGATTCTTTCAAAAATTTGGAAAAGGATCCAACTGAATAAAATAGGAAAAAAGCATAAGTGTTGGTAAGTTAGATGTAAAATATTGATAAGGTTGGCAAAAAGAGAATTAAAAAAAAAAAGCTGGTCATAAAGGCAAAAACTCATAATAAAATCTTTTTAAAATAAATCTGAAGCAGGAAGCCTGTGAGGGAATCAGTTGGACTTCTAGATGTTTGAAGAGTTAAGTGGATACTTTGGGAAGATAAGACCATAGTGGAAAAACTAAATTAATTCTTTGCTTTGGTGTGTACTGAAGAGAATATTTGGGGGATATCTGTGCTGTAAATTGCATTTGATGGTGCTGATTTGGAATAAATTAAATCACGGTGCAGCTGGATGATATAATAGGGTAGACTAACAAACTAAAGAGTAGCAAATTGCCTGGACCAGATGGTTTACATCCCTGAGTTCTAAAAGAAATAAAAAATTAAATTACAGATCTATTTTAATTTGTAACCTATCATTAAAATTGTCTATTGTACCTGACGTTTGGAGGTGGCCAATGTGACACTGATCTTTAAATAAGGCTCCAGCGGTGATCCAGGAAACTATAGCCCAGTGAGCTTGACTTTAGTGCTGGGAAAAATTATAGAAATTATTCTATAGAATAAAACCACACAACAAATATAAAGGCATGGTTTAATGGGTCACAGCCAGTGTAGATTTACCCAAGAGAAGTCCAACCTCCAGTCTGCTACATTTTATTGAAGGGGTTAATAAGCATGTGGATAATGGTGATCCAGTGGATAATAGTGTATTTGGATTTTCAGAAGGTGTTTGACAAAGTTCCTGATGAGAGACGCATGAGAAAAATAAAAAGTCATGGGATATTAAGCATTCTCCTATTGCAAACTGCAAATTAGCTAAAAGAGAGGAAACAAAGTAGGAAAAAATGGTCAATTTTTTCAGTGGAGAAAGGTAAAGAGTGGAGTGCCACAGATTTCAGTATTGGGACAGGTGCTCTTTATTTAGTTGTTTAGTTATTTATTTATTTATTTATTTATTGGCATTTATAAATCAAAGCACTTACACATTGTACAGAGTTATAAATGGAAATTAAAAAACATACAGAAACAATATACAATCACCTAATATTTTTTAACCATTACAGAATAAAAAAAAAGGGAAGTAAAGAAAAAAGGAGATTATAAGGAAACTATAAAGAAAAAAGCCATAGCATTGAATTATGCTGCTATCTAAACTATATGCAAGCTTATTGAATCACCAAAGGAACTGGAGAAGATGTTACAACCTTCCTTGTGTCAAGAAAAAATCTAAGCTGTCAGGAGAAAAGAAGATATAACTAGCAGAATGATAAGTAACACAACATTTGCAGGGGTAGCGATGTACAAATGTAGTACCTATATCCAATATCTCCTGCCTCAATAGGAGAAAACCTCTTCTTCACTCCTGAGTAATCCTTAAGAGAACAGTAAACATGCAAATGGATTGCCCATGAAAATTAAAGATTACAAAAATATAAAGAAATTGTCTTTCTTAGATCCCCATCAGTGACAAAAGAAGCAATAGGATGGCATGATCTATAATCTCATAACCGGATGACTCAATAAGTTGAGTAACATTTAAAGAAGGAGGAGAAAAGGAACTAGGAGAAAGCAAAAAAAATAGCCTTATTTATGGATGGAAAAGAGTCAGGTGAAATTTTCAAGATGTCCATAAAATATTTCCCCAAAGTCGTAATGGGAAATTCACCCATTACTTTAGCAAATTTCAACACATGGAGATTCAGATGAAGTGAAGAATTTTCCAGGAACTCAACCCTTCTAGAAATGATGTTCCATTCTTGGACTAATTGAGCCTGAATAATAGTCATCTTGGTCAAATCTTGTTGAATTAAATAGGGTTTATTCTCATGATCACCCAACTTAACCCTATGGGTCTATGTTCCCCATAAAAGAATCCAACTTGTGAGTAGAAGCCATGACCTGGTCAAATTAAGACATAAGTTCCCATAGGGAGTCCAAAGTCAGTTCTGCTGGCTTTTTATGAGGAGAAAAACAGTCCATCAATGATTGAATCAAAGAAAAACCATAATCTGAGGCTGCAGGCAACATAACTGCCACTAAGTTCTCTGAAGAAACTGATGAGAAAATCAATGTTAGAATCATATCTTGCCCTCCCGATGATGGAACACCGGATGCGAGGCCTTCAGCAACCCCCTCCAATGCTGGCAGCAGACCGTCACCATTCTGCACCACAGGAGTTATCAGAGAGGAATTGCATCTGGTCGCAGCAGAGAAGCTTGTGGGCGGGGCCTGAGAGAAACCTCCTCCCTTGGAGATATCAATGCTCCGCGGACTTACACTGGGACCTCCACTGTCTGATATAGGAGCAGGAGATGCAAACGAGGTGATAAGCTGTTGTCCTTCAATGTAAAGGGTCTCAGGGGTCTAGACCCTTACTTTCCATTTATGTTTATGAGCCATGGGGAGGCAATAAGAGTAAGCTAAAAGCAGCATAACAAGAACAGCAGAAGTCAGTGTCTCAGTCAAGCGGCCATCTTGCTTCCATATGGGAGTGGTGCATTTTAATATATTTATAAATGATCTGGAAAAGGGAACAAGTGAGGTAATCAAATTTTCAGATGAGTCAAAAATACACGGAGTAGTGGAATCATAAGCTGATTGTGAGAAATTGCAGGAAGACCTTTTGGGAATGGATATCCAAATGGCAGATGAAATTTAATATGGACAAGTGCAAAATGATACACATAGGGAAAAGTAACCCACATTTTAGTTACATGATGTGAGGTTCCATGTTAGGAGGTACAATCCAGGAAAACATCTAGGCGTCATCCTTGCTCATAGAAACAAATATAACATAGAAACATAGAAATGGGGATCTCTCAAATATTACTCGTAAAGTGTTCTCCAGACCTTCTTGTTTAGTAAATATTTAATTTTCTCCTATGGTGTCTAGCCCTACTCCTGTTGATGCTAAAATTATGTTAATGCTCAATCTATTAGGAAAAAGTTTTCAATTAATTTATGACCTAATTCTTATGGAGAAACCAGAATTTTTTGTGTTACTGAGAGTTGGCTTTTGGATTCTGATCTGGTTACTCTAAATCAGATCTGTCCTCTAGGTTACACCTTTATTTCACAGCCACGTACCAAAGGTAGAGGGGGTGGTTTACTTATAATATATAAAGAATCGTGGAATCTTAAATCCCAAAATCTTAGTGGGAATTCTATGCAACAATTACTTCTTGTGTATACTTCAGGTTTCTCTATCTGCCTTTTCTATTGTCCGCCTAAACTGTTACATTACAATTTGTCCTTGCTTTTTGAACAAGTTGATTTAAATAACATATAAGGTGATTTTAATTTACCTTTTAACTTTATGGCACATGACAATCAAGTAAATTTGTTTGACATCCTTTCCTCCTTGGGCTGGTCACAATTAGTTCATAGTCCTATGCATCGGTTAGGAAATATCTTGGATCTTGTTTTCATAAATAATTCATTCTTGCAATATTCTGCCTGATCTCTTAAAATAACGGATGTTCCATGGTCTGATCATGCACTAATTAATTTTTTGATTGTCTGGCCAAAAGACTTTAAAAATTCTGCTAAACCATATCCACAAGTTAAGAGACTGTTACGCGTGCCGGCCGCAGCAGACCCGCGGCTCGGCCCCCACACCTCTCTCAAGCGAATCCAGTGCCTGGTCCCTCGTCCCTGGCGGCGGTAGGCTGCTGGCTCCATCCTCGGGCCGCCCCTGGTGCCTCTGGCTCAGCTACAGATCCTTGTGCTTTGCCTCTCCACATGGCCCACAGAGAGACGCCGCCACTCAGCGCCACACCACTCCCTAGGCACACGCGCGCGCATCACTGTGTCTTAAGTAGGGCCTGCAGCAGGAACAGAGCCGCGCTCCCAGATGACGACAGCGGAGCTCTAGTACTTAAGCCTGGGCTCCGCTCCCTAGGATTGCCTTTGCAACAGGTTTTCACGCTGGTCATGTACTCCGTTGCCTCCTGGTGATTCTCCTTTATTCCTAGTTCCTGATCCTCACTGACTGCTGTTCCTGGTTCCTGTGTTCTTGATCCTCCACCTATTCCCTGATTGCCTCCTAGGACTTTAACTTCCGCTTTGCCTGACTACTCCGTTGCCTCTCTCCAGACCCAGACCTCTGCATTGCCTGACTACTCCGTTGCCTCTCTCCAGACCTCTGCGATGCCTGACCACTCTGTTGCCTCTCTCCAGACCCAGACCACTGCGTTGCCTCTCTCCAGACCCAGACCGCTGCGTTGCCTGACTACTCCATTGCCTCTCTCCAGACCCAGACTGCTGCGTTGCCTGACCACTCTGTTGCCTCTCTCCAGACCCAGACCGTGGCGTTGCCTGACCACTCTGTTGCCTCTCTCCAGACCCAGACCTCTGCGTTGCCTGACTACTCCATTGCCTCTCTCCAGACCCAGACCGCTGCGTTGCCTCTCTCCAGACCCAGACCTCTGCGTTGCCTGACTACTCCATTGCCTCTCTCCAGACCCAGACCTCTGCATTGCCTGACTACTCCATTGCCTCTCTCCAGACCCAGACCTCTTGACCCCTAGATCCTGTACATTAAAACATGGATTTATTTTTATGTTATCAGAAAAATTCAATGTGGGAATACTGCTAAAGTGACATTTGCGTTCAAGCAATAAAATTTCTGTTTTATCGGTATTTAAAACTAATCGTAAGTGCTGAAGTAATTTTTTTATTGCAGAAATATAAATTTTTATAAGTTCTAAGGTGTCTTCTATGGTATGGTTGTATAGGAACTAAAAATTGAATGTCATTTGCATACACACAAAATTTCAGACCTAACCCGTTTAAAAAAATGACAAATAGGTAAAACATACACATTAAAAAGTGATGCAGATAAGGTGGATCCTTGGGGGACACCTGTGGCAAGAGAAACTTTTTCAGAGGTAACGGTATTGATTTTTACTTGCTATGACCGGTTGCTAAGGAAAGAAGAGAACCAGTTGAAAACTAGACCACTTATTCCGATCTCTGACAAACGTTTCAATAGAATAACATGATCTACCATGTCGAACATGGATGACAAATCTAACAAGACTAAAAAAAAACTTTTTCCAGCATCGAAACCTCTTAAAACTGTGTCCATCAAGGCAATAAGTAGTATTTTGGTGTTAAAATTTTTTTCTAAATCCATATTGATTTGGAAATAAGATATTAGCTTCCAAGTATGCATCAAGTTGTTTTTGTGTTACTTTTCCAGGATTTTTGCTAAGAAAGGTAGAATAGAGATAGGCCTGTAATTGCTCAATTGGGTATTATCTGACTTAGGTTTTTTTAATATTGGTTTAATTATGGCATTTTTCAATATGTCAGGTACCACATCTTCTTTTAATGATGCATTCACTATATTGGTAACTGCTGGTAATGCCAACGTACGTGCGTACGTGCCAACCCCCGATTTTATAACATGCGCACATGTTATACAATCGGGCGTCCATGTGTGCACGCCAGGTAGCGCGTGCACATGAACACCTGCACGTAGCTTTTAAAATTTATCCCACTATGTTGTCATTATCAGTTGGACACTGATAACTGGGAAGTGATGGTCTCTGTGCATATAATGCCCTTTGCATGTTCTCCTTATTCCTTTATTAGGAAATCCTCAACTGCTAAAATGATCGTACATCTCTGAAGCCTATCTTTTATACGCCCACACATCCTGACAAATCCTACGAAGGTTTAAGAACTAGCTGACCGGGAGACTGTCTCTTAGATTACAGAAATGAGTGTTACTAAAAAAACAATTCTGGTCTCTCAGCTTATGAAACAATGAATGATCTTGTTTCATTATTGCGAAAACTAAAAATGAAATCTGTTGTGAATGGCTTTGCATAGAAAATCGCAAACTTAGTTTCTGGTATTCAACCACTGTAAAAAATCATGTAGTTTCTCTAACAACAAAGTCCAAATAAGCTGTAATGAGTGATGGCTCTGTCAAAATCATTTGTTGCATTTTGATGTATGTTAGCTGACTGTGGCCAGCGTTTCACTTTTATGCTGCATCAGGGCTAAGTTTAAGGCTTGTTCAACTGGCAGCTTGTTTCAAATGGCCCATCTCCTTTGGAAAGTTTCTATATACACATTCTGGACTTCGAAGTGAGGATCTTGTGGACTTTACCAAAGAAAAGTGCTGTTATGCATTAATTCCCTGCTAAAATTTAAGAAACCAAAATTAGAAATCTAGGCCTTGATATTCAGCGCTGGCCATTTAAGTAAGTTAACCAGATATGACTAATCTGGCTCAGTTACACTGATATTCAGCAACGTAGCTATGCCGCTGAATATATGTGTATATTTGCACACTTCACCGGATAAGTCTTCCCAGCTAAGTTTAGACCTGTTCTATGGGGCATCTAAGCTTAGACAAACATTATGCCAGATATTGGTAGTTATACGTAAAAGTTAGATGTGGATCTCACTACGCCCCTGATTTGCTCAGAATGCTTCTAGTTTTTAAACATTTATCTTTTAGCTGTATAAGGAACGAGTATGGCTAAGTGACGGATGCTGAACGGATGCGCATATTTAGTGGGCGTTACTTAGCTGTATAAGTCCCGCTTATCCAGCTAAATAGCAGTGATCACACTTTGAATAGTGGGCCCCAAATGATTAATTCAGCTTTTAAGGACAAGTTTTGTTTTCAATATATTTTGCGATGCACAGTTTAGATTTCGGAAATGGGGACAACAAAGAATAAATGCATAGCTCAAACTTGGAAGTGGTATAGCCACAAGGAATACATCACAAGGATATAGTATGCTGAAATGAAAAAGCACAAATTTGAGCTTTTGCCCTGACATAGCTTAGCTATCCTGCGGAATGTTGCCAACGTCGGCTTTCTCTTAAATTAGGCATTCCTTGAAATTGCTACAAGCAGAGGCTGGAACAGATTGTTTCATAAAGACTGTGTTATAAAGATAAGTAAAAAATCTTTAAAGAAAACACTTAACATCAGTAGCTGATCTGTCTCTGATTAACTATTAAGAAGTGGAATGCAATGTGCTATAAAGAATATGCCACTAAGTTAGTGGAGTCAGCAAAACATTTGAAATTAGTTTGCAGTACTGGGCATGCTATTGCTCTTTTAGAAAAATTGAAAATGATAAAGTTATTTGGAAATAAAGATTTTCTATATAAAAATAAAAAATACTTTTTCAGACTGGTTGTTGCACCAACTAGTTTGAGATTCAGCCTGTGGCATTTTCCACCAGTACTGAGGTCTTTTCCTCTCAGATTAAAATATGTTTTTAGATTGAAATTCTGAAAAATTCATTTTCAGGAGCTATAGCAAGCAAAAATATTCATACTGGCAATTTTGTTGGAATGGGTATCGAGGAATAAAAAAAAAAAAAAGATATACACATACAGACATACATATCTTGATTCAATTTAAAAAAACAAAAAATAAATCCCAAAATTGAGAAAATAATTTTTTTTTAAGATTAGCAATAAAGACACAATTCTTTATATATACAAATAATCTGAGATGGTGGGGGTTTGAACTTACGATTACATCAGTCAGTATGCCTATTGTGAACTTCCATGTGCATACTTACCATCTGAGGTTCTTTCCTCCTTAATTACAAATTAGCTCGTGCACTCAAAATTATTTTGAATGGTGAAGTTTTATAAGGTCCAACAAACCTTACTTAATGGATACAAGTGAAGTTTCAAATTAATTAACTTTGGGAATTTGGATTGCATTGATTTAATATTTCCAATAGCTTGCTTCATTGGACATTTCTTTACATAGCAAGAGGGGTAAAGTGGCATTGAAAGTGGCACGGAGACCCTAAAGCACCATGAAAGTTAAAGAGCAGTCACCGACAATGGCAAAAGCATCTCAAGGCTCCAAATGAGGGGAAAAGGGCTCCCACAGCTGTGGCATGAAGACTCGATATACTAATAGAGGTACAAAGTAGCATGAACAGATAAAGGTACCATGAACAGGGAACATGGCAGGAAAAAAACCCAAGGCACCAATAGAGCAGCAATTCCTAGTCTCTCTTTTTTTTTTTTTTTTGTGTTCTGGCACCAAAATTGGTACAAAGCCCTGGGCAGGGAGAAGCTAGTTGAAATCTCTGGAGGAGGCCTGATTTAGTTTCCCTTCAGCATCATTTGGGGAAGGGAATGGAGCGTCAGGCTTGAGGATGGTATCCTCTTTGCTGTGGTATAATCCATCAAGGGCTAAATACTGGATGAGACCAATAGTCAGAACTGTAAAGGAAAGGAATTTGAAGTAATAGTCCAAGAGGGCATGAAACTGTTAAAAGTAACACTATATAAGGCTTGTATAAAGCTTCATATTGTTACAGCAAGGCCAACAGTCAACAAGTACCATAAGGGAATTTGAAAATAACCATGAGAGCTGGAGCAGAGGGAGAACTACCCAGAAGTACAAAGAGAAGCTTGAAACAGCAGCACTAGTGTTAAAACCACAATTAGCGTGTGCCACTGCCAAGCATTCTGTCTGGCTATGCCTATGTAGTGTATAGCAGTTATAGACTTCAATATTACAGCCAGTACCTGTGTCACAGTGTGTGTGCATAAATGTCTCACACAGATTGTATATGTGTGCTGCCTCTTTTTTTTTTTTGGGGCAAAAAAACTCCTCTAAAATGGAGAAAAACAGGTAAGGTTCAGGCTGGTGTTCATCATAAGTAGTCTCTGGAGCTAATAGCTTCAAATTGGAAGATTAGACTGCAGTGTAGAGTGAGATAGAATCTGCAAAACCCCTGAGGTGTAGCATCAGAGGTATGGCAGCAAAGCAGAGTATGTATATGGCAAACAGTATGGAGGTTTCACAACTCCTAAGGCATAGAGTGGAGTGTGTGTGTGTTTGTTTGTGACCAACCTAAACTGTTTGGGAGTGCATGCTAAGTACTGCAGCATACTCACTGTCTCAACTGGTTTGTATAGCAGTTAGTATTAAAAGTGGTACTGGTGAAGACTCTACAATATATTAATATATTGTCACAACCAAAACCTCAGTAACCAGAATTTCAAATTCCACCTTTCCACTGTGAGGAAAGGTGAGGATGGAATGGTAATGGACAGAAGAATGGCAGAAGCAAAGGAGATTTGAACAGCTTTTCTAAATTGATTAACAATTAATATAATGATCCCTTCCAGTTATTACTGTACTAGTTCCATTAATATCAGGGTTAGTCACCTTAACCTTCAAATACATTAGTCCAAAAAATGGCAAATAAGAAGCTTATTATAAAATAAACTCCAGAATTGTCCTAGTCAGAATATTCCAATAAACAGGCCAGTTACATAAAAAATAAAAGTTCTGTTTTTGAGAGTTAAATAATTCACTTACCATGATAATTTTGGCTTTCTCCCTGGTTTGCACCAAGGGATACGCAAAGGAGTACAGCCCTTCAGTATATCCCACCATTTAATCTGCCTTTAATCCCATTGAACCATGTAGTGCTGCTGCCACTATGGCTGAGCTCATTTTTATTCTCCCATATCTGTTCCATCAGGTACCCATATACTGCCATGACCTTGATATACATAAAAGCACTATTGCTTGTTAAGGGATGCAAGTAATATAGTTTCTAAAACTTCTAACCCTTCTGAAAGTTGCAATTCACTACAAATCTGAGCAGCCTCCAAAGCTGCTGACTCTTTTTGCATTCAGTCACTACTAACAAAAGTCCACCTTCTCCATTCTTTACATTCTTTACCTCATCTGCCATTCTGTCATCTGCACTGTCCACTGCTCTTAAACTCTTCTTCTCATCCAGCCATCTCCACTTTCCCTGACAGCATCTCATCCTTGTCACTGTCGTGTCCCACCTCTACCTTCCTTCTATAAATTCTTCTGCTCTTCCTCCTCTCAGCTTGTGAGATCCCAATATTGGACTCCCAATGTATCTCTCTCTCTCTCTGTCTGTCTGTCTGTGCTGTTGGGACTGCTGCTCTCCCCCTCCTGTAGGTTTCAACTCCTTTTTCCACCTCAGTCCCACTTCCTTCTTTTGGGGCCTACTCATCTGCCTATTCACTCCACTAACTCTCCAAGTAGCTATCAATTATCAACCCGTTGATATATCTACCTCCTCCTTTCTCATCAACTTCAATTCTTGACTTTCCTTCTTTGACCCATCTTCCTCTTTCCTTATTCTTGGTGACTTCATCCTCCATGTTAATAACCTTCTGACTCTTATGCCTCAATCCTTTCCTTAACCTCCTCTTTGAATCTGCAACTCCATTCTATCACTCCTACTCATAAACCTGGCCAGTGCCTTGACCTAGTCCTTTCCTCCGGCTGCTATCTCTGACTTCTCCACCTCAGTTCTTCCTGTTTCAGACCATTATCTGATAACTTTCACATTATATCACCCTACCCCACTGCCTCCTCCAACACCTTCAGAAATCTCCGGGTTGTTAACCCTTGAATCCTCTCCACTACTGTTTAATCTCTGATTTCTTCCATTGCATGGTCTATTAATGAAGCAATTTCTTCTTAGAACACTATATTTTCCTCTGCTTTAGACACTCTCTTGCTTTTCCTCTTACCCATCAAGTAAGGTGTACCAAATCTCAGTCTTGGCTCATTCCTGTGTCCACTCTACAGAACAATTCTGGTTAAAAATCTGTACCCATGCAGACTTCATACGTTTCAGTTCATGCTGGTTTCCTTCCAGTCTGCTATTTCACTTGCCAAGGAAGACTTCTGCATCCATCTTACAAACTCATTTGCAGTGAATCCTTGTTGTCTCTCTGCCACACGCAATTCTCTTCTACAGCTTTCTTTGCCTCCCTCCCCTCTGCCCAGACTATGGCTGACTACTTCCATGACAAGATTCACAAAATTAGTCTCAACCAAGTCACCTCTATTATCTTCTTCTCACACTTCTCTCTTCTACCTTTCCCCTGGCTTAGCCCTCTACCACTTTCTACTCCTTTTCTGAAATCACAGTGGAGAAAACTGCCCATCTTCTCTCCTCCTCCAAACTCACTACTTGCTTTTCTGACCCCATTCCTATTCAGCTTCTCAGCTCTATTTCCACTGCAGTCATCCCTTCCATCAGTCACATCCTTAATCTATTACTTTCAACTGTTACTTTTTCTGCTGCCTCCAAACATGCTATGATTACACCACTCCAAAACCCTCACTGGACCCTACTTGCCCTGCCAATTATTCTCCCATTTCCCTCCTCCCTTTTGCTTCCATTTTTTTACCCACTCCATACTGGCTTCTGCCATCTACACTCTACAGAAACAGCCCTTGCCAAAGACTCTAACCTGTTTATGACTAAAACCAAAGGCCTTTATTCAGTTCATATTCTGCTTGACCTATATGCTGCTTTTGACACTATTGATCACCATCATACTCTGTCTTCATTTGGATTTTGGGATCTGTCCTGTCTTTGTTCTCTTCTTTCCTCTCCTGTCATGCAGCTTCTTCTGGAGGATCCTCTTCCACTGCCATATGCTCCCTCCTTTGGGTACTTTTTTTTTTAATTTTTTTATATGAGCAACAATTTCTTTAAACCAACAATTTGTGAGTGCCATTATTAACATTGCATTTCTGTATGTAGCACAAAGAAAATATGTGAGCAACTATGTAAAACCTGTGAGCGATGCTTCAAAATGATGAGCACTGAACAATCACTCAAGTGCTTAGCTTACAGGGAACTATGCTGCCATACTACTATCAATTGATGTGCCTCAAGGTTTTTTCCTGGGTCCTCTTCCTTTCTCTCTGTATACTAATTCCCTTGGCGCTCTAATTTCCTTTCATGGATTTCAATGCTATCTTTATGATGATTCCCAGATTTACTTCTCTGTCAGAGATTTCATCAGTAATCCAGTCCCAGATCTCAACTTGCTTGTCTGACATTCCCTGGTTGATCCACCACCACTTTAAATTCAACATGGTCAAGATAGAGCTCCTTATCTTCTCCCAGCCCACTTCCCCTTTTCCTCCTTTCTCTCTTTCTATGGATGACAATCTCCTAATCCCCTCATCTTCTAACCTTGCAGTCATCGTAGACTCCTCTCTCTCTCTCTCCCCTTCTCTACATATATCAAAAACACAGCTAAAATGTTCCATTTCTTTCTCTATAACTTCACCAAAATCTGTGCCTTCCTTTCTGAACACATGACAACACTCATCCACTCTCTCATCATCTCCTACTTAGTCTATTGCAACCTGCATCAAAATGGCAGATGAAATTTAATGTGGATAAGTGCAAGGTGATGCATATAGGGAAAAATAACCCATGCTATAGTTACACAATGTTAGGTTCCATATTAGGTGCTACTACCCAAGAAAGAGATCTAGGCGTCATAGTGGATAATATATTGAAATGGTTGGTTCAGTGTGCTGCAGCAGTCAAAAAAGCAAACAGAATTTTGGGAATTATTAGAAAGGGAATGGTGAATAAAATGGAAAATGTCATAATGCCTCTGTATCGCTCCATGGTGAGACCGCACCTTTAATACAGTTTACAATTCTGGTTGCCGCATCTCAAGAAAGATATAATTGCGATGGAGAAGGTACAGACAAGGGCTACCAAAATAAGGGGAATGGAACAGCCCCCTATGAAGAAAGACTAAAGTGGTTAGGAATTTTCAGCTTGGAGAAGAGACGCCTGAGAGGGGATATGATAGAGGTATTTAAAATCATGAGAGGTCTAGAACGGGTAGATGTGAATCGGTTATTTACTCTTTCGGATAATAGAAAGACTAGGGGGCACTCCATGAAGTTAGCATGTGGCACATTTAAAACTAATTGGAGAAAGTTCTTTTTCACTCATAGCACAATTAAACTTTGGAATTTGTTGCCAGAGGATGTGGTTAGTGCAGTTAGTATAGCTGTGTTTAAAAAAGGATTGGATAAGTTCTTGGAGGAGAAGTCCATTACCTGCTATTAATTAAGTTGACTTAGAAAATAGCCACTGCTATTACTAGCAATGGTAACATGGAATAGACTTAGTTTTTGGGTACTTGCCAGGTTCTTATGGCCTGGATTGGCCACTGTTGGAAACAGGATCGCTGGGCTTGATGGACCCTTGGTCTGACCCTGTATGGCATGTTCTTATGTACAGGTCTCTCAGTGAGTAATCGTTCTCTACAATCCATCCAAAATTCAGCTGCGCAACGTATCTTATTGCCAAAGTCGCTACACCCATATAATTCCTTTTCTTAAGTCGCTACATTGGCTCTCTATCTGTTCCCTCATACAGTTCAAGCTCCTCTTACTTACCTACAAGAGCCTTCACTCTGCAGCTCCTCACTACCTTTCCTCTCATCTCTCTCTACATCCCTCATGTGCGCTCCTCTCATCAGGCAATACATTATCTATGCCCTTCTTCTCTACCACCTATTACTGACTCCATGCTTTCTTCCTGGCTGCACAATATGCTTGGATTAGACTTCCTGAGCTGGTGTGTCATGTTCTCTCTTGCCTTATATAAAACCAGTCTAATACCCCCATGTTTTTGAGGCTTTTAAAATCTTAACCCTTATAGTCCCACTTATAGTCTCATTAATTTTTAACCAATTTCTTAATAAATGAAATTCCTAGAATCTTTTGCCCTATATGTTTGTTTTGATTAGATTATAAGCTCTACCAAGAAGGGACAGTCTCTTATGTTGTACAGTATTGTGTACATCAAGTAGCACTGTAGAAATGTTTAGTAGTAGTAGTTGTGAAGGAATGGTCATGTGATCACATATTGGTCTCTGTTATACAGAATTGCCTACTCTTAGCTTGCTGAGCACATCAAGCAAAACTGACTGATATATAGGGGTAACCTGCACAGCACAGCAGATACCACCATGGGAAGTTTTCTGGGCAGACTGGATGGACCATTGGTCCTTTTCTGCCATCATTTCTATGTTCTTTGAAAAATGTGATTATTATAGGAGATTCTAATATCCACATGAATAAATATCTTCAAAAATATGTAAACCAGGTGCTATCTTTGACCTCTTCACTGGCACATTACACGCATGGTAGATATTCTCACTCATATTGCCAGGTATGCGTTCAGTCCATGTTGTGCCTGATTCCTGAATAGCAGGAATTGGCATTTTAGGTCTGCATGCAAAGAGGTAGATCTTCAAAAAATACGCGCGCGCAAACAAAAGTACACCAGATTTTATAAGATACGCGCATATCCGCGCGCATCTTATAAAATCCGGGGTCAGCATGCACAAGGCTGCGCAAAATCGACAGCCTGTGCGCGCCGAGCCGCGCAGCCTGCCTCCGTTCCCTCCGAGGCCGCTCCGAAATCGGAGTGGCCTTGGAGGGAACTTTCCTTCCGCGTCCCCCCACCTTCCCCTCCCTTCCCCTATCTACCCCACCCCCCAGCCCTACCTAAATCCCCCCTACCTTTGTTGGGCAAGTTACGCCTGCTTGAAGCAGGCGTAACTTGTGCGTGCGCCGCCCCGGCATCCCCCGGCACAGGCCGCAGTGCCGGGGGACTCGGGCCCGCCCCCGGACACGCCCCCTCCCGCCCCTTTTAGGAAGCCCCGGGACTTACGTGTGTCCCGGGGCTTTGTGCGCACCGGTGGCCTATGCAAAATCGGCATGCGTAAATCCGGGAGGATTTATGCGTGTAGGGGTTTTAAAATCTACCCCAAAGAGGTTCCCTGGACCGACCATTATGTAATGAAATTTAAGTAGTAATTTAACAGACATTGTGACCTGTCGATTAATAGAGCAAAAATCATAGAGGCCCTCTAGGTGTGTCAGCATTTGAATCACACTACTCACAATTCGTTACCATTGGAAGCTGACGGTGCAGAAAAATTAGTTGAATCTTGCAATTAGTCATTGTCCTTGGTTTTGAACAAGGTTGCCCCACTGAAAACCATTACTTTCCAAATTACTGCTCACAGTAATTCATTTTCAAGTGAATTCTTAGCCTGCGTGCTGAGCAAAAATGGCATTAACATAAAATTACAATAATTAAGTATATGTAGGACCATCTTGGTACAATATAAGAGATTGCTTAGAATAGCAAAAAAGTCCTTTATAACTACTAGAATTCAAAATTCCTTAAATCAATCACAGGATGTTTTTAAGACAATTAAATGGTTGCTCGAGAAAAAAAACAAATAAGGGAAAGTTGGCTTGTCCACTAGATTGTAAAGTTTTAGCTGCCTATTTTACAAGAAAAATCATTGTGCAAAGTCACTTTCAAGTCCACACTGGAACTGATTCTGAGGTGGTTCAGACCCTTCAATTTTTTTAAGCCACTGACCTCGCCACTTGATTCATGTTCACTCTGAATTTTTCAGAGTTTGAAGGATACATTTGTGGAGCTTATCAATATTATGAATGCTGCTACTGTGATATGCTCACTTCCTGCACCACTTAACAAAAAAGAAAAAAAGCTATTGTCTGCCATATAACAAATTGTGCATGTGAAATAAACAACCCAGACCATTAGACTTCTTTCAAACCTTCCAGCATTGGCTAAAATTACAGAAAGATATGTATTTTGTTAATTACAGGATTTTATAAATGAATATAATGTCCATGATTCTTAATGTGAGTTCATAGCAAGGCACAATACTGAAACGCTATTAGTTTTTCTGTATGAGATTTTCTGCTTTGAAAACATAAGGGAAGATCAGTGGTCTGCAGTGTTTTGGTACTTTATGCCATAAACATTCTTGGTCGATGAGTCAATAAGGGTAGGAGGAGGCGTTCTTACAGACCGGACATAAGTAAAACAGATGAAAATGTCTCCCATTCTGAGATTCTCAGCAGTCCCCCAAGAGCTGTCTGCAGTGCTATTTAATATTTATCTATATCCATTAGGGGAGACGTCATAAAATCCTATGGAGAGGGACCTTGGTTAAGAATTTCAATGCTATACCAAAAAAAAAAAAAAAATGTATTATTCACATTCTCTTCTTATAACATTGTAATTCCCAGGAGAAATAAAATTACTAAAAACAAAAGTTTCTACATATGAAATAAAATGGAAAATTTATGCAGAGGATATTCAGTTCTGTTTGCCAGTTGGATCCGTCCTCTGTTTTATCACTATTGTCAGATTGTATTACTGAAATAGGAAAGTGGGCGCAGGATAATAAACTAGCATTAAACCTTAAAAAAAAATACATTTAGATAAGCTGAGATGATCTTCCTTTTGATTTTGATGGCCTTATATTGAACAACCGGGCCTATCCTTTTTTGGCCAAGGTTTGAGATTTGGGATTTATTGACTTCTGTCACATTGCGACCTTTAAATTAATGTGGCATTAAAGTCAGCATTTTTTAAACTACTACTCCTTTGGCAACTTAAATATGTCATCAAAAAAGGAATTTTGCACTATGCTACAAGCATTGGTCCTAAGGTTTAGACTACTGCAATGCACTTTATGTAGATCTTCCCAGGGAGCAACTGCAAGTTCTAAAACTGGTTCAAAATGCTGGAGCTAGATTGATTACAGGCTATCTACCTTATAAATGGCCTGTGACCGACGGCCCGCAAATGCGCAGTAGAGCGCAGCTCTACTGCGCATGTGCGGGCAAGGACGTTGGTCAGAAAAAAATAATGGCGGTGGGGCCGCAGGAGCGGGAGGAGAAGCAGCGGCGCCGCGCGCGCGCGCGCGGTGCCGCTACTTCTCCTCCCCAGATCTGCCGGCAGATCTCGGGGGGGGGGTGTCACTCCCGCGCCCCCCCCCCCGAGATCTGCCGGCAGGAGCGGGAGGAGAAGCAGCGGTGCCGCTACTTCTCCTCCCGCTCCTGCCGGCAGATCTCGGGGGGGGGGCGCGGGAGTGACACCCCCCCCCCGAGATCTGCCGGCAGGAGCGGGAGGAGAAGCAGCGGTGCCGCTACTTCTCCTCCCCAGATCTGCCGGCAGATCTCGGGGGGGGGGGTGTCACTCCCGCGCCCCCCCCCCCGAGATCTGCCGGCAGGAGCGGGAGGAGAAGCAGCGGCGCCGCTACTTCTCCTCCCGCTCCTGCCGGCAGATCTCGGGGGGGGGGTGTCACTCCCGCGCCCCCCCCCCCGAGATCTGCCGGCAGGAGCGGGAGGAGAAGTAGCGGCACCGCTGCTTCTCCTCCCGCTCCTGCCGGCAGATCTCGGGGGGGGGGGTGTCACTCCCGCGCCCCCCCCCCCCGAGATCTGCCGGCAGATCTGGGGAGGAGAAGCAGCGGCGCCGCTCGCGCGCGGTGCCGCTACTTCTCCCCAGATCTGCCGGCAGATCTCGGGGGGGGGGGGGGTCACTGCCGCGCGCGCGCGCGGGAGTGACCCCCCCCGAGATCTGCCGGCAGGAGCGGGAGGAGTTAATGGAGCCGGGTGAGGGTTGCGGGAAGTCGCGCTTACGGCGCCGGGAGGAAATGGAGGTGGGTGAAGGGAGGGACTGAGTGGGAGGGAGGGAGAGGGGGACTGAGTGAGTGGGAGGGAGGGAGAGGGGGACTGAGTGGGAGGGAGAGGGGGGACTGAGTGGGAGGGAGTGAGGGAGAGGGGGGACTGAGTGAGAGGAGAGGGAGGGTGGGGAGGGGGATGGTGAAGAGTGAGGGGAGAGAGAATGAGGGGGAGGTGAGAGACAGAGGGATGTAGCCCGTTTTAACGGGCTTTACGGCTTGTTGTAAATTAAATGACAAATGTCAAATCTATATAAATAAAAATGTTAAATAGTTTGGACAAAATCGCTAATCTCAGAAACCACTGAACCGATTGCTTTCAAATTTGGACACAACCTTCATTTCGCATACAGGAAGGTTCTTCTGTACTTACATTACAGATATGTCACACCTGTGACAGGTAAAATAGGTTTAAAGATTTTTTCCAGAAAACAGCGACATCTGCTGGACGTAAGCACCATCTGTTGCACCTTACACTAACCCACGCTACACTAATTATTTCGCCAGTCCAGGTCCACGTTTCACTTCCATTTTAACACATTCGCTCACTTTTTTCGCCGGAAGATAACTTTCCTTTACAGATAAAATACACCCACCACCCTCCTCACACCCCCCACACACATGCCAAATTTATTTACTTCTCAGGCCCTCACAACACACACACAACCTGACAGAAGTCTGGGAGGCTCCAGCGGGGGGCCAGGACCGGTCCGGGCACATCTCCTGCACTACGGCTGTCGGCTGCCAGCAATCAACATGGCGCCGACGGCCCTTTCCCTTGCTATGCCACTCGGGGTCACCAATGGCGGCAGTAGCCCATGTGACATAGTAAGGGCGAGGGCCCCTCTGCACCATTTTCAGGACTGGCAGCCGGTGGACCTTTGCCCTTACTATGTCAGAGGACCTACCGCTGCCATTGCTCCACCCCACTGACATAGTAAGGGCAAAGGGCTGTTGGAACCCATTTCAGTGCTCGCGGCCGACGGACCAACGCCAATACATCGCTCCCGGACCGCTCCTGAACGCCCGCTCCACCGACTGACATTTTTATCAGGTCTTGGGGGGTCTGGAGGGTGGGGGGTGGTAATGAATTTATTGCGAACATCTTGGGGAGGGGTCACGAAGGGGGGGGCAGGTTTCATTTATTCAGCAACTCTGGGGGGGCAGGGGGGTGGCTACTGTTTTTCGCAGGGCTGGGGGGGGGGGCAGGAGAGTGTGGGGTGGTTAGTTTAAGAGAAGGTTTCTCATAGGGTTGTTTTTTGGGGGAAGGGGGAGGTTCACACACAAATACATACACTAAACTTGCACGATCTCGAGAACGCACCAAAATAGCCCTCCCCAGACCACAAAACAAATTTGGGAGTGCAAATTTGGTTAGGCACTCCCCTATTTGGCTACATAACGCGCACAGACGCCCAGGGACAGACCACATGTAGCACCAACAATTTTAATTTCCCAGGTCTTGGGAAGGGGCAGGAGGGTGGGGGTTATTATTTGATTTAAAGGGTTGGGATTGGGTTTTTTTTGGGGTGTGGGGGTTCCCACAGAAATAGAAAGACAAAGGTTTTCTGATCTGAAGGGTAGGCAGTAGGCGGGGGGAGGTGACAATGAGGGGGGAGGTGAGTGTCAGGGGAGGGAGAATGAGGGGGGAGGTGAGTGTGAGGGGAGAGAGTTGGAGTGGGGACAGGGGAGGGAAGGGGGGGGGGTGAGTGACCAAGGGGGAGGAGGATGAGTGACTGAGGTAAATGAGCAAGGGGAAGGGGGAGGGAGGGAAAAGAACCTGACTGCCACTGCAACGCGTGGCCGGGTACTGCTAGTATTGAATAAGAAAAGAAAAAGGAAAAAAAAAATCTGCCAGTAGGCAGCTTCCTCATTCAAACCTACAAAGGTTCAAAAACAAATAAGTCAGATTAAAATCACATAACTTCACCAGCTATTGTTTCATTAGTAAGGGTATAACAGGGGTCATTCAAAGATTCTTACTAAGGGGCTGTACTCCCTTCAGTGGTGAAACCCTTAGAAGTGAATTCACTTTCCCGGGTCAGATTGAATCTTAGCTTCACTGTCCTGGAACTGATGTCAGGTGATAGTCACTCAGCACTTGATTCCCAGTAGCAGCCAGATGCCAGCCCACAGCGGTTGAGAAAGTCACAGGAAGGGCACTGGAGATGTCTGAGAGAGGTCGCAGCACCATTAGGCAACTCTCAAGCTACTGCCTTTGCAAATAACATGGGACAAGAAGAAATTTCTCCTTTTGGGCTTGATTTAAGACAAGCGTTAGAAAAGGAGCAAGGGGTAAACCAAGTCTCTGGATGATAGGTTGTGAACACCCTGAAACTCAGGATGGGTATTGGAAAAAATGCCAGATTGTAGTGGCGGAAGTGCACCAAAGGCACTGAACTAAATGACAAGAAGTCTTTTTTTTTTTTTTTTTTTTCTTCAAAATGTATCGGGAGTGGAGGAGGTGGATCTCACCAGGTGTGCAAGTGAACCTTTCATGAGGGAGGGAAGAGGCAAGCGGTGGAATCATTGCTCCACACACTTAGCCTACCAGCTTCATATCTCTCGGCCACATCTGTCAGTGGCATAGAGCAGTTTCAATGTCAGAAGATAAAGAAGGAATGTGGCTTTAGCAAAGAGACTTTTGGCTGTAGTCTATAATAAAGTTAGTATTCTACTCGGCTATGAGCTGACCCAGGGATAAGGTGAAATTATCCCACCAGCCCTAGCTGCTAGATTGTGAGTTAACTTTTACACCACCTCTGAACTGGAGTTAAATTCCCAGCATTAAAAAAAATGTGTTAGACTGTCAGGCTTTGTGTGCACCTCTCTGCATAGGAGAGTAATGGCTAATATTTTGTCTTTTACATTGGATTTATGTGTGTGAGAGCTATCCTAAATGCACTTATTTGTGTGCAAATTTTATGCACGCAAAAATCTTCCCTGTATTGCAGGTAACGTACACAAACAAACTGTGCGTATATTTGGGACCTGTTCAGTGTACATAGCACAGTGCTCTTTATTGCGTTGGTCCCTAGGGAAGCAAAGGATGCTGCAAAGAGTAAATGAAAGGGAGAGAGGAAGTGATGTCACTACAGCCAGGAGGTTGTTGGATAGAGGACAGTGTTGCCAATTAAGGCATCTTTAAGCTGAAAGAAAAATCTCTTGGAAAAACTGAAAAGAGGTTATCTGATGAACCAAAAAAAAATCAAGAAACTTCCAGGGGAATCCTGCAAAGGGCAGGAATCTACCATGGAGATAGAACAGCCAGGAATATAGGGGCCCAATGGAGTAAGACCACCCGGGCCGATGCAGTAAAGTGTGCTCAGGTTGAGCGCACTGTTAGCCCCCGTTTGGCGTGCGTTTTCCATGTTGATGGGCCTATTAGTCGTTCCTGCGTGATACAGAAAGTAAAATGTGCAGCAAAGCCACACATTTTACTTTCAGAAATTAACGCCTGCCATAGGCAGGTGTTAATTTCTACCGGCACCGGGAAAGTGTACAGAAAAGCAGAAAAAACTGCTTTTCTGTACACCCTCCGACTTAATATCATAGCGATATTAAGTCGGAGGCCCCAAAAAATAAAAAAACTGCCTGCAGCTCGCGGGTTGGAAGACGGATGCTCAATTTTGCCGGCGTCCATTTTCCGAGCCCGTGGCTGTCAGCGGGTTCGAGAACTGACGCCGGTAAAATTGAACGTCAGCTGTCAAATCCACTGACAGCAGCCGGTTCTGTCAAAAAGGAGGTGCTAGGGACGCGCTAGTGTCCCTAGCGCCTCCTTTTACCGCGGGTCCTCATTTACATATTTTTTTTTTCTGAATCGCGCGCCCAGGAGATTGGCCTGGGCGTGTGCTGGGAGAGCGGGCGCTCACCAGCTCTCCTGCGGGGTTTTTCTGTATCGGCCCAACAGTGAGCCTAGAGTTACCATGCCAGGTAGGCATTGTCCTGTAACAAACTTGGAAATTCTGTAGCTTGAGGCCAGGCTTAGACAGTGGCAGGTTATAGCTTTAAAGAGAGTTTTAGGTTGTATAGAATTTTACGCCAGCTTGTAAATAAGCACCTGCTAATAATCTATGGAACACTACTGTCTCAAGAAATAACCCGTGTTAGTTATGAAGAAACAAGGCCAGAAAAGGAGGAGAGAATACTGTTGCTGCAAGTATGGCCTTATTGCTTGGTGGTTTTGGGCTGTTTAGCAAGCTATGGTCCACAAAAGAACATGAGCAATATGGGCAGTGTGACCGCTTTTGTCAATAAGAGGAGATCAAAAATTGAATAAATATGGAATCCAAACTTCCACTTGGTGATTTCTGTATTAAAGCAGTGTCAGCAGTGGGCAACAGTTTGCTCCTGTTTGTAGAAAGTTGGTTCTAGGTGGTACTCGTACTGCATGCAGTTTTCCTTGTCCTTGCTATATGGACAAATATATTTAAAGATCTTCCTTTTAAGTAAATGAAACCTGGTGCAGCAAGCAAAGAATTCCCTTTAAAGTTACAATCGTACTGCCCAAGTCAAAGTTGAGTGCATATTGCCTTTAGAGGTGCTTAACAATCCTTCTACAGGGAGCCTTGCTGCTGTTAATCACAGTAGTATTTGCTTAATTTAAATATTTTAAAATGTTTTTAATGAAAGAATTGGCTGAGCTAACATATACATGTTCTTTAAGTGGGGCTAAGAATGCACTGTATGGGAAAATCAGGCGAGGGAGGCAGGAAGGGGCAATTTCAAAACCAGTGACTTATAAAGCTTATAAATGCAGTTGACTATAAGGAAGAAAAAATCGAGTCCAGCTGCTGATTCACTGCTCACTTTTGTCCAGACTCTTAATTTTTCTTTCTATTTCAGTTGCATGTCCATTCCTGTCACCATGAGAGCCATCTTCAAACAGGCCCTGAGCATGGATGTGGATGTAAAAATGGAGGCTTCTGAAGCAGGCTGCCCCCATGAAAGTTCAGAAGACAATCAATCGACAGCCTGCACAATTGCCGACAATGACTTTGCAAAGCAATCAACCCCAGGAAATGGAGAGTTTAATGGCCATTGTGGGACAGCCTGCACTGCTGATATGACATGTTCACTGAGGGAAGGAAAGCATGAAAATGAATGAAATGGCCTAGATAATGCACTTGTCCTCTATAGTATACGATGGACTGGGCCTTTATCTTTTTTTTTTTTTTCAGAGCAAAATTAAAGCTTGGTAGATTAACTTTTAAAATCAAACCTGCCCCCCCAGTGTACATGGTATGTGTGATAGGTACAAAAGCCCAGACTGCTCGCACTTCTGTATTACAATCTGGATCATAACCACTAGGAAGCACTGAGACAAGTGGCTTGAGGCATTCATATAGTCAGTCGTCCTATCCTCTTGTTTAAATCAATCTTCGTTTTAAGTGTAGTTTAATCTGATTTAAAATATTACTTGCTCTATTAAGGAATCCCAGATGAGTTACATTCAACATTAACCCACAAAAACACATTTGAAACAAAAATAGTGGCTTCTTGAATGCCTAATTGGAGTGCTGCTCTTAAAAAAAAAAAAAAAAAGTCTTGAAGTCTTTCTTGCCTTAAAGTGCACTTTCCAAACAGTAAGACCCCACTTTAACATTTGACAAGTCACATGACCCCCTCACTCTGACCAAAACTGATTTCTACTCTCTCACATGCAGCCCTCTTGTCCAAAACAAGGACGCAGTGAGAAGTCAGCACAGAGCCTGTGATATAGTATCTTCTCACAGCCCTGGTCCTCTAAATGTTTTTTTCAGCTTAATAGGAAGCCTGTGCAGGAGGAAGGGCAGGGTCTGTGCTAGCACCCAGGTCGTAGGCTGCCGGCCGCTGCCGGTTGCAGATCAGAAGAGAGATCAAGAAGGAAGGTGAAGTACACTATTTGTGTGACCCCCATGCCACTGATTTTGAGATTCCCCCTCCCCTATTGCGGCCATAATATGCAGTTTGGGAACCACTAGCTTACAGAATCTGCTATTAGAAGTCCACTTGTCTCTAGAACCATAGTGGAGGCATCATTTGAGTTTGCATTCAGTGTTCAATGGTCTTCTCAATTGCTTCAGTTTAGGATATGAGGGGTATATAGTACAAACTTGCTAATATTCTACTCTTGATGTTGAACAATTTTGACCTGATTACATTTAAAGAATACACAAGTGTAGCACTGGGCCTTAGGTTAAATTGAAATAGTTTGGCATTTTGCAGAATTGTGGTTAAAAAAATTTGCAAATGGGAATGATTTCAGATTTATAGAATCTCTTCCACTACATTTCATTAAAGCTGATGTTTATAGCTTGAGATTTTGTGGTATATGCTTTGAGTACTGCCAGATCATTTATTTCTTGTTAACCTGTTTGTTTCTGGCCCTCTTCTCCACACCACACCACACCCCCAATCCCCAACACCTCACACTGTGGAATAGTGAACTGACTGTGAGACACTAACAAGTCTGAGCATCACCAATGTTAGGATTGTCCTTTTAAGATCTTTTCAGGATAGAGAAGGCTGCTTGCAAAGAACATTATAGAAGTTTGATAGGTGGGGACATCCATGAAAGTAGGTTTAGGAATTAAGTTTCTCATTCCTTAACCAGAATTCTGTCAGCTTCATTTGCTAAAGATGAGAGAAAGCAGACACCTTGCTAGAACAGAGGTTCCTACACCTGTCCTGGAAGGCCCCCAGCCAGTCAGGTTCTCAGGATATCCACGATGAATATGCATGAGATGTGGATGATCTGAAAACCTGACTGGCTGGGGGGATCCTCCAGGACAGGTTTGGAACCACTGTGCTAGATTGTTTAAGAATTGAGATGCTTCAGCTTTTGTCAGAGAAGGATGAAAATGGCTGGAAGCTCCCTAGATGGGTTGGATAAAGTGTGCTATCCTTTTCTTCCTCAATTGGTTTCATTGGCAGAATGGTTTCCTTTTGCACGGGTCTTTGAGAAACACAGTCATAGTTAGGAGGCTGAGCTGTAGAAGTCTTAACTAGAGCAGCCAAAACTATTTCTTCCAAATACTACTGAGCTTTCGAAATTGTATGTAACCTCAGACTAGGGCCCATAAACTAAGCGCTCTGATGCTGGGTTTTTGAGGTCCTGGCACCAGCTGTCACAGCCATGCTAGCTGATTTAAAAGTACCCCCTAGGTGGGGTCTATGGGGGGCGAAGGAGGCAGGTCAAGCGTGAAGTTTTCTGCAGGGGTCAGGAGCCGCTACGGCAGGCGTAGAGTCTTCTGCCTCACCAGCTACATTCCCTTTAGTTTTGGCTCTCCCAAGCTGGTGGCTGGCAGGTCACATGGAGGGGGTGGTGTGGAATTGGCCGGCAGTGAGGAAGTTAGGGAATAAGAAGAAGCCCTGGCCACAGACCACACAAACAGGGATGAGCACTGACAAGACAGGTACTGACAAGTAAGCACAAGGTAGAGTAGGACCTGAGAGCAGACAAGGAACCAGACAAAGAGCAGAAAGGAAAAATGAGGACAAGGGGGCCACTAGAAGGCCTAGCACAGGACAGAAGCAAACCTAGGAGCATGCAGGTGTAACCCCTCCTTAAGGTAGGAGTTTGGTACGGAGGGAGAACATAAAGTTATTTGTAAGTTCTTCAGGGTACGAACCCGGGCTAGCTCTTACTTCCTTTCCCATCCCAAGGTATAGATCCTTCGGACTAGGGGTGAAAAGGAGTCCTATTTGGTCCCAGTAGGGGGTGACTAGTGAGCTGTGATGGAGCTCCTTCATTCTGCTGTGCGCCAAACAAACCACACTTGGACTCCATAGGCAGTGTCCAAAATAATGCTATACTGATACAGTTTCGCTGAATGGCACAATTGAATATGATAAATCACACACCACAGTCTCTGCAGTTTCTCTATAGATCTTTCCTTTTTATCTGTGCATTAGTATTTATTAGGCCAGGAATCTATCCACACTTTCAGATTAGATTGTGTAGTGGACCCTCTGGGCTAGACTTCCTTGGATGAATGGGAAACCCCTCCCAATTGCACAGAGTTAATGTCTCAATCCCTAAGGGCTCTTTGTGGATGCCAGATGGGTGTCCTCCCTTGACTGTAGATCTTTTAGTCGCAGTTAGTAGATTAATCTTCTGGTGAGATCGCTGGTGGTAGGAATCCTTGAGGGCTGCAGTTCTTGCCAGTCCCCTTGATGGGCAGGAAGAGGGGCAGAAAAACACTTCCTCCCAGATGTTGGAAAACAAAACTTCTTCCCCAACTTAAATAACTGCAGGAATCCGCTGCAATGGGTCACCATCTTTGTTTGGCAGATCTTCCCTAAACACTGGGCACCTTCAGCCCAGGGTTCGGAAAGGTCCAGACCTTCAGCAGGGCTTCTCTAAATAAAAGTTCAAAATCCCCAAAATGTGACCCCAGGACGCAGACAGCTGCGACAGATGCAACTTACTTAATGTACTGCTCTGCTCTCTTCTCCGGGTCTACTCGTGGCTGAGGCTAGCCGCTACCGCTGCATTCCTCTGGGTTCCCAGGACTTCTCATGGCATCCAGGATGCTGCCTCCATCCACGCTGACTCTGGGCCTTCCTAGGCATGTACATGCACCACCAATCTCCCCTTTAAAGACCCAATGGTGGGAAACTCAGGGGCGTCCCCGGTTGATGATGTCACCAGGCCGGGATTCTTAAGCCGCTAGCTGACTTGGCAACGAGTTACTTGGAAGGGGTCCCTGACTGATACTGCCACCATCCCCAGATGGCAGTACTGTTGTTGGGTGTTGCCTCTTCATATGATGCGTCATGTCAAAATTAGATAGTTGTCCCATTTGCTTGCCTCTGCTAATAGCCCTGCCACAGTAATTATACAGAGCAAACCGCGGGTCATCCGTCACTTTAAAGTGGCTCCAGATCGCAGATGTCTTTTGTGATCCTCCCTTCTCTAATGCCTTGGGGGTGGATGCTGGCACTGGAGCTGAAGTAGTGGGTGCACCCTGAGAAGCAATGCCAGGGGCCTCAGTCACCCTCTGTGCCTGCGCTGACTGCTCTTCCTCCTCATCAGTTTCATCTCTCCCCTGCTGCACTGAAGTGGAGGCTAAGACAGGACTAACTGATCCTCCTAAAGTTTTGTCAGCTATTACTTCTTCTGTTTCTGATGAGAATCCCACACCAGATGATTCTTCATCTGAATCAGAAGCAAACAGTGACTGCGCTACAATGTCAACACTAAGTGTTAGTCGAGACTTCTGTCCCCCTGTGGCTTTTGGGTGTCGACATTTTGTCTGGCATGACTCAGCCTCCCCTTCCCTCACCTCCAAAACTACATGGTCAGAAACAGCTGGTGGCGATGGTGATGCATCATGGTCATATTTCATTTTTTTCGGGATGGAACTGCCTGCCCCTCCAAAGAGTTTAGATTGCAACAGGTCCCTTTTTAACTTTAACATGGGACTGGCACTAGTGCCTTTTGAAGTGCCTCCTCTGCCATTCCCAATCACTTGACCACATCTAGTTTTCCCTGACATTATGGATTTAATGTCACTGCCTAGTGCCTACTGGCTGCCCACTGTCATAGTACCTTGCTATGCACTAATGTAATGTGTGTGGTGTGCACACACACACACACACACACAGTTTGTTTATAAGCACAAAAGAGGCAGACTGGGGATTTCACTGCACACAGACTGTCCCAATAATAAAGTTCAGTCTACTAAACTACCCACTGCACACTGTCACAGCAGTGCCTTGCTATGCACTAATGTAATGTGTGTGGTGTGCACACACACACACACACACACAAAAGAGGCAGACTGGGGATTTCACTGCTCACAGACTGTCCCAATAATAAAGTTCAGTCTGCTACACTGCCAGCCCACTGAGGCCCAGTGCACAGAGAGACTGAGTGAGTTGAATTAAACAAACTCAGTTTAAAAAAGCTGGAATTGTTGGCACAGCAGGAAAATCGATGAAATATATTTTTCAATGGAAATGCTAGCAAACTAGCTAAAAATTGAATATATCTCTCCCAGCCACAACACCCAAATGGTGCTTGCAGCCTAGCCCAGAGGGTGAATTAAACAGCTTCTCTCCCTGGCACAGAGAGACCGTCTCAGATCACCTAAATTAACTGCTTAAAAAACAAACAGGGCTACAGCAAAATAAAGAAATATCTTTTTCTCTTAAGTAACTAGCCTAGCTAGCAATTCAATGTAGATTTCTGAACTCAGCCTAGCTCTGAGTGCAGCCACCTTCTGCAGAGACCACCTCCACAGAGCACCCCTGCAAAGAAAGTGCGTGGCATGCTGCGTGCTTATCTATATATAGTGCTGAGTCATCAGGAAAAATCGTCACCAAGCACTGAATGACAGCACGATTGGCTGCATTCAGTGCATTTCATAAAATGTTATCGCTGATACGCTGCATTCCAGTATTCATGCCAACCTGTCCGACCCACTCTGACAGGGCTGTGAGGTCACTGATGACTCACAGGAAAGAGCTGGTTTTTGGCTCTGGATACACCCAAATGGCGTCCTCCGATTGCAAATGGCGGTGAAGAAAAGCGCGTGCTGCCAAACGGATGAAACGGATGATACGTTATATTCGTGGGGAATCACGATACGTTTCACTTCCCTACAAATACAACGAATAGGGACATATACGTTGCGGATTGCCAATACATTGAAAACGAATGCACACCCCTACAGACTAGTACCAGCAGCTTCCACTGAAATCAATGCTAGCAGTTCTTTTTTCAAATGGTGATGCATGCCACTGTTTGTAAGATGGTCCAGTATCTTTCTGGTACTGATGGCTTTACAACAATCAATATATTAATGAAAATACTGGTCCTCTATAATCTTCTGCCTTGTGAGATCCCCTCTCCCTATCTGGATCCTTAGGTGCTGCTTATCAGACTGAGATTGGGAGTAGACCATGAGGGAAAAGGTCAGAGGCATCTGTCACAGTACTCCATAATCTGCTCATCCTGAGAGAAGGGAGGGGGTCCTTGACCTGACATTCTCACTTGCTGCCTTCTGTGGCTTCTTGCTAGGTAACATGTTAGTAACTAAACTCCCCAAATCCACCTCAGCTAGTAGATGTTCAATAGTCTCTGAAGCTGGAAATCCCAGACATGATTCATCTGAGTTGCTACTTCCTCTGAAGAACATCTGCAGACAGTCCTTAGGAGGAAACAGAAGTGATGCTGACCTCCCTCCCCATGACTGATCCTAAGTGACTCTACCTTTCTCTGCCCCTGGTGCACCACAATGGAGAAGGAAATGGGACTAGGTAGCTCCTCTTCCTGATTTTTACTTGATCTTGCCTCTGTAATTGCTCTCCTTCTGTTAAAATAATTTCTCTTTGTCTTGGTTAAGGGTCTTCTGGTCCGATCTCTGGTATCACTTGTGCTGCTTGTGCTGTACCCTGTGTACAAGAGCAGGCTTTCCCTTTAGATCTCTTCTTATACCAATCTTGCCACTGCATCTGCTCTTTGATACCACAGACGTTGACAATAGCATGATGCAATTTTATACAGATGACTTGAGGCACTGGCTGGGCTCTTTAGTGAGATGATACACACACACACACACACGGTGCTGGCAGTCACTTTTCTTGTGAAAGGAAACACAAACTACCATACTGTGTGCTTCCACTAAGTGATGAGAACACACAAAAGCTGAAAGGAAAGGCTGCAGTGCTGTATACCTTCCGTAAGAGTGACAAAACATACTTCTCCTGGCTGCTGGAGACAGTAAAGCTGTATCTCTCCACAGTCCTCCAACTCCTGCAGATAATGTAATCCTAACAGAAAGAGAGCTCAATGTCTCCTACCACACACTGCCAAGAGGCAACAGCCTAAGCCTACCTTCCTGTCTGCAATGTTGTAACTAAATCTTTTTTTTTTAAAACTTCTTTCAATCTGAAACACACGCAGCTGTAGAAACTATCAAACTAACTTCTCAAAATGAAATCCAAGAGTGAAATGCTTCAAAATGGTGACAGTACTCAAGGTCTAGATTTCACTTGAAAAAGTGCTTCACTTTATAGTTCTCATTCTTTGCCCCTTTCCATCCTGGCTTCTGTCTTTCTCAAGCAGAAAAAAGCTGAAGTTTTGCTTGCCCCATAGGCTTTAGTGGATCTGAAAATGAACGGAAACAAAGTTTTCTGTTATTTGCAGAGACCCAGTTGATTTGTTTCATTTGGAATTAAACAAAAATAGTCTCTTTAGGTTCCTGTTACCCATGTATTTAAAAAAAAAAAAAAAAAAAAAAGGCACATCCCTAGTCTTCTATTTGAAGTTATACAGTTCTTTCTCTTGGAGAAAGACCAATCTCTACTGAAGAGTGGTCAGATATGGAGTCTGCACCTAATTTGGCCTTCCTTAATCTATCTAGAATTATAAGTATGTAATCAGTTCCAGAGAGTTTCTAATGCTCTTAGTGGTAAATATTTTCTTTAGGATTAGTTACTCTCCAAACAACAAATACGTTTTACATATTGCATACAAAGTTTATACCCTAATATAATAAAGAAGTTGTATGGATGCCAGGGGTGCATTCTATCAAACCTGAAATTAGCTACATAGCTGAAAGCTCCAGCCAAGATAATCTTTTCAATAAATTATGCTAATTCTTTATTAATTTCCACAGGAAAAATTGGATTATGTGGTTAGGGGTGTGCTACTCAAGAGAAAACATTCGTCATATAGGGGCAGATTTTAAAAAAGTACGCAAGCGTGTACTTTTCTTCGCGCACCTGGTGCAAACAAGAGTACGCTGGATTTTAATAGATACATGCCTTATCTTTTAAAATCCAGGGTCGGCGCACAAGGCTGCGCAAAATCGGCAGCCTGCACGTGCTCGGCGCACGCAGGGGGAGCTTGGGGCAGGTTTTCGGGGGGTACGTGCGTATCTTACGCGTGTACCCCTTTGAAAATCTGCCCCATTATTTTCTTGATGATATGAATTTCAGAGTAGAAGAGTGATCTGCTTAATCAAAGCTGAATTATATAAACAAAAAGGAGACAAGCAACACAAAAATCATCATATCTCAGGCACACATTATATTATGAAACTTCAAAGAGAATAAAATGTCAGCAAGCCAGTCTGTGTTTGAATCACTTGTCCACTACCCGGTCTAATCTATCATCCACCTTTCAAAAAGTGTGAGTGCCAAAATACACAGGACCAGATTTTAAAAAGGTTACACATGTAAATCCTCTGGTCCCGACTGGTCCAGGTTGAGCACAGTGCCTTCAGCTAATTTTTCTATTTGAAATTATCACCCCTGAAACAGAATGAACTAGGAAGAACAGCTGGAAAGCTATGACTATAAATGCTCATAGTCTGGGCAATAAAATCCCAGACCTGCAGACCCTAATGGTGGAGGCAGACTTGGATATTGTTGCTGTTACAGAGATGTTGTTCGCTGATTCTCATGATTGGGATTCGACCATCCCAGACTATATCTTGTTAAGGAAAGACAGAGAGGACAGAAAATGGGGAGGAATAGCTATTTATGTCAAAAACAATATCCAAGCAACTGAATTGCAAGGGATGTGGCGTTAAGAAGCATTATTAACTATTCTAAAATATGAAGATAGTGCTTCCATTTTAACTGGTGTAATCTACAGGCCACTGACTCAGACAGAAGAACTAGACAGAGAACTCGTGGAAGACATCCAAAAGGTGGGAAAGAAGGGAGAAGTGTTGCTCATTAGAGATTTTATTCTGGTGGATGTGGTTTGGAATATCCTTTCTGTGGAATCAACAAGTAGAAAAGAGATAGTAGATGCCCTTCATGGGACTCTGTTTAAACAATTGGTAATAGAATCCATGAGGGAGGGTATGATACTTGATTTAGTGCTCACTAATGGTAATAATATCTCTAATGGACAGGTAGGGGCCCACCTGAGCACCAGTGATCATCAGACGGTATGGTTCAATATCGCAAATCAGATACAGAGAAGTCACTCAAAGACCTGAGTTTTGAATTTCATAAATACAGACTTTGTCAAATGGAGACAATCCTGGAAGAAGAACTGGGAAACTGGGAGAAAATGGGTGAGGTGGAACAACAGTGGGCCAAATTAAAAGGAATTATTACAAAGGCAACAAATCTATATGTTAGAAAAGTAAACAAGAATAAGAGGAAAAAGAAACCAATTTGGTTCTCTAAGGAGGTGGCATAAAAATAAAGGCATTCAAGAGGTATAAAGGAACCCAAAAAAGAAACACAGGGAAAAATATATTATAAAACTGAGGGAGACAAAGAAAGAAATAAGGAAAGCAAAAGATCAAGAGAAAGAAAGGATTGCAAAGGAGGTAAAGCAAGGTGACAAAACATTTTTCAGATATATCAGAGAAAGAAGGAGCTCAGAAGTAGTATATTGAATTGAAAAGTGACGAGGAGCAATGTGTAGAGACAGACTAAGAAATGGCAGCAATATCAAACAAATACTTTAGTTCAGTGATTACTAAACAAGACTCTAGAGCAGGACCGTTGCTGGTTCACAAGACAAAGCTATGTTTTCAGAAGAGAATGTATGGGAAGAGTGATACAAACTGAAAATGGACAAGGCCAAGAGGCCAGATGAGATACATCCCAGGATACTGAGGGAACTCAGATGTGCTGTGGGTCTGCTAAAGGGACCTGTTCAATAGATTCCTTGAAACAGGAATGATGCCAAGGAACTGGAGAAAAGTGTTGATGGTCTCACTTCTCAAGAGTGGTAGCAAAGAGGAGGCTGGAAATTACAGGTTGGTTAGCCTCACCTTGGTGATGGGAAAATTAATGGAGACACTGCTGAAGGAAAGGATAGTGAACTATTTACAATCTGGTGGGTTACTGGACCCAAGGCAATATGGATTCACCAGGGGACAGTCCAGTCAGACAAATCTGATTTGATTTTTTGGGTTATGTGACTAGAGAATTGGATTGAGGAAGAGTGCTAGATGTGATCTACTTGGATTTCAGCAAAGCTTTTGATACAGTCCTGCATAGGAGGCATGTGAATAAAATGAGAAGCTTGGGAGTGAGTGCCAAGATGGTTGCCTGGATTAGAAACTGGTTGACTGATAGGAGACAGCGAGTAATGGTAAATGGAACCTACTCTGAAACATAGAAACACAGAAATGACGGCAGCAAAAGACCAAACGGCCCATCCAGTCTGCCCAGCAAGCTCCCATACTTATCAGTTTCCAATATCAGTTTCACAGACTGCCAAGGTCAGGGCCCTTGTTGGTTCCTGTTTGAGTCCAATTTCTGCCACAGTCCTGCCGTTGAAGCAGAGAGTAATGTTGGAGTTGCATTAAAAGTGAAGTATCAGGCTTATTGGTTAAGGCTAGTAACCGCCGCATCAAGCAAGTAACCCCCATACTTGTTTATCCAGACTGACAGTTCAATGTCCTTGTTGGTTGTTATCTGAATCTAATTCCCCTTTTTCACATTTAGGGTAGTAACTGCTGCATCAAGCAAGTTACCCCATGCTTATTTGTTTTCTCAGACTGTACAGTTCAATGTTCTTGTTGGTTGTTGTCTGAATGTAAATCCTCTTTTCCATATTTCCATATTTCCCCTTGCCAATGAAGCAGAGAGTAATGTTGGAGTAGCTTTGACCGTATGAAGGCTTATTGGATAATGGTAGTAACCAGCAAGCTACCCCCATGCCTCTTTTCATTCATGCCCATCCTCTAGCCTTTAGAGATCCACAGTGTTTATCCCATGCCCCTTTGAAATCTGCCACGTCCAATGGCAGATTAACCTGCCATTGGACGTGCGTTTTCCCTTACCCCTTTTTCAGTAAGGGGCCAAAAATGCGCGTCCAACCCGCCGAACCTAATAGCGCCCTCAACATGCAAATGCATGTTGACGGCCCTATTTGGTATTCCCGCACGATTCAGGAAACAAAATGTGCAGCCAAGCCGCACATTTTGCTTTCAGAAATTCTTTGGGCACCGGGAAAGTGCACAGAAAAGCAGCCCGCGGCTGTCGGGTTAAAAACCAGATGCTCAATTTTGCCAGCGTCCGGTTTCCCAGCCCATGGCTGTCAGCGGGCTTGAGAACCGACGCCGGCAAAATTGAGCGTCAGTTGTCAAACCCACTGACAGCCGCCGCTCCGGGCCAAAAGGAGGTGCTAGGGACGCGCTAGTGTCCCTAGCACCTCCTTTTGCCTGTTTCTACTGCCGGGCCTCATTTAAATACAGAATCGCGCGCACAGGTGAGTGGCTTGTACGCGCGCCAGGAGAACGGACTTTACTGAATCGGACTTTACTGAATCGGCCAATAAGTGATCACTAGGTCGAATATATCTTCCTCCCTCGTGGTTCCATTACCATTTGTTTAAACAGAGCCCCTTGCAGGGCATCCATTATCTCTCTGCTTCTGGTAGATTCTGCAGAAGGGATTCTCCAGTCTACATCTGGTAGTTAAAGTCACTAACAATCAACACTTCCCCCTTCTTTCCCACCTTTTTAATGTCTTTGATCAGATCTCTGTCTAGTTCTTCCATCTGAGTCGGAGGCCTGTGCACCACTCCAGTAAAAATGGATGCACCATCATCCCTTTTTTTTAGGACAGCCCATAATGCTTCTTCTCTACCCCATTTTCCTTGCAGTTCAGTTGCCTGGATATTATTTTTGACATAAAGCACTATTCTTCCCCCTTTTTTTTTTATCCTTTCTGTCCTTCCTTAACAAGTTATAGCCCAGTATGTCCATATCTCAATCATAAGAGTACATGATCCATGTCTCCATAACAGCAATGATATCCAAATCCACCTCCACTATTAAGGCCTGCAGGACTGGGATTTGATTGTCCAAACTTCAAGCATTTGTAGTCGCAGCTTTCCAATGTTTCTCCCTTGCTATGTTGCACTTCCTAGGAACTTTTTCTATTTTTTTTTTTAGCTGAATGATTTTATTATTTTCTCCTCTCATGTCCTGTAGTGTTTGTATTGCTTGGGGGTGGGGGCGACAGGACAATTTCATTGGCCATCTCCTGCCACCCCCATTCTTTAGTTTAAATGTCTGTTAATGTAGGATCTGAATTTCTCAAAGAGCATCCTTCTTCCTGCAACAGACGGCCATCCTTTCCATATAACCTTTTATTGCTCCATATACATCCCAGCCTCCAATGTATCCAACACCATTTTCTGTACACCAGGTTTTGAGCCAGGTATTGAACTTATTTATAATGGCAATGCCTCTCATTTTCTTTTCCATGAACAGATAATACTTCTGAAAATGCACTAGCTTTTTCAGTGTTTCTTATCTTCATGCCTAGATTATGGAAATCTTTTTGAACTTCATGGATACCATTTCTGTTGAGGTCATAGGCCCCCAGATGGATGATAACACTGACATCAAAATTCCTACTTTCTTCTTCAATGGCTTGAACTATCTGGTTTGTATTTCTACTAGCTGAGGATCCTGAAATGCCTTTAACCTATAGTGTTACCATCAAGAAGTGCTCCTAAAGCAGTTTTCTTTTATGACATTTGGTTCTGTTATAGGGCTTTAGGGTGCAATGGGCGACTTCCCTTTTAGAAATCACTTCAAAATCTATTGCTGAGGTTTCTTCAACCTCCAATGTAGAGAGAACTGTGTTAAGTGGAATGCCCCAAGGATGGTTTTGGGACCAGTTCTGTTCAATATCTTTATGAGCAACACGGCAGAAGGGATAGAAGGTAAAGGTGATCTATTTGCAAGATATACTAAGATCTGCCTGAAAGAGTAGAGAGAATAAAAAATGATTTAATAAAGGTTGAAGAGTGGTTGGAAATTTGGCAGCTGGGATTTAAATGCCAAGAAGTGCAGAGTCATGCATCTAGGATGCAGTAAACCAAAAGAGCTGTATGTAATGGGGGGGTCAAAGACTGATGTGCATGGACTAAGAGAGGGATCTTGGGGTGATAGTGTCTGGTGATCTGAATATGGTGAAGCAATGGAACAAGACAATAGCTGAAGCCAGAAGAATGCTGGGCTGCATAGAGAGAGGAATAACCAGTAAGAAAAAGGAGGTAATAATGCCCTTTTACTTGGAGTACTGTGTTCAGTTCTGGACCCCTTATTTCAAGAACAGAGATAGGATGTAGGCAGTCCACAGAAGGGTGACTAAAATCATGTGTGGTCTGATTCAGAAGATTTATGAGAAGAGTCTGAAGGATCTGAGTATGTATGCCTTGGAAGAGAGGAGGTGCCAGGGAGAAATGATACAGATACCTAAAATATTTTAATGATGCACGAACTTCGAACCTTTTCCATTGGAAAGAAAACATTAGAACTAGGGGTCATGAAATGAAATTCCAGGAGGGGGCAACTCAGAACCAATGTCAGGAAATATTTCTTCACAGAGAGGGTAGTAGATGTCTGGAATGCCCTTCTGGAGGAGATGGTGAAGATGAAAATGGTCAAAAAAAATTCAAAGGGGCATGGGATAAACACTGGAAATGAAGAAAAGCATGCATCATGGTAACTTGCTTGTGTGGCAGTTACTGCCCTTAGCAGAAGGCATGGAGATTACTACTCTTAACCAATAAGCCTTGGTACTTTTAATGCAACTTCAACACTGCTCCCCGCTTTGGCAAGGTGGAAAGGGGAATTGGATTCAGACAAGAACCAAGAAGGCCCTGGCTTCTATGTGGGCTACTGATACGCAAACATAAGAAAAGGCCCTGAACTGCTTCTATGGCCAAGTCCATAAGCAAAGCACGTCAAGCAGCACTGACTGAATTTTCAAGAAAGCTCATCACCCATTAAAAAAATGTTGCTAGCAGAAATGTTTATGGGTTATCATAAGGCTTGGGTTTAAATGCACAGAGCGGCTGTAACTGTCCTTAAGAGAAACATGGGATTGGTCTGCACAGAGTGGCAATTACTACCTTAAGAAGCTTGCTGGGCAGACTGGATGGACCATTTGGTCCTTTTCTGCTGTCATTATTATTTATGTTACCTCCATTCCTGGGGTAAATGCATTAGTATCTTTATTTTTTCAGTTATCTTATTTAAATAGTCATGTAAGGTAGAGAAATGTGATATTGTATTCAGTAAATTTCTGTCACCTCCGTTTGAAATGCATTCTGTTTTAGTTCCAAAGATATTGATGTACAATACATATCTTAGAGAGTTTGGGGCCAGTTTTAAATGCAGAGTGAGATGTATGAACAGTAGAGATGTGAATCGTGTCCTCGATCGTCTTAACGATCGATTTCGGCTGGGAGGGGGAGGGAATTGTATTGTTGCCGTTTGGGGGGGTAAAATATCGTGAAAAATCGTGAAAAATCGAAAAAACGTAAAATCGCAAAACCGGCACATTAAAACCCCCTAAAACCCACCCCCGACCCTTTAAATTAAATCCCCCACCCTCCCGAACCCCCCCCCAAATGACTTAAATAACCTGCGGGTCCAGCGGCGGTCTGGAACGGCAGCGGTCCTGAACGGGCTCCTGCTACTGAATCTTGTTGTCTTCAGCCGGCGCCATTTTCCAAAATGGCGCCGAAAAATGGCGGCGGCCATAGACGAACACGATTGGACGGCAGGAGGTCCTTCCGGACCCCCGCTGGACTTTTGGCAAGTCTTGTGGGGGTCAGGAGGCCCCCCCCAAGCTGGCCAAAAGTTTCTGGAGGTCCAGCGGGGGTCAGGGAGCGATTTCCTGCCGCGAATCGTTTTCGTACGGAAAATGGCGCCGGCAGGAGATCGACTGCAGGAGGTCATTCAGCGAGGGTTTCCGGCGCCTCGCTGAACGACCTCCTGCAGTCGATCTCCTGCCGGCGCCATTTTCCGTACGGAAAACGATTCGCGGCGGGAAATCGCTCCCTGACCCCCCCCGCTGGACCTCCAGGAACTTTTGGCCAGCTTGGGGGGGGGGCCTCCTGACCCCCACAAGACTTGCCAAAAGTCCAGCGGGGGTCCGGAAGGACCTCCTGCCGTCCAATCGTGTTCGTCTATGGCCGCCGCCATTTTTCGGCGCCATTTTGGAAAATGGCGCCGGCTGAAGACAACAAGATTCAGTAGCAGGAGCCCGTTCCGGACCGCTGCCGTTCCGGACCGCCGCTGGACCCACAGGTTATTTAAGTCATTTGGGGGGGGGTTCCGGAGGATGGGGGATTTAATTTAAAGGGTCGGGGGTGGGTTTTAGGGGGTTTTAGTGTGCCGGCTCACGATTCTAACGATTTATAACGATAAATCGTTAGAATCTCTATTGTATTGTGTTCCATAACGGTTTAAGAAGATATTAAAATTATCGGACGATAATTTTAATCGTCCTAAAACGATTCACATCCCTAATGAACAGCATGGTACACCTCAGTGAAGATTTGACGTCATTTGGAGTGAGGAAAGTCACACAAAGATGACATTTCTACAATGTTCTCTTGCCCTAGATTGATGGACTCTTTACTAGGGTACTATCAAGCTAGGGCAAGAGAACATTGTAGAAATGTCATCTTTGTGTGACTTTCCTCACTCCAAATGACGTCAAATTTTCACTGAGCTGTACCGTGCTGTTCATATGTCTCACTCTGCATATAAAACTGGCCCCAAATCCATACACCACCACCACCAAAACTTCACCTCAAGTTACTAGCTGGCCCTTCTGTAGTGGTATAAATAGATGACTACTATGTGTGCCTCCCTAGAGGCTCTCTCTCTCTCTCCTTATCTCTATCTCTCTCTTTCTCCCCCATGCCCAAATTCATCACAGATTGCATTGGGGCATAATCACATAGCTTAACACCTGCAAAAAAGGTGTAGTTATTTCCAGCGTGTGATAATGCCCCTCATTTTCATTAAGCCCACCCAAAACCTCCCCAATCCTGCCCCTTTGAATAAGTTTGTCAAATTTGCATTTGCGCCATGTGCTGTGATATCTCTCGCAGGCGTTAACGCCGTAACGCACTTCGATGAATGACCCTGCTACTTAGATGGCTGCTCTGTCCTTAGCTCCCGATATCCTACCTTGGGAGCCTATATAGTTAAACCTCTTCCTTTTTTCCTTCCAAAGTCAAAGAGAACTCAGGTCTTAATACCAAAACATTTACTGAATGATAAATAGTTTGACACTTACTACGAATGGTATGGTATTGAAGATAACTGCACAGATGGCAGAACTGATACAGCTGTGATGAGGACCTCTAAGAGCTCAGTCAAAGGCAGATGACTGCAACCGTAGAGGAAATTGTGATTGCTAGCAGATAGCAGAAACCTGCAGCCGGAGGGAGAGGAAGCAAGGTGAAAAAAAGCAATGCTTGTCCAGAGGCAGCTGCAAACTTTCATCAGGAAGTAGTGTCCGCCCAGGGATTCCAAGGGGCAAGAGACCAATTGGAAGAAGCAAGCGAACATAGATAGAGGAGGAGCAGACAGGAACAGATCCAATCAGAAGCTTTGCAACATTTAAACAATAGCCAATGAGGAGGGTTAGCTCTATAACATGAAGAGAACCTAAGCTAAGCAATGACATAAATTGATGCTGGCAGCAGTGTAATAAAGAAACATATATACATAGTCATTTAAATATGCTGCGGAGGCAGAATACCAGCTATGTTTGAATATTGACCGTCCCATGTCTCCCTAATGTATGCAATTATGGTTACATTTTTGCCCAGTATTACCTTGTAATTTCAGTCATGGCCGCCCAAAGAGTGCACTGACCAAGACAGGATAAAAACAGTCTGCTAGTGTTCTTATTCACAGCACTGTGCTAGAGATATAGTACAGTTTCCTTGGCTTCCTGATTAAGGATTTCGGTATGTGCAGTAGTTCTACAGCTTTAAATTTCCCTGTAATCCTGATTGATGGGTTCTAGTTTTAAATTGGTCATCCAGATATTTAATTTTCTGCTTCATGTCCAATAATATTTGATTTAATTTTTGTCACTCAGCTTCAGAATATACAGATTGATTGAGCTCCTTCAAAAGTCACTGGCAAAGCACCTTCCCAAAGTAAAATAGCATGATAAAAAGGTGGAGACTAGAGAAGAGTCAGAGAGAGAAAGTAGAGGAGGAGCTAAGACCCACAGTGGGGAAAGAAATGTGTCTAATCCTTAAAAAAAACCCAACCCCCCCCCCCCCAAGCCCTAACCATATACCCACTGTTACAAATGGCTGAGTACGATTAAAACAGATTCTAAGTCAGAACCTGAAATCTGTGAAGAAAATTAGACAGTCAAAAATAAACTTTCCTCTTTTTTGAGAGAAATATTAGAAAGAAATTAAGACAGGGATGGCCCACTCTGGTCCTCAAGAGCCACAAATAGGCTTGGTTTTCAGGAAATCCACAATGAATAAGCATGAGTTCAATTTGCATGTACTACCTCATTGTTTGCAAATTGATCACATGCATATTCAATATGGATATCCTGAAAGCCAGGCCTGTTTGTGGCGCTTGAGGACTGGAGTTGGCCACCCCTGGCTTAGGATATTCCATCCTGTGTTAGACTGGAGTTGGCCACCCCTGGCTTAGGATGTTCCATCCTGTGTTAGACTGGAGTTGGCCACCCCTGGCTTAGGATGTTCCATCCTGTGTTAGACTGGAGTTGGCCACCCCTGGCTTAGGATGTTCCATCCTGTGTTAGACTGGAGTTGGCCACCCCTGGCTTAGGATATTCCATCCTGTGTTAGACTGGAGTTGGCCACCCCTGGCTTAGGATATTCCATCCTGTGTTAGACCAAGGCTCTAATATAGTTCCCCTCTCGTCAGTTCCATGACCAACTGCTGCATGAGGCAGTCATTGATGGCATCTAAGAACTTTACCTTCCTTGCATGTGCAGCTGCGATATTTATCCAACCAATACTCTGGAAATTGAAGTCTCCCATTATTGTGTTGCCCATTTTTCTAGCCAGTTTCTGTTAGCGTTCTGCCGTCTGTTTTCTATATTCCTGGCCACTACTATACACTTCCCTTTTCCCCCTGGAATTTCTATCCATAAGGATGCCAGAATGCAGTTTATTACATGCAGAACTTTTCTTGTACAATGCAGCTAGCAGCTAGCTCTGCAGTGTACAAATCAACTCCTCTTGGTAGACTTTTCATCACTTTTAAGGACTAAAATTCTTTACTGATGTCAATTTTATTATGAATACCTCTGACTGTATCTGTGTCTGTAACAACACTCCCCGTAACTCCAACCCACCTCCTGAAAACCCACTCTAATTCAAAGTGCCCCTCTACAGTGGTACCTATATATAGAGTATCAGTCTGGCCCTATACAGAGGTACACTTCTCTCTCTCCCTCCCCCTCCTCCTCTCCAAGCAAGATATGTGTGTAAAGGCTGTAGAGAAGTATGCATGAAAACAGTATTTTAAATGCTACGTGCATACCTTATAAAAAAAAAAAAGTCGTATTTTTGCTTGCGTGTGTATGGGCGCATGTGTGCATTCCTTTTAAAATTTACCATATTGAACTTACTTTTAGCTTCCAGAACCTCCCTCCTGCACCACATGTACCACGACAACCAGCTTCTCCCAGCACTCTAAAATCTTATTTAAGTGGTGTGTGAGTTCCACTATCTTCGCACCAGGCAGGCAAATTACCAAGCACTTCTCTCGCTCACCAGCCACTCATCTGTCTACTTTCCTAATGATCGAATCACCCACTATAACGATCATCCTAACCCTTCTCTTCCTGGGCATGGACCCCTTTGGTGTGACAGGATAAAGCATCACTTAGAGGGCAGGTCCTAGCTTCAGGATCACTTCCTGCCACACCAAGATGATAGTCTTCTGCTAGGTGACCTTGTACCTCCAAAGCAGTACAAGGGCTGCTTGATTGGTGTTGGGACCACTCTACTATGTCCTTGAAGGTCTGCTCTATATACATTTTTGTCTGCCTCCGTTCCTCCAGGTCTGTCACTCTGGCCTTCAGAGATCAGACTAGTTCTCTGAAAGCCCAAAGCTCTTTGCACCAGGGGCACACATACAACCTCTCACCAGCAGGTAGACAATCATCCATGTGACACTTGGTAGAAAAGACTGGATAGCCCCTATCTTGCTGCTAGGCTTCTACCTGCATATTACTTTTTTGAGTTGATAAAGTCTGATAGGCTATTTAAGGAGTAGGTATGTCTCGGTTTAAGGGTTGTTAAATGTGATTAGCATTTTTTAATTTATTAGGTGTTTTTTAATATCTGTTTTTTTTTAATTTAATAACTGGGTGATTAATGTTAGTGAATGGCCAGCAGCAGGACTAAAATTAGAGAATTATTAAAATCAGGGTTAATTAAATATTATTTTAAGTAACTGACTAATTTTGAAGATTTTCCTCCTAGTGTGTCTGTATTGGAGGGTGATAATCAATATAAAGGACCCTTAAATTTCAGTTTAAACTGATTTTCACTCATAAATTCCCGGATTTTTCCAAAAGTGATAATCAGTTTAAACCAATTTTCTCCCTAATTTTAGACTGATTTAAAGGGCAGCTCCAGTGCTGCAGACATAATATCTCAAGGCCTCCAGCATCTGCTGGAAGCCAGTGAGGGCCAAAGATCCTGCAGTATTTCATGTCCTGCCCCCCCACCAGTAAAAGCACTCGCTCTCCAGTGTTACTGACGTGGCACTGGTGACCAAATGCCTGCCTCCACCTCCCCACAAGTAGCCAAAGTGCCTGCTGCGTGGTGCCGTCAATGCAGCATTTGAAGCGGGCCATGCCCACCAGAAGCACCTGCCGGCAGGCCCCCCCCCGGCCCAGCACAAAAGCAGAAGTGCAGTGCTGCAGAGCCTCAGTAAGCAAGCGCTGAAGGAGAGCGGTCTGGAGCCGCCACCAGTAGGAAGGAATGCTGCTGTAAGGGGGAGGGAGGGGGGAAATGCTCAGGGGCGTGGGGAGGGAAAGGGACATGCCAGGGGATGGGATGGGAGTAGAGACTGGGATGCTGCTGAGTTTGGGTGAGTGGGGAAAATCTGCTCAGTATTGTTTTATTGTCCTGGCCTCTGTCCACCAAAATAAACTCCAATATTTACCCAGAAAAATTCAGTCACGTTTCCACTGATTTTTCTCCTGATTTTGTTCTTGCCACAGTAAACCCTGATAAATTTCCAGGAAAAATTTTAAAAATAAAAACCAAAAATGAAGGTCCCTATCTATATATCAAAAAATGAAGGGGGGGGGGGGGGGGGGGGGAGGGGGAATCAAACTAGTAGCTAATTGCCCAGGAACCAGAACTCTCTGCTTCTCAGATCAAGAAAGTGACCTTTCAAACCCAGAATTCAAACCCTGGCAAGCAATACTATCTTTTACTACCTCAAAGACTGTTTTCCCACTACACAAACTATTCTAATACTGACAAATACTAACCTTAAAACTAGCAGACGATATAAACAGCCAATAATAATTTAACATTTATGTAGAGATGTTATTAGTTCTCTACCGGTGACCATGTGGAATATTTCATTTGTGTGGGAAGGAAACAGAGGGCCATACTCAGTAGGGCGATTAGTGGATAGGTTATCCAGCTAAAGTGAGCCAGATAACTTATCCTGCATATTCAGTGGGAAAAACATCCCACTGAATATACTTGCTTAAAGTTAACTGGCTACATGTAGCCAGTTAACTTAGAAAAATAACCGGCTATGACTGAATACAGCTGTTTATGTTTCTAAGTTATCTGGCCATCTGTGGTCGGATAACTTGCAGCGTAACTGGATATCTTTAAAAGATATCCGGCTAAGTAGCACTGTCCTTGCCTAAGAAGATGGATTATTTATTTATTTTATTTTAATTTTTTCTATACCGGCAATCGTGATAACATCACATCAAGCCGGTTTACAATAAACAATGGGGTAATAACCGGAACCAAGAACAAATATGTAATATACATATTATAAATGCAGTTACAATAAACAAGGAAACATGCAACTGGGAGTAAGAAGAAGAAAAGATAGTAACTTTAACATGGTGTATAAACCTGTAGAAGGTAAAGTTTAAAAAAAAAAAAAAAAAAAAAAAAAAAAATTAATTGTATAATTTACAATGAGTTGTTCAGTTCAAAAATGCAGTTTTTAATAATAAAGAAGAAATCATAAGTAATGAAGATACTGGGTGTTTATAAAGTTTAGAAGAAGATTATCAGGATGGTTATAAAAGAAAATTGTTGCTTGGAATTTGAAAATCAGAGAGAATTATTTTTAGTCTGAGTCTGGGAAGGCTTGTTTGAAAAGCCATGTTTTGAGTCTTTTTCTGAATGTCAATAAGCAGGGTTCTTGTCTAAGTTCCGTTGGTATGGAGTTCCAAAGAGTGGGTCCTGCTGTGGAGAAAGCCCTATCTCTATAAGTTATGTGGAAGGAAGTTTGGAGGGCGGTACCTGCAGAGACTCTTTGTAGTACTCTCTTATGGGTCTGGAGGAAGTATGCTTTATGAAAGGGATTTGTAGGTTGAGAGGAGCGATTTGTTGGATGGATTTATAGATTATGGTGATTGACTTATAAAGAATTCTGAAATGGATTGGCAGCCAGTGTAAATCTTTAAGGATCGGGGTGATGTGCTCTCTTCTCCTTGTATTTGTTAGAATTCTAGCTGCCGTATTTTGAACCATTTGTAGCGGTTTGGTATGTGCTGATGGGGTACCTAATAATAAAGAATTGCAATAGTCTAGCTTGGAGAAGATTATTGCTTGTAGGATAGTCCTGTAGTCATGAAAGTGGAACAGTGGTCTTATTCTTTTTAGAACATTCAGTTTATGGAAGCAGTCTTTAGTGGTTTGATTTATGAAAGCTTTTAGGTTAAGCCTATTATCGATTATTGCGCCCAAATCTCTTACTTTTATTGTTTGTAGATTAGTTGGAAAGATTGAGGGGGTGTGGCTTATTTCAGATGATATGAGAAGAAGTTCTGTTTTTGAGGAATTTAGGATTAAATTCATACTGGAAAGGAGGGAGTTGATTTCTTGCAGACAATATTCCCAAAGATCGAGGGTTTTTTTTATGGATTCTTTGATTGGTATCACAATCTGGACATCATCTGCATAAAGGTAGTGTTTAAGGTTCAAATTGTTTAATAGATGGCAGAGAGGGAGGAGGTAGATGTTAAAGAGGGTGGGAGAGAGGGATGAACCTTGGGGAACTCCTTGAGATGAAGGGTAGCATTTAGATTCTTTACTGTGTATTTTTACCTTGAAGCCTCTATTTTTCAAGAATGAGTGGAACCAGGACAGTGCAGAGCCTGTTATGCCGATGTTCAATAGTTGGTTAAGGAGCATGGAGTGGTTAACAGTATCAAAGGCGGCTGAGAGGTCCAAGAGAATCAAAAGGTAGGACTGGCCTTTATCTAGGCCTAGGATGAGGTAGTCTGTTAAGGAAATTAGTAGAGATTCTGTGCTTAACGATTTCCTGAAGCCATATTGTGAAGGGTGGAGAATTTTGTGGTCTTCCAGGTAGTCTGATAATTGAGAATTAACCAATTTTTCCATGACTTTAGCAATGAATGGGAGGTTTGAGATAGGGCGAAAGTTGGAGGGGTTGTCTGGATCTAACTTTGGGTTTTTTAAGAGCGGTTTGATTGATGCCATTTTGAGGTCGTCAGGGTAGAGTCCTTTAGATAAAGAGCAGTTTATTATGTCTGCCAGAGCTTTGGATATGGTGTCCGGAATAAGGAGGAGTAATTTGGAAGGGATTTGGTCTAATGGGTGTGTCGATGGTTTCATCTTTTTCAGTATTCTAAGGATCTCAGAAATTGTAATTGGTTCAAATGAATTGAGTGAGATGTGTTTGTTATGGTGTATATATGTGCTGTGTGAGGAAGAAGTATTGGGCGAATTTTTAGAAAGGAGGTTAGCTATTTTGTTGTTGAAGAAGAGAGCGAGATCCTCTGCTTTTTCTTGTGCTTTGTTAAATGGAATGTCAGGAGTTTGGATTTGAGTTAAATTAGAGACGTAGGTAAAAAGGGCTTTAGCATCAAAGATCATATGATGGATCTTATGAGCATAGAAGTCTCTTTTGATTTTTTGCAAGGAATTTTTGTAGTTGTGGAGAGCAAGTTTGTAGGTAGAAAGGGTGGACGCTGAAGGAGATTTGCGCCATTTGCTTTCTTTCCGTCTGAGGGAAAGTTTTAGATTTTGTAGTTCTTCATTAAACCAAGGTTGTTTTTTTGGAATGTTGTGTTTTAGTTTTTTTGTTATTAGAGGACAGAGTTTATTAGCTGCAGTTTCTGTAATATTATTCCATGAGTGAAGTGCTGAATTTGGAGAGGAAAGGTCCATGTGGGGTAGTTCTAAGACTAGGTGGTTGTGGAGGTCCTCGGATGCACAAATTTTCCTGTAGGAGAATTGTTGAGGAGGGGCGGGGTGCTGTTTTTTTTGTGCCAGTGTGATGGTGGTTGAGATTAGCGAGTGGTCCGACCAGGGTATTGGTTTGCAGATCGGTTGAGTTGAATTAGCAATACCAGAATTGGTGAAGATAAGGTCCAATATATGACCTGCTTTATGGGTGGGTTTCTTGATAATCTGATTGAAACCTAAAGCAGACAAGGCGGTAATGAAAGTTTTCCCATTTGTAGATAGAGATGGATTGTTGACATGTAAATTGAAGTCACCAAGTATAATTGCTGGAGAATCTAAATTAATGTGGGAGACTATTAGTTCCAGAAGAGGAGAGGCATCTAAGTCAAGAAGGCCTGGGGGAGCATATACAAGAAGGATTTGGAGATGGTTTGATTTGAAAAGGCCTGTTTCCAGTTTGGTAGAAGAGTTAACAGAGTATTGGGTGAAATTCAAATCTTTTTTGGTAGCAAGAAGAATTCCTCCACCTTTTCTTTTCTGTCGGGGAATGGAGAAGAAGTCATATGAATGAGTAGGTAATTGGTTAATTAGAGCAGTGTCTGTTGATTTGAGCCAAGTTTCTGTTATGGCGCAAACGTCTGGATTTTCTTCTAGGAGAAGATCATTGAGAATGGGGGTTTTCTTAGTGATGGATTGTGCGTTGAATAGAAATAATGAGAATAATGTTAGTCCAAGCAATTGTGTAAAAGGGGAAGCCATGATGGGGATGAGGGCTTTATAGGTGTGAGGATGAGAAGTCCCAAGATAATTACTAATTGCATTGTGTCTTCTGTGATGAAGAATCGGAATTGGGAGACCGCGGAGCATGATGGTTAGAGTATGTCAGAGGTCTAATTGTTATTGTAGAAGAGTAATGTTAGAGATCTGCTATGTGAATGGTGTAGAGAGGTAGGAATATTCACGGTGGTTGATTGTGATTGAGGCTTGAGTGAGAGGTGGAGTATGATTGAGGGTAGCTTGTAGACTTAGAGAGTAGATGAGTGAATTAAAGAACTGGTAGTTGAAGATGAGATGTGGATGTTCAGGATCAAACTTCACGTGCTTGTTGAAAGCTGAGTGCTTGGAGGTTGCTGTTTGATGCTGGTTGAAAGCTGAGTGCGGTAGTACACTTTTCTGGACGTTCTGCAGTGTAGGAGCAGGAACTAGGGTTGTAAATGGGCCTTTGATAGATTTCAACAGCTCCGAGTTGGAGGGAGCGATTGGACTCTCAATGATGTGGGGTGGGGAGATTGACCAGCTTGAGAACCTGAAGGGCTGAGCCGTATCAGGTTCCTATATAGGGGCTGTCCTGCGGGGCTACACTAAGGGGCACACACAAAGTATGTGTATCAGTATCAGTAGTATGTGTATCAGTATCAGTAGCCCAAGCCCCTTCCTCCTCCACCCAAGCTAATTCTAAGGCCTTGTCAGAGCTTTACTCTTCTACCCCTCCCCACTCCCCAACACACACAGCTTTTTAAGGATTTAAATCATGCCAGCATTTAACTCTGATCCCCGGTCCCAATTTTAACATAAATATGGGATTTGGCTGCCTCCCCACACAAGGACAAATCGGGCCACCTGCCCACCCCCCACCCCAGACCCTCCCCATCTCCTCCAAAACCTTTTTTATGAGAGCCGGGAGTGAGGGACCTTCTGCCCTCACTTTAACATTTGCTTATGCTGCCAGTGTTGCCTCTGTCAGAGTAGCGGGTCCCTCGCTCCGGCTTGCATAAAAAAGGTTTTGGGGCAGATGGGAAGGGTCTAGGGGATGGGGGTGGGGGCAGGCAGCCAGATCCCATATTTAAGTTAAAATCAGGACCGGGGTTAAATGCCAGCACAACTTAAATATTTAAAAAGGAGGGGGGGAGAGAGGTGGTGGTTAGAAGAGTGAGGGCCTTAACATTAGTTTTGGTGGAGGATGAAGGATATTGGGCTACTAATAATCTATCTTATAAGAGGAGGACAGCTTGATATCTTTTAAAGATATCCGGTTAAGTAGTGTGTTATCGGCCACACAAGGCCGGGTAACTTTAGACCTACTCAGAAGCAGGTCTTAAGTTATCCGGCTAACTTAGCCAGATATATCCGATATTCAACTAGGTTAGCTGGACAACTCAATGCCTCCCCGGAATGCCCATGATATGCCCCCTTTTTATCTGGCTAAGTTCTAGCCGGGTAACTAGTTACCCGACTAGATTTTAGCCGAAGAAGGGCTGAATATAGATGGGCAAGACATTTATATAGATGACTATTATGTTATCCATCTAAATGGCTTTTGAATATGGATCTCTTAGTAACCATGTGGATAGGTAGCATTCCCATAAAGGAGAAAGCAATTGGTGAGTTCCTCGTACATAAACTATGACTACCATGTTACCATGCGGAAGGTTTTAGTTTCCCTAGCAGGGGCAGCATGCCTTCAACTGTCCCGTTTTGTTGGTGGAAAGGGGGAAAGCCTCTGGCATTCTTAATGATGAGACCTGGGAAGAATTTGGAGTCAACAAGCCTTTATTTTGAAGAACGATTTGAAAGAATACTTCTTTTGCTGAGTTGGGAATTTTTTCCACCTTTCTGGACTCGTATAGTTTTTCCCTCTTTTCTGTTAAAGGATTTTCATTTGACTTTTTCTGGGTTCCCATTAATTAGGGACTCTTGCTTTTTGTCTTGACATACAAAAGGGAGAGGTTTCTTTACTGAGAAGGAAGCTGGTATCATCTGCATCCGTAGGAGGGGTGACTTATAGCCATTCAGAGGAGAGGAGGACGCAGGGGAGAAAGATGTTTGGATGGACTCCACCAGGGCCGATGTACATCTGTTGAAGATCGTGGGAGAAGAGGAGTACAACAAGTATCTATCTGATACTTTGAGGGAAAAAGAGAGAAGTCAAAGGAAACTACTGGAGACTGATTGAACATTTAACTCACCAAGTTCATGGGAGTGAAGCTTGCAACTGCTCCTTACCATGGGAAAGGAGAGAAAGGGTACATTTCAAGAAGCAGCAAGACCAGTGACAGCATCACTCCAGAGTAAGATTTCTGGCTTTGAAGTTTTTTTTTTCTCTTTTTGCGTTGTGAGGAGGTTTTATGATCCACCCTTCCTTTCTGGGAAGCTGGGCTGTGATAGCCAGTTATCTGTTCCTCATCAGAGAGGTCACAATTCATCAGAGGTTCTCACGTTTTTGGACTGATTATTGGACACTGATTTTACTTTTGAGAATCAGTAAATTGAATCTGAACACCCAAAACTGTGTCCAGCCTGTCTGTCCCTGCAGCACAGCATGATCGAGAGAGAGAGAGAGAGAGCCAGCGAGATGCACACACTTACGGAAGAATTCTCAACACCGCCTGGGCCAAGAAAGTCCATCCTTACTCCCACAGAAAGAACTTACACTTTGAGGACAAGCAAGAGGAAAAGAGGGTTAAGTGAAGACAGCCCCAGAGAAACAAATACTTTTGTGTGTCCTTGGAAGCAGTACAAATCCATGAAAAAAGGGTTACACGTTCATTAGTAAATTAAAGACCTGGCAAAGTCACAGATTTATTAAGGAGCTTAATTGTAACATCTTGACGTGAGGCGTACAGCTGTGAAGATCACTTTCATCATTGCACATCAATTCAGCAAAGTGTTGGAGATCCACTCAGTTTCCAGTGTGTTGTTACTGCGTAGTGAATTTTAGCACTTACCACTACTATATACAATAAATTTATTCTGGGAAATAAGTAATTGCAATGCAAAAGGGCCTAGAAGAGTTGTCTTTACCCTTGCTCAGGGAATCCTGACCACTCAGATATAACAACATCAAAGAAAGTGTACTATCATTTGACTCTGTTTGAGATATTGCCTCTGGGACCATATTTTCAGGACTACCAGCCCTGAGGTTACACTTAAAGCTGGCAAACAATTCTAACCCTGCCAAACAAATACCAACCTTAAAACTAGCAGATGGTATAAACAGCCAGTAATAGTTAACCCTCTAAGTATCATTTTTATTATATTTTTTTATTCTGCCTCAAAATTTAAGTGCGTTTTCCCAGCAAGACCAAACTCTTCTTTCACCTTTCACCTTTCATCCCTCCAAATCACATTAAATTTTAACTGATGATAATCATGCTGTTCGTACGTATGACTGTGCATGTTAAATTGCCCTTTAAAACCCAACTCACCCCACAAATCTCATCCTGAGCTACTAGTGCTCCCTCTTACAGTGGTATAAAAAGTTAAAAAATCAGTGGGCTCCACAGAGGCTTTCTCTCTCTCTCCCCAAACGGGTCTAAAATTCTTTAATAATGTCAATTTTACAATGAATACCCCTGAATGTTTCTGTAGCATCACCCCCAAACCCCAACCCATCTCCCAAAAACTCACTCCAAATCAAAGTGCCCCTTACAATGGTGCATATATTGAGTGTCTATAAAGAAGAGTGCTCTCTCTCTCCCCTCTCTCTCTCTCTCCCCTCCCCTTCCATCCCCCAGACTCCTACACCTACTGAAGAGCTATAGCCAAGTCACATGCGTAACATACACGCACTGGCTGGTACATTCATGCATGTGCATCCTTCCAAGCTATTTAAAATTTCCATAGCTTACGCATGTTATGTGGCCATTTTTGCATGCTCAAGGCTTTTATAATCTACCTCTAAGGTTTTTTTTTATTTTCTTAATCATTTTTCTTTCTTTCTTCTTTTAATTTAGTCTCTTATAACTTTCAAAGTAATGTGCAGATGCACATTGGTGCATGTGCATTGATGCATGCCCAGAGACATGGAAATTTTATAACTTATGCATATATGGTGCATGTTATAAAAATAACCTGAGTACTTGCATATGTGCGCCTGATATTAAGTGGGCATGCAAATCCTGATTCTACCATGTAAATCAGGATATTGACTAAACTTCCCAAACTTTCTTCAGTAATTAGCTGTTTAATTTCTGATTCAGGGAATCCCAGACAAGATTCTTCCTCAGAATCTGTACTTGAAAATACTGTCTCCAATCTCCATTATCTCAGAAGCAGTAATCATAGAGGAGTACTCTACTGGTTTTGAGTATTAAACCTCTGCTTCCCCTATCCAAGCCCTTATCCTGCTAAAACTAGCCTCAAATGTATCTACCAACTTTTGCCCTATTCCAAAGCAAGAGGAAAGTAACAGGTGGCAGTGGTACATGCTCTCCAAATGTCAAATTATTCTGGTTTGAGTAGGCTTCCACTCCTACCATTCTGTGGCTTAAAAAATTTCTTTTAAGTTCAGGGGCAGGACTCTCTTTTTCTCGCTGATAGTTGTACTGCTGTTGTATTTATGACAGGCTGGTCTGTTTCTGCAGCAACAGCCAACTTGTTCCTTCCTCTGCCCTTCCCTTTCAATGGCATGATGGAATTTAAAGTGTCTACTAGAGATTTTGAGAGATCAGCTCAGTTTCCAGTGTGTACCACCACTCACAGTACCACTCTAGTGTATGCAAAAATGTCTGTTGCATACACACACAGACATATATACAGTGCATGTACGTGCACTGCTGACTGACTACTTCTGTACACTGAAAAAGACTGTTAGAAACAGAACCAAGAAGGTTGGCAAGGCTATACTTATCTTCACTTCAATCTGACTGCAAATGACCTCACTGTATCACACTATGCACTGTGCTGCATCAAAAAGAGAAACAAAAATCACTGACACTGCTTCAGTCTCCACTCCACTCCTACCCTGCCCCCAGTGAACACAGAAAGCAATGTGACTGCCTCTTTCTGTTACAATGAGACTATGGACTGGAACAGAAAAATTCCTTTACCAGTACAAAAAACAACTTTTTTTTTAAATTGCTTTTTGTAAACTCTTAGAGAACTTCTGTGAACACATCCTTCCTGCTAAATGAAACAGAGCAAATGGACTTTCTTGGCGCATGGTCATATCTTTCAATGGGAGTACGTCACTGTCACTTGATCCAGATGGCAGCTATAGGCTAGTTAAAAAGATGCTTCTCAAAGATTTGTCCTCTGTCCAGTCTACTTGCCAACTTGTCCCACTTCATTTCCCAGAAGACTTCCATGTCACATGGGCAAGATTTGGTTGCTATAGTTACCGGTTAGACTCTGCAGCTATATGTTTGCTCAGCATAGCCATAGACCTGAAAGGGCCATAAACTTGAATGGGTAATATAAATGATTGAGATGGAATTTTTGTTTAAATTTGTGTGCATACTCCATTTGTTTTGGGGTCTACAAATTAAACAAAAATGAACTCAATCATTGCATTTTACCCTTTGTTTCAAACAAATGCACATCCTCAATTCCTACTCTTCTACTCCTGAAATCTCTAAATTCAATACAGTCCCCTATGGATCCCATGCATTACTAGTATTTCCAGCTTTTGAATTCTGATTCTTGGAGATAAGGCATCAGAGGCATGAGTCTCCTTCTCCCCCACCAAAAGGTAGATTTAAGACCCGTCCGCAGGCATCCATGTGCACGCGGTTGCTGGCACGCACACATGGACATGCCGACTTTATAACATGCGCTCGTAAACACGTGCATGTTATAAAATTGGCTACCTGTGCACATGATTTTACATCAAAACCTGCATGTGCGCACGAATCTCATCTCGATCACATAAGGGGGTGGGGAATTTTAGTAATTACATGCGGCAACACGATAGGCCCAAATTCCAGTTCCCTCTCAGTTTGCCCCTGTAAAGGAGTGAACTTCCTAAACCCCCTACCTAACCTGCCTCCCTTTAACCCTACCAGCCCCGATCCCTAAAACCCCACTGATTACCCTAGAATGTTTTGTTTTTATACTTCCCCGCAGTCCGTAGTACTAGCAGGTTACACGTTCCTTGGATCCCGGCAGGCGCTTGTGCACTGATGGTGCTGTCCTGGCCCGCCCACACCCCGCCCCACCCCTTTTTCACCATTCGTTCTTTTTTTCACGTACCGGGAGATACACGTGTGGCTGTGGGGCTCTGAATATCTGTGAGGTGCGCACGCGTCCCAGTCAGGTGCATCTCTCCCGGATTTCATGCGCACAGGGCTTTTAAAATTAGCCCTTAAATCTGGGTTCTTCTTTTCCCATGTTTCCCTTTTCTGGTTCTTCTCCTCCAGTTTTTTTCCTTTTGTGGCCCCCCTACTGGCTGGCCTCTAGTTGTCCCTAGTAGCCCATGAATCCAGCTAGTAGGAAAACCACATTTCAGTTACACTTCCAGAGGTTGCATGAGTGGGTAGGCCTTGCCTATAATTAGGGGCTGAGAGAGGAGTAGGTGTGGTCTTTTGGTTTGGATCTTGAAGAGGAAAGAGCTCTATAATTTCTTTTTCTCTGAGTGAAACCTTTGCCCCTCCTTAGGTGTTTTGTTTAAGGGAAATCCCTCAAGAAAATAGCATTCACAAAAATAACAATTTCTTGTTAATACAACATCAAGGCTCAGTATATCAAAAAGACCATCATAACACCCGGAATGGTGGAACATTCAATACTGTATTACCTGCCAGTGTAGGGCCACCCTGAGGTTACGAAAGACATTGTATGAGAGTTTTGACTAAGTTGAGGATTTTTCAGACTGGAAGCAGGAAACTGGAACTTCCTGGAGTTGGCAACCCCCAAGATCTGAAGGCCAGGAAACTGAAAATCTGTAAACTTTTAGCTAAGAAAAGGGGCCACAGTGATGGTGCACATTCCAGAGATGTTTGTTTATTAGAGAATTTTGGCCAGGTTTTTGGTTTTGAGAAACAGGCTGCGATGCAAGAGTGATGCAACCAAATAGAAGTCACTTAACCAGGAGAAAGGCAGGGTACCTTCCTGTAAGTGGGTAAAAAGTATGCCTGTTTCTCAGTGCACGTACTTTTACCATACATTCCTGGAAGCATTCCTGGGACAGGGTGAGGTGGGGGGAGGGGGCAACATATTTAGTTTAGCATTTTCAAAATAACACAAATTTGGCTGGAAAAAGTACCCACAGAAAAAGGAGGTGCAAATCTGAGTGTTTTTATCTTTCGCACAAAGTCCTTGTAGACTTTGTATCAAAAAGCACAGTTTTGAATATTGCTCCCTTGTAGGGTAATTTTCAAAATCATTTTTGTGGGTAAAAGAGTACTTATGGAAATGGGTTTTTAGAACTTTGCCTTTCCCGTGTGCATGTGTATAGAACCTCTATGCAAGCACTTTCATCTGTAGTTTGAAGAGGTGTTCCTGGGGGTGGGGTTAAGGAGGGTTTTGTACTTAAGTGAATACGTTACACTTTTCAAAAATATGTCATATTGTGTCTCAGAAATTCTATCCACACAAACTAGCAAGTGTCTATGTGTTTGGGTAGTTTTTCTAGGATGATTTTCAAGGAGAAAATATGTGCATACTATCCCTTTAAAAATTAGTGTAAAGTCTGCAGGTAAAAAGTACCCACAAACTTTGCACCAGTGCGGGCGGTTTTAAAATTACTCCCTTAAGTGTCCAATTTTCAAAAGGAGGGCTAAGTGCCTGATTTATTAAGGTACCTATAGTTCTAAATGTAACTTTAAGCACCTTAACTTGCGGTGCATAAAGTTAGTGCAACTATTTGCACAGCCAATACTAAAGGCCCTTGTTTAGGTGCTCAGCACTGAGTCCCTTTCTCCTGCTGGGGAGGCGCTGATTGTCGTGGTACATGTTGGCACCAATGACATAGGAAAATGTGGAAGGAAGGTTCTAGAAGCCAAATTTGCAGGGGCATTCATCAAAATGTGTTATGCTGTTATTATGGGTGGTAAGGCCCTAAGGCCTATGATAAAGCGTGTGCTATTTGTTTCATTGTGAGATGTGAATACAACTTTTTAAATTGTTGTCAAAGGGGAGGAGTTTGGGTAGTGTTTATGAAAATGAGGGGCATTTAACACTGTGGGCTGGATTTTAAAAGCCCTATGCACGTAAATCCATGGGATTTACGCGTGTAGGAGGCCTATTTTAAAAGGCCCATCCATGCACGTAAAGTCCCAGGACGCATGTAAGTCCTGGGGCTTCGAGAAGGGGAGGGGGTGGGGCAGTCCGGGGGTGGGCTAGGACTAGAGGCCCTCAGCACAGCGGCCATTTGCCATTGTGCTGGAGGATCGCATGCTGGCAGACTGCCGGTGCGCGCAACCTGTGCCTGCCCCAAGGCAGGCGCAAGAGGTAAGTTAAAACTTTTGGTGGGGTCTAGGTTAGGGCTAGGGGGCGGGAAGATTAGGGAAAGGGGTAGGAAGGATAGATTAGGGGGTAGGGAGGTTCCCTCCCAGGCCTGTCCTAAATTGGAGTGGCCTGGGAGGAAATAGGGGAAGGCCACGGGCATCAGCGTGCTCAAGTTGCACTAATGTGCACCCCCTTGCATGTGCCTACCCCCGATTTATAACATGCGCGCACCTGTGTGCACATGTTATAAAATCGAGCGTCCATGTGTACGCACCAGGTAGCGTGCTCACGCAACCTTTTAAAACCTACCCCTGTGTGTGATAGTGTAATGTGTGTTTTAATGCTGGAAATAACTGCATCTTTTTTCCTGATGTTAAGCTGTGTGATATGCCTGAAATGGAATTTGTGATATTTATCACAAATTTTGTTTTAGACATTTTTGGGCAGGGGAGAAGGGTGGAGTGGGGTGGAATGGAGCAGAGAGAGAGACAGAGAAAAAGACAGCAAGAAAGACATCCTCTGATGTTGCACACATATTTGTCATCTATTTATACCACTATAGGAGGGTCATCTAGTAATTTGAGGTCAGATTTTAGTTGTGGACTAGGGTTTGGGGGCCAGTTTTACATGCACAGGCAGACGTACAAACAGCACAATGAACATTAGTAAAGATTTGATGTGATTTGGCATAAGGAAACATACACAAAGATGAGATTTCTACAATTTTCTCTCGCCCTAGCTTGATAGTACGCAGGTAGAGAGTACATCAAGCTAGGGAGAGAATACATTGTAGAAATCTCATCTCATTAATGTGTACTATGTTGTTCATACATCTGCCTCTGCATGTAAATCTGGCCCCTAAAACCTAGTCCACCACCAAAATCTCATCTCGAGTTACTAAATGATCCTCCTATAGTGGTATAATTACTATGCAAGCCTTCTAAAGGGTCTCTCTCTCTCTCTCTCTCTCTCAGGCAGGGTCTCAGTGCATGAATGAGACAATGGTGCAAGGAAGAGGAATTCAGTTCTTGTAAAGAGCTGGGGAACCTTATGGGGAATGAGTAGTTTTTCCCAAAGGGATGGACTCCGCCTTAACCAGGGTGGGACCAGGCTGCTGGCACTAACCTTTAAAAAGGAGATAGAGCATCTTTTAAACTAAATCAAAGGGGAAAGCCAACAGTCACTCAGCAACACATGGTTTGGAGGGAGGTATCTTTGAAGGATACTTATGAAGCATTAGAGTTAGTGCATCTCAACAGAGAGGTTTCAATAATAAGAAAAGTAGTCTAAGTACCTATAATTAAAAACTTACCTGAGCTAACTGAAAAGCAGAATGTTAATATAAACAAAAAACACACTTTGAAATGTTTGTATGCTAATGCCAGAAGTCTAAGAAGTAAGATGGGAGAATCAGAGTGTATAGCAGTGAATGATGACATGGTGGGAAGAGGATAACCAATAGAATACTGCAATACCAGGCTACAAATTATATTACAATGATAGAGAGAAACATCTGGGTGGCGGGGTGGTGCTTTATGTCTGGGATGGCATAGAGTCCAAGAAGATAAAGATCCTGCATGAGACTAAATGCACAATCAAATCTTTATTGGTTGAAATCCCTTGCGTGTTGGGGAAGAGTATAATGATAGGAGTATACTACCATTCACCTGGCCAAGATGGTGAGACAGACAGTGAAATGCTAAGAGAAATTAGGGAAGCTAACCAAATTGGTAGTGCAGTAATAATGGGAGATTTCAAATACCACAATATTGAATGGGTAAGTGAAAAATCAGGACATTCTAGAGAGATAAAGTTCCTGTATGGAATAAATGACAGTTTTATGGAGCAATTTGTTCAGGAAATGACAAAAGAGGGAATAATTTTAGATCTAGCTCTTAGTAGAGCACAGGATTTGGTGAGAGAGTTAATGGTGGTGGGGCTGCTTGCTTGGCAATAGTGATCATAATATGATCAAATTTGAATTAATGACTGGAAGGGGGGATACTATGTAAATCCACTGCTCTAGCACTAAACTTTCAAAAGGGAAACTTTGATAAAATGATAAAAATAATAAAAAGAACCTGAAAGGTGCAGCTACCAAGATAAAAAGTGTTCCTCAGGCATGGGCATTGTTAAAAAAAATATACCATCCTAGAAGCACAGTCCTGATGTATTCCACACATTAAGAAAGGTGGAAGGAAGGTCAAACGATTGCCAGCATGGCTAAAATGTGAGGTGAAAGAGGCTATTTTAGCCAAAAGTTCTTTCAAAAATTGGAAGAAGGATCCATCAGAAGAAAATAGGATAAAGCAAAAGCTTTGGGAAGTTAAATGTAAGACGTTGATAAGACAGGCTAAGAGAGAATTTGAAAAGAAGTTGGCCATAGAGGCAAAAACTCACAATAAAAAACTTTAAAAAATATATCCAAAGCAGAAAGCCTGTGAGGGAGTTGGTTGGATCGTTAGATGATCAATGGGTTAAAGGGGCACTTAGAGAAGATAAGGCCATCATAAATCTACTTTTTTTGAAGGGGTGAATAAACATGGACAATGCTGAACCAGTAGATGTGGTGTTTTTGGATTTTCAGAAGGCATTTGACAAAGTCCTGCATGAGAGGCTTCTAAAAATACTAAAATGTCATGGGATAGGAGGCGATGTCCTTTTGTGGATTGCAATTTGGTTAAAAGACAGGAAACAGAGAGTAGGATTAAATGGTCAGTTTTCACAGTGGACAAAGATAAACAGTGGAGTGCCTCAGGGATCTGTACTTGGACCAGTGCTTTTAAATATATTTATAAATGATCTGGAAAGGGGTATGATAAGTGAGTTGATCAAATTTGCGGATAACATTAAATTATGCAGAGTAGTTAAATCTCAAGTAGATTGTGATGAATTGCAGGAAGACCTTACAATATGGAAGATTGGGCTTCCAAATGGCAGATGAAATTTAACGTGGACAAGTGCAAAGTGATGCATATAGGGAAAAATAACCCATGCTGTAGTTACACAATGTTAGGTTCTAACTTAAGAGTTACCACCCAGGAAAGAGATCTAGGCTTCATAGTGGATAATACATTGAAATTGTTGGCTCAGTGTGCTGCGGCGATCAAAAAAGCAAACAGAATATTAGGAATTATTAGGAAGGAAATGGCAAATAAAATGGAGGATGTCATAATGCCTCTGTATCGCTCCATGGTGAGACTACACCTTGAATACTGTGTGCAATTCTGGTCAGCACATCTCAAAAAGGATATAGCTGCACTGGAGAAATTGCAGAGAAAGGTGACCAAAATGATAAAATGCATGGAACAAATGCCATATGAGGAAAGGCTAAAGAAGTTAGGACTGTTCAGTATGGAGAAGAGACAACTGAGGTGAGGTATGATAGAGGTCTACAAAATCATGAAAGGACTTGAACAAGATAATCTATATCTGTTATTTACTCTCTCAGATAATAGAAGGACCAGGGGGCACTCCATGAAGTAAATTCTTTTTCACTCGGCACATAGTTAGCTCTGGAATTCATTGCCAGAATATGTGGTTACAGTACTTAGTGTAACTGGGTTTATAAAAGGTTTCGATACATTCATAGAGAGTAAATCCATAAATTGCTATGATGGTAATTAATAAGCAATAGTAGCTTGTGATCTATCTAATGTTTGGGTACTTGCAAGGTACTTGTGACTTGGATTGACCACTGTTGGAAACAGGATACTGGGCTTGGTGGACCCTTGGTCTGACCCAGTATGGCATATCTTATGTTCTTATGTACCCAGTTACTCACCCTTTTAACTCCCAGGTAGACATCATCCGCAAATATCTGATAAGAAACATGCAGAAAAGATGGTAGTAAGTGGCTCCATGTAATTATTAAAAAAACAGATAAGACATCAGAGCCTTCTAAGGAAGCCCAGTTGGCACTAGCTAGCAGCAGCTTAAGGCTTTGACACTTCTTTCCCCAACTACATATTGAGACCTAGCTATTTAGAAACAGAGAATTGAACCATGCCAATGCAGCACCTTCTGCTCCCTTGCACGCCAGGCATTCCATCAGAATGGAATGATCAACTGTATTGAATGCTGCACTCAGATTGAACAGTGCCAATAACACAACTACCCCTTAACCACATTTTTCCATAAATCTTCCAGAATGAGAGTCAACACTATCTATGATACTATAGTTCCTAAACTCCTGACTGACCCTCATTTAACTCAGCATTTTCCTCCAGAAACTCCTGTAATTGTCAAAGTACAGTATGAAATAGAGAGGGGTTTATCACTTTTTAGAATTATTTTCCTACTTTGGCTTTCAGACAGTGAGAGAGACCTGGAGGAGTACTACATGAAGGGTGGTGGTGATCAACTTCCCTTGCTTTATTTTAATATTTAGTTACACCTGTGTGAATGGCCACCAACAAATACAACAGGATCCATACATTTATTAGACAGCAGTACAAAGTTCTTGATCTACTAAGGTTTTTCTCCTATTCTGTGTCTTTGAGGGGTAAAAAAAAAGTTTCATTAAAAATCAGACTCAAAAAAAGCAAAGTAATGGAATGAACAGTATTTGAAAGCAATATGTAGAAAGTGTTTTTTTGTTTGTTTATTTGTGAAGGCTGACTTGGAAAGTGAATTCTGAATATGGTGGAAAGCTGATTCCAGAAACGGGATGAGGATAAAGAGAGCACAATAACAGGAAGATGCTTGTCTGACACAAGGGGCAGTGAGTGAGCAGAATGGAGATGATGGGAAGGAGAGTCACATGGAAATAGTGTCAGACAGATGGGAGCAGAGCTAGGAATGATTCTGAAGGCAAATACAAGAACTTTGAAAGATCAATGCCAGGACTTCTAAGAGACAAATTGTTAGAATTACAACAGAGGGTGATAAAACACTATTAGTAGGCTAAAAGTTTTGTCTGATGAATAATTAGCTATAGAAGCAAGGTTTGATCTAAAGAGATTTTGTTTTTACATAAGTAATTAATGAAATATAAGATGCATGCTAAACTCAAACTAAATAACACAGAAGATGATTTAGGGAAAGATGGGTATACTTATTCCAAAGTACAAATGCCAACCACTTTGAACCATGAAGAATAAAATGTATGTAATCCAGAAATGATTCAGATTCTCAAGATGGGTAGGAATGTGAATCACATTGGTGAATCAGTTCACATTCCCTGAGATCAATGGATTCTCGGCCTGGGAAAAGCATTTTGCAACCCTGGGCCTCGGTGCACTTTGTTATCCTTTATCCTCGCCGTGGGGAATAGAACAGAATATGTGGGTCTGGAGGGATTTCTTGCATCCAAAATTTGAATTCAATGGGTCACACTCCAACATAATTTATTTGGCTGACTGCAGCCATGTGTGGCAGGGTACTATAATTCAGGTCCCTGCCCCCTTGTACTGTATTGGGCTGAGGCGGCATAGAGCTACTGTATCTGTAATCAAAGACACTTACGCGTCATTAAGCTATTGAAATTGGTGTCTCAGACTGAACCACACTGCCTCAGTTTGCCATATTAAAGGAATTGTATGTTTGATGCTACAGATGTGTTTTCACAGCAGCAGTCCCTGCAAAAACCTGGAGTCACAGAGTAACCATTAGGAGAGAGACCCCCTCTTCCTGATGATGCAGCTGAATTCACACAGGAGATCAGGAAGCATAATGCCCTGGGACCTCTCCATATAAGGAAGAAAAGGCACCATTTCTCTGTCTGCTGGGATAGGGGAACTGTATGAGCAGTTGAGACACTGAGCTGGCTTACATAGAGAGAAGCTGGCAGGGTGTAAGAAACCTTGGAGAGCTGAAAGAAGAAAACTGAGCTGGAGAGGGGTAGAAAGCAGTTTTTATAGGCAGCTGCTGGAAGATAGAAGAGTCTGGAGTTTCAAAGGATCCAAGCAGCTGGGAGAGATTGGCTTCCCATCAAGAGAGAGGTTGTGTTTCCAAAAGGAGGAGGCCTGCAGTGAATTCTTAACATCAGGAACTGGTTGGTGTGATCTCCAGGCCAATGGACTTGAACTAAGTACCCTGAAACCTGTTTGACTAATTCCACTTTGCACACAAGTTGAGCTCCTTGCTAAAACGATTCTACACGCAACAGTAACCTCAACGCTTGACTATTGTAATGCACTGTATTTGAGCCTTCTTCAAACAACATTACAAGCCCTTCAACTTGTGCAAAATGCTGCAGCAAGAATTGTGACTGAAATTCTTGTGAGATATCACATTACCCTCGCTTTGATGGGCCTTCATTGGCTACCAATAGTTTGGAGAATTAAATTTAAAATCCTTCTGTTGGTATATAAGGGAATAAATGGAATAGCGCCAGCAATTGATAATTGTGTCCTTAAAATGAATCAACCGACACGACTTTGAGATCTTCCTTCCAGAATCTATTAACTAATCCCTCACTTAAACAAGTATGACTTGATGAGTTTTATGAGAAGCTCTTTTTTGTCCAAGGCTCACAACTCTGGAATGTATTACCAGGAGAGGTTAAGGAAGAATGTCCTTTATTGAAATTTAGGAAGTTATGGAAGGCATATTTATTTCAAAAAGTATTTCATTCCTTTTTCCAATGTTTAGATTATTTGTTATACTTGTTGCGCCCCTGCACATGCTTCACGCGGACAGGTCCTTACCTCCGCGGCCTGTGCTGCTGCCGACGCTGCTCTTTGAGGTCCGGAGGCCGCAGCTAAAGCCAGAACCTCGCCTAAGGCGGCCGATGCTGGGTGCTCCCGCGGCCCGGACGCCATCTTGCTGGCACGGCAGGAGCCGCGCCGGGTCCTTGCCTCACCTAGAATCCACCTCCCTCGTCGGCGCCTGCCTGGAGGCCCAGCTTCCTCCGCTCCTTCTCCTCCCTGCACAGCGGCAGGGACGTCACTGTCCAGGGTTCTGGACTTCCTGTTTCCTGCTCCTCCTAGGGGGCAGGCCCGCGGCTCTCTTCCCTTCTTAAAGGGACAGAGAGGTGTGGTCCTCCAGGCAACTCTTCCCAGGGAGTTGTTCTCTCAGCCCTATAAGAGGGCCTTGCTTCATTCCACCTTTGTCTTCGCATCTTCTCAGATGCTCGTGGAGTTCTCCTCATCTCAGATACCTTTCCAGATGCTTCTGAAGACGTCTCTTCAGCCTGATGTCTGTTCCTGAGTCCAGATCCTGATGTCTGTTCCTGAGTCCGGGTCCTGATGACTAGTCCAAGTCCGGATGTCCGTGAGTCCAGCTCCCGAGGTCTGTTTGAAATCGAGATGTCTGTGAGTCCAGATCCCGACGTCCGTTCCAAGTCCGGATGCCCGTGAGTCCAGACCCAGATGTCCGTTCCAAGTCCTGCAATCAGCTTCAAGATGTCTGATGTTCCAAGATGTTCCTAGTTCCAAGATGTCTGTGAGTCCTTGTCCAGTGATGTTCCTTGGTCCCCTTCTTGATGTTGTCCTGGTCCTAATGCTCCAGGTCCGGTGGCACCCGTGTCTCCGGAGATTCCCTGTTTTTACTCCGAGTTTCCTAGCTCCAATGTTTTATCTGTTCCCTAGTTCTGACTCCGGAGGATCTGAGGGGTTTCCACTAACCTGTGCTATGAGACTTCCTGAGCCTGTCCCGATCTCCTTGTGGTCTGCGACCAGCCATCCGGCTGTGTAGGGCGTGAAGGGGACAGTGTGGTCTGCGACCAGCCCCACGTGCTGTGTAGGGCACCTGAGGGTCTTGCTCATCCCCGCCTGTGTCTCCATGTTCTTTGCCTGAGTCTTCAGTGTGGTCCGCGACCAGCCACATGTGCTGAATAGGGCACCTGAGGGACTCACCTTCCTCGCCCAAGTCTACATCCCAAGTCTTCATCTCCACGTCTCCTCGTTCCAAGTCCCAAGCTCCACATTGTCCTCTTCAAGAGTCCCAAGTTCCAAGTTCCTCTCTGCTCTCTGACTCTTTGTGCTCTAGCTTTCCTTGAACTCTCCAATGTTCCTAGTCCTAGCCAGAGACCTTCGTTGTAGCCCTGTGTTCCTAGCTCCGTCCAGCTCTGCTCCTGTGCCGCCCATCCTGCACACACACCTCACCATGGGTGTGACTCATGTCTCTACCTGAGTCGTCCTATGGCCCAAGGGCTCTGCTCTCCTATGAGCTAAGTGACGTGCGCCGAGACAGCTCCATCAGCCCCTGAAGGCTGCGCTCACAACAATACTAATATCCTACAATAAGAGTTTGCATGCCTGATTGATATTATGCAATGAAGAAAGGTTTTAATGTTTTCAAGTTTATTAGATTAATTTTTATTGTATTTATCCATTTCGTCTATTTATTATCTTATATTTGTTTTTTGATATTTGTATATTTGTATATTCGTATATTTTGTATATTGTACATTTTTTTATTTTTTACTTAATGTTATTGATGTTTTTATTGTAAACTGCTTAGAAATTTGTCTGGGGTATAGAAATGTTTTAAATAAATAAATAGCAGCTACTGTCTGTATTAGCTCAAAACCCCAATTTCCTCCAGTAGTATAGCTCTCCAAAACATAGTCTAAAGGGCCAGGGATCCCTTTTGTACTCTTGAACTCCAGTCAGCCACCCAGGCAAATCCAAAGGCATGGGGTTAGCTTTCCCCGAGACATATACCAGACTCACATTTTGTACCATTCAGCACTGGGAGATTGTCACATGTGCACACAACAGTTTCTTCGAAGGGCCCTGAAGGACTTTATTCATGCCTTACTGAGAGACTTTGATTTGTTATATTTTGTTTCTTTTTTCCCCTTTTTCTGTTTTTTATTCTTGGTTGCCACACAGGGTGCACCCTAACTCAGAGTGACTGATCAAAGGTGGAGAAGAGATGAAAGTTTAAGCAGATCTGAAGTCTTGACCATTTTCCTTGCTAACAAAAAGTACCATTGAAATGCTCTGAACTTTTGTCTTTGCTCAATTTACTCTTGTAAATATGGATTAGTATTAGTAGTTATTTCACTTTTACTGACATGTTTGAGTCCATTATATTGACTGTTCAATTTCCTTTATTCCTAAATAAGCCCCGGCTCACTACTAATTATCATTAAACCTAGTTACTGTGTGCATATTGAGTGTATATTTCCTGCTACTAGTAAGGAAGTCTTGATAAGAGAACCAAGGTGGGGTGTAGGGGCTGCGACCCCTGTAGGCTGAACCCGGGAATAGATATATATGTAATTGTTTTATTTTCTTCTTCAGTTTTGCCTTCCTCCTTAAGCTTAGGGAATCAGTACATACCCTCGATGGGGAGGAGAAGCGGGGGAGGGTTTCATACACGCAAGCAAATCCTGAGCAGATCATGGGATTTTGTTCCTTGGACTACAAAATGTGTTTGCCTCCGATCTTTCACCAAGGCATTTCAATGTAAATGAAAAGTATCCTTAGCTGCATGTGCGCAGGGAGCTATAGGGGGCAATTTTCTTAACTCTGCGGGCAGGTGCAAAGTCATTGAGAACTTTTACCAGTGGATTTTGCATCACTTCTCAAAGGAAAAGTATGAACAGGCTTCCCCCTGTTTTGAAAATTGCCCAGAAAAAAATTACCCACAGTGTTGCACCTCCTTTTTCTGAAGATACATTTTCTGGCCAAAACTATGCGCATTGTTGCCTCCCCTGGCTTGACCCCCAACCCCAGCGGGTAAAAGTACTTTTTCAATATTTTACCCCCCCGGACATGCCAACCCCACACCCCAATAATAACAATAAATATCAACATTCACACCACATACATACCCCCTAAAAACACTCAACCCATAAAAAGGTTCAAATGCTCGCTGTCTATATATATGGTTCTTATTCTCTTCTTTTTCACGTCATGAATCCATCCCATCAATTGATCATTGCTTGCTCTTATGTCAAAAAATGTTGGCGTGTCCGGGGGGTAAAATATTGAGAAAGTTGAAAAATGTTTTTGAAAGAATTAGAATGTTTGATCTATTACTGATGTGTTTGTGATACATGTTATAATGATGTATGATATGTGATATATATACAATGTGTATCTGGTATGTGGGGATAAGTGCAATATAATAAAATTGTTTACATTTGTAAAACAAAAACATTTGGAGTGTATGTATTAACAAAAGTGAACAGATACATTGAAGGTACATATATAATAAAATGTTGTTTCTCTTCAAATTAGTTGAGAATAAGACATGTTATTTACTAGTTAATGATTCCCATAGTGGTGTTTAGTGTTAGTGTGGGGGATCAGGTAGATGCTCTCTTTGTTGTTTGCTAGATCTCACCTATCACTGACACTATTTGAAGACTCATATGAAGCTTGCAGTACTATAAGCGTTGTTAAAAAGGCTTACATTTGCTAGCTGCAATTTATATCCCATTGATTGTGTAGGCCATGCTGCCATTCTCATATTTCATGATCAAATAAAAAGTTTTGTTTAATGTGAGGTAAAAGTTGGATGGATCATGCATTTTTTGGTGTACTAAAAGCAATAATAAAGAATGTGAACACCAGATGGCGCCAACAGACTTCTAAATGGCACTAGTAATTGTACTTTTACCTGCCAAAACTGTTCTTCAGAAACAGAAGAGAAACAAACTTTATTTTGAACTTGTGGTATATGAAAAGAAATCTACAAAGTTAGGAGCCAATGTAATAAGCCTTGCATTAAGACTGTGGTGTAATTCATTGCAGTTCAGTTTAATGCAGCAGTTAGAAAAAAAGTTTAATTCCCAATGCAGAAAGCAAATGGTATAATAAGTACATAAGATTTGCCATAGCGAGTCAGTCCAAAGGTCCATCAAATCCAGTATCCTGTTTCCAACAGTGGCCAGTCCAGGTCACAAGTACCTGGCAGCATCATAAGGGGTAGATAGATTCCAGCTGCTTCTCCCAGGGTTAAGAAGTGGATTTCTTCAACTTCACCTTAATAATGGTTTATGGACTTTTCCTCCAGGAACTTGTCCAAACCTTTTTTAAATGCAACTACATTAATAACTTTCATACATCCTCTGGCAATGAATTCCAGAGCATAATTATGCATTGAGTAAAAACATATTTTCTCTTATTAGTTCTAAATGTATCACCTAGTAACTTCATTGTGTGTATCCTAGTCTTTCTACTATTCGAAAGAGTAAACAACTGATTAACATTTAATCGTTCCATTCCACTCATTATTTTATAGACTTCTATCACATTTCCCCTCAGCCATCTCTTCTCCAAGCATGAGTCCTAAACTCTTTAAACTTTCCTCAGAGGGGAATCGTTCCATCCCCTTTATCATTTTTGTTGCCCTTCTCTATACCTTTTCTAATTCTGCTATATCTTTCTTGAAATGTGGTGACCAGAACTGCATATAGTACTCAAGATGAGGTTGCACCATGGAGAGATGCAGAAGCATTATGCTATTCTCTGTTTTATTCTCCATTCCTTTCCTGACAAGCCCTAGCAGTCTATTTGCTTTCCTGTCTGCCTCTGCACACTAAGTAGAAGATTTCAATGTATTATCAACGATGACACCTAGATCCTTTTCCTGAATGGTGACTCCTAATGTGGAACCTCGTATTGTATAGCTATAATTTGGGTTACTCTGCCCTAAAAGGTAATTTTTAAGATCCGCGCATAGGCGTCCATATGCGGGCGGTTCCTGGCGGGCACACAGATGTGCCGATTTTATAACATGCGTACGCCGACACAGACGTTATAAAATCCACTATCCATATGCACGCTGGATTTTATATTGGTGCGCTCATGTGCACGTGAATGCTGACTTGCGTTCGTAAGGGAGGGAAATTTTACTACATGCGCATGACGACACAACAGACCCTAATCTCAGTTCCTTCCCAGTCTGCTTCAATAAAGAAGCGGAATGGGAGGGAACTTTCTAAAACCCCTACCTAACCTGCTTCCCTTTTACCCTATCCGCCCCGACCCCTTAAACCACGTTAACTAACCTTTTTTTTTTTGTTTTAAATCTTACCCGCTCCCCTGTGCAGAAGCAGGTTGCATGGGCCGGTGGGATCACGGCACAAGCTTCAGTGGGACAGTAGGACAGTGCCTAATGGCACTGTCCCAGCCCGCCCCAGCCCGCCCCTTTGCGAAAAATCCTTTCTTCTGCACGTACCAGGAGAGATGTGTGTGGCCGTGGGTGTTTGAAAATCCCCGTGGTGCGCGTGAGGCCCAGCCACGCGCATATCTCCTGGTTTTACGCACACCAGGGTTTTAAGATCTGGCCTTAAGTGCATAACTTTGCACTTGTCTACATTAAATTTTCTTTGCCACAGTCTCCCAGTTTTGCAAGGTCCTCTTACAATTTCTCACAATCTTTTGTGATTTAACAACTTAGAATAATTTAGCATTTTGCATAAGGGGATTAGGTAGCGCCTATACAATCCGCGTCCAACTGCAGGTTAAACAGTGTGCTTATCACATGCAAATACATGTTGATGAGGCTATTAGCTAATCACCTGCAATTGCTGAAAAAAAAAAGTTTTGTAAATCAGTATGTTGCTGATTTAATGCCTTGATCAAGGCTTACAGTACAAAATAATTTTTAGATGCATCTTAAAATGCTTTATAGTCTCACTCATAACAAGAACAATGTGCCCTTACCTCTATGCACTTGTGTAGATTAGATTTTAATTAGCAGGTATGGTCAAGAGAAAAAAAGTTGGGCCTTGGAATGAGATATGTGGTGAGGGAGAGTTGAATAGAAGCAGTTGTTGCGCTCGGGGGTGGACCCTTGTCCTGGAGCAGCAGAGAATGGCTCTCTGGTAGGGACCAGGAAGCACCTGCCCTCAGGGGGAGAGCACTGGAGGCTAGGATGAGCTTCACTACTGGTAGCCCACAGTCGTCCCCCCCCTGGGTGGAGCCTGTAGGGACCCAGGCTGCTTGGACTTAGGTGGGCCTCGCAGGGTCTCCTAGATAGATAATAGACAGGCATGGTCACAGACAGGAGCACAATCAGGTTCAAGACTGGAGGTCAGATGAAGCACCAGAACAGTGTAGGTGATGACAAGGCTAGTGATAGAGCCAGAATCAGGAGACATAGTCAATCAGGCAGAGGTCAATGAGGTCACAGGCCGAAGGCAGAGTGGTCAAGGAACAAACCGAGGTCAGTACCAGTAAGTCAGTCCAGAGGTACTACCTGGGGAGATGACAGATGACCAGAACGATGCAGGAACAAGGCTGAGAATGCAGTTACAATCTTGTACAATACTAACCCGATGCAGTGCTTGATCTTCATCCTACCGGGCCATATCTCTGGCCATCAGAGGAACAGGAGGACTGGACAGAACAGATCGACAAGAGCAAAGTCTGGGACAAGCAACTGAACAGGACACTGATGTTCCAGTTCTTGGAATTCTTGAAGTGGGAGCTGGGACCCACAAGCTTGGAATCAAGTGTTCTTGGATTCACGGATGTGTGGGCTAGGACACACAAGCTTGGAATCAATTCTTGGAAGCACTGGAGTGGGACTTGACCCCACAAACTTCAGATCAAGGTCTCTTCACCTTAGGCACTGTGCCACATGCCAAGGTAAGGACGAGGAGGCAGGGACTTCCTTATATCAGGCAATCAATCAGGGCGCGCTGCAGAGCTAAGACCCGCCCCTGGCCCTACAAGAGGCCGGGCGGTCCGCGCATGTGTAAGGATGTGGCCAACGCCATGGAAGGTGCCGAACTCCGACGTGAGGCCTGGTGCGCAGTGGAAGGCCTGGCGACCGCCGGCGCGGGACGCTGAGGCATGGAAGAGCTCGCAGCTGCCACTAGGGATGTACAGCAGAGACGGATTCATCCCATTCGGTATTCAATTTCGTCGGGACCCAAATCCGTCGCATCTGTTCTCGGGAGACCCCGATCCGTTCATTAGTTACATATGTATTCATTTCCCAAAAAATCCCCATCCCAACCCTTTAAATTTAATTAACTACAACCCCCCACCTCCTGACCCCCCCAAGACTTGCCATAAGTCCCTGGTGGTCCAGCGGGGGTCCTGGAGCGATCTCCTGCACTCGGGCTGTCGGCTGCCAGTATTCAAAATGGCGCCAATAGCCTTTGCTCTTACTATGTCACAGGTGCTACCGGTGCCATTGGTTGGCCCCTGTCACAAGGTAGGAGCAATGGATGGCCGGCGCCATCTGCTCGGCGCGCGCAGGGAGGGGTTTAAAAGGGTTACGCGCGTACCTTATGCGCGTAACCCTTTTAAAATCCGGCCCTGTATGCATATATTTGCATATTTGGGAATTTATTTTCATTAGAATGGAACATTAATGCATCATTTTAACACAACATAATAAATAGGTATCTAAATAAGATACAAAGGGAACTTCATTTTCAGATTTTATTTTATTTTACCTGGGAATTTCAATGTCATAACCAAAAAAATCAGTGGAAAAATGACTTTTCCACTGATTTTTCTTCTATTTGTTATAACAAAGTCACTTTTTCAACAGATTTATTTTGTTTTAACATAGAAATTACCAGGAAAATAAAATAAAAACTGAAAATGAAGGTCCCCCAAAGACAGGTACCTATAAGAGAGAAGTTGGATTTGATGTATTTTAGGCATAAGATGAAATCTAGTTGATGGAGTCAGAGGCAATTTAACTTAAGGAAGAAATAACAATGATGGTCTTATGAGGTGTTTTAATAATTTGATGTTATGTTATTTTTGTTTTATGATTGTATTGCTGCATTTGTTTATAACTATGGTCATTGCTTTGAAAGATTTCATTGTGAAAGTTGCAAAACAATTCATACATTTTATACATAAATAAATATTTCGCAAAAGGAGACCTGAAGATTTTTTTTTTTCAAATACCATATTTCACAAGGAAAATTCTCCACAAGATCTGTAACCTACTTGTGCAATGGACGTTCAGAAGCTTATTATAGTTTCTCTGGCTCTAGTGGTTGTTTTGTTTCTGTGCTCTGACTTGTGGATAACATTGTCCAATGCTGTATCAAAAAACATTCTTTCTGAAAAAATATTTTGGATCATTTTCAAAAATGATAGGACATGATTCCTCAGCTAAGTCTAAACAAAATCTTTTCTGTTTCTTGCCTCTCTTCTTTGGTAAGTGTGGCAATTATTTGGTGGGATACAAGAAATAAATGAAAAGAAATGAAAAATCCTGATGCCTTCTGCTACAAATCATGCTTCCTCTTGATTACTTCTTCAATAATATTTGCAATGAGAGCTGCCTCCAATTCAAGACACTGGCTTGTAAAATCATGTTTCTGTCATCAGTACTTAAAGGAACCTTACATCAGAGACTAGCCAACAAAAAGCATGGAAATGAGCTGAAAAAACCTTTTCAGAGCTTCCAGTTGTGACGGAACTTGATGTGTTAAGTTAAATTCAAGAATACCTGGAAGATGCTTTTGTGAGTGGACAGATGGCATTGCATGTGCACTCCAACATGTGTCTGAGTGAGAGCGGCGTGAGCAGTGCATTTCATATGTTATAATTTTCTGTTTCACAGAGCTAGCACTGAATAACACAAAAGGTGACTTCACCATTTTTTGGTTATGCACAATTATGTCTTACCTGAACCTTTTTTTTTTCCTTGAATACAGTCAGACCATTCCAGACAAGCAGTTATAAATGCAAACCAGCAGATGGAAACAGAGAGCAACAGGCTCGCTGATGTCACCCCTTATATACATCCAGGTTGATACCAGCATGACAGTATGTCTGTAACAAGTCAACTGGGGACACCTTAAATACAACCAATCGAACCATATGGTTATTTTCCTTTTTATCTATTTTTTTAACCAGTGTACTTCCAGATGATTAAGGAAGAAGAAACAAAGGAATATTTTCCAACAATAGTATAAGAAATCACTCACCTGCAGCAAAGCATGGGGCATTCATGATGCTTTTTAACTCTGCTAATTTGCTCATATCATTCTGTAATTCAAAGAGTTGGATGAAAAACACTAATGATAGTAGCAGTATAGGGAGGGTCCTGAACTGATCTGATTGTATTCAATGAAAAGAAAATTATCAGGTACGAGGTAATTTCACCGACCTCTTCATCCATTCAGACCATTCCAGATAATCAGGATGTACTCAAGCTACTCCCATATAGGGCAGAATACTTCCTGAGCCTCTCGCTAAACTGCTGAGCCCCTTCACAAACCCCTCCCCTTAATGGAAGAACCCCCACCACTAAGACCCCCATACATGAATTCCCTCTGTCTCCTCTCTCCCCTGGCCCCCCACCCAAAAGAAAGCATTAATCTCTGGGGTCTAGGATCCCCCTACAATCCATTTCTACCAAAATATATCCTGGTGATTTTGGGGGGGTTAATCCAACATCAACCCTCACTCCCCACAAACCTACTCTGTACCTTAAAAATGATCCCTGATGGGCTAGTGGGGGCCCACAGTACCCCCTAGCTCTGAGCCTAGTGAATGCCATTTTTCAAAATTGCATTGACTGGGTCTAGAGCTAGGGGATACTCCAAGCCCCCACTAGCCCATCGGGGATCATTTTTAAAGTACAGGGGGGGGTCTAAGGGATGGAGGTTGGATTGCCCCTCAGATCATCAATGTATATTTTGGATGGAAAGTAGATGGGAGGGGGGACCCTAAAATTCAGGGATTAATACTTTCTGTTGGATGGGGGGTAAGGGGGATGGGGATTCATGTGTGGAGGGATCTTTGCTTGTGCTGGTGAGATTTCTGCCAGGAAGGGGAGGGGTTTGTGAAGGGGCAGGGCTTTGCCGTGTGTTTGAGGATCTTTCTTTTTTATTCTTTTTAGGCTCAAGTCGCTTCTATAGGTGGTGGTGGGGGGGAGGATGGGGAGTTGGAAGGTCACAAAAGACCCCGGGGAACTTTCTCAGGTTTGGGGGTGAGCATTGTGCCATTTACCTCAGAAACTGTGTGAGGTGAACAGGAACAGAGGTATATTATGTCATAGAACATACATAAACAATCTTGTAAAAGCAAAACGTAGTTTACTAAGGGCAGGATTCATCATTCCTCATGGAATGATGAATCTCGTGAAAAAGGGGGTGGGGGAGAAAGGGGGGCAGGCCTGCGAAAGGCCTCAGCCATCACCGCGGTGTGGCCTGCTGTAGCCTTTCACAGCAAATAGCGACACCATAAAAGGGGGAGCTATTCGCCACCCTACTGCCGGCGATAATGTTCCTCACATTATCGCCAGCAGCAGTGCCGTGGCTGACTCCTCCCCCTTCCCTCCCCAATTCCTCCCCTCTCCACTCTGATTCCTCTACTCCAGCTAATTTAAATCCTATCGCACGCAAAAATGCCCCTTTCGCACGTGATAAACGTTTAGAAAATAACCCCCTAAGTTTGATAAATAATTGGTTGAAAATTGTATAGTCAGCAAAGACAATATCAAAAGCAAATTTCAGTAATAAACACATAGCAACACAGTAAACATTATATAGATTAATCAAGAAAAACAGTATCAAAGACAGATAAAGAAAAAGAATCTATACAGGAATTACTTTCTTCATAGGCCTTCCTATCTACGAGTTAGCATCTTCATGAAAAATGGAAGGCCTTTTGATGTCAGGAACTCTACAAACCAGCTAATCACTTTCTGTCTGTGGGCCATTCAAAGAAACACTGACACTGTAGTTCCTTACATTATCATTTTCTTGGCTTTATTCCATGGTCTGCAAGTTAGATGTTTTGATTCACACTCACAGCTCTGACATTAGCATCTGGAGCTGTTAAAGTTATGGCCAATTAAGACTGACGGTTACAATAAGATTTATAGCCCAACTATGGCTGTTAAGAAGGTATTCAGTGCTAGTCTTTGAACACTGGCCCTCATCAATGTTATCTCTTAGAAAAACAATTGTTAGAGAAACCAGATGTCTCTTGCCTCTTGCCTTTTCAACTCATCAGTACCAGTTAGAGACGGTGTGACACAGTGTCTCAGGCCTTAATAATTCTTATGTTTAAGTTCTGCTAAGCTATGTCATATGCTAAGCTGTTGTGCCATATATAAATATATCCACATTTTTCAATTCTTGGGGTTTGTTTTGATATAAAACTAACCCCACCTTCATGTCACAATGATCTTGTGGAAATTGAGCTAACTGCCTAAAATAATCTTCTCACAGGGTCCCATGCTAGCATCCTGATGCTCGAGCAGTAAAATAACTATACCTCCCTCAAACTTGATAAAATAATGGGGCTGATAAATAACTATCTCTTACATAATCAGAAATGTACAAGTAAATGAAATAGCAACTCAAACATTTACATAGAGCCCTGTATCACAGTCTACCCCTGGTTAATACTTGCACCTTCCCACAAGGCTCAGTGTGCTGTGGAAGTCAGAAAAGCAAACAGAATGTTAGCAATTATAAGGAAGGGAATGACAAATAAAATGGAAAATGTAATAATGCCTCTGTATCACTCCATGGTGTCCCCATATTCTTCTGTTTGTGAAGGTCCTTCATTTTTCTGTAAAACATAATGTAAACATTAAATTAAAAACCTCTTCTAAACAAGTATCTATCATAGATAGCTCCCAACACCCACAATGAAAGAGATTTTCTTACCTTACACTCCTGCTTTTCCAGCAAATAATCTGCTTTAGCATCTAATGTGGCTTGGTGCAGCTCTATATCTGTAGAGTCCATAGCATTTTCATTGACATAGGCTGGATCCTGCAAATCAAAAAGCTTTTGTCCCAGCAGAAGTTCATCAAATTCTGGCTCTGCCATTTCATCTGCACGTCTCTTCTTGCAAGAGTATGATTTGTACACTGGTCTATCAACTTCTGTTTCAACATCTTTCAGAAGGCCTCCTTGCTTATGGCACTCTTTAATTTTGGCTGCTGCTTCCTTTCCATTTCCAGCCATTTAGGGGTCTCATACACATCCATTATTTTATTTTCAGGATCACAAAGCTAAAGCTTTCCATGAGCAGCTGCAGCCCTTCTGCCTGGAGATTATGTTCTCATGTGACCTCTATCACGTGCTTACTTCTACATCTGGTCGTGCAAGTTTGGGCATGCCCATGCAAATTATGTTGCATGCAGCTCATCACCTTCTATTTCTTTTAAAATGTATCCTAGCAGGTTTGTGTAGCGAATAAGCATCTTGATCTGTAAGCCAGTCACTTGCTTTTTGGTCACTGACTGATTACATGTTTTAATAGCCTGAAAAAGAGGATTTATACCTGTAAACTACCTATAGCGCGTGGATCATAATACATTTTATTTAAAATCTGCTGGTGCATGGCTCTTTTGTATGACTGTAAACAGAGAGGACTTTTTTTTAAAAAGAAAACTAAATCCTTGTTTTATTCAGTTTTGAAGCCCCATAACTTCCAACACCCTGCTGTTAATTATCCTCTGCTCAGATTTCACTGTCAGATTAGGGGCCATTGGGGGTTGGGGCATGCATATCTACAGTGAAGTGGGGATATTCTCCCTGTCTCTGTGTACAGAATGAGAGATGGTTCCTGCCACCTCACAGCTAGTAACTTTTATAACAGAGGGACTAGAAAAAAAAAAAAGCATGCTTCTGGCTCTGTCATCATTAAAACATGACAGGGACATTTCTGCTGATGTTCTAGGGGATGCATTTTTGGGGGGATTGGGTTGGGTTTTGTATTGTACTTCTGGTGAGATCATCAAAAATGGCCAGTCCATTAATTCTGTCATCATTAAAAAGTGTCAGGGCCCTTTCTGATGACGTTCTAGTGGGTGTGTTTTTGGGGTGTGTGGTCAGGGGGTTGGACTTCCAGTGATGTCATACCTATGACATCATAGGGGGTTTGGCTTAGGCAGGGCATGGAAGAGGCCACCAGTGACATCATAGGAGGATTGGTTTGAGGGTGGGGCATGGGAGAGGCTACTCCATTCACTTATATTAGGGGAGGAGCATGCGCATGGGCAGGGAGCATGAGGGGGTATGGCTAGGGGTGGGAGGGGTGGGGCAAGGGTAGGGCTTAGACTGGAAGTAAACACTGATTGGCTGACATCACTTTTGATTGACAGTGTACCCATAGACTACTAATGCATTCTAAAAATGCAAAGATTGCGTCATTTTTTAGATGAAATGGATTTGAAAAGTAATGCATATTTTGATCATCTCATTGTCTGACTACTGTAATGCGCTATATATATATAGGTCTACCTACAGTCTACTCTACATGCTATGCAGCTGGTACTCACTGTGGCAGCTCAAATAATTGCCAGAATTCCAATCCGGCAATATATTACTCCAACTTTGATTAAGCTTCATTGGCATTGTATGGCAAACAAAATTTAAAATCTTACTTTTAGTTTTCATAGGAATGAATTAACTCTCCTTCAAATTTTAATGCAGTATTTAGGATTCTCATAGGTTGGCAGATTTTAAGATTGGAGTTGCAGGGTTTATGTGTCCCTTCTTTTAAGCAGATAAGACTAGATGAATCTTGTGCATGCCTTTTCTGTGTCCAGGTCCCAGCATTATGGAACATTTTGCCAAGAAGATGAAAGTTGAACCGTCACTTTTAAAATTTAGAAAGATGGTCAAAGTGCTTTTTTTTTTAGCTGGCTTTTAACACAATATTTTTTTATAATTACCTCTTTACTGAATTTTAACAAATTACATTTAAGAAAAATATCTTGGTTCAAGAAAAACTTAAGAAAATTAAAATACAGAAAAAAGCATAGACTAAGAGAAAACTAATTATCAATAATCCAACTATATTATGGGGACAGATGCAACAAAAAATTACTTACAAAACGGAACTCCAGCATTAAACTAAATGGGTCCAGTTTAGAATCATTGAACAATGGTAACACCTACTGGAGAATTCCAATCTGCAAAACATTCTCTAATTGAATGAATCTCTAACATTTTTTATAGGGCAAATTGAGAATGGATATATAATCCTGCAGAGTAGTCATCTTATATTTTTTACTCCTAGTTTTCAGAATTTATGGATATATAAACCAGCAGGGTGGTCATATTATGCTTTTATTTTTAATTTTTAGGTTTTATGCATTACCAAGTATATTTTAAAAGGCCTGCGTGCGCAAATAATGGAGTTTGCGCGTGTGGCAGGGCCCTTTGCGCGCCGAGCACATTTATAAAGAGCCCGGGCACATGTGTAACTCCAGATATGCGCAGAAGGGCCAGGCCTGAAGAAAGGGGTGGGGGGCGGGGTCTGAGTGGGAAGGGGTGGGGTGGGGCAGGCCAGGACAGTGCCATTAGACTCTGTCCCGGAGAAGTGCTCTTCAGCAGCCAGCCGGCGCGCAGAGTTTACTTCTGCTCTGGAGGAGCAGTAAATATAAAAACAAAGAAATTAGGGATAGCTAGGGAAGATTTAGGGGTCGGGGAGGAGAGAGGAAGAGGGAGATAGGATAGGGTAGGATAGAGTTAGGGTTAAGCAAGTTTTCTCCCAGTCCGCTCCCAAGGAAGCGCGCTCTGGCAGCCAGACAGCGCACGGAGTTTATTTCTGCTCTGGAGGAGCAGTAAGTATAAAAACCAAAAAAATTAGGGATAGCTAGAGTAGGTTAAGGGGTCAGGGAGGAGAAAGGAAGAGGAAGAAAAGATAGAGTTAGGGTTTGGGAAGTTCTCTCTCAATCTAATCCTTTATTGGAGCAGACTGGGAGGGAAGTGGGCAAAGGCCCGATTGCGTCCGATTGGACTTTGAAGCTGCTTGACTCTGCCTGCCGCTGACTTCTGCCTGTTTTATCATCTCTGATTGAACTCTGCCTGCCTATGACTACTGCCTGAACTTCGACACTGAGTGAACTCTGCCCGCCTCTGGCCACAGCCTGAATCTGACCTTGTTCGCCTGCTGCCTGCCCTGACAACTGCTAGTCTCAGATTTCATTTCTCTTCGGTGCCGACCTACAACTTCTTCAACTTGATGGATTTTCACCTCCGCAGAGGCCTGCACCTAAGCCCAACCTGCCCCGGCACCCGAGGGCTCAACCTAAGAGGAATGAGGGCTGGTATTGGTGAAGCTGCAGTTGGGCCTCTGCTTCAGCCAGCTCTTCCTGTCAACAGTGGGAACCTGCAAGGCCCTTTCCTGCAGGTTGTGCCAAATTCACTTCGGCTTAAGGGTCCACTTCTGCATAAATTATATAATGTATTTATGTTTTTAACTTGTGTCTCATTTTATGAATGTATTATTGTGAACTGCTTAGAAAGGCTGATAAGCGGTCTAGACATTTTTAAATAAATAAATAAACATGGCCAAAATCAACATTGGTGCAATCAATTGCACCATCACATTTGGAATAGGAGTAATGTAAAAAAGCACACTTCATTTCCTGCCATTGTGCCTGCTGCTGAGGATACTGGATGTAATCCCTGATGCATTTCTTCATGGCCTGTAGAACCAGGCTGTAATGTCTGAAAAAGGATGAATGATCCATTCTGATGATAACCATTGTATACTGGAATGATCTAGTGACCAGAAAATGTAAAGCTTCCCTGTAAAGCCGAGGGAACAACCCATGGTTTGGGGAAATATGCTGGAGGATAGAAGATTCTGGACTCTGGCTGTCCTTCACAAACTTTTATTTGAACTGCTGAAAAACAGTCCTGCTTACCTCAGCAGTCTTTAAGCAGTCTTTAAGCAGTCCTGCTTACCTCAGCAGTCTTTAAGCAGAAAAGTCCTGCTTACCTCAGCAGTCTTTAAAGAAAAATCATAGCAATCAAACATAGGCAGTTTTAGCAAATTTTCTGCTTCTTACTCCTCTTCAGGACCTCCCTGTTCCCACCTGGGCCTGTTCTTTTATTCCCCTGTTAAAGATTCTCTTTTGGGTTGTGTATTAAATTAGAATGGGACAGATACCTGTTGCTGTCAAATATTTTACTGTTTTTTTTTTTTAAACTGTTACATGTAAAGCCTGTTGCTAATTTATTGTTTCACTGTAAACCGAGGTGATGTATGTCTATACGTACCGCGGTATAAAAGAATCTATAAATAAATAAATAAATAAATAAATAAATACCTGGAGAGGATCCCTTAAGGTGTTCTGAGGGTCTTTCTTGTATACCACTTCACAAACCCTCCCCCTAAGCTCAAGCTTCCTAGGTTGAGTATCTGTCTGTACCAGGGACTCTTCTCTGGATTGCAAGTCAGCATTGGTGTTCTCCTTCCTGGCTCTGTCTCATACTATACAATTGAAAAGCTGGAGGGCCAAGAACCACCTCATAACCCTACCATTGGACTCATTGTTTTGTACAATCCACATGAGGGGTTGATGATCTATCACAAGTATAAATTGACAGCCAGCAGGTAATATCAGAAGGCCTCTAAGGCCCTCTTGCCCACTACAGCTTTTATTTTCTATTGTTGAACATCATTCTTCCTTGGCATTAGCTTATGGCTAATGAAGGCCACAAGGTGTTTCTAGCCATCTTATTGCCAGGACTGTTCCTAAGCCCACCTCTGAGGCATCTATCTGAATCATGAAGATTTGGGCCTTCTTTCTTTTATCCAGTTGTGCCATCTTTTAGTCATGGAGCCTATTTTGCTCACTTCCTCATAAGGGCCTTGCCAGTGGGACAATTATTTACTTTCTGAAAACGGCAAGAGGACAAGGACACAGTTTCAGGGTTGAAAGACCCATTAAACAGCAGACTGGTTATATTTCCAGGCTTAGGTATCCTGGGCCTTCTCCAGGTATAGATGTGCAGCTTCTCTGGCCCTTCTTAGTTGTTCCTGCATCCAGATTACATAGTCTGATAAATCTGTTCAGAGGTTGGCTCCTCCTCCCATGTCTCTGGCCTACAATTAGGATCCCTCTCTGTCTTGTCCCATATTGAATGGGGAAAAGCCTGCTGAGCTCTGGGGAACTTGTCAGACTGTAAATAATACATAAGGCAAAGAAAATTACAGTTCTTTCTGTCTTCTGCAATAAACCTCATTAGCGTCTGCTTGAGGGTATTTTTTAGTGTTCCACCAGCCCATCGGTTTGAGGATGGTAAACTGAAGTCCACAGGGTTTTCACTCCCAGTAGGCATAAACTTGCTTCATCATTTTGGACAGCAACAGGGTCCCTTGGTTAGTTAATATCCCTTTTGATAGTCTAAACCAGGAGAAGACCTCCATCAAGGCCATGTTTGAGTCTTCATATTCCTCAGGGATACAGTCTATTGGTTCCTGGTAATGTAATCCATGATTACTAAAATGTACTTATTTCCTTGATTAGACCTTTCTAAGGCTAGCAATTCTTTCAAAGGAAGCTTCTATAATGGACATCAGTGCTAGGGAAGCTGTTCGAACCCCAGCAGGTTTAGTTAGCTGACACGTAGAAGAGGACTGACATTAGTCCTGGACTTGCTGGTACAAACCAAGTTGATAGAACTGGGCCAGGATTTTTTCTTGAGTTTTCTCCTCTCCTAGGTGGCCTCCTAGGAGGTGACTGTCGGCTAGTTTCAGCACTTGTTGGCAGTAAGGCCAGAGTACCAAGAGTTGCTCAAAAGTTTTACCCTCTAAATTACCTTTTGCTATTTGGTATATTAAGTCCCTCTTCACTATGAATAAGGGAGGAGTTAGGTTACTACCTTCAGCCCCAAGGACTAACTCTTCATCTACCATTTGTATACATTCTCAGGCAAGCTTGTGACTCATCTTCTCTTTGGGCCTGCCTAAAGTTACTAGGTTTTCCTCTCTCCCCCACTCTGAGATGATAAATATGAGATCCTGAAGGGTTTGGGAACCTTCCTCTGACTCAGAGCCGCTACCCAAGGCAATCTCTAAGTGTTGATAATAGTTAGGTTTCTCTTGCCAGCATTGTCTATGAGATTTAGGTATATTAGAATCCCTAACATATAACAAGAAGACCTCTGGGAATGTTGTTTCATCATTGTCTAGACCAGTTATAAGCTGGCTTCACAGAGTCCCAAAGTCTGGATAAAGCCAGGGGAGTACTCCTACTTCTATTTTAACTTACCCAACTGGGGTCTTCAACAAGACCTGGCTGGTTGGGTATTGTCACTGGTTTCTGTGAATACAGGTGAGGGCCACCATATTCTCATAGTCAATCTGTATTCTCTTGACCAATTCCCTCCGAATGAGAATTTTTACGCTTCTTGAGTCCACCAAGGCCTGAGTTGGGAAGCCAACCAACTCCACTGGAACCAGAAAAGTTGAAAAACCCTAGCAGTGAATGTCCACAAAATTGCAGAAATGTGGGTTTATCAGATTGACACCTATAGATTTAACCCCATGCAGTGACAGTCAAGGGCAAAGTGACCCCTCTTTTTACAGTTAAAGCAGAGTGGCAGGCCACAATTTGGAATCATGCTTGTCCTGTTCTTTTGGGACTATTGTGGGCAGTTGTGATTGTTTTGGCATTGACTGGACCTGGTAAAAGGTATTAGCTACTTCTAGGACAGTCTCCAGGATGATCTTTGGGTACCGATATATATCCATTTTTGCATAGACCAGTCCAACCCATCCAGGAATTGCTCTAAGAGGACTAGTTTGGATACTGCAATGCTGGTCTTCGCCTGTGACTGCAGCCATTTCCAACTGATATCTTTTAGATGATAGAAAAGGCTTCATTGATTGGAGAACCCCTGGGCTGGAGGGTTCCCCAATGGAACTGTTGCCAATATACTTCTGGAGTGCACTCAGGCCTTTCAAGGATGGAGTCCTTAACCTCTGTATAGCTGGCTGTTCCATCTGAGTTGGCAGCTTGGAAGGCAGCCTGGCTGCTACCTATAAGCAGATTGCCTAGGTACTGCATGTGGTTCATGTGGCTTCTGGCTAGCCTGTCAGCTGGGCATTTCTCTCAAAGTTCCTCAAAAAAGAGTTTGTATCTTCTCCTGTCAGAGACAGTGGCGGTGGATGGGTTGTGGCATCTTGCTCAGCTTATGCTAACTGGTCAGTGACAGATGCTGCTGATTGAATTATTCCTATAGCATCTTCTACTGGGTGTATTGGTTTGTACCACTGTCTGTAGTTGCGGTTGTCCCTCTGCAAGGGTCTGTAGTATTTGCTCTATTTTGGCTTAATGTACTTGGTGCTACAGAGGCTTCACTTCTCAGGGGGCACTGCTCTATTCAGAAGAATGGAAAACAAAATCTCTCCCTTTTACCTTGGGGAAGAAAAAAGAAAAACCCTAGCCTGTCCAGCTCTAATTCACTGTAGTTCCCTATTGGTCCAGACAGGGTTATTCCCCCTTAGCCTGCTATATTTAGCACTCGGTTGCCACTACAGAAAGGCCCCAAAAGAAAAAAAAAATTCCCCCGATCTTTCTTTTGGTGTGGGCCTCTGTTCTGGTTGGTGCTTAGAGCAGATAATTCCACTGCTACCACCATATATAAAGCCTTGGGAGCAGCCCATGATTTGGGGGAATGTGCTTGAGTAGAGAGGAGACTGGATTCCGGACGTTCACAAACGTTTATTATTATACACAATGAAACAAGCAGAAAAGACCTGCTTACCCCAGCAATCTTTAAAGAATAGTCACAGCAATCTAATGTATGCAGATTTAGCATATTATATGCTTTCTTCTCCTCTTTGGGGTCTCCCTGTTCCCACCTGGGCCTGCTCTTTTAATTCCCTGCTAAGGGAAATGCCCTAGGGCCAGGATTCCTTTTCAGGCTGTGCCTTAAGGTAGACCAGAACATGTATCTAGAGTTGGTCCCTTAAAGTGTTCTGAGGGTCTCTCTTGTATACTCCTTCATATTTACCAGTCCAGGAAAGCAATGCCCATAAGTTATGAGAGAATCTATATCATCTCTCATTTCTTCATTCAGGGACAAAATTACCTTGGAACTTAGCCTGTATCTGCAGACATATCTGTTTCCAGTAAACTAATAGTTTTGTCCTTGATCAAAATATGCATTGCTTGTATACCCTCTTGATCATGAGGGCTTAAGACAGAGCAGTCATTGCCCTGTTTCTATCATCCCATTTTCTTTCTTCTCCAATTCTTGAATTAACCTGCAAGAGGCATACAAGCAACATGCAATCAAATTTAAGATCAAAATGCATGCATAAATCTGGGTCTTATGTATATAAATGGCTCTACTATCATATCCCTGGGCTCTATGTGTATAAAACAATGTGCGTAACTTGGTTTGTCGTATACTTTTACGTGTAACGCAGAGAGGTGTTCAGGGGAAGGAGAGGGTAGATTTGGAGCAGAGTCAGCACTTTCACACACTTTTTGATTTTAAAATCTTTGCACATAAGTTATCATGCACAAGTTGTATTCTGCTTGGAGCAGGTGTAACTTTGCACAAGGTAATTTGTGCACGTACTTTCTCAATTACTCAATGGTTTTCTGAGTGAATTTATGTGCATAAGTTCACTTTGATAATTCTCAGTTAAGTCTGCATGTAAAATGTGCATGCAGACTTTACTGCTATGTGGGCTGTTTGAAACTTCCCCTCCCTGTGTGGAATAAATCCCACACAAGCTTCATCTTGAAAGTTTTTGAGAATAAGTGAATGTTACAGAAGAAAAGTATTTCAAAAATAGTAGTTTTACTTTTCACACATTCTTAGCTGTAAAAGTGAATGTGTCCTGGCTTGCATTCTCAAACAACAACCATGAACATTTGTGAGTTTAAAGTCCCCTTAGATCCTGACCAACATGAATTTTTTTCTGAAATGATGCTTTTGAAGCAATTTTCCAAATATTTTCAAATAAGCAAAATTATCCATATTCCTCATATTTGCCCCACAAGTGAAACTATTGATATAGCTCCTTCTGAATGAAAGAATGCCAATCTCTGAAGTGAAGTGCTATTTTAAGTGAAAGGTTCTTTTTAAGAGAAAGCACGCCTACAGTGTACTGTGCAATATTACAAGAGTACATACAAGCAGTAATACCCTCCACCATGAAGACGTTTTTTCAAAGTCATTAGTATTATTTAAGCTGTTCTCATATATTTCCCAGGTATCTCAACACAGAGGGTTTAATCAAAAATTTCCCTATCTACTTGATCAGACAACACATACAGAGAAAATATAGGCTTTACAACATAATTTTTATACGTTTATTCAGACAACATGTGCATAATAAACATCTATCTAAACAATTAAAATCTAACTATCTCACACATATCTCACACATACTACATTCATACCATTTAAAAACAAATAGCACTCATCAATGTTTATAAATATTATTACTCCTAATTATTCTTTACATTCAATTTCTATGATAACACCATAGAACAATAATAAGAAGAGCGGATTACTTTATTATATGGTATGAAAATAAAACTATAAAGGAGAGAAGATCGTTCTATGATATGCTGAGAAGAATATAAAGAAGCAAGAAAGAGCAATATATATAAACAAAGTGTTTATGCACATGTCTGAATAAACGCATAAAAATTGGGTTGTAAAGCCTATATTTTCTCTGTATATGTTATCTCACATATTTCCCAGCATTCCTAGGGTGAAGCCATGTTCTGAATCATATCACAAATTACCTTATGGATTTTTATTGGTTTATACAGTTATGATATCATTTGTGACATCATAGACCAGCATTGATCAATAAAACTGAAGGAGTGAGAAGTAATTTCAGACTGTCTTGATGGGCATGGTTGCTTCCCAAGATTCAGTGCTGCTGCAAGGGAAGCATGTAAAAAATTTTGAAGATAATGACTTAATGGTAATGATAATGGCAATGATATATATTTACATGTGATTTTGAAATACAGTATATTGAGAAGATAGCGTTTCCTTTTAAGTCTATACTTTGCATAGATTGTTATGGTTAAGTCAGTCATCAATAAAGCAAGGGTCTTCTTAACAACAAAACATCCTTACCAGGCCTATATTTGCCAATAAGCACATTAGGCCTATCCCTAGGACGGCAAAATTCTGGGAGGGGCAGCAGGCCAGCTGAAGATTTACTGCCTCGCAGCTGTGCTCTATCTCACTCAGCAGAGAACAGGAGGGAAGGAATGAGGCTGGAAGGGACAGAGCAAAGAAAAACTGCTCTACTTTCTGCTTATTTGGGCAGATGCATTACCATATGCCGCAGGCAGCGCACAGCTGAACGCATGATTGGACGTGTGTCCAGAACCTCTGATGCAAAACGGGGGTTAGTGTGTCCAAAACGCGTGTAGATAATAGCACTCATCACATGTAAATTCATGTTGATGAGGCTATTAGCTATTCCCCCTTGATGCAAAAAAAAAAAAAAAAAAAGCGTACCTGACATGCACCTTTTTTCTCTCCAAAATGAACACCTGCCCCTGTACAGGCGATAATTTTTAAGGAGCCCAAAAAGTGTACGGAAAAGCAGAAAATGCTGCTTTTGTATACTTCCTCTGACTTAATATCATGGTGATATTAAGTTGGAGGAACTGAAAAATTAGAATTGTCCAAAAACAATTTTTTTTAAATAAAGCGTGCCAGCGGTTAGGTTAGGAAAAGGGATGCTGTGTACAGGTTAGGAAAATGGACATTTGTAAACTTGATCGTCCTAACCGGCTGACCCTCCTCAGCACCTGCTGCTGAGGAGGTACTAGGGGTGCACAATTTCCCCTAGTGCCTCCTTTTTCCCACGGCAGCCCATTTGCATATTGCATTGGGCACCTTGAAGAGGTCGATCAGAGCATGTTAAGAGAGCAGGCGCTCAATCATGAGCACCCGTTTTCCGCGCGCCGATATTGCATCAGCCTGATTGTCCCTCGTTCAGGGGAAGGAGTGGGGCAACAGCACCCCTAGTGCCTAGGGGTGGCAAAATACTAAGGGCAGATTTTTAAACCTACCCGCATGGCCTACATTTGTGCACACTAACCGGCGCGCACACCTTGTGCGTGCTGAGCCCTAGGGGAGCCCTGATGGCTTTCCCCATTCCCTCGGCATCCCCCACCTTCCCCTCCCTTCCCCTATCTAACCTGCCCCCCCAGCCCTGCCTAAATCCCCCCTACCTTTATTTTGTAAGTTACGCCTGCTGGCCGGCTGCCGGCGTGCGATTCCCCTGGCACGGCTGCTGTGCCGGAGACCTCGGTCCTGCCCCTACCCTGCCCCTGCCCCTGCCCTGCCCCTTTCACAAAGCCCCGGGACATACGCTCGTCCCAGAGCTTTGCGTGCGTCGCCGGGCCTATGCAAAATAGGCTCGGCGCTCGTAACCCTTTTAAAATCCGCCCCTCAATCCGTCATTGATCCTCACACCTGCTTCATGACATACTTACTAACTAATATAATCCTTAAGCCACTGGTAGGATGTGCAGAATGAACTGATAGTTAAGGGAGTGGAGAAAGAAAGAGATGTTAGAACTAGCAAAATGAAGACTCAGAGGGACTGGCTTCTCTATACGTCAATTAAATTAAATTAGCAGAAGAATATAGTTTTCCATTCATTGCAGTAAATTGGTTTGATCTTTTATCATGAGGTAGTGGGGGTGGGGGGATTGTTCAGCTTTCAAAGTTTATTTGATGTAACAAAAGAATTTTTTAAATAACTTCAATGAAGCACTCACTGCCAAGAATCTGTATCTGAGTTGTCAATATGTGTGTGCTGGTGCACTAACATGGAAAAGTATTTACCTGTCTTGTTACAAAATTATCTCATTCATTTTTATTCTGAAAGCTCTTTCAATTGTGTTTTTTGGTTTTTATTTTGTCACAGTAAAACTATCCAAAATATGCCAGATTTAGAGTTGTGGATGTTTTACAAAAAGTATGCTTTCAGAATTTGCAAATATAGGTTGGCAATTATCCCATCATGTGCCGCAGCTCTCCAGCTTTTCAAGCCCCTGTCGTGCAGGTCACATCAGCATTGGGGGGGGGGGGGGATGTAGTATCCTTGGCAGATCCTTACAGGCCTCCAAGATCCAGGCAAGATTGGCAATTATCCCCTCTCTGTCCACAATGTCTATTTTGAGATGAAGCAACCAGAACTACACACCATACTCAAGGTGTAGTCACACCAGGCATTATGATATTCTCATTTTTTTTTTTCTTTTCCAAATAATTCTTAACATTCTATTTTCCTTTTTGACCACCACTGCACATTGAGCACAAGGACTCTGTGGTTCTTTACCTTGGTGGTGACTCCTAACACAGAACCCAGCATCATGTACCTGTAGTTGGGATTATTTCTCTCTACATACACTACTTTGCATTTGCCCACATTACATTGCATTTTCCATTTAGATGTCCAATCTAAAAGTCCTTCTGCAGTTTTCTGCTGTTTTAACGATTCAAAATAATTTTCTGTCATCTGCATTTGTGGTCATGTCACTCATTGTTCCCTTCTCTAGATCATTTATGAATATGCTAAATAGCACAGGTCTCAATTCAGACCACTGTCCATTTAGAAAAATGACCATTTAGTCCTACCCTATGTTTCCTGTCATTTATTCAGTTACCAATCCACAATAGGACATCACCTCCAATTCCATGACCTCCCAATTTCCTGAGGAGTCTCTCATGATAGACTTGGTCAAATGCCTTCTGAAAATCTGTCCACTGTGCGTACTACCCGATTCTTCAACCTAAATAAGGTAACCACTTGTCTCCTCCCCTTCTAAACAATTTTTTGACCAGTGAATATGTTATTGGACCCAAGCATCTTACACCAGCATATTTTCCTATAATAATCTGGATGACTCCAACCTTGCTGTCGATACTGCCACTAATTCTCCCACCCACATGGCACAAAAAAACAAAAAAACAAATACAAATACCACCATGAACAAAACTGCCTCATATGCAGACCAAAACACAAAAGGCAAAAGCCTTACCATAATGACCAATTCTCTGTATGTCATGGGCCTCCACACTGCTTTTCCTTTCCCAACCAGAAAGCATGTTCTTCATCGGAAAACACCTTCTGGAAACAAAAGCTCAGCCACCTGCAACCATACTATCACCAACATAAACCCAGCTTTCTTTGCCTGCACAATGTACTTCATAATCACCACAGTTGCCAATGGACCGCCCCTCCAACCATATTTCTGCAAAAATCCAGAGACCTCACCTCTGCCCTTCATGAAGGCCAGCCACGTAGCAGAAGAGAGTGATACCTGAATCAAGTCCATGCCTTGCTATTCCAAAATATCATACATACTCTTGAAATGACTCTCTGAACTCAACCACCCAAGGTGCCAATCTTCAGAACACGTCCCACTTTGAATGCCGTGATATTCCATCTCAAACATAACAACACAAAATTCAACAGAATGGACTCTTTTTACACTTGGCAGACTGGCTACTAATAACCGTGACAACTCTTTTGTTGGTGCACCAAAACAAAACCACCTTCTCGCTCCTTCTTCTTCCCCAAATTGCTAATACCATGACAAATGGATATAGCTCCAAGAAGATGATGTTCCTTGTTATGCTTAGACAAAATCCAGAACACCAGCCAGTGCTCTGCACACCAGGCTCCCCACTAATACAACTCTGCAGCAATTGAGTACAGCTCCAAACTGCTATTGGACACCTTTTCTGCATGCATCACTAACATGCCATTAAACATTCCCCCATTATTGTGGACTGATAGGACATGGAAGATGATACTATTTCTTCTGTTTTTCTTTTTTGCTGAATGATATTATTTTAACTTTCTCAGCATGTTGCACAAAACAAGTATTGTACTTGTATGTAATAAATGAAATTGATATTAATAAGCTAAAAACCATCTTCAAAAAAGGTCTCTCAAATTCCTAACTCCTCCCTAATCCTTCCTGTCACTCTTATAAAATGATACCTATACCTAACTCTGGCTGTCATTGCTAAAATCACCTAATAATTGCCATTACCATAGGTATAATCCGACATGCAAAATTCAGAGACTCAATAAGAGACTGCTTCTGTTTCAATGTAACTTTCCTTGCTGCTCTTACAACCTGGACCAGCTTACACAAAGTTTCTGCACTTTCTCTTCAGTTAACCTGGATACTATAGTCTCCAATTCTCATTTCTATCCCTGAAAATATATCTCAACACAGGTCCCTCTTTTCCTATACAGTTAGTATACCCAGGCCTGAATTTAGGCCTAGACAACATAGGCAAATGCTTAAGGTGCCACATTTTGAAGGCCAAATATCCAGACTTAAGAGGAGCCTGTTTCTGCTTGCTTTAGGTCAGGGATGGCTATCTCCAGTAATCCTGAACTGCAAACAGGCCTGTTTTTCAGGATGTCCACAATGATTATGCATGAGATATATATATACATACAATGGAAGCAATACATACAGATCTCTCTCATGCATATTTATAGTGAATATCCTGAAAACCAGGCCTGTTTGTGGCTCTTGAGGACCAGAGTTGGCCACTCTTGCTTTAGGGCTATGTGCCTCAGAGTTTCAGAGGGGATGCTGCTGTGGCACTTTGCCTATGGGCTGGAATATCTTGAATCTGGCCCTGGGCATACTGAAAAGATTCTTCACCTCCAGAAATTACTCCAATAATTCCTCACATGTACTTACATACTCAGGATCCACAGAAAGAAAGTCATTCAAATAACAGTATGTTATAAAAATGCTGGCAGAGAACCGTTACTCAATGAATAAAGGTGCTGAAGAAGAGCAAGAGATGGAGCACCCCATTGAGAGGCACCAATTCACATACTACTGACCAGCAACCAAGAAACCCAACAATAGAAAACTCTCTGGGTGTATTGGTAACAAATTGCTGACTCAATATCCACATTAACTAACAACACTTCCCTACCAGGTCTTCTAACTAGTACTACCACATCCTCAGAAGAAGCGCAGCAAACTGAACACAGCTCCTATGGCATAAAGACCCAATCAGCTGCTTGGAAAGGACAAATTCAAAATCATTCTGTGCTTGTATGCTTCCAACCTTTGCACCAATAGCAGGGAAAACAAATGCAAGTCCATAAATGGAGAGTCTCAAAAAAGGCAAAAAAATCAAATTGCTCAGAGATCTCACACTATGAAAATCTTGCCACCACTGTATTGTGTTACTGTATCAAATTGAACCAAGCACAAAATAACTTGAATAAAGGGCTTTCAAAAGAGCGGCCAAGGAGTGATTCACATAACTTTAGCTTTTCTCCTATTACTGTGATAGAGCTGCCACATTTTTTCATTATTGGTCCTACTCATTTTTAAATAAAGGCACTAAAGAAGGTAGTCTATATTCTCAGTTCACAATTGATATCTAAAACGTGTTTATTAATTAATCACTTCCTGAAATCTAAACACTCTCTATTTTATTCATATAATTTAATATAACAGAATTATATCATTTCCCTAATGGGTTAGCCATGACCTAATACCTTAAACACCCAAACATACAACTAAAGACACCACAAAACACACAACCCTAAAGACAACAACATACATCACACATAATAAAATGCCCATAACATTCAACAAATCTAAACGTTCTCAATCGAATGACCCGCCACCTCCCAGTGTCCAACCAAAGGGGCTACCTGTCTATTGCATCGAATGCAGCTAATGTGCTCTTGAATGTGAATCTTCAATTTACGGGATATCTTACCAATGTAACATAAATCACAGGGACACCAAATCAAATAGATCACTCCACAAGAGTCACAAGCAGTGTTGGACCGTAAAGTAAAAGCTAATGGACACACACTACACTTCCCACAGGGAGAATGAGCTACATCAGTCATTTCAGGATATTCCAGTGTTTGCTTTTTCTAGGGTGCCAAACTATTACGGTGGAGTATGGCTGGAAGGATCATCTCCACAGTGGAGAAGACAGTGAGAGCACCCTTTAAGTTTTGTTTATTCCCTGCACAAGGGCTTGGAAAACCTCTTTAAGTTTTATCTATTCCCTGCACAAGTGCTTGGAAATGGACATTGGGAATACAAGAGTAATAGAATTCTGTGTTGTATAACATTGTTACGATCAGGACACTCTGGAAGTTGGCCCTTACAGCAGGAGCAGCTTGTGTTAAATCGGTCTACTCCTTCAACAAATATGATGGTGCTAAAGATGGATCTTTGAATTTCAAGAAGACTGTTTGATACATGGAGTATTATTGGACTCTTGAAATTGATCAGTCTGAATGGGCTTTGTTCCGGGGTGTTGTGAATTAGCAAAAGTAGACGGGTGCTTTAAGGATAAGTGAGAACGTTTAGATTTGTTGAATATTATGGGCGATGTATATTGATGTATTTAGGGTTGTATGTTTCGTGGTGTCTTTAGTTGTATGTTTGAGTGTTTAGGGTATTAGGTCGTGGTTAACCCATTAGGGAAATTATATAATTCTGTTATATGAAATTCTATGAGAAAAATAGAGCGTGTTTAGATTTCAGGAATCGATGAATTAATAAACATGTTTTAGATATCAGTTGTGAGCTGAGAATATAGACTGTTTTCTTTGGCTTCTTTATTTGCCTGGTGCTATAGACAGTCTCAAGCGGTGTTAGGTGTTTTTTTGTGATTTACACCTACTAATTTTTATCCAAGTGTTTTTATATATATATATATAAAAATATTAAAAAATGAAAGAAGACACTTAGCTTAGTAATCTTGGCAACTCCATTAACTCCATTGCTTTTTTTCATTGTACAATGTACAAAACCATGCTTTCTTCATGGTGCAACATTCACAAAAAATCTTAACACGGACTGTGTTTTGGACTCATTCCTATCTCAGGGGATGATGATGAGCTTGATAAAGAAGAAATAAAGGATGATGAATGTCTCACCTAAGACTGCTTCCTCTTGACTTCCTCAGACTTTCTCTCTCCCATGTGCTCATCCTCCTGTGATGTCTTAGCCATAGTGTTACTCTCCATGTCTTGGTCCAAACTGCCACCAAGGTCTCTCTCCATCTTGTCCTAGAGACATCTTTTTCCCTTCAGGCATTCCACCAAGATGTTATTGATTGGCCTATCTTGTGCCACACCACTTCACCCTCTATGTTCCCTAATTGCAGCCCTCTCGAACCCTCCCGACCTCTCTCCAGAACCCCAACCCCACCCCGACTCCACATTCCCCAAACAGGTACTTCTCAACATGTGGTCTTGCCTCCTCACCACCCCTTTCTTCCATGGGGCAAAACTTGGCCAGTCATCTCATTCACATGCAAACCTTTTCTCCTATGCCATGCTCCTCTGTAGCCTCTGTCCAAATTGCTTATCCCCCTGCTGCCGCAAACGGAAACAGCTCATCCTTCAATTGCAATATCACCTGATCTGCCACCGCTGGATCTCCCTGATTCAGATTTCTCCCTAATTTTGCTCATTTAGATGTCCCTGTCATTTTTACCACCATAAGATAAGCAGCAGGAAAAACTGTGACAACAGTACTGAGACAACATGCCAAAGGAAAATGTGAAAGACGGGGGGGAGGGGGTCCTCAGTCAACTATTTGAAAAGGGACAAGAACCCTGCCTTGATCCAACTATCCACACGGGGCTTCACCAATGTTGCTTAGACCTCTGATTGTAAACCCCTGGAATAACATGAGGGAAAAGAGAAGGGGGGAGAGCAAGCATAAAGAAGTCACCAGGGCATCCAATGCTCCACCAACCCTTCCCCACCACCAACAAACCAACAAAGAGAACAGGGTCCCTCTACTTTGGGACATGAATGGGGAGGTTGAGCCAAGTCCATTGCCATGTTAATGACGGAAGGCTGGTACTGCATGTTCCCAGCCTCTTACTTCTTTTGATTTTACATATTTTTGTGTGTGTTTGTCTCTTGCTTCCTACATGTTTCTTATCTTGGGTTGTTTTGGAGCACAGGGAATTACACATACCTACATTTGAAAGCTTTTAAGGGAGAAATATCATCTACTCAGATAGTGAGCTTGCATGTTGTAGGAGGCAGTCGCAACATAACTAGGCAATTGCACTAAAAATATTTTCCATTTTCAAGACTCTTTTTTGCAGCACTTTAATATACAACGTGGCTCACAGGAAAGCCAATGTGTTCAGCAGTGACATCATTGTTGATAGGAATGGGGAAGACAATTTTTCAAAGATTTTCAAGCAGGAAGTAGACTTGTTTACTTGTTTAAAACAGAGCTTTGAAAATTGCCTCCACACCCCTGTGTACGCATGCTACATCCATAATCAAAGGAGTGGGAGCCAGGGGTGGGGTTAGGATGAGGAAATTAAAGCACATGCCGGATTTTTATTTAGCACAAATGCTTTGCACTTGTGAGTGAGCTTCCCCTTTGATAACTGGGGAGGGGGCTTTTTTTTTTTTTTAAATAATCCATGTAATTTTGAACTATGCACATGTTTTTAATGCTTGCACTTTATGCACGTGTTCAGAGAAACAACCCATGTTGTTTCTTTTTTAGAAATTAGCACGTGAAGAACGTACGCGATAATATCCGCGTGCTTTGCATTTGCTGCTTGTGCAGGCAGCGGACAAGAAAGCAAAGCAGCATGTGTGCTTCTGGAAATCAGATGACTGTCCCCTCATCTAAATATATCCGTAGGAAAGCTTTTCCCACCCTGTGGCTAAAGGTATGCCTGCTATGGAACCTGCACATCTTTTTTGGTTGCATGTGAGGAAGGCAATTCTCAGCCAGGTCATTTTACCCAGGTTAATGCTTTTGAATATTGCCCTCCTAGTTCTGCAGGCATTTTCAGTTTGGTCCTGATTTTTTTTTCCCCCCCCTCAATATTGTCTCTGGCTAAAAATGGTACATACTTTCTGGCCGATGCAATAAATATGCGGTGAAAGTGGGCACTGAACACTCGGCGCCTGCTTTCCTATCACGCCCCCAGGCATTCTTTCTGGGGGCACCATGCAATATTTAAATTAGGGGTCGCATTATCAAGGAGGCGCTAGGGGTTGCTTGCACGCCCCTAGCACCTCCTTGATAATGGGAGCCTGCGAGCACTGGCCGTCCGCCGGCTAGGAGAACTGATACCGAATTTATTGGCGTCGGTTCCCTAAATGGCGCACAGCCAGGGGTTCAAGAAATGGACACTTGTCAACTGAGTGTCCGTTTCCTGCATCCAACTGCCAGTGCTACCTAATCCCCTTATTGCATAAGGGGATTAGGTAGCGCCTATACAACCCGCGTCCAACTGCGGGTTATACAGTGAGCACAGCTGAGCGCACTATATTGCATCGGCCCCTTTGTGAAAATTGCAGATTTCTCACAGAATTTCTCGCAAACTTAAATCTGCAAGTTTTGTATATCTCCAAAATTAATTGTGTAGAAACAGTGGAAACTATCTACATTTTCTGGCAAATATGGAGAACTATAGCTTCATTATGATAGAATACAGTAGATTTATTTGATCACACTAATATTCCACCTTTTCCAATTACATGTGCAAAGGGAATTATGTAATACAATTGTTACAGTTAAAAACTGGCACTTTGGTTGTGTATGGACAGGCACATATCTATATAAATAAAAATGTAAATGTTCGTTTGTTCAAAATCTTAAATCTCCGAAAGTTCTTAACCGATTGCTTTGAAATTTTGACACAACCTTGCATTCAAATACACACATTTTTTTATATACCTATATTATATAGATGTTACACCTGTGACAGGTAAAAACATGCTATTTTGGAAAAACAGCGCTATCTGTTGGACGTAAAAGCAACACACGCTATCTACAATATAAATGGGCTCTGACCGACAGACCGCAAATGCACAGTACAGAGCAGTTCTACCGCGCATGTGCGAACCATAGAGCTCTGCGCTGCGTGCTGGGTGTCACAGAGTGGAGGAGGAAAGGGCAGACGAGTCGCCGCTCTGAGAAACGGCTCAGCCCTTTCCTCCACCGCTGGGGAAGGGGGGAGGGAGTAGGGACTGCCGGACAGTTACACACAGGAGGAGGAAAGGGTAGAAGAGTCGCTGAGCCAGTCCGTCCACCACCGGGGAAGCGGGGGAGAGAGTTGGCCGGAGCAGAGCAAATGCAGTAGACAGTGGCTGTGAAGAGATCACAAGCAGCTGCAGCCTGCAGCATATTAGAAACGTGCACTTTCTCTTTTCTTTCTTTTCCATTTAACCAGACTGAGCCACAGCAATGCGTGGCCGGGTACAGCTAGTTAATTAATATTAAAAAAAAAAAAAATAAATAGAAAAATAATGTATGATGGAATTGACCATTCAATATAGAATGAACCAAAAGTTATTTCCAGAAACATTTTGACATTTAAAAGCTACAGTTAGGCCTTGCATTTACCACACTTAAAACACTTAAAGTTTTGTATGATTTAGACTGTAATTGACACAGCCTTTGTGATTCTCGTAGCTTCCTAGAGATGGATGATTAATGACAAGTACATACCCTGCTTCTAGGATAAAAGACATGGCGTTCTCACAGTGCAGTGCTTCAAATGCCATAAATATAGCCACACGCTAACAGAAGAAAACCCAGAAAAGCATTTATTACAAATGCTGTGTTCTTCAACGCATCTGTAGAATTAAGTATTTTTGTCAATTATTTAGTAAGTGTCTAGCTTGCCAGTGTTAGAGGAGAAAATTACAGGGTGGCTCCTAAATTATTAAACAATATCTCAAAGGCATTGACAGATCAAATAGCCAGATATTGACCAAAGTCATTCTGCCATGGACACATTCTTACGGCTTCCCCTTTTTTTTTTTTTTTATCTGAGCGTGTGAGATTGCAGAAAAGAAAAAGTTCATTAACTCTTGAGAACTGTGTATGCAAGCAAAGGTTAGGCGGATACACTTAAAATAAATGTTACTGTACATGACAGCATGTAGGATTCACAAATTAGCCATCTAAAGAAAGCGTTCAGAAGTATTTCTAGGAGAAACTTGATCATGGAAAGGGGCAATATTTCTGTTGTATCTCTGATTTTGCTCCTCTATTAAACATTCTAGGAATAGGTTTGGTATGTCTCGAGCATTTTTAGAAGTATTTTTGGCAGACTTGAAAGCTTTCTAGTCCAGGATTAACCTGCAATTAAAGAAGTTAATGACAATTTTAATTTACTAGTGGAGAAGGACATTTGCGAAGGTATTTCCCCTTTGAGCATAGTTTTATAAGTGGCATATAAATAGAATAAAACAAAATATATACATTTGCTCTGGTAAAAAAGCACAACTGAAATTGCTGTCCTCAAATGTGGCTAAAAGAACGCATGGGTTATATAATGGGGGTACATTTGGCTTCCTAAATAAAATCCCTGGAAGTGACTTTATGTAGGGGAGGAGAAAACTATGCATGTACTGTACATTTGATTTTCAGATGTACGTGTTCTATTTTGGTCCCTCATCCTTACCCCATGCTGCCTGAACAAACAGCAAGAGCTCAATGTGTGAATATTTTCAATTTACATATTTTTGCATTTACTAATTTTCAAAGATAAAAACAGGTAATTTCTCTTTGTAAGTGTTATGGCTTTAAGGTGTTTGGGTGGCAGTAGTGAGCGGGTTCTGAAGTAGCAGTCCAGGGACCCTCAGCAGAGGGACCCTTCTCACCAAGTTGATACAGGGAAGATCCGGTGTAGAGTTCCCAGCACGGCAAAGCTGTAGATGAGATAGACTGAGAGTGATTACTCACTAGATGCTAGCTGTATGTAGAAGGTTCCCACCAGGTAGAAGTAGATAGTTCCAGGCACCGAGGCAGGGAGAGCAGGCCCTCGAGGAGCGAGTACCTGATCCCAGTAAGGCACCTGAAAGAAGAAGGAAGGGTCCCCGAGGAGCAGGTACCCAGGTTAGTAGTTACCCCGAAGGGCAGAGAGAAAGCTTCCAGCAGGTGCCCATATGCAGCAGAGCAGCGCAGACCAGACAAAGCCAATCCGAAATCTGGTCTTTCCAGTCTTTGCTAACTTGATTAGCTAGCAACTGAGGGCAGGCTAAATTCCTGGATTTTGTGACATCACTTGAGGGGCCTCCTGTAGGCTTTGCTGCACAGCTGCTCCCAACGGTGATAAGAGGAAAGCATAAGCAAGAGTAGGGAGTTGGAGAGCAGGGACAGGGCTGGGAAGAAAGTTGAGGACAGGCTGATTTGGAGAGGGAGTGGTGGGCCTGAGGCTGTGGGGAGGAAGGTGTAGATACTAGGGGGAAGGATGCATTGCTGGTAGCTGGGGGAATGTGAGTATTAGTACTGGTTACTGGTGGAAGGCGAGGGATGTCAGTATTGTTTTGTAGTATATTCATGAAAGGGAAATATATATATTTTATTCAGCTGGAAAAGGTTCCCAGCAATGGTACCTGTGCCAGTAAAAATACCAATAAATACCAATTTTTTGTACCCTTGAAGAACCACCAATTATATGGAAAATAAACACCTATATCAGGGCTTCCCAAACCTGTCCTGGGGACCCCACAGCCAGTTGGGTTTTCAGGATATCCACAATGAATATGTATGAGATACATTTGCATATACCGAGTCTCCATGATATGCAGATTTATCTCACACATATTCATTGAGGATATCTTGAAAACTTGACTGGCTGTGGCGTCGCCAGGACAGGTTTGGGAAGCTCTGACCTACATTTACAATTTATAAACACTTAAAAATAGAAGCCTTGGTCATAATCCATCAATTTTTCTTTTTACCTTGGTTTCCCATTAACAGCAAACAATAGGGGTGACCAATGCTGGTCCCCCAAGAGCCACAAACAGGACTGGTTTTCAGGATACCCTTAATGAATGTACATGGAATATTTTTGCATATCATGAAGGCAGAACATGCAAATTTATCATGAATATTAATTGAGGATATCTCAAAAAACAGACCTGTTTGCAGCTTTTGAAGACTGGAGTTAGCCATCCCATGGCATATAATATTATTTGTCCCTGGTTACAAGCTCAGAAACTGACTCAATGCCAAAGGACTGAACAGTTATCTTAGCATCTCAGAGAGAAATGCTTCTAGAGTTATGCATTTCCAAAGTACATTAGAGTCATAGCTAGAGTTTGCTTGAAGTGTAGAATATAATTCTTAAAAACATAAAAACATAAGAAATTGCCATCCTGGGTCAGACCAAGTGTCCATCAAGCCCAGCATCCTGTTTCCAACAGAGGCCAAACCAGGCCACAAGAACCTGGCAAGTACCCAAACACTAAGCAGATCCCATGCTACTGATGCAATTAATAGCAGTGGCTATTCCCTAAGTAAACTTGATTAATAGCAGTTAATGGACTTCTCCTCCAATAACTTATCCAAACCTTTTTTGAACCCAGCTACCCTAACTGCACTAAGCACATCCTCTGGCAACAAATTCCAGAGCTTAATTGTGCGTTGAGTGAAAAAGAATTTTCTCCGATTAGTTGTAAATGTGCTACTTGCTAACTTCATGGAATGCCCCCTAATCCTTCTATTATCCAAAAGTGTAAATAACTCTGTAACATCCCTATCATATGATTCACCCCTCCCCCCATGTCATTGTCATCTTCTTCCTGCTTCCCAGATGTGGGAAGTCTGCTGGAAGGTCACCATCAGAACCACTGCTAATCTTCTTCAGCTTAATTGTGCGTTGAGTGAAAAAGAATTTTCTCCAATTAGTCTTAATTGTGCTACTTTCTAACTTCATGGAGTGCCTCCCTAGTCCTTCTATTATCTTAAATTTAAATAACCGATTCATATCTACTCTTTTAAGATGTCTCATGATTTTAAAGACCTCTATCATATCCCCCTCAGCCATCTCTTCTCCAAGCTGAACAGCCCTATCCTCTTCAGCTTTTCATCATAGGGGAGTTGTTCCATCCCCTTTATCATTTTGGTCGCCCTTCTTTGTACCTTCTCCATCACAACTATATCTTTTTTTAGATGCGGCGACCAGAATTGTTCATAATATTCAAGGTGCGGTCTTCACCATGGAGCAATACAGAGGCATTATGACATTTTCTGTTTTGTTAACATTCCCTTCTTAATAATTCCTCACATTCTGTTTGCTTTTTTGACTGAGCCAATGATTTCAAAGTATTATCCACTATAATGCCTAGATCTTTTTCTTGGGTGGTAGCTCCTAAAATGGAACCTAACATCGTGTAACTACAGCATGGGTTCTTTTTCCCAATATGTAACACCTTGCACTTGTCCACATTAAATTTCATCTGCCATTTGGATGCCCAATCTTCCAATCTCTCAAGGTCCTCCTGCATTGTATCACAATCCACTTGTGATTTAACTACTCTGAATAATTTTGTATCATCTGCAAATCTGATAACCTCACTCATCGTATTCCTTTCCAGATTATTTATAAATATATTGAAAAGCACCAGTCCAAGTACAGATCCCTGAGGCACTCAACTGTTTACCCTTTTCCACTGAGAAAACTGACCATTTAATTGTACTCTCTGTTTCCTGTCTTTTAATCAGTTTGTAATCCATGAAAGGACATCGCCTCCTATCCCATGACTTTTTAGTTTTCTTAGAAGCCTCTCATGAGAGTTTCTCAAATGCCTTCTGAAAATCTAAATACACTATATCTACCAGTTCACCTTTATCCACATGTTTATTAACCCCTTCAAAAAAATGAAGTAGATTTGTGAGACAAGACTTCCCTTGGGTAAATCCATGTTGATTGTGTTCCATTAAACCATGTCTTTCTATATGCTCTGTGATTTTGATCTTTAAATAGTTTACACTATATTTCTGGCACTGAAGTCAGGCTCACTGGTCTTTACTTTCTCGGATGGCCCTTGGAGCCCTTTTTAAATATTGGTGTTACATTGGCTACCTTCCAATCTTCAGGTACAATGGATGATTTTAATGATAGGTTACAAATTTTACTAATAGATATGAAATTTCATTTTTTAGTTCCTTCAGAACCCTAGGATGCGTACCATCCGGTCCAGGTGATTTGCTACTCTTTAGTTTGTCAGTCTGGCCTACTACATCATCCAGGTTCACAGTGATTTGGTTCAGTTCATCTGACTTATCACCCTTGAAAAACATCTCCGGAACTGGTATCTCCCCAACATCCTCATTAGAAAACACAGAAGCAAGGAATGAATTTAGTCTTTCTGCAATGGCCTTATCTTCCCTAAGAGCCCCTTTTATCCCTCAGTCATCTAACAGTCCAACCGATTCCCTCACAGGTTTCTTGCTTTGTATATATTTTAAAAAGGTTTTATTATGAGTTTTTGCCTCTATGGCCAACTTCATTTCAAATTCTCTCTTCTCCTTCTTTTTTGTAGGTTTAGTAATTAAGGGAAAGAAATGAGAGTTGAACTAAAATAGTTAGGGATCTCCTACTAGTTAAGCTATAGAAGCTGTCTTTGTAACTCTGTAGGTAGAGTTCCTAGTTATAGACTCAGTTCACAGAGCCAGCCACATTATATTTAACATGCATTAGAAGCATGATTATTTTTTTTTTAGCTATGTACAGCATAACTGTGAAAATAGAAAAGCAGGGGATGCAACAAAGATATTCCCAGCAGCTAGAATGAATATGAGCTTGGTTTGGCAAGAGTAAAACATAAGAAATCTGAAAAGTAATGGCAGAGAGACAGGATGTATGCTAAACAAAATTGACAGAGTTTGGTCTGATAAGAAAAATAACATTGAGTATCACTAGAATAACTGATAGCAGGATGTGGGAACCCTGCCAGTCTTTCATCTGGCGTTTGGATACAGATCTTAAAGGCAGTGAGGTGGTTGCCCCAAAAGTTTGCCACTTGAGGCAACTGCTTCACCCTGCCTAATTATAGAACTGCCCCTGAGTGTGCCCACAAACAATGACTATCTAGCACAATGAAAGCCCTTCCTTCTTTCCTTCTGTAAAGTTTGAAAGCCGAGAAACTGAAGTGGGTAACTTGGGGAGGGGGGAGAGAGAGGAGAGGAAAGAATGCGCAGTGGTGGTAAATGTGTTACTTTATATGACAAACACATTATGGTGTCATTAATATTGCAAAACCTTTCTGACTGGAATAAAATCTTTGCTTTGTTTTAAGATTGTTAGCATGGCTTATTCTGAGATTTAGAAAACACAGGAGAGTCAGACCTTCCAGACAAATGCATTTACCTTGCTGGAATGCATTTGCAATCACTCTACAGCAAGGGCCTGGAGAATATTTCCAATGTACACTGAACTTCTTTCTTTCTTTTTTTTTTTCTCATATGCTGCCTTGAGAATGAGCCAGGTTTGGGGGGGGGGGGGGGGCCTCGCCACACCCACTCTTTCTGCTCAGAGAGCAGACTGAATGAATGGGTCAATCACCCGACATCTTTCCATCCAATTTCAGGGGGTAGTAGAATGTGTTCATTTTCTGACTAATGGCATGTCATTTCGCTGGAGCCTTTTGGTTGCAAATTATTCTTAGAATCAAAACAGATTTTCCGGGGAGCAATTTTCCATCAGGTATTGATTTTTTTACACTCATGGAGCCTGTACTCCCTAATTTAACCTGACAATGATTCTGCACAATGGGCTGAGAGCACCGCACCTCCTCGCAGGAGGAACTTTTTCCGTCTTTCCTCTTTGCAAAGTAGAAGAGAGAGCAAGGACCCAAACAGCATGGCCAGTCACTAGGGGAGAGTTTTTTGTCGCTGCGCAATGCTTTATCTCTGATTATTTGGAACAAGAGTGGAGAGGTGTTTTAAGTTTAGAGGCAAAAGCCGGTGACCTGACACAAAGAGTGCTGACACTGTGAAATTCTGTTTATAGCCACATTAAAAAAAAAACCAAAAAAAAAAAAACCCCACACAAAAAGAAGCCAGTAATGTGCAACCTGTAATTGCCCACATAGTAGCAGCCGGTGGTTTTAGATGAATGTATTTTATTGTGCAGAGCAGTTTTTTCACCAAAGGATTTTTACATTGGGCACTGAACAACAAATTAGGAGAGCACTGTGCTTTTCAGAGAGCCTTCCTCCTTTATCTTTGTTTATGTCGATACTGCTTGTGCCGTCCAGTTATTTAACTTGTCTACCTTATGGCTAGTACAACAAAGAAAAATATGTCTGTTATTAGAATACAGCTATATATGCATCTTTATCACCATATCTAGCTGTCATTACTACTTATTTATTTATTTAAAATATTTTTATTCCGCCTATAGTGACCATGTCATGCTAGGCGGATTACAAAACGAACGTAAATCAGTAACATAAAACATAAAACACATCCCAAGTCAGCAGACATTACAATTACTAAAAGGACTCAGTCTTACTGTTAGGAATATAATCCTTGAAAAAATCAGTTAGAAATGATGGAGCAACTACTAAACAGTTCTAACACATTGCTAGGCGCATGCACTAAAGGTGCTTACATTTGCAGGACATCTGAGATTGCTGATGGCTTTGTTTCTGGCACCGTATTGCTGGAGGAGTTACTTTGAGCCAGCAACTGAGACTTACGGGACTTAACGCACACACTGACGGTCGCTGACACACACACACACACAGACCGAGACACACACATTTCGGCGGTCACTGATGCACCCAGACTAATTTATTTGAGACATATGCACACACCCCTGGTTGCTGTCTCCCACAGACCAGCACATGCACACCATACACTGGCACTCCGTGACTCCAACAGACTAACACACAGATCTCAAGTTCAACATTTTTTTTTTGTGAAGCTCACACATTTGAACTTCCTCTGTACATGCGTGAACACGCAAAATCTCATGGGTAATGGCTATTTTTTTGGTGTGAAAAATCGGTTTGGTAATATTTACCTAATAATCAATCACTAGTACAAATCAGAACAAGCGAAGAGAACAACCCAGATAGATATAAGTGGTAGAGGGGACTGCCTTTACTAAGCACAATGCATTCATTTTACACATTGCCTGGAATGTAAGGGAGAGGGGGAGCATTTCATTCCCCATGGATAACTTGCAGGCCTGGGGATACTTTTATTCTACTCTTGAGCCTGAAAGCCAATTTTCAAAGGAAAACTCCCACAGAGTCTCCCTTTGAAAATCTGGCAATGAGGCCAGTGCTGCAGGGGATTATTTACCCACTGTACTTTGCAGATGGAAAGTACATGAAGGAAAGGACATACAGGGATTTCAAAATAAAGTCCCTGCAAACCTTAAGGGCCCCCATCCTTACCCCATTCCTGAAGCTGCCACTTTCAGTCATGGCTAAAATTAAGCATAATCTCTAAATACGGAGAGGGGAGGAGCGAGAAGTGGACTAATTTTCAGAAGATATTTTTCCACATGTAAACACTTGTTTGAAATGCTGTGGAAAATGAATATTCTGAACCTGCAGTACCTACTAAGTGTCATTTGGATGGTATTTTGTGTGACATGGAATCCATGGGATATGGTTTCTGGGATTTTTTAAGACAACCTAGGTTAATAGGCTTTGATGAGGTTGCCCCCCCCCTCCCTGTTAAGAGCACTGGGAGGACATGATCAGTGGGGAAGTGGCCTGGGAAGGTATAAATACTGGGTCAAGGAGTTTCAAGATGGCTGCCTGCCATCTTGAAACTCCTTGACCCAGTTTCAAGATGGCACGTCTTGAAACTGGGTCAAGACGTGCCATCTTGACCCACGTCTCAAGAGCTCCCACTGTTTCTTCTTTGGAAACTTTTCTGAAACTGGACTATGCCCCCAAAATGGAAAGGTAAAGTGAGGGTTTTTCCCTCAACACCCTCACTTCCAGCGGGACAGCGTTCGATCACTAAAAGCGTGCAACTTTACCAGAAAGAGGAGAAGCTGATCCCCACTGACGGGACTGGAAAGGAGGCCACCGTTTCGTCGGGGGAACTTTCACTCAGCCCTCCAATGCTAAGGACTCCCCAGGTAATTTCGTCTCTCATACCGCTGGAGACTGCATTGGGAGCCCCAGGATTACAGACCTCGGAGGAGACCATGGAGGGAGCAGTCGCGTGTGTGGAAGCGGATGGTGGAACAGCAAGGTCTGGAGGTGACCTATTTCGAGGTGCAGGTGGAGACTCGGAGATTGAACAGCGTGATAGCAGTAAGACAGTTCCTATTATAAATATAAATGCAGAACTAATGCCTTCAGACCGAGAGAGTCAACCAGAAACTGTGATGCCGACCAAACCGTCTGTGGTCACATTGGACACAATTTGGGAATTAATGGCCCAGCAAAATGTGGCCCTTCAGACCTGCATGGTGCAAATTACCTAAATTTCTACTAGAATGGACATTGTGACACTAAACCACAATAGTAAAATGAATGAACATGGAAATAAGATACAAAGTATGGAGGATCAGCTTAAAGATATTCATAAAATACAGTCCAGTGTGACTCAAGATTGCACCATCCTTAATAGAAAGACTGAGCAGTTGGAAAACCGTCTTAGAAGACTCAAATTAAGACTGTTAAATTTTCCTAAGATTATGGGGTAGATTTTAAAAAGCATTTACTTGAGCAAAACTGGTTTTTGCTCGAGTAAATACACTTTACTCAAGTAAGTGGGCTTTTCAAAATTGCTACAATATATGCCATTGAATTGTCCATAGGATTTACTCAAGTAAGTGCACTTTACTCGAGTAAATAGCTTTTGAAAATTGCTACGATAGTATGTCACATTTACATGCGTAACTCCTTTGAAAATGACCCCCTATAGGAGAGTTATCGAGGGTCACTCTCAGGAAATATATGAGTCAGATTTTATATATTTCCTCTGAAGACATTCCTGCCCTTAACAAGGTGTACTTTTTGCCTTATTCTCGCTTGAGGGATAACAGAAATAATCAATTAGATATTGGGAATTTGACAGAATTTTTAGAAACCTCAAATACTGAGATTGTGGAGAGAGCCACATTGTTAATTTCTTTTATCTATGAAAATGATGTGGGGTTAATTATGAGGAAATATTTTCAGAATATGGGGTCCCACTTTATGGGCCAATTTGTTCAGATCTTCCCTGATCTGGCAAAAGCCACACAGGAGCGCAGGAAAGGTTTCCTAGCACTTAGACAGGAAACGAGAGCATTGGGAGCTAATTACCAACTAAGATACCCGTGCAGATGTATCATTAAATTTAACAACAATACTTATATTTTCCTGATTCCAGAACAGCTAAAGTTGTGGCTTAATTCCCAGAAAAGGGTGGTGAATGTTTCATCACCCTTACTTAGTCCTATAACTTAGCAATATAGTAATGGGTAAAGTTTAGCAGGCTATTGGCATTTTCCTGTATATTTTTCTTCGGAAGGGGCTTCCTGTATTTCTCACTCCGCCCCCAGGTATATTTGTGGACTAATTTAAAAAATGTGTTTTTCTTTGGGATAATTGGTGTAATGATGTTGAAATATCATATTATGGAAAATTACTGAAAATTTCTGTACAAAGATTATAAATGCTTTGTAATTATTTGAAAATGTAATAAAAATAAAATAAAAAAAAAAAAAAAACTGGGTCAAATTGGTGCGAGTTGCCCTTTCTAGGTTGGAGCTTCAGAAGCGAGGGACCTCCAGAATGTGGAATCTTGGAGTAGCAAGCCTGTGGGCTGGTAGGGTCCAGGGATCTCTGCGGTATAGCGTGCGCCCTACAGAAGCTTTTCCCCCTAAGGAAGAGTGTGGAGGTAGAGAGAGGAGAGCAGGAAATTCCTCCCTCAGAGGAAAAAAAGCCTGGAGCATGAGGAGAAGGGCTGACCCACAAGAAGGAGAGTCCAAGGAGGACGGGAATGTGGAGGGAAAACAGGAAAACCTTCATATTGCTGGAGAGACAGGCCCAGGACAGTAGAAGAGAGGTGCCAGAGGTTGAGAGGTTGTGAGTAGATCATGGTTTCAGGTATGAGTGAGGGAGGTATGAGTGGCCATCTTTAAAGATGGCGCCGGCCATCCAGTGCTCCTACCATGTGACAGGGGTCGGCCAATGGCACGGATACCCTGTCACATGGTAAGGGCAAAGGGGCATCGGCGCCATTTTTTTTAGAACAGCTGATGCCTGGGAACGGGAAATCTCTTCCCGAGGCCCCCCTGGATCTCTCCTCTCCCCGAGGCCCCCCTGGATCTCTCCCCGAGGCCCCCCGAGGCCCCCAGGTAATTTTAAAAGGTTTTGGGGGGGTCGGGAGGATGGGGTCGATTTAAAGGGTCGGGTGGTTTTTTTTTTTAGTGGCGCGGGCCTCCCTAAAAAAAAAGGGTCGGAAGGGTGGGGGAGGCTAAGGGGGGTCGATTTAAAGGGTCCGGTGGGTTATTTTTTTTATCGGGCCATTGGCGCCATTTTAATTAGTGGCAGTCAAAATGGCGCCGATGGCCTGAGAGCGGGAGATCGCACCGGGACCCCCCCACTGGACCACCAGGTAATTTAACATTTTGGGGGGGTTCGGGAGAGTAAGGAATTGGTTTTAAAGGGGCGGGGTGGGTTTAGGGGTTGTTTTGCTGTGCCGGTTTTCCCGCCCTCCCCCAAATAATTCCCGTGCCCTATTTAACGATACAATACAAATGCCCCTGACGATAAATCGGGGGCATTTGTATTGTATCGTGCACTCTAACGATTTAGGATGATTTTAAAATTATCTGACGATAATTTTAATCGTTCAAAAATGATTCACATCTCTAGTGATCAAAGGTTCAATATTCTATTAAGGAGTGAACTGGGAGTATGGTAGATTCCAAACTTTGGGGTATCAGATTTTCATAGTGTTTGTTTTATTCTGACTGTGTATTCAATAAACTCAGAGAATTTAGTACAGACTACTTTTCTACTCTTCTAAAATGTACACAAGTGCTGGCTGGGAAATCTAGCAAAATAAAGTTAGAAGTATGGTTAAGTCTATGGGGCCGATGCGAAAAAAAGTGCGGAAAGCGGGCGCTGACAAGTCAGCACCCGCTTTCTTAACACATGCATGGCGCCCACAAGGGAGCGCCATGCTATATTGTAATTAGGGGGTCACATTAGCAAGGAGGCGCTAGGGTTGCTTGCATGACCTTAGCGCCTCCTTGCTAACGCGTCCCCGTGGTTACCGGCAGTCTGCCGGTTATGAACACCGACGCTGATAAAATCGGCGTCGGTTTTCATAACGCAGCCAGCTGTTTATGAAAACTGACGCTGAGCATATCAGGTCAGTCTTCAATGCGGCCGGCTGAGGGTTTTGTTTTTTTTTCAACTTTTAAAAGAAGTACAGAAACGCAGTTTTTTTCTACTTTTCTGTACTTCTTTTCAATGCGCTCAGCTATTAACGCCTGCTCCAGGCAGGCGTTAATAGCTGAGCGATAAATGTGCATCTGAGACGCACATCTATTTTTTTGCATTGGAGTGAATGAGAAATAGCCTCATTCACATGCATTTGCATGTGATGAGCGCTATCCCATTCACTCCATGTCGGATGCGTGTTAAATAGGCGCTAATCCTCCTATTGCATCCGACTGTGGGTTATACAATGCACTCGGCTGAGCGTACTGTATTGCATTGGCCTCTATGTGTGGTGTGATTTTGTTTGTAAAACTTTTCCAGCATTGAGAATTAAGGAGACCAGGATCATGGACGGGAAGATAAGCAATAGGGATGTGCAGGGTCTAAACATTCATTACAGTTTGTTAATTCATTTAATAGATTATAGTCATACATTAGGTTTATTTGAAAAGAAAAAAAATGTTTTTTTTGTTTTGCATTGAAATCAGTGGGGGAAAGCCCATTGATTTCAATGTAAAAGAAAAAATGGGCCTATGCATAGACCTGACACAGAAGCTTCATTGAGGTTCAGGACCACGTCCAATCCCGGGTCCCAGTCAAGGTAGGATCCCATCAAAAAGTCCTGGGCCTGGGCCTAGGCTTAGGCCTGATGTTGCTGCCTGGCTCAAGACCGGGTCTCAGTCAGTGAGACCTAGGCCTGGGTTCAATGCCGTGTCCAGAATAAATATACATAAGATGCATTTGCATGTAATGGAGGTGGTGCATAAAAATACATCTCATGAATATTCTGTAAGGTGGTTCAACTTTTATATTCAGGTCCATGGGCAAAGATTTTGATTAATGGGCAGTCACAGGGGACTTTAGGTGTGCCCCTTTCCCAATGACTGTTTATTTTAACTTTAGAACCATTTAGAACCATTTAGAACCATTAATAATAGCCGGAAAACCCATTAAGGACCAAGTTTTAAAATTGTAGCATTTGACAATGATATTTTGGTACATATATCCAATCCACAAGAATCTCTTAGGGATCTTTTGAGAGTGTTTCTATGTTTTGGATCTTTCTCTTGTTTTAAGCTTCGTATGGATAAGTTGGAGGCTCTAGCCTCGTTTCTCAAGAGTGCAGGCTTTATGGGGCAATGACTTTCCACTTGGATGGGTGCAGACTCTTTTAAGTACCTGGGTATTGTTCTCCCTATGGACTAGCTCTGTGGTGTGACATGAATATTATCCCTTTACTACTGCATATGAAAGATAAGTTTTTACTTTGGAATTCTTTACCATTACCATTGTCTGGAAGGTTAAATCTTTTCAAAATGATGTTGTGGCCTAAATAGCTATATGTGTTGCAGGTTTTGCCCATTTATTTGTAAAAGAGGGATATAAAAATGGGGTATGCTATGCTCTCAAAATTTTTGTGGTGAGAAAAGTGGGCTAAGATGAATATTCGACACCTATTAGGGGGATGGTGGGAAGGAGACTTGGGAAGCCTGAGATTTGAAGAATACAATGTGGCTTGTGTGTTCAGACATTTAAAAGATTGGCTTTTTGACACATCTCATTATACTCCCAGGGTTTGAGAGGAAAATTAGGTCTCTCCTCTTCTGCCATGATATATATTACACGCCACGAATATGAATATCCCCCTGCATATAAGGAGGAATTGGATAGTTATATCCATAAGGAAAGCATGGCGTTATCTCTATCACAAGTTGCATCACTGTTCTAATTAATCTATTTTTCTACCTATACAAGGTAATCAAGACTTTTCCCCCAGAATGCACAATAAGGTTTTTATGCTTGGGCATGAAGGGGAACAAGACATATAGTCCAAGTGGTGGATACTGTGGGGAAGATTATTTCTTATCAGGAGATGGAGGATCAATATGGAATGGCTCTAGGACAATGTTTTGCCTACATTAAGTTGAAACATTATTGGCGGATTTTGTCTAGCACTAATCTCATGGATGACTTAAAGGTTTGGATGGAAGAATGTTTTCAAATTGAGGAACGACAACGCATGAGTATTTCCCTCTTACACAAAGCGACGTTGAAATTACAGGATGCTGTTTCTTATGAATCTTTAGAAGATAAGGGAGAGCAGAGCTTCCGCTTCCTTTAGGGGTGGGCCACATAACTTCATACTTCTTGAGAATACTTGGGTTACTGAGTGGTGCTAACTTAAGAGAGACACAATTAAAATTTTTTTGGTGGGCATATATGTCCCCCTCTCAGCTAATTAAGATTTTTATATTGCAATCAAAGCTGTGTTGCAAATGTATGTCTGCTAGAGGTACTTTGGGACACTATTTTTGGGCCTGTCCTATTGTCCAAGGTATTGGGACAAGATAAGGTACTATTTGCAGCAGATACTTTCTTGCTCCCTTCCCTTTACTCCAGAGGGTATGTTTGATTGTCCAGAAGCTTTTCTAAATGTAGGTAAGGGAAAGGGTCTTTTTCTTAGGAAAGCTTATCAGTTGGGGAAAAAAAGCCATATTGACAGCGTGGTGTGATAAGGGAGCTCCTGAATACTGGGCATGGAGAAATAGTCTTCATGCACTAATGCAGATGGAAAACATGGACACCACTCGATCATTTAAAATGAAGCTGCACTTGTGGAAGTCTGGGATAACTATTTGGAGCCACTCCCTCCCAGAGGGAGAGGTTTGGTGCTTAATTATCCTTGATAGTATAAAGGATGGCACTCAGTTCTCTTTGGGATCGATCCTATATCGCTCCCCGCAGCACAGAAAGACACCCCCTTCCCTTTTAGGGAAGGAAAGTAGGGGTGGGAGGGGGTGGGGAATGTGGAAGGAGTGAGCGTTCTTTGTGAATCTTAATATCAGGGAAAGTGGATTTCATTGCTTGCGAGATGTTTGCATGCTGGTTTATTGTTACAAAGACATGTTGGGGTTGAGAATTTGTCTTGGACGTGTTTATTTAATCAATGCCTGAGGGATTTGACAAATTCATTGTATTTGAAGAGGGGACTCGATAATGGGTTGTTTTTTTTTTTTGGGGGGGGGGGTGACTATGAGGGGAAGTTCTGTAATAGACTGATTTACGGTTATTTTAAATGGTGGCAGTGTGCCCCAGGGTCTGATTGTAGACATTATATTGGTTCAGTCTGACAAAAACTTTATTAAAAAGATTTAAAGATAAGAATGAACATAGTATAAACAGCTTTAGTGACCCATAGAAAGAAGGTTTTATCATGGGTGTGTGACCCTAATAAACAGTGCATCCATTTTACTGGTTTCTTTTTTTTATTGATGGATTACTAATTAATAGCAAAATTATAAGGGAAATGTATGCATGTTCATATTAAAATATTTCTCAAAGTTATTTATATTAAAAAAGAACAGTTCAACTTAAGTTTGTGGGTTGAACAGTGAATGAGAATTATAGTGCACCCGAGGAACGGAGCTGTACCCAGGCCATAATGAAAAGTAGTTTTAACCGATATTAGCCTTTTAAGCAGCACCAGTGAAAGAGGCAAATCCTCAGACTTTCCACCGAACTATTGACGAAAAAGCACCAGGAGTTAGGGAAGCAAAGTATTCTCACCATTTTTCCTGGCAATGGCTCATCAGAAGCAGGCACACTAAGAGCCACCGAGTTAGTTTCCATTGTTAAATTGTATTTTTGTCTTTCTCCAACAAAGATGCTGCTTCATCAAAATCATAGAAGATCTCAGTTTTAAACCATCTAAAATGACCATGAAATTTGCAGGTTAGAACAGCACTACCTCAGCATCCGGTCTTCTAAAATCTTACAGTAATTTATGGATAATAATCCGAGATAGGATGTGCAGAGCTTTGCAGCAGGAAGTGTGGGGGGGGGGGGGGGGGGGGGGGGGAAGAGGAGAGAGAAATTGTATGTTTTATATTGGCATATTTGCATATGATGTAATTCTATACATCCTGAAGGATGTTAATGGTTAATTCTGAATGTGTTTTATATTATGAAAATTAATAAACACAATTTTCAAAAATACTTTGGTCTATCTCTAGTTTTGAGATCACAACTTAAATGTTCCCTTTTTAGTTTTTAACTTAGAAACAATGAATGGGGTGGGAACACATATGAAATGTCTGAAGGGATTTAAAAGTTTCTTTAAGCCCTTATAAATTATTCTAAAAGAACTTTTATTTGTAAAAGTGTTTGATAGAAGCATTAAATCACTTCAAAATAGCTCTTTTTTTTCATTAAAGAATACTTTGCTCCTTTAGTTACCGCTTTCTCATTTTACAAAGACAGTTCGTAAGAAGACGTCTCCTCTTCCATGCATTATCAGAGAGTTTCTGTACATTAGTATTGTTCTTTATATTAGTTCATGGAAAAGTCAAAGCGCTCCGTTGTAGCAAGTACAAGGAGAATAATGTCATTTAGATTACTCCTTAATTTGTTAACTTTTACAGTACCCAATATACCTTTTGCACTGCTTCAGAGCAGAACTTAAAACGCTTATGTTGTGGGAACCTTCTAGGGGTATGCATAGAAAAATCTTTCGTTTTGGTTTTTTTTCATTTTTGTTGGGTTCATTTCATTTTCTGGTTTTAGTATGTGCTACAATCAAGAACTAAAATAAACTAACATTTTTTATCTTTTTTTTTTGTTTCGAACTAACAGGAAATGAAGCACCAAATGCCAGTGGTATTTTCATGTCATTTTCAAATGACAGCACATCCCTTGGACCTTCTACCTCAGGCTTATCCCATTGTGGTAGATACACTGTCAGGTTCCTTCGATAAGGTCTGACTATGGGTGAATTTTTAAAAAATGCAACAACAAAATAACTCTGTATTCACTGAAATTACTGAACAGCCAGCTAGCATTTGAATATTGACCTCAAAATTGCTAATCTGTTCCTGAAGACTGGAAGGTGGCCAATGTGCTGCCAATTTTTAAAAAGAGCATCAGTGATCCAGGAAACTAGAGATCGGTGAGCCTGTCAGTGCTGAGCAAAATGATAGAAACCATCTTAAAAACAGAATTACTGTCTATATACATACACACGGCTTAATGGAGAAGAGTAACATGATCTTTGCAGGGGGAAGTTTTGTCTTCCTTCTGAAACATCTCACAAATTAAACTTTTTACACTTTTGTGGCCAATTTTGATTTTGGGATCTTTGACGAGTGTACAGAGTAAGTGATGCATTGAGTTATTTCAAGGTGATATTTTCTGTACTTTTTGTGAGGTATTATGGAGGCTGATTTTAACTCTATATATCCGTATTTTTGGGGAATGGGCGGTATAATATAATACAGAAGAAACTGAAAGATTTCCAGGCTTAGATCTCACTTGATCCAAAGTACAAGAACTGCATCCATTCTAACTTTAACCACCTGTACTTTATTCATCTGTCTCATTAATGCTAGATCAATTAGGATTAAAATATATCATGATTTTCTACTTGATGAACAGCCAGATGTGTTTTGTGTTACTGAATCTTGGCTACTTGAGATAGAAAATGTGCTGCTTTCCAAGCTCTATCCACCAAATTACACCTTTGTGTTAAAACCATACTCAGTAAGGAGAGCAGGTGGGTTGTTATTGATGTAGTCCAATTAATATTGCTCCCTCCCCATGAAGTTTTATTTATGAGCAACAAATACTGGGGAAGTTGTCTTTTTTATTGTCCACATGGACTCTTAAACTACAATTATTCTCCGGTGATTGAAGCACTTTTGAATATCAAATATGAATTACACAATATTGCTGTTTTAGGAGATTTCAATCTCCACATCAACATGATCCCACTTTCCTCATCTTGTGAGGGATTTTTTATTATCCATGTCCGATCTTAGGGTCAAACTGAGTGCCGAATGGTTTCCACAAATTTCCACCAACAACATTCATGATACTGAGACTTGTAAATATTTAGAATTATTTTTTTATGTATGGATGTTGATAAAATTGTACCTTTGAAACTGGGCATTATAGTGCTTACATGAGCTGAAAATTTTGAAAGCCAACTTATGTAAATTAGAATGCTTTGGGCTAACTATAATCAAGCATTTTACACAATACAAGACTGACTAATAGTACAGCCAACACAACATCAGCTTTAAGACAATGCATCCTGAGCCTTTGCTCTATTTGTTTTAAAAGTATCTGATTTATGCACTCAATATTCATCCACTCCTATTCTTGGAGATTTGCAGATTGGTGATAACAAATCACTATAGGCTCAATTTAAAAGTCTTTCCAAGGATGAGGATGTTTAGATTGTAAAAAATATGAATCAAAGTAATTGTTTGTTGTATCCCTATTGCACTATTCATTCTGGGACTTCAACATGAAATGTGCATGTAAGTATTTACGTGCATAAGTGCATGCTGGGATACCTGGCCACATAACTTTACTACTGCTATGGATGGTGTATAAGTAATAAAATAAAAACTTCTAGGCTAGTCAGTGGGTAAAAGGGGGGTTATTTAACTAGGTGGGTTAGGAAGTCCTTTCCTTTACCTGGGAAACTGGGAATGAACTGGAGAAACTGGAATTGTGATGGCACGCGTATCTATTAAAATCTCCCCATGTACACGGTAGAGGCAGCATTTGTGTGCACATGCGCATGTCCAGATAAAATTGTGTGCACATTTACGCACATACAGCCTATTTTATACCATGTGTGCATATATGCGCATATGTTATAATATGGCCATGTCTTTGATGCGTGCCAGCATACGTGTGTACATGTGCGCCTGCATGGCTATTTCAAAGTTACCTCCTTAATGAGTATGATTTTTCTATCATGATGTTTTATATTTCTTGATTTTATAGTCTGATGTTATAAGTGGTGATTGTTTCTTTTTTTCCATTGTTGTACTATATACAGTCTGGCTTGTTGTGGTTTTCAGTTCAGTTTTTATCTGCATGTTTCTGTTCATACTTTCTGGTCTCTTTATTCCATGTTTGGTGATGGTTAGTCTGTGTTCTGCATGTGTGATCAAGGTGAGGTATTCTGCTAGCATGTAGTTTCTGCATAGGGATCTATAGCAGTTTGGCTTGTTGTATTTTCATACTAGGAGGAGTATTGGTGTGCAATATTTGTAGTATTGCTTTTTCATATGTAGGGTTGTATTTTTTGAGTGCTGACAGTTAGTGCTATTTTGGTATGAGAGGTGTACTATATTGTAATTGTAATTTGTTTTTAGCATCAAATTAAAGACAGCACAATTTTTAAATGTCTACAATACTGTAACCAAAGGCTGAATGTAAGTGGCTATGTGCAGTGCTGTGCTGTGTCTGGGAGCACCTTAAGAAGAGATCAGTGAAGAGTGTGGATGATTGATGTACTCATATTTCCTTAACACTGGGAAAAATCAACAATGCATACATAATACACATAATGCATACATCTATGCAGATTATGCTCTGTCATTCTCATGTTGTTTCATGTTGAAACTCAAGTGTTCCACTTATCATTGATGGCTCTTTTCGTTCTGTTCATCCATTGTTATATTGTTCATTGCCATTGTCCTGAGGATGCTAGAATAGAAGGAACAGAGGGATGAGAGAAAGTATACTATTTCTGGGGTAGTGGTGGCAAATTTATACAAATGAGGGGATGATCAGGTGGCCAGGCTCTTCCTTCCCCAAGTCCTCAAGTGTCCAGTTCTCATCTGTGGGGAAAAGTGGACAACCCTAGGGGTCGGTGTGCAGGAGGGGAAAATGAAAAGACCTATGGGCCTGTGCCCCAAATCTTTGAAGTATCTAGCAATGCCCCTGCCTCAGTACATACACTTTTAAAGAAGCCACAAGCAGACACAATTGAATTTATCAACTATTGCACAATTTCATCTATTCCATTTCTTGCAAAAAATCATTGAGGCTGCTGTTTTAAAACAACTACAGGTACTTTTTGATGACCACAAGATCCTAGATAAATTCCAGTTTGGGTTTAGAGAACAACATAGTACAGAATTTTTTATGTGGTCCAGCGTTGACACTATTCATAGGGGATTAGATAGCGGCATTAGTTACATTTTATTTCTGCTAGCCATATTGACCAGATGTGATACTTTTGTCCACAAAATACTCTTTTCCCACCTTGCCCAATTACTATAGATGGTACTGACCTTAGCTAGTTTCAGACTTATCTATCAGGATGGTCACAGCAAGTGCAATGAGGTTCATGGGTCTCATCATAGCATCTCCTGACCACTGACGTGCCTAAGGGTTGCTTATTATCAGCACTGTTATTTTAACTTGTATTTAAGGACAATTTGCAAATTGCTAACAGGCCTCAGTTTATATTACCACCTCTATGCAGATGACATATATTTCTTTTTTTCTGCTGTAGCAGATGCCAAAACTACGTTAGATCTGATCTCTATTTATTTGACCACTATAAAAAGATGGCTAAGTTGCAATAGACCATCTCTTTTAGCTTGTCAAAAACTAAGATTATTTATTTATGTAGATCAGCACCCTCATCAATTATGTTTTAAGGCTGTTCTATCCTTTTGACAAAGAAGTAGGAATCTAGGAGTCATATTTGATTGATCTTTCATTTAGATCCCATGTTAAAAAAAGTGGTACAGCAGTCTTTGAAAGCTTATAATATTGTGCAAGTTAAAGCCATCCTAGTGTGCAAAGAGAGAGCTATCCTCAGTCTGAAAAAAGAGGTGATAATGCCTCTGGACAAATAATGAGTGAGACCTCATCAGAAGTATTGTAGCCACTTCTAGAGACTGTATCTCTAAAAGGACATAGAATGAAGGTTGTAAAGAGAACAGCTACCAAATAGTTTAAGGTCTATACTATAAGCCTTGAGAAATTGACTTAAGGAGCTAAATAAGTATACCCTAGAGCAGACCTGGGCAAGGGGCGGCCTGCGGGCTGAATCCGGCCCGCCTACGGTCTGTGACCGGCCCGCCCACTGCTGAGAGCAGACGGATATTGAGGCACGCTGCCTTCCCTCTGCAAGGGAAGGCAGCGTGCCTCATTCTCCGCTCCCTCGCTCCCCGATTGGCCGGCCAATCGGGGAGTGAGGGAGCGGAGAATGAACTGTTTTTTTTACAGCGTTCGGTGGGGGGGGGAGGGAGTGACTCGAGCGAAGACACGCTGCCCGATTGGCCGGTGCTGGGCAAGCCTTGCCCAGCACCGGCCAATCGGGGCAGCGTGTCTTCGCTCGAGTTTCTTTCCTACCTACCTACCAGTTCCGCCTTTCGTGGTCTTTTTCAGGGGTCCCCAACCACCGGTCCGCGGGAGTTGTTTTGCCGGTCCGCGGCGCGCGCTCCCGGTCTCTCCCGCTGCCGTTGCCGCTGGGCTGTCAGCACGTTCAAGCCCAGTGGGAACGGCAGCAGTGTTAGAAGCTGTGGTACCCGTGGCTGGCCTTTTCTTCTTCCCGCGCCTGCACCCCCCCTCCCGTGACCCGGAACAGGAAGTGATACACGGAGCGGTGCACGGGAAGGAGAAGGAGCCGTGCCGCGTCGGCTGCAGCGTCGGTCCCCGAGCAATTGAAGCAGCCGGTAATCGAGAAAGGAGTCAGCAGCATGAGCCTCCCGCGGCCGATGGGATTCTTCTTTCTTGGCCTTCGGGGGCTGCTGCAGCTCCCATTTGTGCTCCGGTGGGGGGGAGAGGAAGTGAGAAAGAGAGAGAAGCAGCCAGCCAGCCTGTGTGTGATTGACTGGTCAGAGAGCTGATGTGTGTGTGTATGTGAGAGACAATGAAAGTGATTGCTCAGGGAGATGACTGATGTGTATGTGAAAGTGTGAGACATTAGTCAGGGAGGTGACTGATGTGTGTGTGTGTGAGAGAGAAAAAGCATGGAAGTGAGAAGTCTGGGTATGTGGGAAAGCATGAGCATAAGAAGCCTGGTGTTGTGGGAGTGAGAAACCTGGGTGAGTGTGCATGCATGAGAGAGAGAGACTGCTTGGTAAGGTGACGGTGTGTGTGAGAGAAAAAGACTGGTGTGTGTGAATGTGAGAGAATGTGATTCTGGGAATGAGAAGCCTGTGCACGTGGAGAGTGAGCATGGAAATGAGAGAGACTGGTGTGTGTGTGTAACAGAGAGAAAGTGATTATGGGAATGAGAAGCCTGTGCATGTGAAGAGAGTGAGCATGAGAGTGAGAAACCTGGGTGTGTGTGAGACAGCATGGGAGTGGGAAGCCTGTGTGTGTGTGTGTGTGTGCATGCATGAGAGCGAGAGACTGGTTGGTAAGGTGACTGTGTGTGTGAGAGAAAGAGACTGGTGTGTGTGAATGTGAGAGAAAGAATGTGATTCAGAGAATGAGAAGCCTGTGCAGTGGAGAGCGAGCATGAAAATGAGAGAGAGACTGGTGTGTGTGTGTAATAGAGAGAAAGTGATTATGGGAATGAGAAGCCTGTGCATGTGAAGAGAGTGAGCATGAGAGTGAGAAACCTGGGTGTGTGTGAGACAGCATGGGAGGGAGAAGCCTGTATATCTGAAAGAGAACTTGGGAGTGGGAAGCCTGTGTGTGTGTGTATGCATGAGTGAGATCAGGTGACTGGTGTGTGTGTGTGTGTGTGTGTGTGTGTGTGAGAGAGAGAGAAATAAAGTGATTATGGGAATGAGAAGCCTGTGCATGTGAAGAGTGAGCATGGGAGTGAGAAACCTGGGTGTGTGTGTGAGACACATCATGGGAGGGAGAAGCCTGTATATCTGAAAGAGAACATGGGAGTGAGAGACTGGTGAGTGTGTGTGTGTGTGTGTGTGTGTGTGAGAGAGAAAGAAAGTGATTATGGGAATGAGAAGCCTGTGCATGTGGAGAGAACAAGCATGGGAGTGAGAGACTGGTGAGTGAGTGTGTGGGTGTGTGTGTGTGTGAGAGAGAGAGAGACAGAGAAAGTGATTATGAGAGTGAGAAGCCCATATATGTAAGAAGAACACGGGAGTGGGAAGCCTGTGTGTGTGTGTGTATGGCATGAGAGAAACTGTTCAGGAAGGTGACTGGTGTGTGTGCCAAAGACTGTTTGGGAGATGATTGGTGTGTGAGAGACAGAAACTGGTCATGGGGGCATGACTGGTATGGTGTGTGTGTGAGAGACATGGGCACTAAGGAAGAGGACCATAAGTATAGAGCTTAGCTTCTACTGCTGCTTCTGGTGTGTGCCACGGCCTGCAGGGAAGGGGAGTAGGAGAGCTGCTGGAGGGGGTAAGTAAAGATGGCTTTAAGTTTATTTTTCTTGACTGCCATTTTAACTGTGTGATGTCTGCTTTTTTGAAATATTTTATTGGTGTTTGGAGAATGTTTAATAGTTTTTATGAGTTTTTAATTGTTGGATGTTATTCTGTTCATAGCTGTTTTGAAACATTTATTCTGCTTATTAGTATAGTTTTACAATTATTTCTGTGTGGGGATCTATAGCTGCTTGCTATTCTGTTTTCCTAATAAGAGGTGTATTGGTTTTTAGGACCTGATTTAATATTTGTGGTGTTGCCTTTTCATAGATAGGGTTGCTCCTGTTTTGTATTCCATAATACAGGTGTAACTGTGTGTGGATTAGTTTATGTGCATTACTACAGATCCTGGGAGTATGTTAGGTCGGTTCTGTGTCTGTTACCGAGATGAGATATTTTGCTAGCATGTAAGCGTTTGTATCGGTCTTATTTGTTGTGTTTTCTCAGAGGACATGCATTGGTGGTAAATTGCTGTCTTTTCATAAGTAGGGCTATTGAGAACTGAGTTAATTATATTAGTCCGGCCCTCTAAAACCATCCCAATTTCTCATGCGGCCCCATGGGAAAATTAATTGCCCACCCCTGCCCTAGAGGACAGGAGGGTGAGGGGGATATGATACACAATCAAGCATGTTTTTTTTCCTGTAAGAGACAATGGGAAAATTAATAATGGTCCTGTGATTATTATCTGCTGTTGTATTCTATGTGTTTATGTATTTGCCTTACAGCTATGTCTGTATGGCAACTGAGAGAAGGCAAAAGAAAATGTAAAAAAAAATACCACTGTAGGAAATTCTGTACTTTATCTGAAACAAACATTCTACCCAAGTTCAGCCCCAAATATTGTAGTCAATAGAAGTCCAAGAATCAATATGTTTACTTAAAGTTCAGCTACTGATTGGTATCTTTGTCCTCCTAAACATTTTTGGGTGTTATTTACCCTTGTAGTTATGACCATTTCCAATGGCAAAATATTTCTTAATTTCATACCTTTCTTCAAGACCCTTTTCTTCTAAAAGTAGGGGAAATATTTCTCCTCAGCTGGAAGATGGTGGTGTTTTATTTGTTGCTTTTGGGACAAAAATTACCCCTTCAAGCTCCCTGTTGAGTTCATTGATATACTGGTACAATGCATGATGTGCAATTGATCTTATGGTAACCCCCCAACATCTTTCAGCCTATGCAAATTCTTGTGTCCCTTTTTATTGGCTTGCCTACCTTGGCTTTGCCGTTCAATTTTGCACACTCATTTCCAGTTTGTTATCAGTTACAAATTTCCATGTTGTTTTTCTTGATCAGTGGTAGCAAGTTTTTTTCTATTCAAAGTATTTTGCACCTGCTTCTTGGATCCCTGCTTCTTTTTATTGTTTTTCAAATGTAAAATAAACAGGTAACTAATTCCAGTACATATGGCGGAGGGCTGAGATCCTACAGTACCTTCATACAACTAATCTTTTCCTTTAACCCACCTTTTTTTTCTTCTCTACATGTTCATGCTTTTAAATCGACATGAAAATAAAATCTCAACATATTTTTCTTTTGCCGAGAAACTGAACAAGAATTAAAAATGTAAAAGATGACTAGTTTATGTTTCCTTTTATTATAAAGTATGGAAAGAAATGTATAATGGTACAAATAATCCATTCTGTGTCTGTAGGGTTAAGAAAAGCCTTTAAACAAAAGAGCTTAGATGATGGTGATATAGTAGACATGAAAACTAAACAGTTGTAGCCCCTGTCCTGACCTGTTCCGGGGCACAGGACTTGCAGGGTTTAGCGTAGGCCCCATGACCTCTGGAGGCTCCTTTACAAGGGGGAAAGGGGAGGGGGAAGAAATCTCTCTATCAAGGCCCATAGGATTTTTCTGCTCATTAGCCCAGTCCAGGTACAGAAAACACCACTCGGACCCCAAAACTACTGCTCAAAAATAAAAGTTCTTTACTGGCACTGATTGTAGGTATAACTAAATCCAAAAGAAGTGGTTTATCAATGACAAGTGCACCGAATAGCAACAGAAAGATCAAAAATCAGCACAACAGTCTTTCACCTTGAGCAGCAATAAAAACTGCCCTCCCAAAAACAAGTCATCTCTGCCACCTCCTTCCGGCCCGTGCTCTGCGACCTTGCGTACACTGTTGGCGCCCCACCCACTTGTGGTGGGTGGGGCGCCAACAGGAAACCACCTAGTCCCACCTAATGATTGCACTGGCCCTGACTCTAGGGACTTTCCCTGTGAAAGGAAAGACCACACTAGCACCACTCCATGGAGGGAAGTGGCACCTTCAGATTATGGTTTGCAATTTGACTTCTCCTGCCTGTCTACAAAATCCTACTGCATACTCCTCCTCCATCACATGGTACAAGAGTTTTATTAAACTTATGATCCCCTTTGAGGAGTGTCAAATCTCCTAGCACATTCCCTCCTTCCCTTACCTCACCAAAAGGGCAAGGGTCTATAGAGACTCTGATCCAACAGACCTCCTAGCACACCAGGTCTGTTGAGACCTCTGTAGCCATAACTGATAAGGGCAACTGCTCTAGTAAGAGGGCAAATGCACAATATAATGAGTAAATTGTGTAACCTATTTGTCTAGGTTCTTGATAACAATTGTTATGTAGGAGTTCACCTAAACAGATATGAATTTTCTTGATCCACTTGTATCTGAAGTTAGTCAATACAAATCAGTTACATGATTGATTTTGTCCCTATACATATTAATGGCAGAGAAAACTTGGGATGAAATAATTTAATTTTAAATACTACTTCATTTATCAATAACTTGGACAGCACAAAACTACATTTTGTCAGAAAGTGATTGTGTCTTATTCTACAACAAATGGACTTTTATGCCCACCAGTGTGATATGTGCTAAATAATTTAAAGAAAATGTATTTTATTTAGTACTTTTTCTATGTAGGGAGAGTGTATGATTAAAGAGAGTTATTACAGAAGCAAGAGTTAGCTTTAGAACTCATTAACAGTACATCTAAATGTAACTGATTGAGCTTTTATTTAGCAAAGGCTTTTCCCATAGCTACAGAAAATGAGAAAATCTTTAATAAATCAGGCATTTTCTGTGCTAATAGGAATAGTATCCTAAACTAAGGAGCTTTGCAGTCAGAGAATTACACCACTGAAGTTTGACTTTAGCCCTTGCTCTTCTACTATAAATGGTAGTGGAAGGGGGAGGGGGGGGGGGAGGGGGCAGTACTGGGCCCAGTACATACAAATGGAGAAAGCAATCCTAATATCTAGGTGCATGGTCATCAGGACGTCTATGATCATCAGATGGGAATAGTTTAATAAAACATGCAAAGCAGAGAGGAGCTTCTCAAACGTTAAAGTCCAGGACTTCAGGAGTGCCAGTTTTGTTAAAATGGGGGGGTAGGGGGGGTACTTTCAGGAGGAACTTGCAGGGTGGGAAGTTCTCTGTGCAGTCGACCAAGACTGGGTTAAAGTAAAAGGAGCTAAGCATAAAGGTAGCGCGTTTCTATGTTACGACAGTCAACATGGATGAAAAAGAGATTAGTACGGCTTTCCAAAGTAGTGGCTGAAAATGTAAGGGCATACAGAAAAAGTACAAAGTATCTAAGGGAAAAGAGACTAGGGAGGAATAACTGGTATATCTGAAAGAAGCAGAGTAGTTAGACAATCAAGGCAAGAGTAGAAAGAAAATAACTAAAGCAGTAAAGTGAACTAACAAGACTATGTTTTTAGGTTATGTCATTAAAAGGAGAAAAGGCAGAGAGAAGAGAAGGAGAATGGTAGGGTGGGAAGCAAGGAAAAATGAGGAAGTGCTAAACATACTTTTTTTCAGTATTCACTGAAGATGGGATCAGAGAAGGAACGCCAGTAGTTGACAGGGTACATATGGTAGTAAAGGAGATGACACTCCATTACGGAAGAATGTGGAACTAGCAGAACTGAAAGTGGACAAGACCATGGGACAAAATGGGATGCATCCTAGGATATTAAGGGATCTTTAGAGAGGTTCTGACAGGTCCACTGAAGCATCTGATCAATGGATCTTTGGTGGCAGGAGTACTTCTATGAGACTGGAGAAGGATGAATGTTGTCCCCTCTTTATAAAAATGGTACTACAGAGGAATTTGGAAACTACAGACCAGTTTGCATGATCTCAGTAGTGGGAAAATTAAAGGAAAGAAAGAATAGTGAAGTATCTTGAATCCCGCAAGTTGCAAGTTCTGAGATTGCGTTGGGTGACTAAAGAAATAGATCAAGGGCATGTGCTGAATGTAGTATTCTCGGATTTCAGCAATGCTTCTGATACTTTCCCTCAGGAGGCTCATAAATAAATGGAGTAGCCTGGGGGTGGGCCCCAGGGTGGTGGACTGGATTAGAACCTGGTTGAGTGATAAACAACAGTGAGTAGTTATAAAAGAAGCTCACTCTCAAAAAAGAAGGGCGTTTAATGGAGTGACACAGGGATCTGTACTGGGGCTGCTTCTGTTCAATATCTTTGTGAGCAAGCAAAAGGATTAAAAAGAAAAGTTAGTCTTTTTGCAGATGACGCTAAGATTTGCAACAGAGTTAAGTCTTCTAAGACAACAGACTGAATGAGAAGTGATCTAAGAAAGATTGAGGAGCAGTTGCTTGGCAGTTAAAATTCAGTACAAAAATGTGCAGAATTTTGCATATGGGTTGTAGAAATCCAAGGAAATCATACACAGTTGTGAGTGAGATAATGATGTGCAGCTACCAGAAAAGAAACTTGGGGTGATCATGCCTGATGCTCTTAATGTAGCAAAACTGTTGGTGACCATATTCAGAGATTTGGTAGAGTGCATAGTGGGTAGCAAAAACAATAGTCAAAAGGAGTTGATAATGCCTCTGTACTAGTCTATGAGATCTCACTTAGAATATTGTGTCCACTTCTGAAGGACATATCTCCAAAAGTATATTGACAAGGTGAAGGTGGTCCAGAGAGAGGCTACCAAAATGGTGCAGGGACTATATAAAAATCCATATAAGATGAGACTTAAGAACCTAAATATGTATATACTAGAGGAGAGGAGAGGAGAGATGGGTGTAGGGGGGAGGGGATATGATAGAGTCTCATATATATATCAAAAGTATAAATATAATACTAGAAGCAAACTTTTTTTTTTCAGAGGAAAGGATTATCTAGAAAAAGAGGCCATTGTAAGAAGCTCCATGGAGCAACATTAGAAAATATTTGTATAGAAAGGGTAGAGGATGCAATGAATAGACTCCCAGAGGAAGTGGTGGAGACAAAAATAGTAATGGGTTTCAAGAAAGAATAGGAAAAGTACAGAGGATATTTTGAAGTGAAGAAGTGAAGAGAAAGCCAGAGATTATCTGGGGTCTATGACATTACACCTGGAATGAAATAGGGTAGTCTAGATGGGTCTAATGGTTCTTATCTGCAGTCATATTCTCTGTTTTTATGTTCCTTATGGGCTATCCCCTTTAGCAAATATCTCTGGGGCCTTTGTATTAAAATGCATTAATACTGACAGATTATCATACTTAATATGCAAAATGTAAACATTTTAATGCAATATGTAAGAGGTTAATGATATGCAGAATTGACTTTGCTAAAAGGCCACACTAAAGTGCAGGCATGGGAGCCAGTGTTCAAGTCTGTCTGGTTCCAAGGAACAGCAGGCCTCATCACTGTCAGCTCTTGGCCAGTGGGGAATCTCTATCCTCTACATCTCCGTGACTCAGCCGCAGTGGTCACACAGCAGTTGACACAGTCTTCTATCAGGCTGCAAGTTGACAGAGATGCATAAGCATTAAGCTGGCTAGTGGACAAGTGATGCAGCTCCAGTTAGCAGCAGAACTAGTCCCCTCTAATCAGCAGGATTAAAGTGCCATCTAATCTATGCACCCAAAAAGTATGCAGTTACATAAGACAGATTCTCTGTAGGCCTACCCTGACAGTGTGTACATATGGCAGAGAAAGTCTAAAGTGGTGCTGTCCTGTGTGGCTGGCTCACAGTCTCGTTACCAAGATATCTTCGATAGATAAGTGGGTAAGTAGGCCTCTGTCTAGAAAAAAGACTACATAAAATAGGGTTCCTGGAAGACCTCCTGCCAACCCCCCACCCCATGCCCCCAGGTCTCATCAACCTGCTGGTCCAGACCTCTCCCCCAACCCATTAATCAGGTGAACCTGAAAATACCTGACATGAGGGCACCATTTGTCCTCCCTCTTTCCTCCATCCCTGCATCCCCCAAATCAATTTACATTATCTATATCTCTCCTCCCCCAACACCAAAGCCTCCCCAGCAGCTGAGGTTCTTTCAACCAGGCATACCCCAATACCAACACAAAAAGGCCCACTCCAGGTATTGGTGGGAAAGCCTCAGGTGCTGGGGGGGGGGGGGGGACATGTACACTTCCGGCAGATGTCTGCTCATCCAACAAAGTGACACAGCATATCTCAGCTCTAACACTGCCAATTCTCACACCTCCCCATGTTCAACTGAATGAATAAACAATTTCAGGCCAAGGTGAAATGTTTGGTAAAAATGTGTGAGGTCATTTCTCCCCACCTACACATTAGCATAACTGTTGCATCCATTGTAAAATGTGGAAGCAAAGATTGCTTGTGTCCAAAGCCAGTGTGTGCTAATTGAATACACACACAGTCTTGCCCTGGTGTATGCATTGTAGTGGTAAGGAAAAGAACAATGAGCCCCACATCACTCCCAGATACAGATATAGGCAGAGGCTCACAGCACGTCACTCACTCAGACACACACAACATCAGTTAGGACATTGTTGTTTACATACTACCTCCAGCACTTTGGTAATCTACTGAGCTCCAGTGTTGCTGTTCCTGACCTGTTCATCATCTACCATCAATGATGGCTGTACCAAGCTTGTCCCTACCTGCTAATGTGGTAGTCAGAGGCATTACTCCTCACAGAAGATGGTCTACATCTAGCAGCCTGATAGGCATCTGTCAGAAGCATGTGTGCTCACTGATTTGTCCTTGTTACTGACATGGGCCTCTCAAGGCCTGAGGTACCCCTAAATACTGGTCTTTCTACATAACATTGAAAGTGCAGAAGACATCATGTCTAGCACATGATACCTCTGGGAGCTGTTGACCTATACATTTTACACAATGACAGGATTCTGAAAGAGGTTTGTTGTTGGCTCATGAGGTCAAAACCTTCTCTAGCCTTAATATTATGCACAGAGCTTATGACTGAGAGTCTATCAGCACACCTGCTTGGTCTCGGTATCCACTAAGTACAAAATGCACAGACAGAATAGGACACCCATCCTATAGGACTATGGATGGATGTCCTGTGTTATGTTTGCCATAAGTCATGGCAGCTATGCAGACCAGCAAGGGTCTCAAAATTGAAAAGACCTGAAAGGTCACAACTCAGCTTGGAAATGTGCATTTCTGCTAGCCTGTGCCATCACAAAATAAACTCTGACCTATTCATTTCAGAGATGACTTTCCGCAACATGTAAAGGCATGACAACATCCTATTTCCAATCCAGCCTTCAGATAGTTAGACCAGCATCCTTATCTAGCCTCCCCGAGCAGTTAACATAACCAACATGACAGGCTAAGGACCAAGGCCCTCACCATCTCTATTTGAGAGTTGGCTGCTTATCTAGGTGTAGCAGAGACCAGCAGTGCATGAGATATGGTAGCTTGCAATGACCTATGAGCTAGGGAATCAGGCTATAACATGCTGAGTCTGTGCTTGAAGATTCTAAATGTCAATTTGTAGCTTCAGTCTGTGCCTTTAAGCAGCTGAGCTACTTGTGCTTTCTCAGACGTCTAGGGCACTTGGCTCCATGTCCTAGGCCTTGCAGGAGGTTTCATGATACCTAATGTAATTATCTCGCCAACATGAGGGCTAGGACAGGGTCCAAAGCATAGTTGACGCAAGGAAGAAGGCGCAACCTAGGGCAGGCTATGTACACTGTGTTGGCAGTCCTATACAAAGGCTATAGCGAGTTGTGAATATTTTGATTGACAATCAATCTGATTATATTAGTCCAGCCACATTTCTTTGGTGTCAACTTTTGTCTACTACTATCTATTTCACCTATTGCTCCATGGTCATGATGCAGCCTAACTTGGCCTAAGTGGTTTCTATTACACACTCACCCAGACAGAGGACCCATGAGTAAGAGAAAATGGAGATGAGACCAGCTACTAGCGTTCTGCTGGGCTCTCTACCCTGGAAGGGAACGGAGTAGATGAGGACTAACAGGCAAAATAGCATTGTAAGACGCTTTGTCGAACCTGGCTGCCTGTTCGTGTGGTCTCCTCGGCTTCTGCGGGGGGAACACGGGGGATCCTTGGGTAGATCTGGAACAAAGTCTACTGGGATCCCATGCCATAGTGCCAGATTATGGAAAACACAGCAGAGCAGCACTATCTCGGTGACTCTGGGCAGGGCAGACAGTAACATTCCCCCCGTTTTGCCCAAACAGTGAAATCTACTTTTGAGAACTCCGAAGGTGAGTCCTATAACACAACAGGTAGAACATAAGCCCTTGTTATACCTCATCTCCGTCAGTGTGTTGGGCATAGCAATGGGTGTGAGAAGCAGTCCTGCAACAGTATCCCAAATCTCCTGCGGCAAAAAGAGAACTGCTGCATCATTGACACCATCATGACTTTGTGCTATCACTGCCAACCCACAGCATAATATAAGATAGTAGAATCTAAGCTCTAGCTTGACATTAGCCTTAAAAGACTCTTTCCAAACCCAAGATCCATGCCATCTTTTACAGTGACACTACATGAAGGCAATAGCACTTGCTTATGCTGCGTCAGATCTTCCTGAATGAAAAACTGCACGTGGGATTCCTACACAATGTGTCCATGTCATTCATAACCAAGTTATCACTACCCATTTCCAGCATTCATCTAACACTGAAGCTGTACACTAAAGCTACCATACATGTCATTGCAGAAAGACATCAAGCTGGAGGTATGATTGTGCATGTCACTGGCTGTTCTACAGTATATTCTCCAGAGATACACATTTGTCTGACTTGACACAATGACTAGGACTGGGCCAAAAGGCACAACCTCTAGCTTCTATTTGACCCGTGTAGTGTTCAGACAAACCGTGGCTGACATCTTGGCTGACAGAGCACTAACATGGCATATCTGACCCAAGAGCCCCTGCACTATGGGCACAAAAAGGTTATGGTTGACATTTGAACAGCTTGAAAAAGGGAGGATTTGAACAGCCACTAGCTTAAAGTAAACAAGTAGAAAGTCTGTAGTGCCTGCCCACACACAGACCTTTTTGACACATTCATTGTTTGGGCATTCAACATAGGCAGGCCTCTCCAGCATGGAGAGAGAAAGCCAGGCCCAGGTACTATGGCTTGTAGACCTAACTGTACAAGCCACTTGTCACAGAACCAATGCAGTCACATCCCCAACAGCCCCCCGTGTCAGTAACATTTGCTGTAAACACATAGCCAGAGTAGGAGTATAGAAAGAAGCAGCGCTGTTACCTATGAGCCCCCTGTCACTGTAGAGGCTGTCTTCAATCTTCAAACAGGCCAAATTGCCTAAAGAAATCATGTGCAGCTCCCAGGTACCTGGCAACCACCTCGAGGATGTGCATTTGAGTGTCACAGACCACTTGCATGTTGATGGAGTGGAAGAGCTTTCTGTTGCTGTAGGTCTCCTCCTTGCCACGAGATGGGATGATGGCTATGTGAATGCAGTCAATAGCTCCCAGAACCTTAGGAAAGTTGGCAATGGCATAAAACCCTCTCCTCAATCCCAGCAACACCTGCCTTTCACAAGTGAATGTTATGTACCGATCAATGTGCCCACGTACAGTTGTTATGACCTGGCCCAGACAGCAGGAAAAAGCAGTTTGGTACGTTCCCCCGATGACCCCCAACTGTTGTTTGGAAAGAGCCAGATGCCAGGAAATGCAGGGTGCATAGTAGTTTGATGAGGCCCAGTATAGTGTGGGACCGTTCCGTGACCGGATCTAGATCCTCTCTGAATTCTTGATATAATTCCATGATAGTCTGAGAGCTGAGGCAATACTTCATAACCATGTGTTCCTCTGGCATTCCCAGCGAAGTGGTTCATGGATGAAAGATACTCTCCCTGTACTGCAGGTGTGCCTTCCTGCATGGCAAGCTCTGCTGTGGGCCAGACCTCTCCACCGGCGGGGCTAGCGGCTCTGGCTAGGGTGCAGGGACTTCTATAGAGGTGTTTGAACCTTCTATGCCAGTTGTTGTTGTTGTTGTTGTTGAACAGCCCGAAGCAGCCAGTATCCCACTACTAGAAGACTTCCCCCTAATAACTGTACCTTTAGGAAGACAGAGCAGGTAACAAAAACTGTTGTTATTGGCCAGCAGGTTCTGTGTAAGTGTGTCTGTGAGAAGGTCTATTTTATTGCGCGTGATAATAGCTGCGATCCACAATAATGGCTGCTATGGCGCGATAAAAACTTTTTTCACCTCTGTTGCTAAAGTAAAGGTGTTGTTATTTGGGACTTTAAATCCCGCATTCTGCATTATTTTATCGCAAAAGATGGTCAGAATCCCTCATCTGCCTAATTTTCTTGCTTTGCATATTCATTATCATATTTGCATGCTAACGTGAGCCAAAGTGTGATGCAATAAAGATTGCACTTTTTTCGTGCATCAGACCCCTTTTATCACATGTTAGGGCCCTAAGGCGATTTCGTGAATGACCCTATCTGTGTCTATGGGAAAATGCCTTGATAAAATATAGCCGGCTAAGTTCCCAAATACTCATTTAGCCAGACAACATCTGACTTATCCATCTAAATGTTTCTGAATATGGACCTCTGTATTTATACAATATTTTTATGTTTTATAAGGGCAACTTGCAAATTCAATGTACATGTAACTACTTTCTGATATAAATTAAACTTGTCATGCAAAGAGCACCTGGGGAGCCTCTTTTGATGTCACACCTTTTCCAGAAGTAAAGTAAGGTATGTTATAAATAATGCAGTATTGCTCTTTATAAGTTGACCTCCAGTGGTTTGTGCTTCACACTATCTTTATTCTGAAAGAAATAACACTTAAGTGGATGTATATGTGACCTAGTGAAAAAAAACTTTCATTTTGTCACACCAAGAGACATTTTTTTGCTATAAAGTTTCTTTATATCATTCTTGCAGCAGTTTGTCAGGTCAAGCTGTGTAACAGAACTTTTCATATAGTCACTCAGGAAACATACTTTTCACTTCCTTCCAGAAAAAAACCCTTCTTTTAATGTATGCTGCCTTCTGTTTCTATTTTGACTAGTTAAATGTAAGACATTGATAAGACAGGCTAAGAGAGAATTTGAAAAGAAGTTGGCTGTAGAGGCAAAAACTCACAGTAAAAACATTTTTAAATATATCTGAAGCAGAAAGCCTGTGAGGGAGTCAGTTGGACCGTTAGATGATCAAGGGGTTAAAGGGGCACTTAGAGAAGATAAGGCCATCGTGGAAAGATTAAATGATTTCTTTGCTTCGGTGTTTACTGAAGAGGATGTTGGGGAGGTACCCGTAATGGAGAAGGTTTTCATGGGCAATGATTCAGATGGACTGAATCAAAACACGGTGAACCTAGAAGATGTGGTAGGCCTGATTGACAAACTGAAGAGTAGTAAATCACCTGGACCGGATGGTATACACCCCAGAGTTCTGAAGGAACTAAAAAATGAAATTTCAGACCTATTAGTAAAAATTTGTAACTTATCATTAAAATCATCCATTGTACCTGAAGACTGGAGGATAGCAAATGTAACCCCAATATTTAAAAAGGGCTCCAGGGGCAATCCGGGAAACTACAGACCGGTTAGCCTGATTTCAGTGCCAGGAAAAATAGTGGAAAGTGTTCTAAACATCAAAATCACAGAACATATAGAAAGACATGGTTTAATGGAACAAAGTCAGCATGGCTTTATCCAGGGCAAGTCTTGCCTCACAAATCTGCTTCACTTTTTTGAAGGGGTTAATAAACAAGTAGATAAAGGTGAACCGGTGGATATAGTATACTTGGATTTTCAGAAGGCGTTTGACAAAGTTCCTCATGAGAGGTTTCTAGGAAAAGTAAAAAGTCATGGGATAGGTGGTGATGTCCTTTCGTGGATTGCAAACTGGCTAAAAGACAGGAAACAGAGAGTAGGATTAAATGGGCAATTTTCTCAGTGGAAGGGCGTGGACAGTGGAGTGCCTCAGGGATCTGTATTGGGACCCTTACTTTTCAATATATTTATAAATGATCTGGAAAGAAATACGACAAGTGAGATAATCAAATTTGCAGATGACACAAAATTGTTCAGTTAAATCACAAGCAGATTGTGATAAATTGCAGGAAGACCTTGTGAGACTGGAAAATTGGGCATCCAAATGGCAGATGAAATTTAATGTGGATAAGTGCAAGGTGATGCATATAGGGAAAAATAACCCATGCTATAATTACACAATGTTGGGTTCCATATTAGGTGCTACAACCCAAGAAAGAGATCTAGGTGTCATAGTGGATAACACATTGAAATCGTCGGTACAGTGTGCTGCGGCAGTCAAAAAAGCAAACAGAATGTTGGGAATTATTAGAAAGGGAATGGTGAATAAAACGGAAAATGTCATCATGCCTCTGTATCGCTCCATGGTGAGACCGCACCTTGAATACTGTGTACAATTCTGGTCGCCGCATCTCAAAAAAGATATAATTGCGATGGAGAAGGTACAGAGAAGGGCTACCAAAATGATAAGGGGAATGGAACAACTCCCCTATGAGGAAAGACTAAAGAGGTTAGGACTTTTCAGCTTGGAGAAGAGACGAATGAGGGGGGATATGATAGAGGTGTTTAAAATCATGAGAGGTCTAGAACGGGTAGATGTGAATTGGTTATTTACTCTTTCGGATAATAGAAAGACTAGGGGGCACTCCATGAAGTTAGCGTGGGGCACATTTAAAACTAATCGGAGAAAATTCTTTTTTACTCAACGCACAATTAAACTCTGGAATTTGTTGCCAGAGGATGTGGTTAGTGCAGTTAGTATAGCTGTGTTTAAAAAGTTCTTGGGGGGAGAAGTCCATTACCTGCTATTAAGTTCACTTAGAGAATAGCCACTGCCATTAGCAATGATAATATTGAATAGATTTAGTTTTTGGGTATTTGCCAGGTTCTTATGGCCTGGATTGGCCACTATTGGAAACAGGATGCTGGGCTTGATGGACCCTTGGTCTGACCCAGTATGGCATTTTCTTATGTTCTTATGTTCTTAGGAACAGGGGTGAAAAACCCCCTTAGTGGAAATTTGACCCAAGACAGCCCCAACGGCAGTGGAAGAGGCATCTACTTCCAAGAAAAAAGGACGTGCAGGATCCGGGTGGTAAAGGCAGGTTTCAGAAAGGAAGGCCTTCTTAAGCCTGGAAAAAGCATCCAATGCCTCCACAGACCACTCTCTGGTATTGGCGCCTTTGCGAGTTAGTGCGGTCAATGGAGCAACTAATTGGGAGTAATGAGGAATGAAGTGTCTATAAAAATTGGCAAAACCCAAAAATTGTTGTAGGGAGCGCAGACCAGAAGGCTGGGGCCATTCCCGGATGCAGGCCACTTTATCTGGATCCATTTGGAACCCGGTATTGGAGATAATGTATCCTAAAAAAGGCAAGGACTCTGCTTCAAAAATGCATTTTTCCAATTTTACATAGAGCTTGTGGGCTCGCAAGCGTTGCAGTATTTGTTGGACATCACTGCGATGAGATTGCAGATCTCGGGAGAATATCAACACATCATCCAGATAGACTACTACTTTGTTATATAATAGATCCGGAAAAATTTCATTCATCATGGATTGAAAGACTGCAGGTGCGTTACACAGTCCGAAAGGCATTACTAAATATTCAAAATGTCCATCCCGAGTAGTAAATGCAGTCTTCCATTCGTCACCCGGCCTGATGCGGACTAAGTTATATGCCCCTCGTAGATCAAGTTTCGTAAACACTTGGGCGCCCTGTAACCGGTCCAGTAATTCAGGAATGAGAGGCAAAGGGTAGCGATCTTTCCAGGCTATGGCATTTAATCCTCAATAATCTATACAAGGCCATAGTGTACCATCTTTCTTGGCCACGAAGAAAAAACCAGCTCCAGCTGGTGAAGTAGATGGGTGAATTAATCCCCGGTCTAAATTCTCCTGGATATATTGGGCCATGGCCTGAGTTTCAGAGAGAGATAGCGGATATACCCTTCCCCAAGGAGGTATGGTCCCAGGAAGCAGGTTGATGGCACAATCAAATTGTCTATGTTCAGGAAGAATTTCTGCATTTTCTTTTGAAAATACATCAGCAAAATTGGCATATTGTGAAGGGAGGTCTCCTGACCTGGTAGCAAGACATACAGTAAGAGGATGTGTCACTGGAAGAAGGCATTGCTGTTGACAACGTGAGCTCCATTTGGTTAACTGAAGTGTTTCCCAGTTGATCGCAGGGGAATGTTTTTGGAGCCAAGGCATTCCTTGGCTGGATGAACGGCTTTTTCAATGACGTGAAGAGAAATCTCTTCCATATTTATTTATTTATTTATTTATTTATTTATTTAAACATTTTTATATACTGACATCTGTTTGCACATCATATCGGTTTACATAAAACATGAAACAATGTCGCCACAGTATACAAGTCCTTAGGCGCAGTGGAAGAGTAGTCTGAAGGATTCGTCCAGGGAGTGGACGAATCCTTCAGATTCGTCCAGGGAGTGGGTCTCCGGATATTGAAGAAAGTATCAAAGGTGTATCTCTCGGCATGGTAGACCAAGGTGTTCGACCATATTACTCATAATGAAATTTCCCCCTGTCCCGGAATCCAGAAGGGCTAATGTCGAGAATTCTTGCTGGTTTTGAACTATCGTTACCAGAATAATAAGCTGGGGAGCAGAGCCGGTACAACCTAGATTCATCTTCCCTGTTGGTTCTAGGCTCTGGAGTTTCCCCCTTTCTCGGGAAAATTGGCCAAAAAATGTCCTTTGCCAGCACAGTATAAACATAAATCTTGAGTTCGGCGATGCCGACTTTCTTCAGTCATTAAAGGACTCCTCCCTAGTTGTATTGGTTCTTCTGGCTGAAGGTTCGTAGCTGTTGGTTGAGAACCCATCAGAGGCCGAGAGAAGGAGGGTGCAAGAATGATTGGTCTATGTGGTCCGCGCAATTCTCTGGCACGTTGCTGAAGGCGTCAATCAATTTTGCCTGCTAGATCAATCAAATCATCCAGAGAGTCAGGGAGATCTCGAGCAGCTAACTCATCTTTGATGCAGGTGGCTAGTCCTTCCAAAAAAAAACTTTGTAAACTGTCCTCTTGCCAATTCAATTCAGTAGCCATTGTCCGAAATTCAATGGGGTAATCGGATAGCATACGACTACCTTGGCGTAAATGAAGAATGTCTGACCCGGTGGCCGCCAAACGCCCAGGATCATCAAAGGTGCGTTTAAAAACTTGGGGAAAATGTTGAAGGTCCTGAAGAATGGGATCTCATCTTTCCCATAATGGAGATGCCCAGGCCAGAGCCTTGCCGTCTAACAAGGACAGTATAAAGGTGGTTTTAACTGTATCTGAAGGAAACTATGCGGGTTGCAGTGAAAAATGCATTGAGCATTGGTTGAGAAAACCTCGGCATTGTCCTAGATCACCTGCATACCGAGGAGGGGCCGGTAGACGCACAGGAGAGGTATTGTGTGCCGGAACAGAAGGTGATCCACTGGAGGGCCCAGAAGCGGCTAGCCGAAAGTTCGGACGTTACAGAGATGCCGCCAGGGAGTCCAGGCATTGTTGCTGCTGCTGTATCTTTAATGCTAGGCCTGGAATAGCCTGTAGACCGGAGAGGTCCATCGGGTTCATGGCCTTGCAATTTGTTACGATTCAATGCATCGGTGAACCCTTGGGCCGCAATGACAAGGTAAAAAGACTTACCATGGTTCCTCGTTGGTGGGAGATGAACCTCAGGGCTGGCAGCCAGAGTTACCAGCAGGATAGGGGTATAGACAGTCCGGAGTCGAGGCAGGCAGCAAAGAGACAAAGTCCAGTATCCAAAGCAGGGTCAGAGGCAGGCGGCAGGCAAGGCAAGTCCAGTATCCAAAGCAGGGTCAGAGGCAGGCGGCAGGCAAGGCAGAGTCCAGTATCCAAAGCAGAAATCAACGCAAGGCAAGCAAGGCAGGAGACACACCAAGCTGGACCTATTGCAAGGCACTGGCAATCCTTCAGAAGCCTCCTTATATAGTCCTGGGTGAGGAAGTGGTTTCTGGGAGCCTGGAACTACTTCCTGTTGCTGCTCCTATAAATGGGGGGAGGAGCCAAGCACCTGCGTCAGATTGGGGCTAAGGCTGCCCCTGCAGGAGCTGTGCTGCTGGCTCCCTGTTGCCTTAGCCGATGATGAGGACCACGCAGAGAGTACCGAAGAGACCTGCCTCTGCCACTGCCGATAGGTGCGGTCGGCTGTGGGGGTCAGCCCCTGCCGATTGCAACACAGTGGTTATTTTTTAAGTCAACTTGATTAATAACAGGTAATGGACTTCTCCTCCAAGAACTTATCCAAACCTTTTTTTAACCCAGCTATACTAACTGCACGAACCACATTTCCTGGCAAAAAATTCCAGAGTGCGTTTAGTGAAAAAGAATTTTCTCCGATTAGTTTTAAATGTGCTACATGCTAACTTCATGGAATGCCCTCTAGTCCTTCTATTATCTGAAAGAGTAAATAACCGATTCACATTTACCCATTCTAGACCAGAATAAAACAGTATTTTACTTTTTACTAGTATTATGTAAGTAGATAGTAAATCCAACCAGAACATTAAATGGAAAAGTACCGTTGTGAAGTATAATATAAACTTGCAGTTTTCTTATTTTAAATCGAGCAATGAAAAAATAGCACTGGGTATGGGCCTGTTAGCCAGGGCAGCCAACATACTCATATAGATAGCAAAAAAATAAAGAACACTAATAGAGAAAGGTTGGGGGGGAAAACAGTGAAGTACACAACTTTCAGAAATTGTCTTTACCCCTCAGTACATAAAAAGAGGGAGTGGAACAGACCCAGCCCAATGTCACCAGTTTATAAAGGGTACACCCTATCCCAAACACAAAGGGGTAGATTTTATAAATCTGCGCACACGCATACTTTTGTTCGCGCACCAGGCGCGAACAAGAGTACGTGGGATTTTAATAGATACGTGCGTAGCCGCGCATATCCATTAAAATCCGGGGTCGGCGCGCGCAAGGCTGCCCAAAATCGGCAGCCTGCGCACGCTGAGCTGCACAGCCTGCCTCCGTTCCCTCCACCACCCCGCACCTTCCCTTCCCTTCCCCTACCTAACCCACCCCCCGGCCCTATCTAAACCCCCCCCCCTACCTTTGTTGGCAAAGTTACGCCTGCTGGAAGCAGGCGTAACTTTGCGTGCGCCGGGCCGGCTGCCGCGCTCCATGTTTCGGTCCGGGGCTGGTCCAGAGGCCGCGGCCACGCCCCCGGAACGCCGCATCACTTGCGACATGCCCCCGAAATGCCACGTTACTTCCGGCATGCCCCCGACACGCCCCCCGACACGCGCGTCCCGGGGCTTGCACTCGCCGCCGAGCCTATGCAAAATAGGCGCGTACCCCTTTGAAAATCTACCCCAAAGGGTCTAATATTGAAAGCATGTTCAGCGCTCGATAGCTGGATAAGTAGGATTTATCTGGCTATCTAGTGGTCTGCCAGAGCCGTAGCCAAACTATTTGGCATCCAACTCCTGGCCTCCCTGCCCCTCGTACACAGACAGAGCTAGCCAATTTGCACCTTTTCCTCCTTAAATGGTATCCCAGCATTCCTTTGGCTTCCTCCTCTGCTGGCTATGTAGTGCTGTTCTCTGGGCAGGCTAAACAGTACAGCCCTATTCCCAACTTGTTAGCACTGTGAGTGCTGAATGCTGCTTCTTGCAGAACATTTGTCTTTCACAGGAGAGCACACAGGGGTTTTTGACATATTTTTATATTCCTTCACCTTGGAGGCGGCAGCTTGCAGTCTTTGCAGAGCTGAAAACCTCTTTTTGATAGATCCAAAGCACATCACTCAGAATCAGACGTAGCTTGGTCCACATTGTAAGGCTTCAACACATGACAAGCTCGTGGGGGCAGGAGCCTGGTTTATAGCAGCTTGCTACACACATATGAAGAACATGTGGCCAGAAGAGGGCTGCCAACTAGAATGCCAGAGACTGAGGCACAGGAGGGATGTAGCACAGGAGGAAACACAAGCATTGGCCATGTCAGACAGTAGTACAAGTCAGAGCAACACCCCCCTCATCCACAATAAAACAGAAACAATCCTCACTTCTGTCCCAGGTGGTCGCAAAAGCAGTTGGGAAGAAAGACACACATCCAATACCAGAAAAGGAAACAGCAGCTCAAATTTCACTAATACACTATCTCGCAGAGTCCATTGAGGATAAGGACACAGATGTGCTGGCATATTCGTCCCACAAGTTTAGTATCTGGCCAGACCTAGCAAGGGTGGATCAGCACTGTCTCTTTTGTCCACCAACAAGTGTCCCTAGCAAAAGAGTGTTTTTGATGACAGGGGACATTGTAAGCCCTTATCACTCCAGGTTATCACTACCCTTGGTGGAAAACTAGTGTTCCTGAAAATTAATCTGCCTTTGCTTTGGTATCCAGATTTGCAATGCGAGTGGAAAGACAAATGAAAGGAATTTGAAGGTCCTGTAGCTGCTTTGCCTGTCTGCCTGCTGTACCTCAAATATCACAAACACAGAGGGCAAATATTCAAATAAGTTCTCTAATATTCAATAATATTGACCACACAAACAGAGAACCAAATATATCATCACACCAAACACTTAAATATAAATATGCAAAAATATTTATTAAGAATAATACGTCCTATCTAGACAGTCAGTACTATCTAGCTAGATAGTACTGACTGTCCTGCTGAGTCTCCAACACCTTCACTTGAGCCACACATCTGCAATCACACTGCTGTTGTCTTCCAGGGCTGAGGTGCCAATCCAAAGGCTGGAACACATGCAATGCTGAGTCCTGCTGTGTCCCCAACACAGTCAGTACTATCTAGCTAGATAGTACTGACTGTCTAGATAGGACGTATTATTCTTAATAAATATTTTTGCATGTTTATATTTAAGTGTTTGGTGTGATGAACACAGTCAGTTGGGTCACACATCCGCAATCACACTGATGCTGCTGCCCAGGACAGACATGCCAGATTGAGGGCAAACACCATCCCTAAAGCTAAGTCCTGCTGTGTCCTCGATACTGTCAGTTGGGACACACACACATCCTGCTACCTCCTGTCTCGTCCCCATCAACAACACTGGAGCATATCACATCATACTGCCTTCTGTCAGATCCCCAATGACAAAACTGGGGTGTTACCTATTCTGCTGCTTCCTGTCATGTCCCCAAAAACAACACTGGGGTCTGACTCAGCCTGCTTCCTCCTGACTTATCCCTATCAAGAAACCTGGGGCCTGTCATACCCTGGTACCTCATGACTTGTCCCCATCAACATAACTGGGGCTTGACTCAGCCGGCTTCCTCCTTACATGTCCCCAGTGACTACATCAGTAAGGCACAGTGGCAAAAAGAACTCCAAGGAATAAGGTCTGGGCATGGAAGCAAGGCTGAGTGGCACAAAGACCCCAACATGATGGATGGAATTTGGATTTTCTTGTGAAATGGGCTTTCCAAAAGGAAAATATCACATTTAATACATGGAAATGGTTTCACAATGATAGTGGCCAGGGCTTATAGTAAATTGTGAGGGTTGTTTTTTTTATAGAAAAAAAAATTCCCCATATCTTGTATCTGAACTCTGGCTATTGAATTTCCTGATTTTGTGGTTTGCATGAGCTCTTTCTTACTACTCTAACCTCTTATGACATTCAGTATAGTAAATGATTTCTCTTGAGCACATTGTGCCAGTATTTCTTCCTCTAAACAAGGGCTTTTTTTCGACAAACCACGTCAGTGTAATCAACTATCAAACTGGATGGGGGGACCAAGCTGAGACTGTGGAGAAGCTGGAGAAAAGGAAGTAATAGAGAACAGGTGTCATGTCAATCAACCATTAAACAGGATGGGGGAACCAAGCTGAGATTGTGGAGGACCTGGAGAAAAGGAAGTAATAGAGAACAGGTGTCGTGTCAGGGTAGTAAAACATTGGTCTTTTTTTGGTCTTTTTCAAATTTTTGTTCTAGGCACAAAACACTCCAGTATTACAAATCCAAGAGGAAAGCAAGTGTGAATGGGAAATACTCCCCAGATTCCAAAAGACGGCACCAACAACATTATGGGAAGTTGGTATTTGGCAGGAAGTTCTCTCTGGCAGTTTGGTAGCAGGGTAGGTAGGTAGGTAGGTATGAGAAAACAAGTCCATGGAAGGAGAAATGTGTTTCCTTTATCTTTCTTTCACATTTTTGTTTTGTGGACAAAATACCCGTGTGAAAAAACAACAACAACAAAAACAGGGTGTTAAAACCAGACTTGGATCATTACTGGGGGGATAGAACTAAACAAAGAACTGTAAAATGGGTGGAAGGGAGAAGACTTTTTTTTTTTTTTTTTTAATTTTCACCTCTTTTTCTGGGAAAAAGCAAACATCCCAATACAACAAAGAAGCAAACATAAGCAAACAACATGGAAGGACCAAAATACCCATGCTGTAGCATATCAATAAGTAGGCATAACAGGTAGATGGAGCAGTAGCATCAAGACCCCATATTGGTATAAGGGGCAAGGCAGGTAGGTGTGTGCCAGCAAGACTCCCATGGTGGAATAAGGGGCATTCCAAAAACAAAAAATAATTCCTAATAACATTTACTACTGCTGTGTAAGGAGAAAGGGCCTCAGAACAGATTTTTAAATTCAATAAGGGTTATCACTAGAGATGTACATTGGGTGCCTGATTGTTTCCGCTTTCGGGTTCATGTGGCTGTGGGAAAATCTCGTATTCCCGCGGATTGGCATTTTTTTTCATGGAAAATCGTTTTCCGGCTTAGTGCGTGCTAACGGGAATTAGCGTGCACTAACAAAAACTAACAAAAACTAACGTTTTTTTTGTTAGTACGCACTAACGCCAAAAAACGATTTTTACGAAAATTCGGGGAAAATGCAATCGTTTTAGTGGTTTCCCGATCCATGATGATTTAGGAAATATCATACGAATTTCCTAATCGTCAAAAACAATTGCACATCCCTAGTTATCACCCCTTAGAGTCCTATAGCTCTTATCATAGGTCCATACCACCTTCCTCCTAAGTTCTTATATAAATTTGTAATGGTTTTTAATTTTTAATTCAACTTAATTTTAAATTTTATATTATTCTAAAAAAGTTTGTATGCATATCCATGCAATTTTTAATCAGTGTCAATCCATTCTCTTAAAAATCAATGGTGACTTCATAAAAGCTCAGTCCATTTAACCACCAGATTTTGACAAAGTTCATTATATGTCTCATAATTTGTCATCCACTGACAACAGCCTTGACATTTTTTGCTTAGCTTTTCCAAAGTTGTTCTTCCTAATAACAATTCGAAGAATGGCTGTTGTGCCACCAGTAATAATGATCCCAACACTGGCAGCATTTTTCTTTCTCAGCTGCTTCAGAGTTATTTCATTATTTCAATGTTTCAAATAGGAGGAAGGTGGTATGGACCTATAGTAAGAACAACAGGTCTCTAAGAGGTGATAACCCCTATTGAGTTTAAAAATCTGTTCTGAGGTCCTTTCTCCTTCCACTGCAATAGTGTACATTATTGGGAATTATTTTTTGTTTTTGGATTGTATATACAGATTGATTCCCATTTCCTTTTCTATTTGCAATAAGCAGTATGGCAGGTAAGTGTGTGCCAGCAAGACCCTCATGGTGATATAAGGGGCATGCAGGTAGGTATGAGGCAGCAAGGCCCCTATTTATGGACTAGCAGCATGGCAGCCTGACATGAGGCAGTACATCCCCTATGCTGGTACTAAGGGTATGGCAGTTAGACATGGAACAGCAAGTCCCCTATGCAGGTATAAGGGTTATAGAATTTAGATTGGAGGCAGCAAGTCTCTTACACTGGTACTGGGGTATGACAGCTAGACATAAGGCAGCAAGTTACCTATGCTGGTACTAAGGGCATTTATATTGCCTTTTGATCATGGGTTTCTGTTACGTATTTAGCCAGTATATCATGGGTTAACTGCAGAATGGAAGGCACACATTCACAAGATTAACTGACAGCTTTTGTTTGTATCCTTTTATCTTCAAAATACCTGGTGCTTTCACTCTGCTGGTTTGCAGCTTTCACTTTGTCGACAGTGTTTGATTCCCCAAATATGTTACAAGAAGATGAACTTACTGCATGCGGGGAAATTTAATGTTTTACATAATTTAGATACCCTCTGGGTAATATTTTTTTTTTTTTATAGTTGCCTTCTTGCCTATACAGTAGCTTCCTAATGTTGGTTTGGTTTTTTTTTCTTTGACAGCTCACAGATTCTTTTTCATTATAGTACTGTTGCCTTGAAACTCATTAATTATTCCATGACAGTGAGTTAGAATATTATTTATTCTATTCACATGTTCATAACAATTGTCTTTCTCATTGTTGCATTCTTCTGATATGTGTCTTTTAATATATTGTTTATATTTATGCTTCATAATCTTTTCTGTTATTTCAGAATTCCGAGTTATACTTTAGTAGTGTGTTTGCATTTTTCTCTGAGGAAGAGAGGAATGTCCCTTCCAAAACATTGTAATGTCAGGTTGATTAAGAAAGTTATTTTGTAACATCTGAGAAAGAAGGTTATTTTGTAACATCTGGGACATTTCATCACACACAAACTGATTTTTTTCTTTTGAAAATTTATGTTTGAAACATGTTCCTCAACCCGGTGCAAAAATCAGCATGCAGAAAAATGTATTTTATTTACACAAAACTGGTCAAAGAATACTTTGTTTTATTTGCATCTTAAAAAATCTTGAAAAATAAACAAAAGGTATGGCCATACCTATGTCAAAATCATAAATGACTGATGATTAAAACTTCCAGCACAAAGTTGGGGTTATAAAGCATCCCTTAGTGTGCTTAACCTGTGCTATATGATAGTCATTCATATTCTTTGATATATATATGAGCCTTTGGTCACATATCTATATTTCAAAGTTAGATCATTATTGGTGTTTATTTTTGTTATTCTTACAATTTGGGGTTTCATAAGATTGAGTATTGGTACTAAGGGTATGGTAGATAGATATGAGGCAGCAAGTCTCCTATGCTGGTACTAGGGGTATGACAACTAGATTTGAGGCTCCCAAGTCCCCTACATTGGTTCTAGGGCATAGCAGGCAAGAAGAGAGGTAACAGAGCCCTGGAGTGATATATATATATATATATATATATATATATATATATATATATATATATATATATATATATATATATATGGGTCATGGTGAGTGCTGGTGGCAGGCAGAGTGCCAGGAAAGCCTTCAAGGTATTCTTGATTATCTTGCCACTCACATGAAAAATCTAAAAGCCCCAAGCAAAGGGAGATTGCATTTTAGAAATACCAGCATTTCCATTAACTGAGGTACAACCTTGAGTGATGAGGGCTCATAATGTCTCCTGTAATTGAAAAGACACTTTCTCTGGGAACACTGATTGCTGGGAAAGATAGATACTACTGTGCCACTTTGGCTAGGTCTGGCCAGATTGAGGACTTATGTGCCCAATATGCAAGCACATTTCTGTCTGGATCCTCTATGGGCTCTGTCAGATAGCATGTTACAGCCCTTTGCACTGAGTTCTCTTTTGCTTCATTGGGCTGAGATCCTTTCTTCCAGCAAGCTGCTTTAACTTTGACCTGTGCCAGGAAAGATGTTTCTTTGTGAACAATGTGGCTATGGCATATTGTGTTGGGAGAGGAAGTGCTAGTTGCCTGGGTGCTTCTCCTGCTTGCACTAATTTCTAACACTGTTTTCTTTTGTGCTACACCCCTACTCTGCCCATGCCTTTGGCACTCTTCCTGACAGACCAACTGTTCTAATATCTGCTTCATCTGTGTGAGACACTCGGACTCCAGGGCAATATTCCCTTTTACCTGGAGATGAAGCAGATTGAACATAAGAACATAAGATATGCCATACTGGGACAAACCAAGGGTCCATCAAGCCCAGCGCCCTGTGTCCAACAGTGACCAACCAAGTCACAAGAATCTGGCAAGTATCCAAACATTAAATGAATAGATCCCAAGCTACTAATCCTTATTGATTAAAAGAAGTTTATGGACTTCTGCTCTAGGAACTTATCCAAATCTTTTTTAAACCCAGCTACACTAACTTCCATAACCACATCCTCTGGCAATGAATTGCAGAGCTTAACTATGCATTGCGTGAAAAAGAATTTTATTTATTTATTTATAACTTTTCTATACCGAAGTTCAAATAACAGAGTTAATTATCACTCCGGTTTACATTGCAACCATACAAAAACAGTGACAAAGTTGTCTTACATAGAACAGGGGGAGAGAAAAACTTGGATACAGCTTAAGCATGGGGAATACCGTGTCAAAACTGGTAAGAACTGATAAGAGTTGGCTTTTTGGGGGAACAAGGTATTCCGAGGGAGGGGGTAGGAATGAGGGGTTGGAAGGGGGGTTGGAAGGTGGGGGGGAGGGTAGCGGAGGGTTACCATAGATTTAATGAAACTAATATACATATATTAAATAGCTTAGGCAGCGGAAGAAAAAGTGCTTAGGCATCTGAGCTTAGGAAGAGAAGGTCCGTGGAGGATGAGGCAAGGACGAGTGTTATGGGAAGGCTTGTCTGAATAGTAGCGTCTTAAGTCTCTTCTTGAATGTAATTGGGCATTGTTACAGCCTAAGGTCTGGTGGGAGCAGGTTCAACTGTTTGGGGCCTGTGGTGGAAAAGGCTCTTTTACTAAAGGAGGTTTTGAATGTAGGTGTTCTAAGAGTCCCTCTTTGCGTTAATCTCAGAGGACGGGTTGAAGTATGAAGTTGCAGGGGGGTCGATAGGTCCAGCGGAGAGATGTTAAGAATGGCTTTGTGGGTGATTACTAAAAGCTTGTAGAGAATTCTGAATTTGACTGGGAGCCAATGGAGCTTCTTAAGGATCGGTGTTATGTGGTCCCTTTTGTTAGACTTTGTGAGTATCCTTGCAGTTGCATTCTGAAGCAACTGGAGAGGTTTAATGGAGTTGTCTGGAAGGCCTTGAAGAAGAGCATTGCAGTAATCGATTTTTGAAAAAATGATCGCTTGTAAGACAGACCTAAAATCTTGAAAATGAAGGAGGGGTCTTAGTCTTTTTAATACTTGAAGTTTGAAGTAGCACTCCTTTATTGTGTTGTTAATGAAGCCTGTGAAGCTCAATTGAGTGTCCATGACTACCCCTAGGTTTCTGACTTTGGGAGAGATGGTTGGGAGCGTTGTAGGGGGTAGGTTGTTTAGAGAAATGTTACCATCCTGTGTGATTAAGAGGAATTCGGTCTTGTTTGTGTTGAGAATCAGGTTAAGATTTGAAAGGAGGTTATTAATGGAGCATAGATAGGTGTTCCAATGACGTAAAGTACTGATTTTATTTTCTCTGATTTGTTTTAAGTGAGCTACTTGCTAACGTCATGGAGTGCCCCCTAGCCATTGTATTATCCATATACATTGTTTTCTAGGAATGTGCAGAAGAAAAACATTTGTTTCAGTTTGTTTATTCATTTTGTTGGATCCTAAATTCATGTTATTAGTTTCAAAATGTAAACAAAAATGTGTTTATTCATTTCATTAATTTATTTGTTTGCCACTAAATGTTATAGGGGAAGCATTGCAGTCTATTCTGGGATATTGAATAGTGACTTTCTTTTTTTATCAATTCTAAAGAAACTTGCGAGAAGAAATCATCAGAAGGAGGAAAGAACTGCAAAACACTTAGTCTGTAGCAAAGTGGCATAAATACTAACTTAAGGTTCCGCAAAGGGGCAAGGAGGGGGGTACCAGGCTTCTAGCATTGGCAAGAGTTCTCTAAAGCACAGTGAGATAGAGATGTGAATCGGAACCGGAATCAGTTCCGATTCCGGTTCCAATTTACATCGTTAATTTTTTTTGTGCAGCCCAATCGCGGTTTTGTTTATCGGCTGCGCCCGAGCCGATAAACAAAAAAACCCACCCCTTTAAAACTGTTCCCTTAGCTTTCCCCACCCTCCCGAACCCCCCCAAAACTTTTTACAAGTACCTGGTGGTCCAGTGGAAGTCCTGGGAGCGATCTCCCGCTCTCGGGGCCATCGGCTGCCACTAATAAAAATGGCGCAGATGGCCCTTTGCCCTTACCATGTGACAGGGTATCTGTGCCATTGGCCAGGCCCTGTCACATGTTAGGAGTAATGGACGGCCAGCGCCATCTTTAAAAATGTCGTGGGTTATCCAGTGCTCCTACCATGTGACAGGGGCCGGCCAATGGCACGGATACCCTGTCACATGGTAAGGGCAAAGGGCCATTGGCACCATTTTGATTAGTGGCAGCCGACGGCCCGAGAGCGGGAGATGGCTCCCGGGACCCCCACTGGACCACGAGGTACTTGTAAACATTTTTTTGGGGGGGAAGCTAAGGGAACAGTTTTAAAAGGTCGGGGTGGGATTAGGGATTGTTTTGGTGTGCTGTTTTTCCCACCCTCCCCCAAAACGATAAGAGAACCCCAGGAACAAAATTGTGGGGTTCTCTTATCGGGAGCCCCCGATTTCTGATAATTTTGAAAATATCGTCCGATATTTTCAATCGTCTGAAGCCCGATTCACATCCCTACAGTGAGAAGAGCAAAGAATAAGTAGGAGGAAGAACATCGCAAGGTGCAAAAAGATGATGCCAGTAATAGTGTGACATGATCACCTGATGGTATCACGAGAGGGAAAGTGGCACCTAAAGTGGCATGAGCACCCTAAGGCACCATGAAAAGGGAACAAAGCGGAAAACTTGGCAATGAAAATCCCAAGGTACAGATAAAAGGACCTAGAATCAGAAAGAAAGGTATCAATATTTCAAAAGCATAGGAGAGGAGCACAGCAGCACCCCAGATTGGCAAGAAGACCTCAAAGTGTAAGAGCTGGAGTATGCCAGAAAGGTACAGTGGCAGAAAGAAGTTAAGAACCCCAAGATGTAAAATCTGTGCATGGCAGCAAAGCCGAGAGGTACAAGAATCTGAAGGCATAGGATGAGGGGCATAGCGTTAAGGCAGAGTGGTATGGGAGATGCCAGCTATTCTGTTCAGTATTGAATAAATCAAAACCCACCAAGTGTAAGAATAGTCAAATCAAATGTTATGATATTATCTCACTTCAAATGAAAATTCAAGGGAAACAAGGAACAAGGAATTGTGTAATAACCTTCATATAGCACTAGGGCTATATATCACATTCTCCTATATGTGCTGTGGTTTATAATCATTCCATTCAAACATACAGTCAACTGGAGAAAGGAATGCCTCTCCCTGTCAAAGTATGGCCACATCTGGCTTATCCACCAGTCCAGTAGCATATGTTTGTGTCATGGAGTAAGCCATGCATGTCATAGGTACCCACATGCACAGTACAGTGGAACTGCGAATGGGCCATGAAATCAGTTATGGCTCATGGAGTGGTGCAGATCAATGGATAGCTGTGGCAAGAAGAAGAGATGGCAAAAGATGAGTTCCATAGATGAAGATAAGAATGGTATTAAAAGCATAAGGAATGTTTCAGTAAATTTGCAAAGCAATGTATGGCTAGGGCAAGACGAAAAGTGGGCAAGAACTGTAGGGGAAGGGTATTTGGCAAGAACCTTGAACATAGCTGGAACAGTAGAGGTAGCACTCGAAAATACCAAGACCAGCTTGGAATGGGAGAGGGAGCAATAGTGCTGGTATATCATGAGAACTGGAATGGAAGAAGCAGAGCAACACAGCGAGAAGGGTAGCTATAACACCCCCAAAGGCATTTTCCAGTTCTTGCACAAGCACAGAGCAGAGGAGCAAGTAATGTGGCAAAAATGGCTTGGAGCAGTGGTGGGAGAAGTGGTGTTGTTTAATAATTTTTAAAACTGGTATGGCAGGAGCAGAGCAACACAGTGAGAAATATAGCTGTAATACCCCCAAAGCTGTGGTGTTGCCAGTGTCAGGTCCATGTAGCATTTCTAAAATGCCTATGCAGGCAGAAAATATAGCATTCCTAGGGACTGCAATGTGTATTTAAAAATACTAAGCATCCTGAGCTTTTTAAAGATTATTTTGATATGGTTGGACCATGGCATGCCACAGCTGGAAGTGTCAGGCCACAGTAGTTATGGTTAGAGCAAACAAAACAACAAAAGGACTGAAAATTTCAATCAAAGGCCGTCGCCGTAAGTGTGTTTAAGAAAAATTATTATTTTTTATAGGAAGAACTGCATCAGCAAGCCTGACAATGTGCTGTGCTGTAGGCAGAGCCGTCCGGACTTCTAATCATTTGCGGTTTGGAAGGGCATATTAGTATGCTTCAAAATAAATCTTTGTTGAAAAGATAGTGGTGTATTTTAGAAATAATAATTCAGTCCGTCTGTGCCCTTGTAAACAAATTACTGAAGAGACCCGACAGCGGCCGTGTTTTGCAAAGCAAGGTTGCTTCTTCAGGAGTCAATGACAAATGGAAATTCTGAAATGCACAATATAGAAAAGGCCTTAGTATATCATATAGAAAAATCGAACTACTTAGCTTATTGCTTCGGCAGCGCCAACCTTTTCATATGGACGGGAAGTCTCAAAAGAATTTAAGTAGTGAGGGACAGAGACTGCCGTGAACTAGTTACAAAGTTAAATAGCCTGCAGTTTTTCAGCGTAATGACGTCATGACGTCTAGCGTCTAGTTACTATAGAAACGGCCAAATGAATCATGGATATTTATAGAAAAACATTCAATTCCAAGGCAGTATTGAGACCTTCAGGATCAACAGTTCCCAAACGATGTATCCATCGTTGCTCCACTTGAAGCAACAGAGTGTCAAAGTCTCCTCCACGCCTGTGTTGATGAAATTGTTGTAAGACGCTCTACAGAAACACTTACTTGTGTGCTTCCACTTTCCTCTATGACGTACAAAGTGAAACAAATCATTTCAAAGAACTGGCGGATCCTTTAATTACATAAAGAATTTCGAGAAACACCAAGATTTGCATTCTATAGAGAAGCCAATTTACAGAATCAATTAGTCCACAGACTCCTCTCCTTCTCATCGGTCAAACATAATAGGATCGCATGCACCATGTGGTGCCTGTACAGTGTGTCCTGTTATGATATCCACTTCGGCTCTTCATTTCTCCAGACATAATTTCATGTTTCTTTTGAGAAATATTATGGATTGTCATTCCACCGGTGTCCATCTAGTGCCCTTGCAATTTATGGTACATTGGAAAAACGAAATGGGCTCTTAAAACCCATTTTATTGAATATTGTTCCAGCATTAGCACCGGCCGTCTAACAGCATCTTTAACTGCTCACCGCATTGAACACACTCATACCTTTGATGACATGAAAGTCTGCATCTTACAACAATTTCATCAACACTGGCGTGGAGGAGACTTTGACACTCTGTTGCTTCAAGTGGAGCAACGATGGATACATTGTTTGGGAACCGTTCATCCTGAAGGTCTCAATACTGCCTTGAAATTGAATGTTTTTCTATAAATATCCATGATTCATTTGGCCGTTTCTATAGTAACTAGACGCTAGACATCATGACGTCAATACACTGAAAAACTGCGGGCTATTTAACTTTGAAACTAGTTCACGGTGGTCTCTGTCCTTCACTACTTGAATTCTTTTGAGACTTCCCATCCATATGAAAAGGTTGGCGCTGCCGAAGCAATAAGCTAAGTAGTTTGATTTTTCTATATGATATACTAAGGCCTTTTCTATATTGTGCATTTCAGAATTTCCATTTGTCATTGACTCCTGAAGAAGCAACCTTGCGTTGCGAAACACGGCCGCTGTCGGGTCTCGTCAGTAATTTGTTTACAAGGGCACAGATGGACTGAATTATTATTATTTCTAAAATACACCACTATCTTTTCAACAAAGATTTATTTTGAAGCATACTAATATGCCCTTCCAAACCGCAAATGATTAGAAGTCCGGACAGCTCTGCCTACGGCACAGTACGATGTCAGGCTTGCTGATGCGGTTCTTCCTATAAAAATAATAATTTTTCTTAAACACACTTACGGCGACGGCCTTTGATTGAAAATTTCAGTATCTAGTCCTTTTGTTGTTTTGTTATTGAATCGATAGGACTGTATTGTTTGCTCTTTGTTTTTTTTGTATGGTTAGAGCAAGACAGGCTTATGCAGGATACATCAGGCCTTAGTGGATATGGTTGAAGCATGGCATGCAAAAACTGGAAGTGTTAGGCTACAGTGGTTAAGGTTGGAGCATGGCATGCTGCAGTTGGAAGTGTCAGGCCAAAGTGGATATGGTTGGAGCAAGATAGGCTTATGTAAAATATGTCAGGCCTCGGTTGTGGTGTTTTGAGCAAAGGAGGTGTGGAATCATGTCCAGTGTTGGTGATTGTGGCAAAGCAGGCAGAGGAAGTCAGTAGAGTCATGCCCCATTTCTGGTATTTGGCAAACCCTAACACTGGGACATGACTGCATTAACTTCCTCTGCCTGCTTTGCCTGAAAACTGACACTACCACTGAGGCATGACTCCACTGACTTCTCTTGCCTGCTTCACCTCAACAACTGTTTGGGGCAAAGCAGACAGGAGAAGTCAGCAGAGTCATGCAACAGTGGTGGTGATTGGGGAAAAGGAGGCAGAGGAACTCAGTGGAGTTCTACCTCAGTGGTGGTGCTTGGGGAAAAGGAGGCAGAGGATCTCAGTGGAGTCATGACCCTGCAGTGGTGCTTAGGGCTAAGCAGGCAGAGGAACTCAGTAGAATTATGCTCCAGTGGTGGTGAAAGCAGAATCAGGATGTATCAAATCCCTGTGGCTATGTTAGGTGTATGTCAGTGGAAGGCTGCTGCTGATGTGCTGTCAGACCTCTGGGCTGTTGGTGTTGGGGTATGGCAGTGGAAGCTGGAAGCTGGAAGGCTGCAGCTGGATGTGCTGTCAGACCCCTATGCTGTTGGTGTTGGGGTATGGCAGTGGAAGCTGGAAGGCTGCTGCTGGATGTGCTGCCAGAGCCCTGTAGTATGAGGGCTTAGTGTTGTTGTTGGGGGCATATCAGGAGGAGGTATGAGGAGTGAAGCCCCAGTGTTGTTGTTGTTGAGTATGTGTTAGGAAAAAGCAGGCTGAGTTAGATCCCAGTGTTGTTGGGGACCTGTCAGGAGGAAGAGGGCTGAGTTAGACCCCAGTGGTGTTGTTTAGGATGTGTTAGGAAGAAGCAGTAGTAGTGTAGCAGGTCCAGTAACTCATGAGATTGAACTTTGATAATGACAATAGTTGTGTTCACCAGGCGATGATGCATTCTGATTTAATCCATGCCCCACACTTTGCAGTCATCCTAGGATTATCATAGCTAGAACATCATCTTCCACACCTTCAGTGGAAGATGTACCAGATGGACAATGACATCACTCTTGCCTTCTGCCATCAGAATTGTCTTTACAATTTAGAAGAGCAGTGAGCCAGAAAAGAACATGTGGGAATTTTCAGTAGGTGTTATATGGTAACCAATATGTAAATGATGTAATTACCTGAGAAATAATCAGAACTGTGGGATGTTTTTGACAAAGTGGATGCAGACATACTACCCCTTCTTAGAGCGTATTATTGTCCAATAGACTTTCAACCAGGGGCATAGGTTCTGTTCAGAAGAATTTATTCACTGTTCAGACTGGAGCTAAAAGCACTAAGTGACTATCTGCAAGAAAATCCTGAAGAAGGGGGTTCATCAGATCTTTGACATTTCCAGCAGGATCCCTGATGTTCTTCATACCACAGAAAGATGGCTCTCTCCAATGCTGTGTGGATTATTGGGGCCATTAATGCAGTCATTATCCATAAGAAGTACATGCTCTCTCTCATTAAGGGGGCTCGTGGAGCATTTACAGGTTGCCCAGATCTTCAGCATGTTAGATCTTAGTGAAGCCTATAATCTAGTTTGGATCCAGGAAGGGAATGAAATGAAAATGGTATTCCGTACTTGATATGGAAAATTTGAGTAACTAATAATGTCATTTATTTATTTTTTCTTGTATTCCACAATATCTAATACAATTATTCAGTGCGGATTACAACAAACCATTCATAATTTCATTAACAAACCTTCTAAAACAAACATTCCAAACAAACATTCCAAACAAACATTCCAAAACCTTGTAAATGAACTGTTCCTATGTCAGACCAATACATAATTGCCTATTTAGTTGACATTCTAGGAAAACTGGGCAGACCATGATCTATGGATTTTGAATATCATATTCTAGATCACCTTAGCAGATATAAGCTATTCATGAAACTAGAAAAATGTGACTTTGACATAAAGTCCGTAGAATTTCTAAGCTACATATTATCATCAGATGGCTTCTGCATGGACCTTGATGATTGGGTGACTGGTGTGTATTATGATCACTCGTTAACTTGCCTGCCTGGCAGGGCTGGCTGTAGGGCAAATGGCACCCTGCGTAAAAAGCATCACCCCTCCCCTCCCCACACACACACTCCCATACACTCAACTGATGGCACTCCCAGGCCTCTCTTTAACCATGGAGGGGATGGGATCCACTGTGGCCACATCAGGACTCTGTTCTGCTGCAGCAGGATGGCATCTGCAGCAGCTACACTGGGCCTCTCTCCTGCTGCAGCGGGATGGGATTTACCGAGGCCCATGCTACCGTGGGATGGGTGATGCTGGTGTTCCCCAAGTCACCCCTAGCTCATGGCTGGTTGTCATGGTACATGTGGGTATCAATGACAAAGATGATAGAGAAGGAAGGTTCCGGAGGTTAAATTTAGGCATTTAGATACAATAGAAATTTGAAATTCAGATCTTCCAGGATTACAAGCTCAGAAATTCTCCCTGTTCCATGCCCAGGACTCCAAAGGCAGACTGAGGTCAATGCATGAATGAAAGAACGGTGCAGGAAAGGTCTGTTAGGAATTAAGGAGCCTATTCTGACGAGATGGGCTTCACCTTAACCAGGGTGGAACCTGGCTGCTAGTGCTAATATTTAAAAAGGAGTTAGAACAGCTTTTAAACTAGCAAATGGGGGAAAGCTGCTGGTCACTCAGAAGCACATGGTTCAAAGGGAAGTACCTCCCAAGGATATTGGCAAAACAGGGAAGTTAGAATATCCTGATAGAGAGGCTGTGCTTAAGGCTGAAGGAGCCCAGATGGATTTAAATAAAGACCACAGAGAAGTCAGTGACTCTAAGCTGCTTAAATCATCTACCAATAAGCGGGCTATGAACACAAATACCATTAGAATTAGAAGATGGTTCTTCCATTTAACTTTCAAATTTTACTGAAACTGTAAGAGCTTTTCAAAGTATAAAAAAAAAAGAATGGAAGCTGTATGGCTGAAGTAGCATTCTGGCCTGGTCTTGCACTAGCCTTTGGGGCCGATGCAATACAGTGCGCTCAGCTGAGCGCACTGGTTAAGCCGCTATCGGACGCGGGTTAAATAGGCACTAATCCACCCCTTAATGCAATAGGGGAATTAGCGCCTATTTAACGTGTGTCCAATGTAGAGTGAATGCGATAGCGCTCATCACATGCAAATGCATGTGAACGAGGCTAATACTCTTTCACTCCAAATGCATAAAGATAAATGTGCTTCTCAGACACACATTTATCGCTCAGATTTTAACGCCTGCCTGGAGTAGGCGTTAATAGCTGAGTGCATTGAAAAGAAGTACAGAAAAGCAGAAAAAACTGCTTTTCTGTACTTCTTTTTTAAAGTAAAAAAAAAATAAAATAAAATAACTCGGCAGACCACCGAGTTATGAAGACCGACGCCAGTAAACTCGGCCTCTGTTTTAATAACCGGCCGTCTGTCAGTAATGAAAATGGCCACCGATAAACTTTTCAGCGCCCACTTTCAAAACGCACACATGGCGCCCGCAAGGGGGGGAGCCATGCAATATGTAAATTAGGGGGTTGCACTAGGAAGGAGGTGCTAAGGTCACACAAGTAACCCTAGCGCCTCCTTCCTAGTGTGACCTCCTAATTTACATATTGCATGGTGCCCCCCTTGCGGGCGCCATGCATGCATTAAGAAAGTGGGCGCTGAAAAGTCAGCGCCTGCGTTCCGTGAAGATTATTGCATCGGCCCCTTTATTTGGAGAAATTATGTGCTAGTGTAAGGGCTGAAGGAGGCAGATTAAAGGGGTGAATGTGTGTTTGTCTACTGGTCTATGAACAGAGGGGAGGGCGTTATTAGAGCACCTGTGGTGGCTCCTCCTCTTGTATGATCTCAATATTTAATTTTTCTAGACTGTGGTGAATATTTTCTTTTTTCTGCCAAAAATCTGCTGAATATCTGCCTTTATGACCGTTGTCATTTTTTCCCCCCTGTTCTTTACCCTCCAGAGGCCAAAATGAATTAGGGTGAATCGAGCCTGTAATTATTGAGAATTATTTCCACATTGCAGGCATTAGCTGAGAGATACATATGTTAAAAAAAAATCAATAGATGTAACTGAAGCATTTAAAAGGTGAGCTGTGCTGACATGTCAGCATTGGAAGCATTTCTGAAAAAGTAAAGCAGCATGTACAGTATTGACAAACACATAAACAGAACATTATATTGAAGTCGCAGTAAATGAATCCAGATATATAACTTGAAATGTCAACAAAGATGTCAGACGCACAGATGTGGTTGGGTCTGAGTTTTTTTTTTCTTCCCCGACCTTTGATTAAAATTCAGCATTGTGCATTATCCGCAAAACCTTCAACATGGACAAAATGTTACATCTTATTTGACAACAGTCAATACCCTCCTAATACGATTGCTAATAAGGTACTAAATAAATAAGAAAGGATATTAGAAAATTGCTAACTAATTAGCTGTTTCCCCGAACCTAAATTTCTTCAGCCTCTTGTTTCTCAGGTTGGAGAGAATCCCTATGGTAACCCTGCAAGGGCACAGACAAGCTGCTTCCTTTTTTCTGCACAAAACTGAGGACTTTATTGCCTGCTATTTTTATTTATTCTAACTGTAGTTCCTTTTTTTTGTTTCCTCTTGTCCTCGAAATAGTTCCATGCGCTGGCTTCCCAAACAAAAAATATTCTAGCTCCTTAACTCCTTTCACATTTTCCTAATGTGGAAGCAAATTTCAAGTCAACCTTCATGACCCTTTTCCTTTGATGCTTTGTATCATTTTTGGTTTAAAGCTGTATTTCTAATCTTCCTGGGGGAAGGGGGGGGGGGGGGGAGGTGGAGGGGATGCATAGAAGCTCAGAAGGCTAGGAGAAAAAGCAACCAACAGGGGAAAAATAATACGCCAATTTGTTTTTTTTTTTCCTTAAGCCTGAAAAGAAAGAATTGACTATGTTAGAAGCTGTAATGGCTTTTACTCGACCAGCATAATTTAAAAAAAATAGATGAATGCTATTATACATTAGCTTTAGGAATCCTTCAGTTGCAGTCCCTAAACAGGAGGAAAAATGTGAAAAGTGATCAGTTGCTTGCCAATATTAGCAGACTGCTGCACAATGAGCTCCTTTCTGGCCCAATGGATGTGGGGATAGTAGTACACCTTACTCATGAGTGGATTTCTGCCAGAAATTGACATCTAAACTCTCCAAACAGCATTTCTGCTTCATTTGGGGGTAAGACTTAGCACAACAATGACAAGGAAGACAGTCCTGAGCAAACCCTAAAAGATATTAGCTGCAGTTGGACTAATTGTAAAATTTTATGAGCAAAAGGTACCTGAGTACTCTTATTTTTCATGCAACATAGACAATGGTGTGAAATTACAGTTTCAGAACGAAATGGCGGGGGGGGGGGGGGGGGCAATGGCGATGACATCATCGTGAACAGTCGCTCCTCCATCCTACTCCCTTGGCGCCAGCGGTGATTTTAATGTATTTTTGCCATTAACTTCCAGATCTTGGAGAACTATCAGGTTGTTTACATGGGTGAAATGATGGACAATATTTTGATGCTAACTGCGGGAGAGATAGGAGAACACCAGAAAAAGGCTGGTGCAGATAAGGCAACCAGCGGGGAAGAAAAGATGGTGCATGAGGTAGGCCATACCATAGATGGTTTGTCTGAAGCCATGTTACGGGATCTAACCTGTGCTGTGTCTATAGCTTTAACTGACCAACTGCAAAAGATACAGACATCTGTTGATGAGTTGCGGGATAAAATGGATGCATATAACACTATCATCAGTTGTAGCCAGACTAAGGGCCTCATTTTCCAGTATCGCATGGGATACCAAAAAGGGGTGTTACCTTATGCTAATAAACATGTGTATTGCAATAACAACTATGCAACATGCTCTTAACCCAATTGGAGCTACATTGCAGTTCACAATGTTTCCAGACAGCCTGTTTCAGTGAGAGAGAGAGAGAGAGCACCTTGCTATAGTGTCTCCTCCCTAGACAGGTATTTGTATCCCTATGCTAGGCCCACCTAGTAACTCGAGGTGGGGATTAGGTATTAGTGTAGGGGGTTGGGGGCCACTTTCACATTTAACATGAGACGTACGAACAGAACAGTGGTCTCTTGTGAAGATTTGATGGCCTTCGGAGTGAGGAAACTCACTCCAAGATGAGATTTGGGCAATGTTCTCTCCACCTAGCTTGATCAAGCTAGGTGGAGAGAACATTGCCCAAATCTCATCTTGGAGTGAGTTTCCTCACTCCGAAGGCCATCAAATCTTCACAAGAGACCACTGTTCTGTTCGTACGTCTCATGTTGAATGTGAAAGTGGCCCCCAACCCCCTACACTAATACCTAATCCCCACCTCGAGTTACTAGGTGGGCCTAGCATAGGGATACAAATACCTGTCTAGGGAGGAGACACTATAGCAAGGTGCTCTCTCTCTCTCTCTCCCATGCTCTCTCTCTCTCATACTGAAACAGGCTGTCCAGAAACATCATGAGCCACGATAAACCTTTACCGGCCTCTAGCACACAACGTACCGCAAATGAAAGAGGTGTAGCTATTGGCCATGCTAACACTGCAGCTGTTTTGCAGCACATGATAACTCTTTCCTACTTTACATATGCTCCGCCCCAACTCCGCCCCTGAATACAAAATTAAAAATTTGCATTCGCAAATCGCGTTAACAGCTGTTAGCGCGATTTGCAGAATTATCTCCTGCGGTAACTCCTTGGAAAATGACCCCCTAAATTGTTGGAGCTGGAGGCGATGGCTGGAGAGCTGCAATAGAAAAATAAAACTTTGGAGTTGAAATTAGACAAGTTTGAAAACCGCAGCAGATGAAGTAATCTGTGGATACCGGGAGTCCCAGGGTCTATACAGGGAGAAGCCTTAATTCAATTTTGTGAAAAGTGGCTCCCTGAGGCTCTCCACATGAATGCGGTGGATTGCTTGATATGGGTGGAGAGGGCTCACAGGCTGGGTGCTGGGGGAACAGATCAAGTGAGACCCAGACAAGTGATAGCTAAAACTCTGAATTATAGTGATAAAGAAAATATTCTGATGGCTTACTGCAAGTCCAAAGAGCTTAAATACAAAAATGGCAAGTTATTACTTTTCCCAAACTTCTCAACCAAAGTTCCGGCAGCCCAGAAGGAGTTCACCCCTTATTACACATAGTTATATCAAAAGCGTGCGTGCGTGCATTTTTCTCTGCAGTTTCCCACCCGTCTAAAAATGTTTCATAATGCTGAGTCTCGCATACTGGCAACGAGTTCTGAAGCAAGGGAGTTTGTCGCTCAGCTTGTGTGAAAGGCCTAGTAGTTCCCTGGTTTACATCCCATATGTTTGGCATACAAATCTTTCTTGCCTCATTATGGCTTAATGGTTGAGTGACTGTGTTGAAGTCCTCTTGCTATGGAGATTTAAGCTCTGCTATATTGTCTGCTTACCTCCCCGGCAATCTGGGGGTGCAGCCCTACTTTTCATCAAGGATGAGTTCAGCGTCTGCCCTATTAGTAGCTGTGCTGGATCTGACATGGGTCTTGCTTTTCTGTTTGTTGCGAAATTTACAAACACCATCTTTAATCCACTTATTCTCAATGTACATTGGCTGTAGAGTTGCCTTGCTGCAGTATTCGCCTGCAGTTTGAATTACTGATTAAAATGGCAGAGAGAGAGGAAGAGGTTGGTTGACCCACGCCGCATACCAGGGGTTGAATGTAATAAACACCATTTGAGGCTAAGTGCTGTGGGGGACTCCATTTGTGGGTGGCACTGACTCACTTTGCAGGCCAGCAATGGGTTCAAGCTGGGATTCACAGTTAGGCTTCTGTTTTACTGGTGAGAATTGATGCTGTCAAAGGCAAAGTCTTGGCTGTGTCTGCAACTCGGAAGTTTGTGATTTGAGTTTGATTTTGAAGTTTGGACCCTCCATTTATACTCCACACCGCTTGGCTCCGGGAGACATTTTTTTGTAAGAACCCATCTGCCTGTTGGGGAAGATTGAAGAAGGCTAAGTGCATCCTCTTTGCCTGGAACACAGGAGAGGGAGGGGTGGTTCTCAATAAAGGTTAAGGTTTTTTCTATCTGATTGATGTGGAGAGGGGGGTTGGGATGTGGTTAGTGTGGATAGGGCTCTGTGTTGTCATGTGTGTTGACAGCCATCTAAGAGATAGCGACAGGATGATTGTCTCAGAGGAAGCTTTGAGGCAGGGGGGAGACCTAGGCTGTGGGGTCTCATCCCTGGGGATTCTGTATGAAGCGGCTTCAGAAGCTGCAATTATTGTTTATGATGACTAATGTTACTAAAGTTACTATCTGCTCAATCAATGCTAATGTTTTGCACTCCTCTATTAAGAGGAATAAGCAGCTCATGGATCTCAGGAAAGGTAATGCAAATGTAGCCTTTCTCCAGAAAATCCATCTGGAGGATGGGGAACATCAAAAATTGCAAAGGGAATAGGTTTGCCAGGGCTTTTTCTCTTCCTTGTCTGTGATTCTCATAAACAAAAATGTGGTTTTTGAAAAGGAAAAACCGATTACTGACCCAAATGGCAGGTTTGTAATGGGAATGCGGGGGTTTTTCAGGGGTGGAAGGTGCTCCTGGTGAACCTTTATGCTCCTAATAAATATTTGCATGGATTTTTTACTAATTTGGTGGGATATGCTAATATTAAGGGAGGGGACTTTTATTTAGTGGATAACCCATTAGTGGTTTGCAAACCAGCTAAAAATTCTAGAAAAAAACAAACTGATCAAGGGATAGGTAGGCTTTGTCTGTCAAGAACTGCAATTGATAAATAAAGAGATTATTTCATTTAGAAGACAAAGAATACACTTTTTATTCTCAAGTGCATAATGTATATGCACATATTGATTATCTCCTTGTACCTGAAACGTTATTTAGTAATCTGCTCTCTAGTTACATAAGGGATATTACATATTCTGATCAAGCTTTAGTAATGACTGTGGTGGCTTTGATGGAAGCCAATAAAAGGTTCTATAGGTGGTCTATGCCCCCACATTTGTATCATGATAAATCCTTCCTTGCTTTCTTGAGAGATAAATGGAAGGAGAATATTGAGTTTAAACTGCTCCCTGAAAATGACCCCATAGTATTTTGGAATGCTGCTAAGGTGGTCATGAGAGGGCATATTATAGCCTACCAGGTCAGGGTTAAAAAAAGAAAGAATTGCTAAGGTGTTAGAATTAACTAAGCAAATTGCTGCTGTCAGATGTATATATGTGTAGGACCTCTCCCAGACTTCAAAAAAGAAGTTATTTGCTGCTAGGAAAGAGCTCAATGATTTCCTGGATACAAAGGCACAATGGAGCTTATTATACCTTAAGAACAAACTTTTTGAATGGGGAAATAAATCCGGTAGTTTACTAGCTGGATTAGTTAAATCAAGTTCTCGTCCTAAAGGGATTGTGACCCACATTTGCATGACTCACAGTCTTATTTGACTATGTCTTTTTTCTTAAGGCCTTTGATACTTATTATAAATGGCTGGTCCAAGTAAAGAGTAGATGAGACAGGCATTTTTTCAAGATTTGGCATTGCCCCAACCGGATGAGAAAGCATAGAGCAGGTTAGAGGCCTCCATCACAGATGGAGAGATCTGTATTCCTAATGCAAAATTGAAATTAGTTAAAGCACCTGGGCTTGATGGACTAGGGCCAGAATTTTACAAAATTTGGGGGATGAGAGCTGGCTTTCCTTAAGAAGATGATTCATGCTGCAAAGGAGATGAGGGAGTTTGAAATGGGATATAATTAAACTGTCATACTATTGGCTAAACCAGGCAAGGATCCATTATTTCCTCAGTCATATAGGCCCATCTCACTCTTGAATCAAGACATAAAAATCTTATCGGCTATATTGGCTTTTCGGTTGAGCGTAGTTAATATCAGTGTGGTATTCCAGGATCAAATGGGGTAGGTTAAGGGGATGCTTGCCAATTCTAATATATTGAAGGCCTATTTGGCCATTTAGATGGCTAGTACAGGCAACAGAGATGGCTTGTTGGCCAGTCTTGATGCCAAAAAGGCTTTCAATTGTGTGGAGTGGCCATATTTACAGTGGGGTCCTAGAAAAATTTAATATGGGGGACCAATTTCTGTGGTGGATACGGCTCATATAACCAACCGCTGATGCAGATTTTAGTTGATGAATCCTTGTTGAATGTTTTTCCACTGGGGAGGGGGACCAGACAGGGTTGTCCCTTGTCCTCTTTACTATTTGTTCTCTCTTTAGAACCACTTGCAGCCAAGCTCTGCTCTTTGCCGTCCTTCCAAGGCATTAGAAATAAAAGCAAGGTAATCAAGGCAAGCCTGTTTGCGGATGATTTGATATCTTTTTAGGTAATCCACAAGAGTATCAGAGATATCAGTGGTAGCTTTCCTGGGCTTTGGATAAAATCTAGTAAGTGAGAGGCATTCCCTCTTCACTCTGACCTGATAAACAGGTGGGTAGGACCCTTTCCCTTAACTTGGGCTAAGGATCAGATCCGTTATCTTGGTATCAACTTAGTTCGCACTGAGGAAGAGCTTTGCTCCTTAAATTTTGACATGTGTCTGTTGAAGGTTATAGATCTACTTCAACACTGGAAATTGTTTCCCCTTTCAGTGATGGGCAGAAGTGCCTTGGAAAAAATGGTAGTTCTTCCTAAGCTTTTATATCCCTTACAAATGGTCCCCCTATGGATTAATAACAAAAGGGTAAAGTTTTTATGTTCACTAATTGGTTCATTTGTATGCAGCAATAAAAGGGCTTGAGTGAGTTATGATGTACTGGGATAGACAGGAGGTGAGGAGGAGTGGTACTCCCCGATTTAAGAGTATATAATATTGTCTGTCTTCTTTGTCTATTGCAAGAGTGGGCCTCTGGTAAGCAGAAGCTTGATGTGGAAAGACTGATGATAGACTGGACATACTCTTATCAACCCATCAATTTGGTACATTTGCAGCAAAATGCTCTCTCCTCCTTAGGAACTTATGCTTTTTGGTTGTCTGTGGTTAGGAAAGCCTGGGCATGTTGGTGGGGGTCACTGGGGCATAACATCTAGGTTTCACCCTTTTTAACCTTAATAGGGGAATTCTGAGTTTCCACCTGGGCTTCATAATTCGGTGTTTTGAGGGTGGTCTTTCAAGGGTTTGCCTAACTTGGCTAATTGGTGGACTCTGAAACTCCTTGTTGGTTCTCATTCCAGCAATTGCAGGCTGAGTGGGATTTGCCAAAATCTCAATGTTATGCATTCTTACAGGCTCGTCATTTTGGATCCAATATATGTGCAGGGGTGTTGTCTCATGTTGCGCCTATGGATGAGGAAGATATTTTTTTAAAACTACACCCAACAAAATTGCAATTTGGGTCACACATTTGAAAACACATTAACCATCTCCCCATATTGCACGTTTAGCAACACGGTGCAGTTTAAATTGTTATATAGGGTGTACATTACAAGGGTCTCGATAATTAAAATACAATTCTAGGAATCTGAATTATGTTTAAAGTGTAAAGCCCTCCCCAGGGATTTGTGTCATATGTTTATAGAATGCCATCAACTTTAACTGTTTTGGAATAAAGCAACTAAATTCTTGGAGGATATCTTAGAGGGTGAAGTTCCTTGATCTGGGCTGATAATTTACCTGAATATCATAGAGAAGAATCTCCAGTTGCCACAGAGGGGAAGACATTTTTTTATTGTTTGCACTGCTACTAGCCAAAAAAAATCCATTTTTTTATGTTGGAAATCTAGCAAGGCTCCCTCCTTTAGCCAATGGCAGAAACTAATGCGGCATACTGCTCAACTTGAGAAGCTAAGAATATAAGAACTTGCCATACTGGGTCAGACCAAGGGTTCATCAAGCCCAGTATCCTGTTTCCAACAGTGGCCAATCCAGGCTACAAGTACCTGGCAAGTACCCGAAAACTAAGTAAATCCCATGCTACTGATGCTAGTAATAGCAGTGGCTATTTTCTAAGTCAACTTGATTAATAGCAGGTAATGGACGTCTCCTCCAAGAACGTAGCCAAACCTTTTTTAATCTCAGCTGCACTAACTGCACTAACCACATCCCCTGGCAACAAATTCCAGAGTTTAATTGTGCATTGAGTGAAAATAACTTTCTCCGATTAGTTTTAAATGTGCCTCATACTAACTTCATGGAGTGCCTCCAAGTCTTTCTATTACCCGAAAGCATAAATAACCGATTCACAGCTACCCGTTCTAGACCTCTCATGATCTTAAAGACCTCTATCATATCCCCCCTCAGCCGTCTCTTCTCCAAGCTGAACAGTCCTAACCTCTTCAGCCTTTCCTCTTAGGGGAGCTGTTCCATCCCCTTTATCTTTTTGGTCACCCTTCTCTGTACTTTCTCCATTGCAATTATATCTTTTTTGAGATACGGCGATCGGAATTGTACACAGTATTCAAGGTGTGGTCTCACCATGGAGCGATACAGAGGCATTATGACATTTTCCATTTTATTCACCATTCCCTTTCTAATAATTCCCAACATTCTGTTTACTTTTTTGACTGCCGCAGCACACTGAGCAGAAAGAGCCAATCCCCACCCAGGGCATGTATGCTTCTTTAAAGCTACTTTCTTTTATGGGATAAGGTATTAAGAAAAGTCTAAATTGGTAGATCATACTTCCTTATTCAGGCAATATTATTGGATTACATTTTAGTTTCATTAGGCTTATAGATGGGTGTGAAAGGCTGATTGGGTGTGACAGTTGTGTGCTTGTAGAGGGGGTAAAAAATTCTGTAAAACTTTACCTGAGCCTTATTATGTTAGTTCAAGGGAATTTGTAACTAAAACTCTTGATGGAATTTTGTTTAGTCTAAAATATTCATATTTGTTTATGGTGTTTGTTGTTGGCTAAAATAAAAAGAAAAAAAAGAACATTTATTAAATACTTCTTGCTGCTAGTCAAAGCTTCAAGCTCAGGTTTTTTCTGCCTCTTTCTCTTTAAGGCTTGGAGACTACAGCCAATACCTGCAGGCTCAGAACTTATCCAATCTTTTTTAAACTCTCTATAATGGAAAAAGAGTTGATTCAACTTAAAGCAGAATAGCTACAATTGAAGTGACCAAGGATGAATTAGCTACCATTGGAAGATCTTCCCCAACCATATAGCATCTAGCACGTCTTCACCCACTGCCTCAGAAGATTCAAAAATCAAAAAATTAATGGGTCACTGTTGGCTCTTGTAGGCTAAGACCTGTGACACTAAGACACCCTCCCGACTCTCATTTAAAATTCTCTTTCTGCACTGGAAACTGACAATACTCCGTACTTGGAAGCTGATGTGATATCAAAAATAAAAAAATGTCACCCAATGTACATCCAAACCCCAAAATACTACTAAATACAATATTACCAAACATCAAAATAGAAAACTCCTTCTGCTGGGGGACTCTTTCATCAAAGATGCCAACTTGGGGTCCCATTTTGAGTGACACACAATAGTTAATTGACTTCCAGGATCCTTAGCTGGCAGTATCACAAACCAGATTGTCAGTACAAATAAAGTAGAAAGTAAGGACTGTAAAATTGATGTTATCATCCAGCTGGGGACAAATGACCTTGCTAGAAACGGCATTCAAGTGGTACAAAGAGATTTCCAGGTTCTGGAGAAGCAGCTTAGGCACATGGTGAAGACCACTGCCTTTACAGAATTGTTACCTGTTCAATGAAAGGGAAAAGAAACATTAAAGTATATAGACAGCTTTAATATGTAGCTCAAAACAATGTGTTAAAAATAAGTTTTTATGTATACAGGGTGCTGGGACCATATATGGAGCAGTTAAAGGCTATATGGTACAGATGGACTTAAAGGACAAATTCAGGTCATATGTGATCAGGCATTTAAACTAGAGGATAGGGGTGACAGAAGAAAGACAATGGCCAATGGACAAATACAGAAATTTGATGTACAAATTAACTAAATTAATCAGCTCAATAGTCTACTCCTAAGCAAAAGGGATTAAAAGGAACCCAAGAAAAGCAGCTTGCCATGAAAGAATATCTGGAAAGCTATGAGCACAAATGGAAAGAGTGGCTATTATGGAAACATGAAAGTGAGTCTCATAAATTGGAATACAGCCATATCGGGCTACAACCTATTTAGGAATAATGGAGATGACAGAAAAGGGGAGTTTAGTTCTGTATGTTAGGAACAATATCTCAGCATTTGAAATGCAGGGACGTTGGGGAAAGAAGGAAGCTCTGTGGGCTGTATTAAAGAGAGATGATGGCACATATATCTACACTGGTGTGGTCTACAGGCATCCAACCCAAACAGACCTGGCTGAAGACATCCAGAAGGTGGAAGGGAAGGAAAAATGTTGCCTGTTGGTAATTTTAATCTGCCAGATGTGGGTTATAGTATCTCTTTTTCAGAATGTGCAAGAAGTAGAGAAATTGTGGATGCTTGGACAAATGGTGAATGCACCCACAAGAGAAAAGTGGTGCTGGACCTGGTACTCACAAATGGAGACAGTATCTCTAATGTCTAGGTAGGCGCCCATCTGAGCACTAGCGATCATCAGATGCTTGTTTAATAAAATAGCCAAGACAGAGAGAAGACATACAAAGATCAAGGTCTTGAATTTCAAAAATATGGACTTTAGTAAAATGGAATATATGTTGGAAACTAGAAGGCTGGGAGAAGATGGGTGAAGTGAAACAACAGTGGACCAAACTGAAAGGAGATAAAACAGCAACAAATCTCATGTGAAGAGTCTTGGAGTGCTCAATAACACGAAGCTGACCTTTCAGCATCATATTCAAGGAGTTAAGCCAGGCTTTTTGAAGCTACATATGTTATGTGATTTAAAACCATCGGAGATAATTTGTATAAATATAACATACTATCATAGTAAAGTGCACGTACACTGAATATCCTATGGACAATTCGATGGCATTTATTGTAGCAATTTTCAAAAAGCTCACTTACAGAAGTAAAATGCATTTACATGTGTAAAACCTAATTTTAAGCATGTAAATGCTTTTTAAAATCAGGTCCTTTGCTTGACCCAACAAAGTTTCGATATGTTGTCCAAGCATTTATTTTGCCTCTTGACTACTGCAATTTTGTATATATTGGGCGACCAGAATATAGATTGAATGTACCTTAAGTGCTGCAGAATGCTGTAACCAGGCTAATTTAAGGGCAAGGAATTTGAGATCATATTACCCACGTTCTTGTAGATTTACACTGTTTTCCAGTGATGTGGTGGATAAAGTACAAAATGGCACTGCTTGTACATAAACTGCTAAGCTTAGATTCATTGCCCTGGGCTAATTCTGTGCTGTAGATTTACAAATCTCCGCCTTCTCTGTGATCATTCCAAGGAGATCTTTTAGATGTTTCGGTTATTCATATGACACGCTTGGCAGAAACTCGGAAGTGGGCATTTTCAGAAGCTGTGCCCACATTTTGGAATACTCTCCCCAAAGACCTCCATTTAACATCTTGCACAAAAATGTTTAAAGTCCTGCTTAAAACGTATTTCTTTTGTCAAGCTTTTCTGTAAGCTGGCTCAGTTATTTTGGCTAAAACACTGACCCGCTCTTATTATATGTATTAGTTGTTGTTTTTATTGTACTTCTGTCCATGCTATATGAATTTTTTTATTATAAGTCACCTAAAGCCTGGCACCAGGTGACATATAAATAAATTAAAGTATAAAGGAATAGGAACAGGAAACAGATGTGGTTCTCCAATGAGGTTGCTGAAAAAATAAAGGCTAAATAAAAGAGCAGCATTTAAGAAGTACAAAGAAACTCAAAAAGAGGAACACATGTAAGAATATCTGGAGAAGGTGAAAGCAACAGGGAAAAAACATGATAGAATAATTTCATCTGGAAGAGAGGATTGCCAATGAAATAAAGCAAGGGGACAAACATTTTTCAGATGTATCAGAGAAAGAAGAAAGGCCAGAAGTGGTATTGTAAGCCTGAAAAGAGATATGGAGTAATGGGTGGTGTATGATGTGGCAGTGAGATGGTTACTACCCATAACCAATAAGCCTTCATACTGCTGATGCAACTCCATCAGTGCTCTCTGCTTCAACGGCAGGGGGAAAAGTAGAAAAGGGGAATTAGATTCAGACAGCAACCAACAAGGACATTGAATAGTACAGTCTTGGAAAAGAAATAAGCATGGGAGTAACTTGCTGGTGTGGCGATTACTACACTTAACCAATAAGCCTTCATGCTGTTGATGCAACTCCATTATTACTCTCTGCTTTTACAGCAGGGGGAAAAGAGGAAAAGGGAATTAGATTCAGATAGCAACCAACAGGGATCTTGGATTTTACAGTCTGGGAAAACAAATAAGCCTAGGAGGAAAACAAATAAGCATGGAGGTAACTTGCTGGTGGGGCGGTTACTACCCTTAACCAACATGCCTGATACATTGGATGCAACTCCATAGAAACATAGAAACATAGAAATGACGGCAGAAGAAGACCAAAACTCCAACATTGCTCTCTGCTTCAACGGCAAGAGGTAACAGGGAATTGGACACAGACAGCAACCTACAAGAGCTCTGACTTTGATGGTTTGGAAACTAAGTAAAGGGGTGACTTGTATGGCACAGCAGATGCTACCATAAGCTTGCTAGGCAGACTGGATGGACCATGTGGTCCTTTTCTGCCATTGTTTTCTATATTTCTATGTTTCTAAATAGCAAAAATATTAAACAAATACTTCAGCCCAGTATTCATTAAAGAAGACCTGAAGAAGCACCATTGCTGGTTTGCAAGAGTAATGATGGGAGTGAGGTAGATACCAACTCATTTACAGAGGATAGTAGTTGGGTGGAACTTGCAAAATTGAAAGTGGACAAGGCCTAGGGCCAGATGAGTAGCATTCCAGGATATAAGGGAGCTCAGAGATGTCCTGGCAAGTTTGCTGAAGGTTTTGTTTAATAGATGGTTGGAGATGGGAATGGTGCCACAAGATTGGAGAAGGGTGGATGTGGTCCTCTTTCTCAAAAGTGGTAGCAGAGAGGAGGCTGGAAACCATAGGCTGGTAATCTTTACGTATTTGGTGAAAAATTAATGGAGACTCTGCTGAAGGAAAGGATAGTCAATTATATACAATCTGGTGGTTTGCTGGATCCAAGGTAACATGGTTTTACCTAAAGAAGGTCCTGTCAAATGAATCTGATTTTTTTTTTGATTGGGTGGTTAAAGAATTAGATCATGGATGAACATTTGATGTGATTGATTTACCTGGATTTCAGTAAAGCTTTTGATACAGTCCCACATAGGAGGCTCATAAACAAAATGAAAAGCCTGGGATTGGGTCCCAAGGTGGTGGAATGGATTACTAATTGGTTGACAGAATAGTAGTAACTGGAACCTTTTCTGAGGAGAGAATTGTTAGTGGAGTACCTCATGGATCAGTTCTGGGGCCGGTTCTGTTCAATATCTTTGTGAGCAATATTGTGAAAGGGTTAGAAGGAAAAGTTTGCCTTTTTGCAGGTGACACTAAGATTTGTAACAGAATAGACACACCTGAAGGCGTAGAGAAAATGAAAAGTGATCTAAGAAAACTCAAGGAGTGATCAAATCTTTGGCAGCTGAGATATAATACCAAAAAGGGCCAAGTCATGCATTTCGGGTACACAAATCCATAGGAGTTGAATGTGATGGGGAGTGAAGGAATGATGTGCACAGACAGGGAAAGAGACCTCAGGATGATAGTGTTTGATGACCTGTAGGTGGAGAAGGAATGTGACAAGGCAGTGGTTAAGGCCAGAGGAATGCTGGGCGGCATAGAGGGAGGCATAACCAGCGGGAAAAAGGTGATAATGCCCTTGTACAGGTCTTTGGTGAGGCCCTCACCTGGAGTACTGTGTTCAGTTCTGGAGACCATATCCCAAAAAGGATATAGGATGGGAGTGGCCCAGGGAAAGGTGACCAAAATGGTGTGGTGTCTGCATTGAAAGCCATATGAGATGAGAGTGAAGGTCCTGAATATGTATCCCCTGGATGGAGAGGAGAGACAGGAAAGATATGATACAGACTTTTAAGTACCTGAAAATAATTTATGTTGCACAGGAATCAAATCTTTTCCAGTGGAAAGCAAGCTGAGGAACTAAGGGATATAATATGAGGCTCCAAGAGGGTGGACTCAGGACAAATAGCAGGAAATATTTCTTCATGGAAAGGGTGGTAGATGATTGGAAGGCCATCCCGGAAGAGGTAATGAAGACAAAGAACAGTAATGAAATACAGAAGGGCTTGGGATCCCTTCTGGTAATGAAGAAAATGGGCAACCCATAGTAACTGAGGCAACCTCTACGGAACAGCAGTTAACAACCCTTAAGAGAAGGCATGGGGGTAACATGGCACAATGTGGCAGGTACTACCCATTTGAGAAGGTAAGAGAGTTACCTGCGTGGAGAAGCAGTTACTACCCATAAATAATAACTTTAAAAAAAAACTTGCTGGGCAGACTGGCCGGCCTGCTTGGTTCTTTCTCTGCCGACATGGAATATGTTACTGTGTCTCAAACTCTACCAGCTCCTGAGGTGGTAAAAAATTTAGGGGCGGGTCACATACTGTTACAGCTCATATCTGTCCTTTTGGAAAACACTGCATATAGGGCTTATCTAAGTTCAGCTTGAACTTTCAGCTTGAACATGTACAGGGAAGTACAGGTGAAGAAATATTAATATTCTAATGGACGATAAAAGGGTGGATATAAAGCAGGCATGACCTGACAGAGCTGCCACGTCACAAAAAGCACAAGTTCCCAATTAAATGCCTGTAAAGAGAGCAGACGAGAAACAGGGAGGCGTAAAATGTATTTTTTCATGTCAAACAATTCTTTATTTTTATGGTACAAATTAAAAGTGACAGATCTGAAGCCGTTAAGAAATACACAAAGTGCAGCTTTACTGACCATACAGATATTGCTCTAGAGTACAGGTTTTCCTTTTCAGTCTATAAAATGTAAAAGCAACCTGTGCAGGTTAAATCAGCTTTGGTTTCAATGTCAGAGCAGTAAGGAGGAGCAATGAAGAAATATCCAGTTTGGCTTCCTGGTCACGAATCCACCCCAACCCAGCCCCTCATTTCCGTGGTGTCTCGCTGTCTTGTTGCGGCGGTGGATTTTGTGGTGGTTTGTGTTTTCGATCAGTCACATGCCATGATCCACCTTGTGCCCCGCTGCGCTCTCTCTATGCATGGAAAAGGCAGCAGGATCTCTCGGCAGAGCTTCAGAAGTGACCCTGGTGACCATTCCCGTTAGATTACAGCACATCTGACGATGACGACGACCCTGCCCTCCCCTCCCCTCCCACCCTCCCCTCCCAAAACAGAAATGTAAAAATAAATAAATAAATAAATTGAATAACAATAAATTAACAAACACATTACAGGTGTAAAATCTCAAGTTGGACTCAAGCAAAGTACACGACCTAAACAAACAAACAAATAAATAAATAAATAAATGAAGCTCGTTGTACAAAATAGTATCCCAACAGATTTTACAGTCAGACGTTGACATGAAAATTGATTTCTTCTTTTTGCTTTTGTTTCATTACTGTTGATCATTAATCGGTTACAGGTAGCGTACTGAGGTAAAACACTGATGAACAGTTTCAGGGTTTCCTTTATATTTTTTGTTGTTCTTTTTATAGTAACAGTTTAGTATTGCAAGATTGTCAGCAACATTAAGCCATATCTATACAATGTGCATATACCTACATACATTGAGCTTTGGTCCAGCATTGAGAAGACTAGCAAAGGCATTTCACATATATAATCTTATTTTTTTTTTTTTTTTGGTTATAGCTTGAGTTCTTTGATACGCCTCTACTTATTCATTTTGTAGCTCCTTGTTTACTTTCCTTTCGCTGTTGCAATGACTAATGTGAAGAAATTAAAATCCTTTTGCTTAAGTTGCCCAGAACAGACTTAGTGAATGCAAATGGTTGGTTATGTCTTCTACCATAACTCACATGTTTCTGTTTTAAAGAAGCAGTCCCAGCAACAGCATGGGAATTCCAACACTGAGCCTCTCTATGCAGAGTGATTTCTTTTCTCAAACTGCTCGTCTGATTTCATTTTCCTGATTTCCTAAGGCAAAAAAAGTGTCTTTAATCACGTGTGTATTTCTTGCAAGGATCCACAGGCCTGATGGTCATGGGGAACAGGTGAGTCAGCCCTGATTTGTAAACTTCGGTTTCAAAGTGCTTCACATTAAGGAGTTCCCAGAATGCTTTGGAACTGGATTTGGAAAACCAGGATTGGCTCACATGCTTCACAGGAACTTGAGTTGGACAGTCACCCCATATCTGCTTTACTATGATTCCCGGAGCTCGCTAATCACCCCAATTAGAAGAACCTTATTTTCTATGTCTTGCATGCCTTCTCCTTTTCCTACCTTCTCCAACCCCACTTTGGAGCTACAAAGACAGCTCTTGTAATGTAAACCTTGTCGGCCCGGCAGCCCAAAAGCACCAGAGTCTGGGATTCTTGCAGCTCATCAACGCATGCAGTAAAATGGAGTTCCACCTTCTGATAGGTCCATTTTCTGTCAATGTTTTAGAAAAATAACCTACAAATAAGAACACTCTCATCGTGATTGATCTGTAAATTACTTTCTTTTAGCTGCCAAAAACAATTTGCACCAAATGTTTCCTTTTGGGATTTAAGCCACAGAAACATCTTTCATCTTTATTTCTAAAGTGTGTCTGCTTGCCCAGAACAAAACCTGAGCAAAGTGCTGACTAATTGTCCCATGGCCAGACCACAGCACAATAAGCACATGTAACATTGGACAATGTATTGGGTGAGAGAGAATGGGACTGGAACACTGGTTATTATTTTTTGTTAAAAGAATATTGCACACTTGTCACAGAAGATTGAGATCATACCCTGGCTTAAGAATGAGGTTCATTCTTGTCACTGTCTGCACAAAACAAACCCATTTGGAAAACGTGACTCCCTGGGAGGATCTACTGTTTGGCAAGTTGTATTCCTGTTCCCAGCATGAGTGCAGAGGACTGCTGCTTTAAACACACAAACATAGGGCTTGATTCATCAAGGCATTTTCCCACAGACACAGAATGGGGAAAATGCCTTAGTGAATCAGGCCCAAGGTAATTGCATGCAGCTGCTAAGTCTTGGGACTCAGGTTCTGGTGATATGCTATCAGTCACATGAACAACAGAAGACTAAAAAGATATTAGTATGTCTCAATAAAAACATTTATAAAAAGAAATGTAAAAATGTTAACTGTAAAATAATAGCTAAAAATATGCAAAAAGCTGTTTATGATTCGTAATTTATATCCAAGTATTTGCTCGGGCATCCTACCTTGAAACAAGGTTAGGTCCTCTAGGAACTGTGCAATATTTAAAAAATGCACACAGCAAGCAAGCAAGAAATCAAACACCTTCAGAGTGGAGGCATAGCCTAGTTGGTTAGAGCAACTGGCTACAACTCAGGAAAGCCAGAATTCAAATCTAGCCGCCATTCCTTGTGACCTCCATTGCCTCAGGTACGAGCTTACATTACCTGAATGTAAACCACTTTGAAGTATCTGAAAGGCAGAATATAGATCAAATAAATAAATCACTAATAGTTATTTGAAATATTTGTAATGTGTTTCCCTGCCATTCCCATAAATCCTGTACTTTGGGAGCAGATATGTTCAGAACTTAATACAAATGACATCACATTGAATGAAATCTCATTGGTTCCCACAGTGTGTGGGTGTGTGTTGTTTATGACATCATACCTAATATAAACTGATCATATCAAGTAAATAGAAAATTTGCAGCTCTCTTGCTAACAGCTTCTTAGATTTCTTGTAGCAAAACTAAAGGTATTTTTTAAAGTGATAATTCAATAGTATTCCATTGATTGTTCTAATATGATTATTACTCATTGCTGTGTATACTTTTAAAATACAGCACAGTACAAAAAAAAGATACAATTTTCTATTAATCTGTATCAAACAATTAAAATAAAAAAGTAAAAAAGTTAAGCATTACAACAATGCTCAAACCATTTAAAAAGACAGTACAGAATTATAAAACCATAAAAAAGATCACTGCACATGAATTAATTTCACTTTGTGGGACAAATACCTCATTTACCTGGGTGTTTAACATCTTACACTTTCTCTACCTCCTTTTTTCTCCTGTAATTCATTGTAAATGGAAACAAAATAGCAGGAGACTTATGATTGAATTAGCCATGTGTAAGCATGGACAAAAAAAATGCAAGAAATATGTAGAGTTTCTGTGGGCTAACAATATTCTGATCTGTATTTAATGATTAGTTGGGGAGAATGGAGGAAGTAGGGAGGAATTATTTCTCACAAACTAATATTTTTATTATAGTTATTTAAGTTTCTATGACAAATTGGATACATTTTCATCTCCAAAGTAGATATATTATCTGTAAAACCATTTCATACCCCAGGAATCAAAAGCCCTATTTATAAAAAAAAATACAGAAATTGGTATGCTTTCTATAGCAAAAGAAGGCATACACTGCCACACACACACAAAGAAAACGCACAATGCTTGAAGATGCTCAAAAACTTAGTTTGGTTCCCTAAGTCAGTGGGACACAACTGGAAAATTTTGTTGTGTGCCATTGCTACGTGTGCTGGGGCAGGGCTGTCAAAAACCTTAGAAATAATTTTGTGCCTGGTGAAATAATTCAACAACACAGTGGTGCTAATGCAAACAAAATTTAAAGATATTTCTTTTCATTTTGTAATTAAATAAAAGAGCAGTTCCCTCATAAAACATTTCTTTGAACATTATTCCTGGTTTTCTTTGTTGTAGCGCATGTGTCCATTGCATGTTGTTAATCATGTGTTTTGTTTCTTCGCATATGCCCGAGGATGCCCATCTTTTTCATTTAGCACATTTGCACACTTGCCAGAAATTTTTCACCAGCTGTCTGAATTCAAGAGAGAAATGGGCAGGTGGGAGTGAAGTGCATGGCAATGCCTGCAGAGGGGGCCCCTTTTTATCACAGATATGTGCTTGTTCTGGTCTCTTTGGAAATTCAAGCATGGCAGAGTTTGTGGGAAAGCTTGCACAGTGGGTTCCAAAACTATCAAGAAATGCAAGTCTTCCAGTGGAGCCATGACTTCCTTTTGAAAATAGGGCTCCAAACCCACTGACCTTACCCTGCTGAAATATTTAAAGCCTAAAATGCAAGAGCCCAGCCCCAGCTTCCTTTACAGTTTATTTCCTGTTTGCTGTCAATATCAAACATAATCTTAAATGAGCCAGATAATGCCAAAGAGCAAACATCCCCTTGATTGCCAGCTGCCTGCATGTGAACTTTAAACGGTCGCAGTCACATGGGGATATAATTCTTCTCATCTTTCCTTCCTCCTCTGAAATGATTATCAAAAAGCCTTCTCGTTTTAACCACCCGATCATTTCAATATGGCCACACATACATAAACATACCCGCCCAGCCACAAAAGATACCACGAGAATAGCAATTGATGGAAAAGGGAAAGGAACAGAGTCAACAGATCCCCCCACCAAACCAGTTTTCTGCACGGACAAACAAAAACCAAGATACAGTGAGCGTGAGCAGCAGTAATGGTAAGATGCTCTGTGGATGGAATGGGAAGGCTCCAGAAGTCCTCATGAGGTCCCGATATATCCATTGGTTTGATTAATTTGTGTTTGTAGTAAAATCTCAAGAAAATTTCTTTGGCTAAAATACTTTTTTTTTTTTTTCAAAACAAATATTTTTGCTTCACAACAGAGAGAACCCTAGCATGACCGCAAGGCATTGGCCAAATGTTGGCTTATGTTAAAAAGAAGAAGAAGAAAAAAAAAAAAAGAAAGTTTTCCTGAAATACTCCTGGTTCGTGGCTCTGGTAATAGAGAAAACACCTGCCCTGTACCAACAGTGGTGCTGTTCCTAAGACCTGCTTATAACCATCCCTCATCCACCACAGACACCTGGAGATGGAGAGACAAGTCTGAGGAATACGCTTAAAAGACATTAAAGTGAATGAGTAAAAAATACTGTTTCCCTTTTCTTTTAAAATTATAAACCGAAAAGTAAATTTTCCCTCTCTTCCCCATCAAATAGTTTTGGCACACGAACACTTGGAGACTGGAAAACTGTGCATGATAAAAACAAAACTGTGACCACTGATATAGCGCTGTCTTAGCCTGTGCAGGACCAACCATGGCACGAGAGGAAATCAAAATGAACTGGGTTTGTTTTTTTTTGTTTGTTTGTTTTCTTCTGAAGTACAAAATGTAAAAATTGGTAACACAGCTTACATTTAAGAAAAAGAGATGACTAAGCAATCTAAAGTTTGCGATGCCATGTTTCTGACTTTGGTTAACAGTTATTCAGATTGAATAAACATTTGGTACCTGAGAAGCTACACTGGGCTCCTTCAGGTGGCAGACTTGTATTCTGTTTTCTTTTGCTTTTTTTTTTTTTTTTTTTACCAGATTAAAGTTTTCTTTCTTTCTGTCTTTTTGTTCTGTTTTGTTTTAGCTTTTTTTTTTTTCTTAAACATGTTCACATGATTATAATACACAGAAGAAAAAAAAAGGAAGCAGTTATTTGGTTTACTTCAAGTTCATTAGAAAACTGGCTTTTTCGGGGATAGGAGGATTAAAACTAATGCTATCACACACACAAACACGCTAAGTGCTGTGTATATTTTATTTGGGAAAACTCGTGGACGCTTAGAAATTGCTCTGTCCAGTTGGGGATTTTTTTTTTTTTTACTTACAGGGGGGGTGGGGAATTAAATGGGTGTTTCACAGAGTTCAGTTTCGCAGGGAATTTAAAAAAAAAAATTTTTTTTTTTTTTTTTAGGAGTTTTCTTCCAGAGAGTCCGTTAATGGCTCCATTGGGACGGCTGTGGCAGGCTCGTGCTGTTTTAAACGTTTGATGGTATTCTTCAAGGCTTGCCTCTTATTGCAGAACCAAACTCTGACCACTTCCCGGTCGTAGTTGAGTTTCTCTGCGATCTCTGTCATCTCCTGCCCCGAAGGGTGCGTGTTCTTCTCAAAGTGCGCGTTCAGGAGCTCCAGGGCCTGGGGGGTGAAGGAGGTGCGCCTCTTGCGCTTTTTGGAGGGTTCGCTGCCGATAAACTCTGTCAGGTTCTGCATACCTGCTCGGTGGCGGGCCTCAGCCTCGGCCATCCACCGCTCAAGCACCGGCTTTATCTTCTGGGCACTTTTAGGGGTGATGTCCAGCTTTTCAAACCTGGCAGGATACAAAAGGCCAGGGTTCAGTTTGGCTGTCAGACTGCTAGCTATAGTGTTCTCTTGGGCTTCCTGTGGTAGGAAAAAGTGGCTTCTCAGGATGGTGTGTCTGAGGGGAAAATTGAGAAAGAAGAGTCTTTTACACTGATGCTCTGCCAGGGTGGGACTTCCCTGCCTGCCTGACTGCTTGACTGGCAAAGACCACTTCACAGAGGGCCATGCAAGTTATCGCCTTGGCATATTTTTCTAAGAACACACACAAACATGCACTCGTTCGCAAAATAATACATAGCTAGCTGGACTATGGCTAAAAAAAAATAAAAAAATTGTTCCAAGACATTTTCTAAATAGCACGAGAATAAATCCCCCAAACAGGAAATTACATCTCAGATAATCTGTTTTCATAAACTCTTCAGTACAGTTCCCACCCCCCCTCCCCACCCTCTCCGTTTTTTTAAAACAAAACGCCATAGCTTTTCAATATTAGGTAGGAAAGATGGCTGCTAGAAATGTGTCCAATACATTCTCACAACAGCATGTGCACATGTACCACTGTGCCTCTTCTGTGGCTACAGGTATCCTGGAGGTGCGGTAGTGCTCTGTTCCGACAGCCAGGCCAATTCTAATTAGCTTGAATACGTTCACCACTGGGTCTGGTAAGATTGATCATTCCCTTTGAAATGAAACCCAGCATAATAGCACAGCGTGAGAACTGGCACCAAGCTGGGTTTATTGTGAGGTACCTGCCAACTGTACCGGAATGATATCATTTCCTGTAAATGAGGTATGCAGCATTCTGCCATCACACTTCTTCTATTTTTTTTTTTTTTTTTGCTACTGTATAATCTTCTGTTTTACAAATATTGTGCATTACCTAGAAACTACTATTCACAGTTTCATTCTTCTCTTTGAGTCATCAGAGCTGAATCTACTTCATTTCTCAGTAAAAAAAAATCCGCAAGCTCCTTCTCTGTGATGGATCAATTAGATACTATATTTTGCTTAAGTTTAAATTCCCAGTGACCCAGGTATAGCTCATTGTCTGTTTTTCCTCTTCTCCCTGCACAGGTTGGCATCTAATTCTCTTAGGTAGCTATAGATTATACCCCATTGTATCCAACTGGACACCCCCCTTCCTCCTGTGCTGCTGATCGCTTTTGGCAGTCGAAGCGAATCTGTAGATGGCTGGATGCTTTGAAAGGGACACAGATGCATTTGGCATGGTTATGCTTCATAATGAAGCAGTTTGAGCTGGTGTTCTGTTAAATAGGATGGAGCGGTATCAAACAGAGAGAATTCTGAAGACACTCTGAGGGTGACTTTGGTAAATGCAAAGAGAGGAAATGCAGCATCTCACCTGGAACCAATTGAGGGGAACAAATCATGAATCCTTAATGTACAGAGGTGAAATATAAATGGTGATCAGACTGAATGTTCTGAAAGCCACTGCTAGGTTTTTTTGAAATGTAGAAATTCATTTTTGCAGGCAAGACTCACTTTTTGAAACACTAATATTAATATATATATATATATATTATTCACAGCTTTCTTTTAAAAATAAATTATATAATTTATATATATATATATATATATATATATATATATATATATCTATATATAAAAAACATATAATGCATATATAATGCATATATATATATAACATATAATGCATATATATATAACATTATATTCATATGTTATATATATATGCATAAGAAATCTATGAATAATCCAATTCAGGCATTAATATAGACAGGTATGTTAACTACAATGTTTTTGCTACCATATACACTGTCAAACTGTGTGTGTTTTTCACTTTCTGTAGTTCTATAATTGACAGAACAATGATCTTGGTGGTTTCACATGCCCTAATCTCCATCCTGGTCATATAAGCCAGCCACAGTCATTGTAGGGCTGGCTCACACCCAGGCTTCTGTAGATTGCAAGCTCATTGGGAAAGGGACTTCCCTTACTGACTGCCTGTGTGACCTACGTTAACCATTCATTCTATGCCCGTATTGATCTATTTACTTTAGCTCGAGTTATCAGTGCTACCTCTACCTTTTACCCTGTGCTATCAGCAGCTACTAAAAAATAAAAAAGTGTGTGGTTTCACTGCCTAAAAAGAAAATGCTAGTCGCCCTTATCAGTTGGTAATCCAGCCTGTGCACCTTACCATAATATTTACATACTGTATTGTAGCTCTTTATGATGCACCTTGACTTTGTGCCTAATTATCATGATAGATTATTTATTATAATATATATATATATATATAAGAACTTTGATTTTGATGATTTTATTTTTGTAATCTCTTAGCCTCAGGTACAAAAATTTTAGATTGTAAGCCCTTTTAGGGGATAGTGAATTACCTATTGTACCTTATTGTAAACCGATGTGATATCTCTTTTGAAATGAACATCGGTATATAAAAATCGTAAATAAATAAATAAATTATTACAGCTAATTAAGGTGTCCAAAATAAAAATAAATAAATGAATGTCAAAAGACAGACATAATCAGTCATGAATGAGAGACCTGTGTTTAATTGGTGACATACATTTAACTGGGCTATGTTAGGTGGGATTTTCTCCTTGTGGGTACAGACAGGCCAAGTTTACAATGCTGACCTCGGGGAGACTGGGGGAGGAGGCATATACAGCATGCTGATGCCCTTCACCTCTTTTCCTCTTCCATTGAAAAAAGAAAATGGGCAAAAATAGCACATTTGGTGAATTTGCATTTCAAATAAAAGGTGGATTTTAAAAGCCCAGCACATGCCAAAATCGGGCGATATACACAAAAGTTGGGCCGGCGAGTATGTGCCTATCTCCTGCCGCATGCTCAATAGCAGGTCTAAAGACAGCTAGAAAACACACATCTGGCTAATTAGTGACTTATTGGGGGATATTTAGCAGCACAGCCGTGTGGTTGAATATCCCATGTGAGTTAGCCAGATAAGTCTGAATATTGGTGCTGAATATTGAGCCCCTCGTGTAATATTCTGCACCAACTGGCTAAATTCAGATGGATAATCCTGACTGCATAAGCAGCAGTCCTAAATCTACTTGCTTACATTTTGAGCTGGCAGATTTAGAAAAATATTCAGCTGCACGATTAGCTGGGTAAGAGCAGCTTATCCATTCAAACTTTACTGCGTAAAACTTACCCAGTTATCTTTCCCAACCCTGTGAGGAGTTTTTTTTTTTTTTTTTAAATGAAAAGACTAATGCAGCAAAGGCAAACGTGGTGACAACAGCAGCTCCCCAACATGCAGAATTAAATGCACATTAAATGGCAGCTTTCAAACTACTGAAAGTTAACAGTCTCCGCAAAGTGCTGTGCTGTCAGTGCTCATTGCCGTCCTGCCATGGTGCCTGCCAAGGCAGAGGTGATAACAGCATCAGTATCATTGGTGCTGCTTGTTCGTGCTGCAGCTTCACTACATGTTGTTTGCTCTAACGATATACAAGCCTAGAAACAAATTTCCCAGCAGTGGTATCCTTGTATAGGCTGAATAAAGGTTATTTTCTACAGGGAGGTATCTTATAAGAGAAAACAGTAGGGGAGGCCAGGCAAGTGAGAGGATCCTATGGAGCTTTTTTGTATTTAACAACAATCAATGGGTTTTATGGAAAATCATTCAGCAAAATGTGAGCTGCCAGTTCCCTACCCCATACTGATGTTATTTATAACCTTAGTCTTAAACTGCAGGAAAAGAACACTTCTGTTCTATGGGGAATACATTAAAAATATAAAGAGTGGATAAAAAGACAGAGCATTTCATGGATCACCAAGAACAAAATCCACTTAATTGAGCTCAGAGTTGGTTCCTTGGTTTGTGCTGACGGAGAAGGACTATAAAGCATTGCCCAAGAGGAAAAAGCTCTTACCTAAGTATGTTTGCTACCTCATATCTAAGTGCACAGACAGGGTTTGTTTCAATTTCTAACCTACGATCCACTTTAACACTACGGTTACTTTATTTTATTTTTCAGCATGTTTAGATGCACATATTTTCTTCCATTTTATTGCAAAAATATTTAAGGACAAATCCCTCAAAATATCATCACATCAGGGACTGTAGGTACAGCAAAGGGTGAAATGGCACAGCATGGCATGTTTTCATGTACTACCGATGCATTAAGAGATCCCCCATCTGAAAAGATCACATTTGCAAGAACCAGAAAAACCCCTATCTTCTGCAATATTTTGACATGGTAAGGAGAATAAAGTACTCGAAGTGGCTGCGAGAACTCCAGGTTGTTTCTATATTAGAGCACAGAGCTGCATAGGAAAATAATCACTATTGAGAAATAAACATTCTGTAGCAAACAGCCGGAACTGTTCCACGCAGCACTCATTCGCATTTTCAGTTAAAACAAAGGTCCCCCTGTACGCAGATCTTCATTTCACGAAAACCATTGCCTCTCTCGGCCAGCGTTTGGTTTGGAATAATGTCATCCTTCAGCCAGGGGCAGATGGAACTTAACAACCAGCCTCTTCCTTTCTACAAAGCCCTTCCAAAGCACCTCCCATTGCCTGTGGTGGCTTTTGTTCCCCCAATTTTTTTTTCTGCCTGTGACGGGGAGTCCAAGCCATCACTAATAGTGCCCTTGTAATTTGAATACTCAGTGGCTGCAGGAGGGGGGTATATGGGTTATATATTGCCCAGGAGCATGCTCAGAACTTCAGAGGGTTAGGCGCAGCCGAAGGAGCTAGAGATTCCTTCCAGGATCTCAACGGAGTGGGGTGAGTTGGCTGCAGATGAAGGAAGGATAACGATTCCTCCTGAGTCTCATTCCATAGGAGCTGCTTTGCAGAGACTCCTCCCAAATATGAACTATAGTTTGGTTTTGAAGATTTTTTTGACTTCTTGGTCTGAAGGGAAGAGTAACCCCCCACCTATCTCCCTGAGGGCTGGGATTTGGATATCCTTTTGCCCAAGCAAGAGAGGAAAGAGAAGAGTTAAGGACTTTGGACTAGAAGAACCCAGAGTCTCAGCTCTGGACAAGTCGGATTTACAGTTGAAGATTTTGGGAAGTTTTGGTAACCCAGCTGAACCTTTTCTTGGAGGTGGGGATATATTTTTCCAATGGTGTTGATACATGTTGGAGATGCACTTTAGTTATCTCACCCTCACCGGTGAGGACATTTTTTTCATCAGGATAATGATGTGAGAAGTGGGAAGTGAGAAGGAAGATAATACCTAAGATGGATAATACCTAAGATGGATAATCTGATAATAATATTCATTGTCATTAAATTTCTGATGCTGTTTTTGATTTTTGGTATTGTGGCTTGGATCTTCCTTTTCTTAAGTTACAGTAAAGACTGTTTTTATTGGAACACCAAACTTGGACTCCTTTGGATTTCCTTGTTTTTCCTTCTTGGATGTGCACGGGATGAATGGACAGTGATGTGACTGAAAGGCTTTTGCCTGTGGCTCTGATTTTGGTTCCCCTGCCTTTGATTTTCCCCTTCTGGCACCTTCAAGAGATTTTGAGGCTGGAGTGTGAAGCTGCTGTGGTCGATGGCACCTAGGGTCCTGGAAGTTAATCTTCTCCCCCATCTGGACTCGAGCTACCCTAAAGTGAAGAACAAAGCACCAAAACTGGGGACCAGTTTCATACCTCTTATGGTTCACTCTTTTACAAATGTCATGCCTGGGTGACACATGTACCCTCACCAGGCAGTATTGCTCCTTCAGGGATCACTGCAGTAACAGCATCCACCTCCCCTCCCCAGCCAGCCCTGTCACGTATAAGCAGGAGACTCAAACTTGAATCTCCTGTACTACAGAGTACAGGGGCTAAACCATCATTTTTCTGTTCTTAGAATTTTGAAACATCTATTGCTTTGTTCAAGAAAAAGAATGGCCATGGATTGTTTCTTATAGAATACCCTGCTGTAGTACTTATACCAGGGAAAGAAAAGTTAATTTAGACTCATTCACAAATCCTATCTGGCAAATTACTTCCTATGTTAAAATCCTCCAGAAATGATTCTTAATTACAAAGCAAGAAAATGGATTAATTTAAAAACAACAAAAAAAAAAAATTCTTAAACAGACACACACTATTGCGAGCAGCAGAAAGGATCATGAAACTTGTTATGTGATGTGTTACCTGCAGATAGCAGACTGGCTATAGGCTGGACCTTCTGTGGCACTTAACGCTTGACCAACTTGGGTCTGTGTCAGCCCAAGAGATAGGCGCCGAATTTTAAAAGCTTTGGCAAACTCTCTGATTTCTTCAAGATTTACCCCATCCACCTCACCAGTAGCTGTCTGGGGATCTGTTAAAACAGACATTCAGAGTGTAAATACTTTAAATCAGTTCACACACTTCAGTTTTATACTCCTTTAGAGGTCCATATTCAGAGGGGGATGGCTGGTTAATGTTTGGAGTTAGCCAGACAAACCCCAACATTTAACATTTTTCTATACTCTTCATTTTCCAGCTAAACTTTGTCTGGGAAAATCGACGCTGAGACAAAATATGCCTGGACAAAAAGAGGCAGTGCTGGGAGTGTCCCTGGTGGGTGGTTTTTTACTTTGTCTGGCCAGCTCTGATATTCAGCACTGGCTAGACAAAGTTACCCTGGTAACTCTATGCAGGCAAATAGCTGTCCTAAAGTTACCTGAACAATTCCGTCTGTTAACGTTAGACCAGATATTCAGCCAGGGTGGATTCGGGCTGAATATCTGGATAAAGTTAGCTGGACAAAGTTATCTGATTAACTTTATCTGGCTGAACATGGACCTCTTAATAGCAGGGATGGGCATTCGTTTGAAATGCAATGGTAAAGTGTAATAAAATTTCATTTGTTTTCATTCTTTTCATTTTCACATTTTTTTTCACTGCCACCACTGGCAACAAGAACATGAAACCCCTTCCGGGCTTTCCCTTCAATGCCGCCCCCCCCCCCCCCCCAAACCCTCTTACCATAATTTTCTCTCTCGATGGGGTAGGAATGAGTCCTGGTTGCTCCTGCCTCACCGGTGATGTGCTTAAACATGGCACTGACAGACTGAGGCTTGCGTCATTGCTGATCGCTTCCATACAAAATGGTATCGGCCAAGCCCATACCCATGCTAGTGGAAGAAATTAACCATGGCACTGGCCTTGGTCTGCTGGTGCCAGTTCTAAGCCCACCACTGGCAGAGCAGGAGTAACTAGAGATCTCTCCTGCCCCATTTAGAAAGAAAATTATGGTAAAGAGGGTTTGAGGGGGTCAGGACAGACGTGGGGGTCAGAGAAGAGGCCCAGGAGGGTCATTTTTATTTTCCAGTGTGACCTGCCATTGGTTTTTTTTGTTTTGATTTTCCTATTTTTTTTTAATTTTTAAAATTTTGTTTGTTTCATTTTTTTGTTTTAAATAAATGAAAAGAAACAAAACAAACAACAAAATAAAATATAAAGAAAGAAAAAAAAATCTGTGCACACCCCTAATTTATAGTGAAATTAGTAAATCACTTTTTATTTTTACTGGTCACATATTGATTTATCACAATTTTTCATGATTATCTTCCTTTCTCCTTTTCTGAAGAAATGGTGACACATCATTCAATAGTGTAATTTTCTGTAATATACATTTAATCCAAATCCTTATTTTTGAAACACAGATGCAGAAGAAAAAGGCTACAAATGTCTTACATTTTGAAAGCACACTATTATTCAAGAGCAAACATCCTCTCCTGGGTTTTTCTTGAGTAAATGGCTTTTGAAAATTGCTACAATAGTTACATATACGCGCATAACTCCTTTTGAAAATTATCCCCTTAGAGGATAACTCTTTCGAAAAACGCTGCATAGCCCCATAAACGCACGTATATGATCACGCAGAGACCAACTTTAGGATTTTATAACCTGTGCATATTCAGGTACACACATTCTAAAATACGTATGTCTATCCCCTAATATGCATGTTTGTTTCCTTAAACGTGAATATCTGCAATGCACGGAAAGTGTGTGCATTTCATACGTATTTTTAAAACCTACACACACATATTCTACACATGATAAAAACTGTGTCTTGCTCGTGTAAATCTTGTTTATACATGGAAGTCAGAGTATTTTAAAATATGTGCACATAATTAAAATCACCAATTCTCCAAAATCTCCCCCAGTTCTCCCAGTCCTAATCTATGTCATGTAAGGGCTCCTCCCAAAAATTATGTATATGTTTCCAAGTTCACCATGTTATCTGTTATATGTAAGGGCACTGCCCAAAAGTTTTTTGTTCGCTGTGAACCGATGCGATGTGCGAACGGACATCGGTATAAAAGAGATGTTAAATAAATAAATAAAATAAATAAATGTCATCAAGACCCTCCTAGTTTTTCACTCTAAACTACCCCAGTTCACCCAGACCTCCCATCCAACCTAGAGTAAATAACAGATGTCTGATGTCAATTATGTAAGATAATTAGCAGATGTAAAATTATGTGAATACACATTTCTTATCAAATAGTAACCTGCATGTATGCCGTTTGGCCTCGTCAGAGAACACCCTAGACCGCCCCTTGTTTCATGCGTAAACATGCGCACAAGATGCGCACGTTTGCGCACGTTTGCGCACGAGAGCCCAGGACCCAGCAGGGTCCTGGGCTCAGCAGGGTCCTGGGCTCAGCTTCAGGCTGAGGCTCCGCCCCCTTTAAGCGCGTCATTCCCGGAAGTCCAGCAAATTGTGCGGGAAGAACTTTAGTATTTAAAAGCCTTGACTTCAGCATAACCGCCTCAGCTACAGGCTATCTTGTGCTGGTGCTCTGCTCGGATTCTGGTTTGCCTCTCCGTTTATTCTCTTGCCTTGCTACCTGCCTCGACCCGGACCGGACTTGGATTATTCTTGACTTGTTACCTGCCTTGATCCGGACCGGACTTGGATTACTCTTGCTTTGCTACCTGCCTCGACCCAGACCAGACTTGGATTACTCTTGTCTTGCTGCCTGCCTCGACCCGGACCGAACTTGGATTACACTTGCCTCGCTGCCTGCCTCGACCCAGGATCACATTTGGACTATTCCTGGTGTGCCTTCACTGGTTGGGTGGACACCATCTTACTTACTGCCCTATATCCATCCTTTTGGCCTAAAGGTAAGACTGTTAATCTTCAAGGATTCACAAAATCGTAACAGTTAGCTGAGGCCATGGATCCCGTGGATTTAACAGCACTACAGGCCATTCCCGGGTTAGCTTCCCGCATCCAGCAGCAACAGGGGGAACTTAATCAAGTCACAGGAGTACTGGAGAGACTAGTGGCAAGAATGGATGCTCTGTCAGTCTTGAATCCGGCTGCTCCAACACCTCCTCCTATAGTACGTCTAACTCCACCACCACGATTCAATGGGAATCCGCAGCTATGCCGAGGGTTTATCATCCAGTGCCGTATGCACTTTTCTCTCCAGGCGGCAGTATTCATGATGGATAGAACCAAGTTCACATTTATTTTGTCTCTGTTGGCCTTGGCCTGGGCCTCTCCTTTTTGGGAGCGAGAGGATTCACTTTTAGACAATTTAACTCAATTCTTGAGAGACTTTCATCTAATCTTTGATGAACCCGGCCGTTCTGCTTCAGCATCAGCAGAATTACTCCAAATAAGACAGGGTCTCGCTCAGTGGGGGAATACGCGGTTCAATTTCATACATTAGCTGCAGAATTACGTTGGGGAGAGGACAGTCTCACGGCCATTTTTCGACAAGGACTTTCTGAAATCATTAAAGATCAACTGGTAGGCCATGATATACCCAACAGTTTGGAGGAGTTAATTCATCTGGCCATTCGATTGGATCTACGCGTCCAGGAACGCTCTCGAGAGAGGGGCATGCTGCGACGACCCGTTCGCTTGGCCCCAAAGTTTCAGCAACCTCTTATGAACCCTTGGGTTTTGGAGACTCCAGCAGCATCCAAGGAACCCATGCAAATTGACCAATGTCACATAACTCCTCAGGAACGGCAACGGCGGAGACTGAACAATCTTTGTTTATACTGTGCGGGACCAGGACACTTTGCTAACAAGTGTCCGAATAAGTCGGGAAACTCTCGGGCCTAGGCTTAGTGGGAGAGGCCTCCCTGGGTCCATTTAGTCCCTCTCCACAGATTCTGATTCCCGTATCCTTAAAGTTTGGACAAGAGACACTTCAATGTCAGGCCTTTGTAGACTCCGGAGCTGCAGGCAACTTCATTGAGGAGCAATTGGTCAATCGATTCCATATTCTCACCGAGAGTCTCAAAACTCCTTTGGTAGCCTCATCCGTTTCTGGACAACCCATTGGAGAAAGGATCATCTCCATAACTCAACCCGTCCACATGACTATGGAGTACTTCATCACGAAACCATCCAATTATTCGTTCTTCCTTCTTCTGTCAACCAGATTATTTTAGGTTTACCCTAGCTGAGACAACACCAACCCCACTTAGACTGGGGGAACTTGCAACTGGCTAAATGGAGCTCCCATTGTCAACACAACTGTTTAACGATCGTTCATCCACCCAACATTATCACTTCTGATTCCATGAAGAATCCAGCTGCTTTACCCAGTCACTACGCAGAATTTATTGATGTCTTTAGCAAATGACAAGCTGAGATGCTACCACCACATTGTTCCTACGATTGTGAAATTGAATTACTTCCCGGCAAAAAGCCCCCCAGGGGGAGGGTTTATACCTTATCAGAGCCAGAATCGAGAGCCATGACACAATATGTCCAAGAAAATCTTGCAAGAGGATTCATTAAACCTTCCTCCTCTCCGGTAGGAGCAGAATATTTTTTTGTCAAAAACAAAGATGACTCATTACGGCCGTGTATCGACTATAGAGGTCTAAATGCCATAACTAAGAAAAACCGGTATCTGATTCCTTTAATATCAGAACTTTTTGATCGTCTAAAAGGAGCCAAAATTTTTACTAAGCTCGATCTGCGAGGAGCCTATAATTTAGCCCAAATTCAGGAACAGGATGAATGGAAAATGGCCTTTAACACGCACAATGGACACTACGAGTATTGGGTCATGCCGTTTGGCCTATGTAATGCTCCAGCAGTTTTCCAGAATATGATTAATGACATTTTTCGAGATCTGCTATATTCCCATGTCATTGTTTATCTGGACGACTGCTAATTTTTTCTAAGGATCATCGACAACACCAACGTCATGTCAAGCAAGTGTTACAATGCCTCCGAGACAACAAATTATTTGTTAAATTGGACAAATGTCTTTTCCATCAGGAGGAGCTACCATTTCTGGGGTATATTGTTTCAAAAGAAGGCCTACGCATGGATCCGGAGAAACTTAAAGCCATTTTGGATTGGTCTCAACCCACGGGGCTGAAGGCCTTACAAAGATTTTTGGGGTTTTCCAACTATTATCAACAATTCATTTCTGATTACTCCACCTTGGTAGCCCCCCTTACTGCCTTAACAAAGAAAAAAGTCCCAATTCATAACTAGCCCGTGGAAGCCATCCAGGCTTTTCAACAGCTAAAACAAGAATTTACTAAAAATCCATGCCTCATACGACCTGATCCAGCAAAGCCTTTCATTGTGGAGGTTGACGCTTCAGCCGTAGGTGTTGGAGCCATTCTATTACAACCCTATGACTCTGGAACATTACTTACCTGTGCCTATTTTTCCAAAAGATTTTCTCCAGAGGAGAGGAATTATGCCATAGGAGAAAGGGAATTATTGGCAATCAAGGTAGCACTGAAGGAATGGAGACATCTTCTAGAGGGGGCCAAATATACTGTCAATATCTATATGAATCACAAGAACCTCGCCTACCTATCACAGGCTCAACGTTTAAATCCTAGACAAGCTCATTGGGCATTGTTTTTCAGTCGGTTTGACTTCAAGATACATTTTCGGGCCGCAAAGAAGAATGTTAGAGCAGATGCATTGTCCCGAAGTTTCATTCCAGAGGATACTCTGGAACCATGTCACCATATAATTGGTCCAGTGAAGATAATGGTGGCAGCCACTTTTACGGTTCCGGTGGGGAAAATGGTAGTACCTAAGCAACTTAGACAAAAAGTTCTTCAATGGGCTCACGACTCCCAGTACGCGGGACATTCTGGTATTAGTAGAACTGGAAACCTCGACTCACGTTCTTATTGGTGGCCACGATGAAGATCTGATGTGAAGAGTTACGTGGACTCCTATTCTACATGTGCTGCCCAAATGATTCCGCGACAACGCCTGGCTGGACTATTGCAGCCTCTGACTATTCCAAAGAAACCCTGGTCACAGATCACCAAGGACTTTATAACCGACCTTCCTCCATCTGAGGGGAATACGGTGATTTGGGTAGTTATCCACCGATTTTCTAGAATGGCCCATTTTATCCCACTTCCTGGACTACCCTCTGCCTCAGAATTGGCCCAACTCTTCGCACGACACATTTTCCGTATTCATGGGTTACCCTCTAGTATTGTGTCAAACAGAGGGGTGCAATTTATGGCAAAACTTTGGAGAAGCTTGTGCAAGAAATTTCAGATTAAGTTAGAATTTTCATCAGCCTATCATCCTCAGTCCAACGGATTAAGTGAACACACCAACCAGTCTCTTAAGACCTTCTTACAATGCTATGTAAATCAAAAACACGATGACTGGGCATCCCTTTTACCTTGGGCCGAGTTATCACATAATAATCATGTTACACAAGCAAGTGGAACATCACCTTTCTTTTTAGTTTTTGGGAGACATCCGCGGATTCCTCTCCCCATTGCTACACCCTCATCCTGTCCGGCCATGGAGAACACGGTGCAATCAATGACCAAACTCTGGGGGGAAGACTCAAAAACTGTTGCTACGAGCTTCCAGTAAAATCAAGAGACATGCTGACAAAAGGAGGAGAAAGGGACCTCCCCTTCAGCCAGGAGATTTAGTGTGGCTAAGCACTAAGAACCTCAAGTTACGTACCCCATCTCTAAAATTTGCACCTAAGTATGTAGGACCATTTCCTGTTATTAAACAGATTAATGAAGTCGCCTTTAAACTCCAGTTGCCTCCCACTCTTCGTATCCATAACGTGTTTCACATCTCTTTACTTAAACCAGCAATATTGTCCTGGCCCTCCAAGAGAATCAAGAAAATGACTCCCCCTTTGATACAGGACTAGCTAGATTGAGAGAACATTGCACAAATCTCATCTTTGGGTGAGTTTTCTCACTCCGAAGGTCATCAAATCTTCACATGAGAGTACTGTTCTGTGCGTACGTCTCACTTTGAATGTCAAAGTGGCCAGCCCCTAACCCCTATACTAATTCCTAAACCTTACCTCGAGCTACTAGGTGGGCCTCCCATAGAGATATAAATACCTATCTAGTGTGAAGGCATTATGGTTAGTCTCTCTCTCTCCAACTCTCTCTCTCTAACATTGCAACACATGATAAAGCCTTATCACACAGCTTAATGCAAATGAAAAAGGTGTAGTTAATTCACATTAAAGCAATGCAATATGGCTTCACAAAACCTGTGATTCCAGCCCTCTTGGCCACAAATCCCACTGCAATATCCTCTCAGTTGCATCACACCATGTATTATGGGGCTTTCACACACATTAAAGGCATTTTTCATATGCGAAAACACCATATAGCACTTTGATAAATGACCCCCTTAGTTTGCTCTCGAACTGGTTTGAAAAGCGGTCATATTTCTGTGCTTTACTAGCCTGTTTGCCTCTTACAGGAATTGGGGGTATAACTGACCAAGATGGGAAGGCCTCTATAGGGATAAGAGATGAGGATATACAGGTAACAACCTCAGAGATGGCATTACTTATAACTCCAAAGAAGTTTTCTTTGGAAGATATAGGTAATATGATTATTGTGATGCAAAATTCAGTCTGCAAAAATTCAGGATGTGTTGCAGCAAAATATAATTGTTAGTCAAAAAATGGAGAAACTGGAGTGTACAGTAAATATCTTAGAAGGTAAATCCGTAGAAAATGAGAAAATTCAATCTAATTTGATCAGGTCTGAAAAGATGTGTGAGGATAAACTTGAATTCTTGGAAAATCAAATTAGAAATCAGAAACTTAGGGCCAGATTTTCAAAGGGGTACGCGCGTAAGATATGCGCGTACCCCCCAAAAACCTGCCCGAAGTTCCCCCTGCACATGCCGAGCCTATGTTGAGTAGGCTCGGTGGCGCGTGCAAGCCCCGGGATGCGCGTAGGTCCCGGGGCTTTCCTGGGGGGGGCATGTCGGGGGACGTGTTGCAGCGGCGTGTCATTTGGGGGCGGGTCCATGGGCGTGGTTCCTGCCCGGGGGCATTTCGGGGAAGTGGCTGAGGCCTCCGAAACGGCTCCCGGGCCTGGGAATCGCGAGTCGGCGGCCGGCCCGGCACGCGCAAGTTACGCCTGCCTCAGTCAGGCATAACTTGTGCAACAAAGGTGGGGGGGGTTTAGGTAGGGCTGGGGGGGGTGGGTTAGGTAGGGGAAGGTGCGGGGGGGGGGGGGAGTGGAAGGAAAGTTCCTTCTGAGGCCGCTCCGATTTTGGAGCGGCCTCGGAGGGAACAGAGGTAGGCTGTGCGGCTCGGCGCGCGTAGGTTGCCAATTTTGCACAGCCTTGCGCGCACCAATCCCCGATTTTAACAGATACGTGGCTACGCGCGTATCTATAAAAATCCTGCATACTCTTGTTTGTGCCTGATGCGCGAACAAAAGTACGCGTGTGCACAAATTTGTAAAATCTACACCTTAGAGTTTTAAATTTTCCAAGGATTCATTTGATCTCTGCGAAAAACTTGTTTAGAAGTTATTTAATGAATGTTTTAAAATATTCAGAGTCGGCTATTCTGGCTATTTCAAGAATTTATCTCCCCCAGAAACTGGGGAAAGAAGAAAAGCAGCAATTGGAGGAACAATCTGAAGTAAATTTAAACTTAACTGATATATTAGAGAAATCCTTTGAAGTTAATATTCAGTCAAGGGCAACTTTAATTGTCCAATTTGCAATTTTGATGGATAGAGATTCAGTATTAAAGTCATAGTTTAGGCATCAAAAACAAAACTTCTACGGCCAAAATCTTAGAATTTTTCCAGACTTAGCCTATTCCACGAAATTCCATCGGAAAAAGTTCATATTAATGATATCTGAAGTGGTCATGGGATAGGTGGCGATGTCCTTTCGTGGATTGCAAACTGGTTAAAAGACAGGAAACAGAGAGTAGGATTAAATGGGCAATTTTCTCAGTGGAAGGGAGTGGACAGTGGAGTGCCTCAGGGATCTGTATTGGGACCCTTACTGTTCAATATATTTATAAATGATCTGGAAAGAAATACAACGAGTGAGATAATCAAATTTGCAGATGACACAAAATTGTTCAGAGTACCGTATTTCCACGACAATAACCCGCCCACATATATAACCCGCCCACACACATAACCCGCAGGTTTTCAAGATTTATGTAAGAAAGTTTTAATATACCCCGCCTCCTCATATAACCCGCAATGCCCGATTACCGTTATATTCAACGACGAAGCCATACCGATCGCCCCATTATAACCAATCGTCGTTATATGTTTTGTTAAATATGCTACCTTTTACCTTTAAGGTTTTTTGGGAGCAATCACGATATTGCAACTAAGACATACAAATAAACAAAAGATCGAAACCGGGAGAATTCATAATCAAATGGTTACCCATTCATAATCGGTAACCATTACTTAAGCGCTGTTTCATCATTTGACCTAAAGCCCAACCGTTGGCCTAACAAAGTCACATGCTTTTCCTTAGAAAATAGTGGGAACCGTTGATACGTACCCTTTAGCAAAAGCTCAGGTCGTCGCGTACCCCTTCCTAGGTGATCTTTTTTTACGTAGAGTCCATCAAATAAAAGCATCATGCTTTTAATCAATTACATCATGAAAAAGAGCGCAGCAAAAGTACAGACGTACAGACTAACCAGACTTACGTCCCAACATTGCTGGATCTGCAGAGCTGAATCAGGAAATTTTTGCTCAGTGGACGTTGCTGAGAGAGTGGAGCAAACAGTATGCCGGCTGCAATTGACAGAGTGAGCTATATATAGCGGCTGCCAAGGGGCTTACGCTGCAACGCTGCACCCAATAGCGTTGCTTAACTATTGCGCGCGTGGTGTAGTATGTGTCGATCGAGTTTAGTTCACAAAGTTCTTCGCACCGCCGCTGAATTCTAAGAGGTATGTTTAGTTTCGTTGCACTTGAATAAATTATAAAAAATGAACAATATGACTTTAAAATTCTACTGACAAATTAAAATTTCTCAGAAATGTTAAAGATTATTAAATACTTAAAAATTCTAATTACAAATAATTTTTTCTTTAGAGAACCATGCCTAAGCGAAAGTCATACACGGCCGAATTCAAACTTAATGTAGTTGCACGTGCTGAAGCAACCAACAACAGATCAGCTGCCTGAGAATTTGAAGTTGACGAAAAGTCTATAAGAGAATGGAGAAAAGATAAGGCTGCATTAGAGAAAATGAATCCGAGAAAACGCGCCAGACGAGGTCATGGAGCGAAATGGCCGCATTTAGAGGAAGACCTAAAGAACTGGGTTTTAGAAAGGAGAGTGAATAACCTAGCCATTTCTACATTGGCCATCCAAATAAAAGCTAGGCTTATTGCCGTAGAACGAAATATACCCGATTTCAAATGTGGCTTAACCTGGGTGGCCAGATTTATGAAACGGAACAATTTATCCGTGCGTATGCGCACAACAGTTGGACAACATTTACCGAATGATTGGGAGCAACTAGTCACTAATTTTAGAGATTTCACAATTGAGAGCATTAGAGAACGTGGAATTTTGCCTTCTGAAATAATTAATATGGATGAAGTTCCGATGGCCTTTGACATTCCTGCTACGAGGTCAGTCGCTGAAAAAGGAATTAAAACGGTGGCCATATCGACTACCGGTCATGAGCGGACCTGCTTTACTGTGGTTCTGGCATGTACCGCAAACGGTATAAAACTTAAACCAATGGTTATATTCAAACGAGTCACGATGCCCCGCGAAAAATTTCCACCTGGTGTATTCGTACACTGCAACAGAAAAGGTTGGATGGACAATGAAGTCATGCTGTTATGGATAGATAAATGTTTTCGAACCCGACCTGGCGGATTCTTCTCGAAGAAATCATTGGTAGTATTTGACAGCATGGCAGCACACAAGTGCGAAAACGTTAAAAAAAAATTGAACGGACTTGGGGCCCATGTTTCTGTTATCCCTGGTGGTTTAACTTCTAAACTGCAGCCACTTGATATTGCAGTAAACCATCCGTTTAAAACCTATGTTCGTGCCGAATGGGACAAATGGATGCAGTCTGGGACTCATAGTTTTACACCGGCTGGTCGTTTACGCCGTGCAACCCATGCAGAGGCCTGCAGCTGGGTGCTTAATGCATGGAACAAAATCTCTCCTGATACTGTCCAGAATGGATTTAAAAAGGCGGGCATCATTGTTGACGAAAAAGAAGACGCTTCAGACCTAAGCTCGGCAGACGAAGATGACGACGATCTGATAGAAGATGCTGTGACGGCCGAACGACTGCAGACCGTTTTAGCCGCCCTTAATGATGATTCAGGCGATGATGACTTCGAGGGGTTTTCTTCAGCTAGTGAAGAAGAGGACAATTAAAGTCTTTTAAATTAATTGCTAGTTATAGGACAAGTATTTTATAAAGTTTAATTTAGGTTGCTTATTTAGGGCTCTTTTATATTGATGTATAAGAACTGGAGATTTATTTAAAAATTATTCATATTTTGACTTTGTTTATTACTACTGTTCGGAGTTGAATGCGTTTATAATATGAAAATGTTTTCTAATTAAATGTTTTCTTTTTATTTTAATATTGCCATTTGTTCAATTTTCATACAAACATTCTGTACACTAACGCTTTACCTATAAATGCGCTATATAACGTAATTACTATTAACTTCCCGTAGGGCTTCCGCTAAGTGATAAGATTCACAATCTGTATTAAAAGTAGTGAAGTAATAAAGTAACAAAATACCATATAACTTTGTTTTAATAAATAAAAATTACAAATAATGCAGCAGATTCTGAACAACAAAGATAAGAATCTGAAACAATAATGTTAAACAATAACAATAAAGTTGATTCATGCTTGTTTACCGATATACTGGTACGTCTCCCTTTGGTTAGGTATTCTGTTAGTCGTTTTCATGTAAAATTTTTTCTGGATAACCCGCCCACGTTTATACCCCGCGGAGGCATGCGGGGTAGGTAAAAACGCACATTACCCGCGGGTTATATGCGTGGAAATACGGTAGTTAAATCACAAGCAGATTGTGATAAATTGCAGGAAGACCTTGTGAGACTGGAAAATTGGGCATCCAAATGGCAGATGAAATTTAATGTGGATAAGTGCAAGGTGATGCATATAGGGAAAAATAACCCATGCTATAATTACACGATGTTGGGTTCCATATTAGGTGCTACAACCCAAGAAAGAGATCTAGGTGTCATAGTGGATAACACATTGAAATCGTCGGTTCAGTGTGCTGCGGCAGTCAAAAAGCAAACAGAATGTTGGGAATTATTAGAAAAGGAATGATGAATAAAACGGAAAATGTCATAATGCCTCTGTATCGCTCCATGGTGAGACCGCACCTTGAATACTGTGTACAATTCTGGTCGCCGCATCTCAAAAAAGATATAATTGCGATGGAGAAGGTACAGAGAAGGGCTACCAAAATGATAAGGGGAATGGAACAACTCCCCTATGAGGAAAGACTAAAGAGGTTAGGACTTTTTAGCTTGGAGAAGAGACGACTGAGGGGGGATATGATAGAGGTGTTTAAAATCACGAGAGGTCTAGAACGGGTAGATGTGAATCGGTTATTTACTCTTTCGGATAGTAGAAAGACTAGGGGACACTCCATGAAGTTAGCATGGGGCACATTTAAAACTAATCGGAGAAAGTTCTTTTTTACTCAACGCACAATTAAACTCTGGAATTTGTTGCCAGAGAATGTGGTTCGTGCAGTTAGTATAGCTGTGTTTAAAAAAGGATTGGATAAGTTCTTGGAGGAGAAGTCCATTACCTGCTATTAAGTTCACTTAGAGAATAGCCACTGCCATTAGCAATGGTTACATAGAATAGACTTAGTGTTTGGGTACTTGCCAGGTTCTTATGGCCTGGATTGGCCACTGTTGGAAACAGGATGCTGGGCTTGATGGACCCTTGGTCTGACCCAGTATGGCATTTTCTTATGTTCTTATGTTCTTATGGAAAGAGGGGCGAAATATATACTCAGATTTCCCTGTTGTTGTTTGATTCAGTATCAAAATTCTAGATATATTTTTAATTATCCGGAACAGTTAAGAGTTTACCTGGATTCCCACTCTTAAAAGTCCCTATAGAACTGGGATAAGTATAGGTAAATAAGATGTAGCCTAGGCAACTAGTATGTTATATGTAAAGATTACCTATTGATGACTGCTCCAAGTTAATTTGCTTGCATTGTCTCTATTTTCCTTTAAATTCTGAAAGGTGTTCAGAGCGGGGTATTAAGAAAAGTATATATTGTTTAATTTTTAAGAATAATTTGTTAGCTTATGCTCATCTGTATACCATATCTTGTAAACTATATGAAAAATTTAATTAAAAAAAAAATGGCAGCAGTGGTCTTACCTGGTCTGAGTGTTTTCCGTGTGCGTCAGGGGTCTCAACCAAATCCTGCCCTTGCTGTGAGATCAGTGTGGCCAGGGAGGAGAACTTTCAGACCAATTCATGTTACTGGATTTGAGCACATATGTGGACATATGGAGAGTTATCCTATTATTTTATAAACTATGCAGCAGTTTGTTGCATGGTTTTATGAAATATTGCATAGTTCAGCTCTGAAAGTACATGCATATGTTTCAGTATGCATGAATATTTTCAAGGCATTCAAAGTGTGTATATTTTATGCGCGAAAAAAACATAATATGTACTTATGAAACCTTATTTATACATTCAGGCAAGTATATTTTAAAATATGCACGTGTACTTGTGTTGTGATTCCTCCCGTGGTTTGAGCCACAGGAGGTGTTTTACCTTCAGGCCAGTCCGGCCCGACTCCCGACGTCTTGTTGCTGGCACAGCAGGAGCCGTGCCGGGGGTTTCCTATCGCGGCAGGAGGCCGCCATCATGCCGGTGTGGCAAGAGCCGTGCCGGGGCTCTCCCTCATGGCAGGAGGCTGCAGACGCCACTGCCGGGGTCCTTGGAATGCAGGGAGGCCGTTCCTGCCGAAGCCTGAGTTCTTCACGGCATGGATCCTCCCCCAGTGTTCACCGTGGCTGGGAGCCGTGGACTTCAGTCCCTTCTTCGTGGCCTGGAGGCTGCCGCTGCCACCAGCCATACTGCGGCATGGAGGCCGCAGTCCCCGGATCTTCTTGTGGCATAGAGCCGCCATCAGCCTCGTCTTCAGCGGCAGGGAGCCGCCTCCCACATCGGGGCCTGCACAGCCCAGCTCTAGCTCATCCTCGACGTCAGTGTCTGCAGTGCCACTGTCCAAGGTCCTGCAGACTTCCTGCTCCTGCCCTACTAGGGGTGGCCTGCGTCTCTCTTCTGGAGTTAAAGGGCCAAGAGGGAGTGGTCCCTCTGGCCCCACCTGCAAACTCCTCCCTTGGTGTTCCTGCTTCAGCCTACAAAAGGCTTCTTCCGTCAGTCTTTCCTCACCTTCACAAGGAGTATGTTCCTTCCTTGGAGCTGTCCTCATGGAGCTAGTCTTCATAGGACTTCCTGCTTTCCACTCCTGCCTGGCTATCATTTTCATGGAATTCCTCTTCGTTCTGTGTCCTGGTCTCTGCACTAAATGTCTTTGATGTTCCCTGATGTCCATGTCTTCAAGTTGTTCCAGATGTTCCCTTGATGTTCCATTCTGTTCCTGATATCTTGATGTCCATCTGTTCCCGATGTCCTGACGTCCTAATGTCCATCTGTTCCTGATGCCCTGATGTTCTGACTTCTATCTGTTCCTGATATCTTGACATCCATCTGTTCCCGATGTCCTGATGTCCTGACTTCCATCTGTTACATTCTTGTCCTGTCGTCCATCCGTTCCTGATGTCCTGACGTCCATTCGTTCCTGATGTCTTGATGTCCATCCGTTCCTGATGTCCATCCATTCCTGATGTCCTGATGTCCATCCGTTCCTGATGTCCTGATGTCCATCCGTTCCTGATGTCCTGTTGCCTATTCGTTCCTGATGTCCTGATGCCCATCCATTCCTGGTGTCATGGAGTCATCTCTTCCCTTGTCTGACTTACCTTTTTCTTGATGTCCGATATCTGCATTACCTTGATGTCCTAGCTTGTTGCCTGCTCGTGTGGTCCACGACCAGCCCTGGTTGGGCTGAGTTTGGCACTAGAGGGACATTGCCCACCTGGAGGTTCTGGACTTTTAACCATAGGTTTTTAACCTTGCCTTGTCTTGCCATACCTTGTCTTGTCCAGCATCCTTATGTTCCAGCATCCTACTATCCAGTAAACCCGAGTCTTTGTCTTCCTCCAGGCCCGAGTCTTTGTCTTCCTCCAGGCCTGAGTCTTCATCTACCTCAATGCCTGAGTCTTCGTCTGTCCTGCAATGCCTTGTGTCTTTGTGTGCCTTGCCACATCTGGTTCCACGTCCTCTGTCTGGCCTTCCGCTTCAAGTCTCTACCCAGTGGCTAGTCCGAAAGGGCTTGGAATGGTCGGAGGACCATTCAGAGACCATCATTGCGTTGATGGTCTCACCTGGGTGTGCAGGTTCGGTAAGAGGTCCCTGGTTCCCCAGTTCCCAGACTTGGACCATCTCGCTGTAGGGGCACACATCTTGTCCCACGCTGGGGAGCGCTCCCTTCCATCCGCAGCGCAACAACTTGAAATTATCAGTTTGCTGATACCTATTCCAGTTCACCCAGTCCATCTCCAGTTCACCACTTTACCCTCAATTTACCCTCAATTTACCTTCACTTTACCCTCAATTCTCCCCAGTTCACCCAGACCTCCCACCCAAAAATAACAGAAACCGACAAGTCTGATATATATTGCACTAATTAGCAGGAGTAAAATTGCACAAATAGGTTGCCTAATATATTTGTGTACATCTATTATAAAATAGCCACTTCCACGTATCTCTTGGCCCCGCCCTGGAATGCTACTAGACCGCCCTCTTTTTGACCAAGTAAATGAATGCTGTAAACCAAAAAAATATGTGCGTAATTTTAACTTTTATAAAACAGCATATACACAAATACAGTCTACTTATGTAGACTGTATAACCCCTTTGAAAATTTACTCCTAAGTGTTAAGGAAGGTATGACCCCCATTGGGAGGGGTCATTGGAGTAAATAAAACCCCTGTACCCAGGTGAGAGTCAGGCTTAGCAAAGGACTGAAGGGCTGATGTAATAAGACATGAGTTAAAATGGGCGCTTGTCCCATAGACAAAAGCAGATGAGCCTAAGACTGATGCTCTCCTCAGGCAGCAACTCTAGGGAACTCTTCCTTGTATGGCAGTCGTCCTTCTGATGCCCCCAAAAGCAAGTCCTCCATCTCTAACACTCTGAAGCAATCCCTTTTTAGACAGAATAAAGAATGTTGAGCTTAACTCCCCTCTTCTTAGAGACCTATTTTTGGAAACTTGGGGAACCTCAGGAATCATGTTTGGACCCCAAGATAAAATCTCCCTAGTCCCGAAGGCCTGGGAACCCTGACCTGGGCCCTAGTCACCTTCCTAAGACAGGAGGCAGGACAGGCAATCCTCTCCCTTTGGAGAGACCACCCCACCAGTATACTTCACCAAGAAGGCCCCCAAACCACGAGGACACAGGAGTTTTGTTAAACTACTGGCAATATCTCTTCTACCATTCCTGTTCTGTTCTGACTTCACACTTTCCTCATCATGCAGTGCCAGTAGAGACAATGATGCCACTGGTAAGGGACAGGTTAGGGCCTCCCCACCCCAATACATATTCACTTCATCCTTTCCTCACAATACTATACACAAGAACTCATTCTTCTCTATCTCTACCAAGCAGAATTCCGTCCTGAGGATTTTGTCCACATGTGCCAGGGGAGGCCAACTCTGATCCTTGAGACTCACAAACAGGCCAGGTTTTCAGGATATCCATAATGAATATGCAGGAGATATACTCGCATACAATGGAGGCAGTGCATGCAAATCTCTCTCATTCATATTCATTGTAGATATCCTGAAAACCTGACCTGTTTTTGGCTCTCGAGGACCTGAGTTGGCCACCCCTGACATATGCAGTCGTACAGAGGACGGTTTTTACAGACATTTCTCCATGTAAAATGACTTGACTGAAAATTGTTCTTCAGTATCCAGTTAAAAGTATGTGTAGGGCTCCTCATTAGGGCCTGCTTTCAGCTGGGTGGAAAAGAGGCATGCTGGGGGCATGTTTAGGTCACGCACACATTCACTTTTCAAATGGATTTATATTTAATTCCTTGCCTTTTCCAAATCTAAGCTCAAGGTGAGTTGCAGTTCAGGTTTCCCTGCCCGAGAGGGCATACAATCTAAGTTGTGCCTGCGTTACTGAAGCATGAAGTGACTTGCCCAAGATTTGGATCTTGGTTTCCCTGCTCCATAGCCTATTGTCCTAACCATGAGGCTGCTCCATGCTATGCATGCTGTTTTGCTCCCTGCTAAGCCATCTGCACATATAAGTGCAAAGTATGAGCTCTTTAAGTATGTACTTTGCAGCTGCTGCTTTTCAAAGCAAAACAATGCGGGTTGTTTTCCTTTTAAATTAAGCTGCAACGTATGCAGGCTAAAAGTGCCTGGGTACAATGCAAACAACTCAGGCTATTCAAAATAGCCACCGTAATCAGCAATTTGCAATAGTGCTATAAGCAGTCAATTCAAATAAAATACATCTTGTTAGGCAAAGTGTACAATAATAGAGAATAACACCAATAATTAGGCACATGTAAACATAAGAAAATACACACGAGTCCACAATATTCAGAGGGGGAGGGCCACCATTCAAAGAAATTCAAAAGAAAAAGCAAGAAATAAATGGGGTAGCTCACTGAATTACCAGCCTGTAATCATTTTGAGGTTATTATCCAAACTTAGCCCAAGAATAAAAAAAAAAAAAAGCATTAGTGCACACAATCTCAGAGGGAGCCTTACCAGAAAGAAAAGCAGTCAATTGAGTGGGTTCAAAAAAGACATGCTTAACATTACGATATCTAACTAGGCATTTGGCTGGATATTTTAAATAGAACATTGCACCTATCTGTAATATTTGAGGGGCAGATTTTCAAAGCCCTACGTGCATAAATCCAGGCGGATTTACTCGCGTAGGGGGGTTATGCACGCCGGGCCTATTTTCAAAAGGTCCGGCGGTGCGCGTAAAGCGTGTAGGTCCCAGGCCTTGAAAAAGGGGTGGGGCGCTGGTGGGGCTGTCCAGGCGTGGGGCGGGGCCAGAGCCTTCAGGCACAGTGGCCATTTGCCGCTGTGCCTGGGATCGCGGGCTGGCCATTGGCCGGCGTGCGCAACTTGCGCCTGCCCAAGGCAGGCGTAATTAGGTAAGACAACTTTTTTAGCGGGGTTTAGCTTAGGGCTGCGGGGCGGGAGAGTTAGGGGATGGGAAGGGAAGGTGGGGTGGGGGGTAGGGAACGGAGGAAGGCAGCGTGGCTCGGCGCGCGCAAGGTGCACAATTGTGCACCCCCTTGCGTGTGCCGACCCCTGATTTTATAACATGCGCGCGGCTGCACACGCATGTTATAAAATCCAGCGGGCACAAATGTAGGCCGCGCATGTACCTTTTAAAATCTGCCCTTGAGGTTTTAACATAAAAAATTGCTTGTGTCTTGACCGAGAAGCATGAGCCACATCCGGAAAAATACGGATTTTACAATGATAGAACAGCTCATCTCTATGTTTGAAAAAACAATTTCATAATCCAATCTTTATCAGGTTCCAAACCCAAGGGGATAACCAAAGTAGCAACATTAACCTGCCTTCTCCCATGTCTTCTGAAAAGGCAGTGAGATTTCCATTGTCCAAGAGGGTAGATGATGCTATATCCCCCACTGAACCTGTAGTTTTCTCCTTTCGGGGTACAGGTGCAAAATAAGCACAGGCAACCGGAGGAACAGATTCAACTAGAATTTTTAAAACTTCAATCAAGTATTTCCGAAACTTTTCTTTAGGAGAAATCAAATCAATCTTGGGAAAGTTAATCAAACAAAGATTCTTAGCTTTGGATATATTCTCAAGATTTTCAAGCTTCCCATGAATGGGAAATTTATCTTTTATTAAAGCAGAAACATTTGTTTGTAGTTGTTCCACTTTCTGCTCCACTTCAACCATTCTTTTAGAATGCTCAATCAGAGATTTCTCCTGAACATTAAGACGCAGATTAATATCTTTTACATTAGTAGCAACTTGGGAGATCTGAGAAGACAAAGTTCTCCCAAGGCCATCAATCACCAGCCAAATCATCTCCAAGGAAATCAGTTGCGGTTCTGGCAAGGAAAAAGCAGTCTCTAAAGCCTCACCCAAAACAGACTGCAAGCAAGCTCCTTCCTGAAAAACATCTGTTTCTTGGGCTCCTGAATGGGTAAACTTCAGCGGCCTAACCGTCGTCTCCTCGGCACCACAGGACACCGCCACTTTGGTGGATTCCGTCCGGGTCCTCTTCAACTTGTCGGCCTGGATGATGTCATCAACTGGGGACAGAGAACTTCCCTCAGTCAGAAATGCCAGAGTGCTTCTCTCCTTCCGACTCAAAGAAGTATCCAAGGCTGCAGGAGACAGTAGCAAAACCTTCCCTACCGTCTCGCCGTGAGACAAACTCACGGAGGCATTGGGTTGGGCCTTCTCCCGGATGACAAAACAGTCAAGTGGTCCCTGAAAGGGAGAATCTGAAGGCTCAGATGGGTAAGCTCTCACCTTCCCTTTTCCCTTAACCATAGTGCAAAAAGAAGAAAGTTAAAACAAAGAAGAAAAAGGAAGCAACATGAGAGAGATCAGTGTGCCGCCGCCATCTTGCTCCGCCCTCACACCCATGTCCCATGTATGTGTCCTTTTAATATTGCTACAGTTCTGAGGCGCCATAGCACTGCATCTGTGCACTGGATAGTTGAGTAGATAAGAAGTGGATATGGGAAAAAGGATCTGCATGCATGCAGAAAGTGTACACAGAGTGAGTGTGAGTATGAGGGATGATTGAATGAGCAAAAGATTTGGAGGAAAGCCCTGACTGGAAGTAAAACTCTGCTTAGTACTGGATAAGGTAGAGCCGGCACAAGCTACATCAGCCCATGTAGGCATCAGGAAAAGTCAAAGCTGTTTTCAAAAAGAAAACGCAGAATTGCTTTTGCATTGGAAAATGTAACCGCTGTTTAAAAATGAGGAAGACTGGGGGTATTATTGGAGGTATTCATCTTTTTGGAGTATTATTGACAAAGTAAAATAAGCAGGATTGTTCACCCTAGCTTTCCTATTTTTGCACAAATGTAATCACATTTTAAAAGTATCAAAATTTGTCCCATAGGCAGTAATGGTAGTGTTCTAGCCTTGAGCAGGAGTAAATATATTTCAAGTGGAGAGCTGCAAGAGATGAATAAAAGGGTTACATGCATTTGAATGAATAAGTGTTTGTGGGCAGATCTGTTGGCAAATTGGAGGATATTAATGGAGTAGTTATGGTTGCTCTGCCATCATACCTTAATATTTATTTTCAGGCTGTGATGAATATCTTTAATTTGTGGAACCTCTAATGAATATCTCATTTTATGACAGCTACTAGATGACAAAATTAGAATATTTCTCTGTATTAGCCCTTAAGTAGCCACATAGAGTTTGGATGAACTAAGGGGGTCATTTTTTAAAACACATTATTGCCGGCAGTAGCGCCGGAAATAACACGACAATTTCCTGTGGTGCTATGGGGGCGATAGTGGGCAGCGCAGCCACAACTGCGGCGGGTGAAAATGTACTGCCACGATGCGGCCGGCTGCCTACTATCGCCCTCACCCCTTTTTTCTCGACTCATCATTCTGTTATAAATATAGTAGAATGATGAATCGAGGCCCATATTCTTAAGGTAGCATTAGATGTCCCACGTATACAAATGAAAGCTGTTTTTCTTTTTGCGGAAAGTTGGAGCTTCAAATATTTATGACCATAAGGCTCAAGAAGCTTCCAAATTAAGGAGGTCAATATTCAAAAGCCATTTAGATGGATAACTGAAAAGTTGTCAACCTAAATTGCAAAACAGTGATATTGATCACTGAATGTAGCCGCATAAACCGAGGGTAGGCCAGAGGTGGGCAGGAGGTGTTTCCGGGAAGAGTGGAGTTACCTGCATAAGTTATGCAGCTATCTCTGATATTCGGAGTTAGTCGCTTAATTTATGCGGCTAACTCTGGTTGCACCATAGGGCTGTCCTAAAGTTAGCAGAATATACTTATCCAACTAAGGGCTGGATTTTCTAAGTTCGCAGAACTTAGAAAATCCGGTGGTCACAGGGGCGGGGGGAGGGCGAAACAGGGGGGCGGTCCTGCGCTGCTGGCATCGCGCCCAATAACTACACCATAAAAGGTGTAGTTATTGGGCGCGAAACAGGCAGCGAAAAGGCTCCTTAGCTTTTCGCTGTCCGCGCCGTCCTCGCAGAGCCAGCCCCGGTGACGCTCCGACTCCTCCTCTTCCGGGGCTGACTCCGCCCCAATGTAGGTAGCGCAGGCATGCGCTTCCTTCGCTAGCTATCACAGGCTTGCGCTGTTAGCACTGTTAGCGCAAGCCTGCGATAGCCTTAGAAAATAAGGCCCTAACTTTAAGATAGCCGGGTATTTTCGGTGGTGTATCCAGCTAACTTAACTAGCCGCTCCACGGCTGAATATCGGCGCCATTTCTCCCCTTCAGTTCCTCCGTAATTCTGCTGTGAGGATTTACTCCCACGCAGTCAACAATTCTTCTGCTGTCCCTCCAGGGCCTGAAAATCTCAGTCAATGGCACTTTCAAAGCCCTCAACTTTACTCCTCCTCATTATATTTTTGTTCCCAAATGTACTCCTGCCATGTCCTTCTCCTCCACGCAGGCATCCTTTCTTACTGCCTCTTCTATCAACATTATTTGCTATGCTGCCTACGTTCAGTGCTCCATTAGTTTTTAACTAATTTCTCCCCTGCTTAAGGATTTATCTCAAAACCAGTTCTATGAAGAATTTGACCTCACTATACCATTACTGTCACTGCTATGCATCGTATCCATAGCTATACGCAGCACTGTATAAATATTAAAACTCTTCCTGCTGCTATATTTTTTAAATTCCACACTATCTATGTCATTTGTGCATTGTCCATGCTATCATTTCTTTGCTTAGATTGCAAGCACTTTAGGATACCAGTTCTAATACCTTCCTATACCTATCTTTTGCACCTTGGGTCTCCTCAAGCTGCACCTTCAGCATAGTAAAGGACATCCTCACCGATTCTATTATTGGACAGACTCACCCTATGTTCATGCTTTTCTAATAATGTTTATTTTCTTTTCTTCTCACTGTAAAAGCGGATGCATTGTGCTTTGCAGATGTGGCGCACCATAAAAATACAATAACCCAAATAGTGGCACTTAAAAATCCTATTTTTTTTTTTAATATCTGAAAAATTGCTAGTTAAGCAAAGCCAGTTTTGTGGATCTCAGTAATGACATATTTCCTCAACAATTAATGTAGAGATAGAAGAAGTGGTATGATAGTGCAGAACACCACTACTTAAATCGACAAATTGGATTCTAGATTTAATGCAGAGTTAAACTTCTAAAAAGACACCGCAGTACAGATACTGCATGTGAACAAGTGGCCTTCCCTGGGGACATTCCTTAACTGAATAGGCTTTAAAAACTGAACCTGACCTAAATATGGAGGATAAGTTCAAAGCCATTGCATGGGTAAAACAGTGCTTTGTCTGCAGAAATAGAGATATTTGAAAATCACCCACCTTATGTCTGGATAATTTTATGCTTGCGTGTAGTGCCACTATGTGCATAATTTTGCTTGCAGTGAAAGCATGCAAACCCAGGGCTGGAGAAAGGTTTGCAGATATGCGCTTGCTTTTAAATTTTCAAAAAGTAGCCACTCATTTTTTGGGGGGAAAAGTACTAAAAGGAGGTGCAGATTTGTGCAGTTACTTTTCTTAGGCAATTTTCAAAGGATAGATTTCTCTTTGAAAATTGGTGTAAAGTGTGAAAGTAAAAAGTAAGCAGTTTGGAAATTGCTCTCATATTATACAGGTTTCTTAAATCCTAAAAGCACTTTTTTTTTTTTAAATTTTTAATACCAGGAGAATATTTGCAGTTAATATCCATATAAGGGAGGTACAGCCTCAAAATTTTCCATCTGAATTGTTTTTCAATTGTTTTTCTCATCTTTATTCAGTTAAGTTTAATGGTTTTTTGGTTGATTCATCTGCCAAACTAAAAAATATATTAAACAAGAAATAAACCCAAAGCAAAAAAAAAAAAAAAGACACAGAATCGTTAAAAAAACAAACAAACAACTGAGGCCTCTTGCAGCACTGGCTGGTACAACAAAATGGTGCCAGCCACAATGGAGGAAGGCACCAAAGTAATGTCTCTTTGGCACCATCCCTAGGTGGATGGCATTATGAAAGCATTGGGATCTGGGCAGGAGTGACTGGGCATTGCTCCTGCTCATTTTGCTGCTGGATCCGGGAAGGGGACAGGAAGGTGTTAGGGTGCTAGGATGGCAGTGGTTAACAAGGACCCTGCCCGAGCCTGCTTTGGACAGGCACTGAGGCTAGGCCTCTGCTTGGGGCTGGACACCTTGGTGCCAGGCTAGCTCTTGATTCCAGTCCTGGCACAGAGCTAGGTCTTGGCATTAGGCCTCAGCACCAGGCCTGGCCTAAACTGTGGCACCAGGGCTAGGCCTTGATGCTGGGCTCAGCCCAGAACTAGGCATCGGTGTCAGTCCCAGCCTGGGGCTAGGCTTTGGCACCGAGGCCGGCCCGGGACTAAGCTTTGGATCCAAGCCACCAGATGCCTTTTTTTTTCTAATGAATCAAATACAAAAATACCTAAAAATATTTGGGTATTTTCATTGGAGGCTATTTTTTGTTTTTCCATTCAGAATAAACCAAAAATGACCTAATTCATTGCATTTTCAACAAATGCACATCTCTAATGTACATATAAAACAGAAGGATGAGAAAGAAGCATTGTTCAACACTTAGGTTTCCCACCAGCAAAATGATCCAGTAAGCGATGTCCTGTGTGTATTGCTGTAGATAGATGTACAGAGCCATTTCAGTAGGTGGGAAGAACGCGTGCACAATACTTATTTATAATTCCACTGCTGGTTACACTGCAGAAGGTCATTAATATATTTAGTCTTTCTGTGGGCTGAATTTTGGTCTTAAGAATTAAAAATCTCCTATTTCTTGGCACACAATGTAGATTCCCACTTGATACAATTACATTTTGCTGTATTTTATGGAGTGAAAATATTCTTTCGGCATGTTTCCCAGTTTCTTTGTCAAGCTTTGCCACTTGTTCTGTGTATTTTATGCAAGAGTTTCTAAAATTAATCAGGTTTCAGGGCAAAGTAAGGGGCAACATGACTACAGCATGCAACAGACAGGTACAGAAAGAGAAAGATAAACAGGCAAGGGAAAAATACTTACTGCTCACTAATTGGCCAACACTCAAAGCTGAAGAGGAAGAAGATGAGGAGGAAGAAGAGGAAGCCTGGCGGACTGGGCTTTGAGACAGAGAGGCTTGACTGTGAGCCAAATGTAGAAGGTTGGCTTGTGATGCTGCTTGACCCACCTGCGTCTGTGAGGGCTGATGGAGCTAAATATTAAAATGTCAAAAATATACATTTTACAAAATATACTGTACTAGTAGTAAATCACTGGTATTACATATTATGGTCTTTTCTTTTCACTGAAATGCACTGATATACTACAAAGCGACCTTTAGGCCATGCTACCTCAGGCCATAAAGGAGTGTTAATCAATAATCATGCTGTACCAAAACAAATTTATGGAAGTATAGATACCAGACATTCCCTGATGGGTGAAGAGAATGCATTTTGCATTTAAAAGTTGCAGAAAACCATTTTCTAAACTGGTTGAGTAAAAAATATAAATGGAAATTGTAATGTGCATGCAAACACTAGGATGGACCAGAAAGAAAATGATAGAAAAATAGTATCAATGATACTGAATAGAGAACTAATGCTAAGAAAAAATAATTGAATTCAAAGCTCACAATAAAGGCATACCCTGGGGACTCAAGTGCTCACACACACTGACAATTAGAGATGTGAATCGGAACCGGAATCGGTTCGGTTCCGGTTCCGATTCAAATCTTGTAATTTTTATCGTCTGGCCCGATTGGTTTTTTGTTTATCGGCTGCACCCGATCCGATAAAAAAAAAAACCCACCCTGACCCTTTAAAACTGACCCCTTAGCCTCCCCCAACCTCCTGACCCCCCCCAAAATGTTTTAAAATTACCTGGTGGTCCATTTGGGGCACTGGGAGCGATCTCCCGCTCTCGGGCCGTCGGCTGCCACTAATAAAAATGGCGCCGATGGCCCTTTGCCCTTACCATGTGACAGGGTATCCGTGCCATTGGCCGGTCCCTGTCACATGGTAGGAGCACAAGATGGCCCCGGCCATCCATCTAGTTTGAAATATGAAAAATGGAAAAGGAATTAGGAATTCTTGATCACATTTATTGGGCAATGGTCTACAAACAGAGGAAGGAACAGCCACACAGTCCAAAAATATGACCAAATTGTTCTTGGAGGTGGACCCTTGTCCTGGAGCAGTGTAGAACGGCTCCCTGGTAGGGACCAGGAAGCACCTGCCCCCAGGGTGTGGAGCACTGGAGGAGACAGAGGCTAGGATGAACTTCACCACTGGAAGCCCGTAGGGATCCGGGCCGCTTGGACTTAGGTGGGCCTCGCAGGGTCTCCCGGAGAGGTAGTAGAGAGGTGTGCCCACGAGCCGCAAGGGAGCGCAGTCGGTCACTAGGCTATAGGTCTGGAGAACCAAGGAAGGCCAGTACAGTGTAGGCGATGACAAGGCAAGGGACAAACCAGAATCAGGAGACGTGGTCAATGGCAGCAGGGGTCAGAATCCGAGGATCAGTCCAAGGAGTAGTCAATGAAGCAGGGGTCAGGTTCCAGAGGTTAGACAAGGTCACAAGGCAGGCAGAGGTAGGGATCCAGGCAGCGAGCAGAATGGTCAAGGTACATGCCAAGGTCAGTACTAGGGAGACAGTCCGAGGGTACTACCTGGGGAGACAGGACAGACAGACACTGGAACAGAAGGACGCTGGAACAGAAGGATGGTGGATAAGGCTGGAACAGTAGGACACTGGAACAGTAGGATGCTGGAACAAGGCTGGAACAAGACTGTGAATGCGGAGGCAAACTAATACACATACAGTGCCAACCCGATTGCCAAGGCAAGTGCAGGCAGGGACTTCCTTATATCGTACATTCAATCAGGGTGCGCTGCGGAGCTAGGACCTGCCCTGGCCCTACAAAAGACCAGGCGGTCCCCGCGCGCTTAGGGGTGTGGCCAACGTCACAGAGGACACCAAACTCCGGCGTGAGGCCTGGTGCCCAGTAGAAGGCCCGGCGACCACTGCTGTGGGATGCCGAGGCCTGGAGGTGCTTGCGGCTGCTGCTGGGGAGGTCGACCCGTGACCTGCAGAGGAGCTAGTGAGGTGAGCAGGCGTGCAGACCGGGCGCGCTACAGTACCCCCCCTACCAGGCCTCCCTCTACACGGCCGTGGCTTTTCAGGATAGGCCCTGTGGAAAGTCCTGAGGAGCTCTTTAAGAATATTATGGGATGGTTCCCAAGAGTTCTCCTCAGCACCATAACCCTCCCAGGCTAAGAGGTAGTCCCATCTGCCTCGACGCCGATGGACGTGATGAATCTGGTTCGGTAGAGATCCGTGAAGGAGAAGGATCTCTACAAGAGGGCAGGAGAGGACCAAAGGCTTCAAAAGGGAGACATGGAATGTGTTGTGAATGCCCATGGCATGTAGTAGCTGCAGTTGATAAGACACAACTTCCACTCTTCGAAGAACTGGAAACGGGTCGATGTACTTAGGAGCCAGGCGATGAGAAGGGAGTCTCAACCTTATGTATCGGGTGCTTAACCATATCTTCTGACAGATGAGAAGAGTGGAGCGGGACGTCTATGGGCATCAGAAGTGTGCTTCGAGTGCTCAGCGGCCTGGGTAAGGCATTCTTTGACTTGATTCCACAACTGGCGAATGGTGTGGGCCATGAATTGCATGGCTGGAGAAGGAACAGTCAGAGGAACTGGGAGTGGCAAATGAGGTTGTCGCCCGAATACCACGGAGAACAGAGATACATCGGTGGCAGCAGCGACGTGGGTATTATGCAACAACTCAGCCCAGGGTAACAGTTCGGACCAGTTGTCCTGCTGGTCATTCATGTAGGAACAAAGGAATGTTTTCAAGGTCCGGTTGGTCCTTTCAGTTTGACCATTGGCCTGTGGCAATGTTGAACTTTTTGCATAGAGAGCGCCAGTACCTGGCAGCAAACTGTGGTCCTCGGTTGGATATGATTTCCTTTGGGAGTCCATGGAGACAGAAAATATGTTTCAGGAACAACTTGGCTAATTCTGGGGCCGATGGGAAGCCCGGCAGGGGAATGAAGTGACCCATTTTCGAAAATGGTCAATGATGACCCAGATTACGGTATTGTTCTGGGACGGAGGCAGGTCTGTGATGAAGTCCATTGAGATGCTGGACCATGGCTTGGTAGGTGCTGGAAGTGGTTGGAGTAGGCCTCAAGGCTGTCCGGTAGGTGGCTTCTGTTGGGCACAGACGGGACATGAATCTACGTAGTTACAAGAGTCTTGCACCATGTTGGGCCACCAGTAATATCTTCGCAACATCTCTAGGGTCCTGGTATGACCCGGGTGTCCTGCCAACTTGGAATCATGAGCCCATTTCAGAACTCGTTCACATAATCTACGTGGAACGACAGTTTTCCCAACTGGAACTGTAGTGGTTACGGCAAGGGATATGCAGGCAGGATCTATGTTGTGTCTGGGAACATCAGGAACATCCTCTGGTTCGAAGGATCTTGATAGTGCATCAGCACAGAGGTTCTTGGAAGCTGAGCGATAATGTAGTACGAAATTGAACCGTTCAAAGAAGAGCGCCCATTAGGCTTGTCTAGGATTCAAGAGTTGAGCTTCTTTAAGTGCTCAAGATTCTTATGGTCGATGAAAATGGTAAATTTATGTTGCGCCCCTTCCAACCAGGGGCACCACTCTTGGAGCACCAACTTGAGAGCTAGAATTTCTCGGTCACCAACGGTGTAGTGCTGCTCTGTAGGAGAGAAGGTATCAATTTACCCTTTGGAGAAAACTGACTTAAGACAGCATCTGCTCTGACTGCAGAGGCATCGACTTCAATGACGAATGGGCATCTTGGGTCTGGATGCTGAAGACAGGGACCAGAACAGAATGCTTCTTTTAGCATCTGAAAGGTGGCTTGTGATTTGGGAGTCCACACACGAGTGTTAGCCCCTTTCTTGGTCATGGCGGTGAGCGGAGCAGCTAGGGTAGAATAATTGGCAATGAAGCTCTTGTAATAATTAGTAAAGCTAAGGAAATGTTGTAAGGCCCATAGGGCTACTGGCTGGGGCCAGTCTCGGATCCCCTGGACTTTATCTGGATCCATGGAGAACCCTCAATTGGATATGATGTACCCTAGGAAGGGTAAGCGATTTCGCTTGAAAAGGCACTTTTCTAACTTGGCATAAAGATGATTTTCTCTTAGACGTTGGAGGACGATCCGAACATGATCTTAATGGGATTCAAGGTCTTTGGAAAAGATCAGGATGTCGTCAAGATATACGACTACGAATGAGTACAGAAGATCTCGGAGGATTTTGTTCATAAGGTGTTGAAAGACCGCTGGGGCATTGCATAGCCCAAAGGGTATCACGGTATATTCATAGTGACCATCCCTCGTATTGAATGCGGTTTTCCAGATATATCCAGGTTGAATGCGTACCAGATCGTACGCACCCCTCAGATCCAACTTATGAAGATTCGTGCCTCTTGAAGGTGGTCAAACAGCTCACTGATAAGGGGCAGGGGGTACTGGTCTTTTCGGGTTATGGCGTTGAGCCCTCTGTAGTCAATACAAGAGCGTAAACCGCAGTCCTTTTTCTTGACGAAGAAAAACACCGCTTCAGCAGGCGAATCAGAGGATCGAATGAACCCTTTTTCTAAGTTCTCTTTGATATACTCAGACATGGCTAGGGTTTCTGGATGAGACAATGGATAAGTTCTGTCCTTGGGAGGTGTCGTGCCCGGCAGAGGTTCTATAGGGCAATTCAACTTGTGTAGCGGAGGCAAAGTGTCCGCCTTCTGCTTCGAGAAGATGTCTTCGAACTCAGCATACTGGGTAGGCAAACCAGATAGGGTGGTAGACTTCAAGACAGAGACAGCTGGAAATACTTGACGTAGACATGCTTCTGGCATTTGGAACCCCACTGCACCAACTACAGGGAATGCCAATCGAACTGGGGTTTGTGGACCTGGAGCCAGGGCAGCCCCAGGATGACTGGATGTGTGGAACATTTTAACACATAGAAGGACATCTCCTCCTTGTGGAGAGTGTCCACGGTAAGACAGACAGCCACTGTTCAATGGGTGATGAGCCCTGGAAGATGTTCTCCTTGAATGGAGGCGATGCGGAGGCTCACATCTAATGGCTGGAGAGGAATGTTCAGAAGCTTGAAAATGTCATCCATGTTGAAGCTGCCACTTGCTCCTGTATCGACAAGAGCAGTGGTGGTGAAGGAGTGGGTCTCAATGCCCAGAGAGACTGGAAGCAGGAGTTGGGGGCCAGAGACAGTAGTGCCTAAGCTCGGGACACCCGCCGGGCTCAGGCATTGAAGTTTTCCGGACAGACCGGACAGAACTTCCGAAGATGTCCAGAAGCACCACAATAAAGGCAAAGACCCTCCTTCCTCTGACGGAGACGTTTGGTTGGAGACAGTCGCCCACGGTTCACGTCCATGGGTTCCACCATGGAAGGAGGTGGCGGTGATGGAGTCTTGGGAGGACTCTGGACACACGTGGGACGTGGTGTAGAGAGAACGGGAAGCTTTTACTTCTAGGCACCTTTGCTGGAATTGATGGTCGATCTTCCTGGTGAGGGAAATCAGGTCCTCTAGAGACATGGGAGTCGCACAGATGGAGAGTTCATCTTTGAGAGTGCTGGAGAGTCCATCTAGGAAGATGGCTTGCAGACAATCTTCTTGCCACCCAAGCTCAGTAGCCAGGGTCCTGAATTCCACCGTATACTCAGAGAGGGTCCGTGACATTTGACGGAGGTGGAGTAGATTATGGCTGGGAACGAAGCTCTTCCACCAAAGAGGCTAGCGATTCAAAAGCCCTGCAATGTTCTTGGACTGTGGCGGCCAAACCCGGTAGGGCCCTGGAGGCGGGAGACTCTGCCGAGACTATGGCCTTGGCAACCTGTTGCGCTTGGAGGTGGACACTTGTACTGGAGCAGTGTAGAATGGCTCCCTGGTAGGGACCAGGAAGCACCTGCCCCCAGGGGGCGGAGCACTGGAGGAGACAGAGGCTAGGATGAGCTTCATCACTGGAAGCCTGCGGTCCCCCCGGGTGGAGCCCATAGGGACCCGGGCCGCTTGGACTTAGGTGGGCCTCGCAGGATCTCCCGGAGAGGTAGTAGAGAGGCGTGCCTACAAGCAGCAAGGGAGTGCGGTCGGTCACTAGGCTGTAGGTCTGGAGAACCAATAAAGGCCAGTACAGCGTAGGCGATGACAAGGCAAGGGACAAAGCCAGAATCAGGAGATGTGGCCAATGGCAGCCGGGGGTCAGAGTCCGAGGATCAGTCCGAGGAGTAGTTAATGAAGCAGGGGTCAGGTTCCAGAGGTTAGATGAGGTCACAAGGCAGGCAGAGGTCAGGATCCAGGCAGCGAGCAGAATAGTCAAGGAACAGGCCGAGGTCAGTACCAGAGAGACAGTCTGAGGGTACTACCTGGGGAGAAAGGACAGACAGATGCTGGAACAGAAGGAAGCTGGAACAGAAGGATGCTGTACAAGGCTGGAATAGTAGGACGCTGGAACAGTAGGAGGCTGGAACAAGACTGGAACAAGACTGTGAATGCGGAGGCAAACTAGTACACATACAGTGCTGACCCAATTGCCAAGGCAAGGAAGTGCAGGCAGGGACTTCCTTATATTGTTCGTTCAATCAGGGCGCGCCGCGGAGCTAGGACACGCTCCTGGCCCTACAAGAGGTCGGGCGGTCCGTGCGCGCATAGGGGCATGGCCAACGCCACTGAGGACGCTGAACTCTGGCGTAAGGCCTGGTGTGCAGTGGAAGGTCCGGCGACCACTGCCGCAATTTGTGTTGCAGACAGGGCATGCAACACAAATTGCCTGAATAAAGATAGGAAAAGGAAATAATAAGGATACAGAAAGAGGAGCCTTGGGAGGAACCAAACTCCACCCCACCAATCCAGCAGCCAAGGTCTAGAAAAAAGAAACAAGGAGAAGTTGTGGGAGGTGGTGGGAGGGAAGGAAGGAGGAAGGTGCAGCAGAGAACAGAAGCTTAAAAGATCACTGGAAGAGAGGAATTGAGAGAAAAGGAACAAGATCAGACCTGTGGAGATCAGTGGTGAGAGGTGGGGAAAACATTATATAGGACTGAATGAGAGACAAAGACGACTGCAACTGTCTGCCCATGAGAACCTAGAGTGGTAGCCAGAGGGCTTCCCTTCTTGTATAGTGCCAGTTGTGGGACATGCGAAGCCATGAAAGGCTGATATGGATCAGGGGCAATGAAGAGTTGGTCCATGAGGTGTCAAATAACCAAGAGAAAATTGAGAAAAACTCAAGGTGTAACTAGAAGCCCACCTAAAGTGTAGGTAGAGCAGAAGCACTTCCTACAGCACATGCAACATCAGTTTTTACATCAGCTAATCCAGCAGTGATAACAAGCCCAGCTAAAATTAGAGGCAGAGAAAAGGATACTACTATTGTTTTTTTTTTAATTTATATTCCACTTTTAAGGTATTTCAAAACAAATTACATTCGGGTCCTGTAAGTATTTCCTATCCCCAGAGGGCTCACAGTCTAAGGGTCTGATTCATCAAAGGCTTTTCCCCATAGACACAGAATGGGAGAAAAGCCTTAGTGAATCAGGCCCTAAGTTTACATCTGAGGCAGTGGAGGGTGAAGTGACTTGCCCAAGGACACAAGGAGTGGCAATGGGATTTAAACCCTGTTTTCCCTGGTTCATAGCCCACAGCTCTAATCACTAGGATACTTCTCCACACAATCCTCTGACAATAGTCATTCCCAGTCAGGATGGCAAGATCCATCAGGGGAGCAAGGAAAGAAGAAGCAGCACACCCTGCCCACACTGAAGGCCTATTAATGATGTTGGGAAGTTGTGGACTTTAAAGTCTTCCTGGTGATGTTTGAGTGGGTAGCTGAAGCAACTAAGTGGCCATTTTGACTGTGAAGCATAAGCCTTTTCAGCAGGAGAAGCCTGGAGCTATCAAATGATAAAAGAGGTAATTTTGGACTGGCTGAAAATGATCCCTTATTCTTGTGATTGATGATTATGGCTCATATGCCTCAACCTAGGGGTATGGCCAAGACCCTTAACGTAAGTGCTAAATGATGCTTTTTATTGCTCGTTATGGCCTGATGACTGCTTGGGAGCAAAATATTTGAGACAGTGATCCTTGAACAGTTTCTGGATGTACTTCCACCAAAGCCCCAGGAATGAATAAGATACAGTCAGTAACCCAATTATCCTAAATGGTTAAATTGGTTGAACAATTCTTAAGCATGAAGCTCGACCCTGGTAGTGAACAGCAAGGAACAGATCTACTCTTTGGGATCTGCTGGATACCTCCTAGTGACCTGGTTTGACCACTGCTGGAGATAGAATGCTGAGCTGACCCAGCATGGCAAATTTGATATTTTAATGTCCTTCCACATAGGGTGGGTCCCATCCCATGAGGAGAAGGTTCAGCAGACAATACCTTCTTGGGTGTGGGACTGTAATATTTCTGCATAGATATGATTTTGTATGTAGAATATAATAAATAATAGAAGTATAAAGATAGCAATCTGTCTTGCATTTATTGGTATTCTTATGTCTTTAACTTGGTACTTGCATGGTACTTGATTGTTACCTTTATAGAGTGACGAAGGAGATAATTGCTAGGGATGTGCATTCGTTGGTCATGTTCAGGAAATGACTGAGGAAATGTATGCACATACATTTGAAAATCCAAAAGTAAGCAGGGAAGCCCAAATCCCTTCCCAACTCTGTCCCTGGGAACACTTCCACTCAGTGCGGGTAAACTTAACGCCTACAGGACATACGCACATAGACGGGCAAGTATTTATCAAAAGACCAAACAGTGTAAAGAGGCGTTGGGATGTAAAGAGTAACCGATATATGTATATAAAAACAAATCATATATTTCTATAATATCATAATTAAGGAAAGAAAAATTGGTGAAAGGATTTTAATCCACTGCCTCTTGCCCGCAATGGGCTTCAAACAGTGTCAGTATTTAAACACCACAGATTCAAACCATACACTGTATCTCTTTCTAACAAACGATCAAAATAGTGTAATTGTAATTGTGTAATTTATTTTTCGACATATATTGATAGATTTATGAATAAAGCTTTTGATACTAATTTTTCTGATACTGTCTCTTTCCTTAATTATGATATTATAGAAATATATGATTTGTTTTTATATATGTATATATCGGTTACGCTTTAAATCCCTATGCCTCTTTGTAGTGTTTGGTCTTCTGTCTAGGAAGATGTTGCTCTTTCAAATATTTATCAAACCATTTCCACAGGTAAAGTCTTTTTTACCCACAGAAATACCTCTGAAAATTACTCTCCCTGTGAACAATAGAGAGCTTAAAGTATTACTAACAAGGGAGGGCTTTCAAACTACTGACAGATCACACCCCACTTAAATGCCTACACAGCATGAAAGGTACTAACCCCTGGACAATGCACTGGTACATGGCATCACAAGAATACAATATTGAGGTCCAGCACTGATCTAGGAAAGAAAATGTAAATGAGGAATGTCTGTCCTGAGAAAAGAACAGTATAGCTTACACTACGAATGCTGAGTAAGGGGGAGAAGTATGTGACAGGGTCTCCAGACAGACTAGGGGAGAGGAAGAACTGAATAGTCCAGGAGCATGAACAAAACAGTCTGAATACAGCTGGGAAAACTTAAAAAAAAAAAAAGAAGAAAGAACGTAGAAAGGTAATTCCTGGATAGGTCGGGGAGGGAGAGACTGAGCTCCAGCTCCTCTCAAGTCCAGCAATCACACCCCAAGGCCTTGAAAATGGAGAGGAGGAGAGGACCTGAAATAGAGAGATGAAGAACGAGCAGTGTGACAGGCCAATTTGTCATTCATGCTATTTCTTCTTTAGGTTGAACCTTAGAAGGGAATGTTCAATACTGCAAGCTAGAAAGCTTGCGTAGCTTTGAGGAGTGACTACCTGCCCTTCTGCTGTGTGGCACTAAAAAGGCCGATCCTTTTGCAACAGCTCCATTAGAAGAAGCTAATAAGTCAGTTAAGGTGGGAGGGAAGGGTGTTCTGGCTTCAGTGTAGGCTATGAATGGAGAAACTACACCAGGGTAGTAATACTGAAGTGAGTATTTTGCCTGCCAGTGAAGAGAAAGAGAACATAGCCATAGGAACTAGCAGTGGTAGAGGCCAAATTACTAGATCTGAAGAGGTAAAAGCACTGCCTGTGAGACAGAGGTAGATTTTAAAAACATACGTGCGCGCGTGGTTTTGTTCACGCCACCGGCGTGAACAAAAGTACACCAGATTTTATAAGATACGCACGTAGCCACACGTATCTTATAAAATCCGGGGTCGGCGCGCGCAAGTCTGCGCAAAATCGGCAGCCTGCGCGCGCCGAGCTGCGCAGCCTTTCTCCGTTCCCTCCGAGGCCGCGCCGAAATTGGAGCGGCCTCGGAGGGAACTTTCCTTCCGCGTCCCCCCACCTTATCCTCCCTTCCCCTATCTACCCCACCCCCCCAGCCCTACCTAAATCCCCCCCCCCTTACCTTTGTTGGGCAAGTTACGTCTGCTTGAAGCAGGCGTAACTTGTGCGCGCCGCCCCGGCATCCCCCGGCACAGGCCGCAGTGCCGGGGGACTCGGGACCACCCTCCCGGCCCGCTCCCGAACCGTCGCCACAGATGGCATTCAGGTTGGTCAGAATAAGGTAGTAGTCACGGCAGGCAGAGTTCAATCGTAGTCATGTCAGGCAGTGGTCAGTGGCAGGTGGAGTTCAATCAGAGTCGTAGTCAGGCAAATCGAAGTCAGAACAAGAGATCTGTCCGAGGGAAGGCAGGGCGGAACGGCAGGCAGGGAGGCAAGGAACAACACAGGTGGAGAAGACACTGAAGAACTGAGGACTGACCATAGTAACAAAAGATGAAGAACTGAAGAATGACCACAGGACTAGACAAAGGAACTAGGGAATGAAGACCAGAACTAACATGACAAAGACTGGGAGCATAGGAATGAAGAAATGAAGACCAGGAACACAGGAAGGAAGACCAGGAACATATGCTGAGGCAACTTGCTTTGAGGCAAGGAGCTACTGTAGCAAAGGGCTTTTAAAGTCTCCAGGCAATAATGTCATCAGTAGGTGTCACTTGTCATTTCCCACCATGGTCCCTTTAAGAAGGGCTAGGTCAGGTGCATGTGCACCTAGGAAGGGTCCAGGACAGCTGCAGCATTGGAGGCAGGCTGCATGCAGGGGCCTGCTGCATGAGGAAGGAGGGGCCAGTGATGGTGTACACAGGAGCGGCAGAGGCAGGCAGAATGTGGCGGTCTATGCATCTCTCTTTAGGGGCCTTCCCCAGCGTCTAGTGGCGTCACAATGGGCTTGGGGCCGGAGGTAAGAGTGGCAGTCCGTGGACCTGCCCCGCAGACCACCGAATGCTACAATCCTCCTGTTATGACTTTACTTTATTGGACCAGGATATGAGAATTTCTTTACCTGAGTCCCAAGTTCCTGAGTCTTGGGCTACAAAGATGGCCATTATCTCAGATAACATGATCCTGAGGTTTGACTTGAGAACTTGGAGAATACCAGAAGATAGCTTAACCTTAAACTTCTGAACGTACTTAAGTTCTCATTTACCTGCCTGAAAGATACGTTTAAGAAATACCTTGTCGAAGTTCTAAAAATGCTAGTAAAATCTTTTTCTCTCGGGGTAAAAAATTATTGCTTACCACAGAGGAGACATCAGATGGATGAGGGAGAGGCCTTGGAGGGAAAACCCTCTACTGATAATTTTAATCTGAGTGAGTTATTAGGGTCATTGGAAGACAACAGCATTATGACTAGCCTGCTGGTCTTCTATACTGTCCGTACAGACTGAAAATGGATGTTAAAAACATATTTCCGCCGTAAGAAGAGATATTTTATGGGGGAAAAAATGTGGATTTTTCCAGACGTCTCCAGGGTTACCCATGAGAGACAAAGAATTTCTTTCTTTCCTTTTGCCAAGATATAGTTGCTCTTGGTGCACAGCTTACATCGAGACTTTCCTGTAAATGTTGCTTTAGATCCAGGTAGATAGAAATATATTTTATAATCTCTCTCAACTGAAACCTTTCCCAAGAAATAAATCTGTGGCATCTCAAGAACTGCCCTTTGCTCATACAGTTTATCCATCTGAGCCCTAGATATAAGGGGTGCTTTGATTTACTCATATGTATCCTTATTATTAGATATTCCTTGCTGAAGTTCATGGGTTGGAATTGGCTTACATTTTCCTGTTCTCCTCTTTTTGCAATTGGGGTACTCCTCCTCTTTGATGGTTCTCCTACTCTATTTTTTATTTTTTTCCCCTTCCCTTCTAGTGTGAGATAACATAGAAAGGTTTTCCTCCTGGTTTCTTTGTTCTTTATATGTAGCTGGCTGCACTGGAGGCGGCTTCTTTTGTTGAGCTGCTTTAAATGTATAGAGGATAATTTTAGAACAACCTGCACAGAGCTGAAGTCCACGTGTAGAAAGTACAGGCAGATTTTGGCTTGAATTTTCAATGTGGACTTGCGTGCAAAAGTCTGCTTTGAAACTGACAGGTGCGACGCAGAATCCTGTGCCGCATACATGCACGTATTTATGCCTTCCTGGGAGCAGGCGTAAAGGTGTACATATACATTTATTTTCGCGCTTTTAAAAAGTGTGCACCCAAATGGTTTTCCCATCCTAGTTCCGCTCTGCTCCTGGGAATACCTCTGTCAAGTACATAAGAACATAAGAACATAAGACATTGTCATGTTGGGCCAGGCCAAGGGTCCATCAAGCCCAGCATCCTGTTTCCAACAGAGGCCAAACCAGGTCACAAGAACCTGGCAATTACCCAAACACTAAGAAGATCCCATGCTATTGATGCAATTAATAGCAGTGGCTATTTCCTAAGTAAGCGTGATTAATAGCCGTTAATGGACTTCTCCTCCAAGAACTTATCTAAACCTTTTTTGAACCCAGCTACACGAACTGCACCAACCACATCCTCTGGCAACAAATTCCAGAGCTTTATTGTGTGTGGAGTGAAAAATAATTTTCTCCGATTAGTCTTAAATGTGCTACTTGCTAACTTCATGGAATGCCCCCTAGTCCTTCTATTATTCGAAAGTGTAAATAACCAATTCACATCTACCTGTTCAAGACCTCTCATGATCTTAAAGACCTCTATCACATCCCCCCTCAGCCGTCTCTTCTCCAAGCTGAAGAGCCCCAAACTCTTCAGCTTTCCTCATAGGGGAGCTGTTCCATCCCCTTTATCATTTTGGTCGCCCTTCTCTGTACCTGTGCCCTTCTCTGTACCTTCTCCATCACAACTATATCTTTTTTGAGATGCGGCGACCAGAATTGTACACACAAAAGTACACATAAAATGACTTCCATGCATCCTTTTACATGAACAGCCCCTGGAGCAGTTCTCAAAAAACCCATTTACATGTGTAAATGCTTTTGTGAATCAGGTTCGTATTATATAAATCTACTATTGAATCTTAACACAAAGTTGGATTGGTCCATATTTGTTTATGTTCACTTTTATCTGACACTGATCTTCACATGGATGACACCCTTGCTATGACTGCATACTTAGGGGCGGATTTTCAGAGCCCTGCTCGCCTAAATCCGCCCAAAACCGGGCGGATTTAGGCGAGCAGGGCCCTGCGCGCCGGTGAGCCTATTTTACATAGGCCTACCGGCGCGCGCAGAGCCCCGGGACTCGCGTAAGTCCCGGGGTTCTCCGAGGGGGGCGTGTCGGGGGGCGGGCCCGGTCGTTGCGGCGTTTTCGGGGCGTGTCGGCAGCGTTTTGGGGGCTGGTACGGGGCGTGGCTACGGCCCGGGGCGGTCCAGGGGCGTGGCCGCGCCCTCCGTACACGCCCCCAGGTCGTGGCCCGGCGCGCAAGAGGCCCGCTGGCGCGCGGGGATTTACGCCTCCCTCTGGGAGGCGTAAATCCCCGACAAAGGTAAGGTGGGGGCTTAGACAGGGCCGGGTGGGTGGGTTAGGTAGGGGAAGGGAGGGGAAGGTGAGGGGAGGGCAAAAGGAAGTTCCCGAGGCCGCTCCGATTTCGGAGCGGCCTCGGAGGGAATGGGGGTAGGCTGCGCGGCTTGGCGCGCGCCGGCTATACAGAATCGATAGCCTTGCGCGGGGCGGATTTTCATACTCCACGAATAGGCCTACTTTTGTTTGCGCTCCAGGCGCAAACAAAAGTACGCTGGATTTTAGTAGATACGCGCAGAGCCGCACGTATCTGCTAAAAACCTGGATCGGCGCGCGCAAGGCTATCGATTTTGTATAGCCGGCGCGCGCCGAGCCGCGCAGCCTACCCCCGTTCCCTCCGAGGCCGCTCCGAAATCGGAGCGGCCTCGGAGGGAACTTCCTTTTGCCCTCCCCTCACTTTCCCCTCCCTTCCCCTACCTAACCCACCCACCCGGCCCTGTCTAAGCCCCCACCTTACCTTTGTCGGGGGATTTACGCCTCCCGGAGGGAGGCGTAAATCCCCGCGCGCCGGGCCGTGACCTGGGGGCGGGTACGGAGGGCACGGCCATGCCCCCGGACCGCCCCGGGCCGTAGCCACGCCCCGTACCCGCCCCCAAAACGCTGCCGACGCGCCCCGAAAACGCCGCAACGACCGGGCCCGCCCCCGACACGCCCCCGACACGCCCTCCGCGGAGAACCCCGGGACTTACACGAGTCCCGGGGCTCTGCGCGCGCCGGTAGGCTTATGTAAAATAGGCTTACCGGCGCGCAGGGCCCTGCTCGCCTAAATCCGCCCGGATTTGGGCGCATTTAGGCAAGCAGGGCTCTTAAAATCCGCCCCTAAGTGAATACTTTTACCTCCGGTGAGTTTCACTGTGAAAATGAACTGGTGTAAAGTATGCATATTAAAAGCACCTGAATATTTTGTGACTACTATTTGTGTGGGCAGAGAAAGGGAGGTTAAAATATTGTACTAAGATGTAAACAATAATTTATGGGGAGGGTAACTTTTCAAAGGGTTTTTTTTTTTTTTTTACATGGGCTTGCAAGATTCAGGATTCAGAACCAGGCAGAGAATTCAAGGCATGCTAGAGATAATACAATGGATTAACATGCTAGAATACAGTGGGTTTTCATAGTTACATGACTGATGTATAAAATATAACCTGCTAGAAAACAGTGTTGATAGATAGGGGTGGGTGGAAAATGGGATCTCACCAGACCCCCAGATCTTTTTTCATATATTTATGTAGCAAATGGCGCCTGGCGCGCGCTCGTGCATCTAAATAGTTACGTGCTGTTTAATGCTAAAATCCAGGAACGCCCATGCCCTCTCCAGACCACGTTCATGCCCCACCCCATTTTCCTCAAATAGTTTTGTGCATGTACCGGGAGATACATGCGTACTCAAGCGTTTAAAAAAAATCTGCATGGCGCACGGCCCGAGAGACGTACATATCTAGTTTTGGAGTGTGCCAAGCTCTTAAAATTTACCCTCAGACGATAAATTTTAAACAGGCATGCGGGTGTATACGTACATGTGTTTGTTGGCCCGCATCCAGGGACATGGCCATTTTATAACATACATGCATATATGCGCGCATGTTATATAATAGACTGACCATGCGCACATGTGGGCACAATTTTAAGTGTGCACGCGCCAATGCATGCAAAGGCCGCTTCTACCAGGTAAGTGGGGGGATTTTAGTAGACACACATGCTAATGCCATTTCCAGTTTTCCCAGTTTGTTCCAAGTTTGCCCAGGTAAGGGACCAGACTTCCAACCCCTCTCCCACTAGTTTAATAGCCTCCTATATCCCCTGTTAGCCCCTACATTTAAAACCCCACCAATCTATCTATTTTTCTTTATTTTATTACTTACATGACCTCCATAGTAGAAGTAAAGTTACGCTGACCCCTGTAGGCGCCTATGCATGTATTTATGTGCAAAATTGAATTTGAAATCCAGTAACGCCCATGACCCGCCAAGACCACGCCCTTGCCCCATTCCTTTGTGGAACTTTTCAGTTGTACGCATAGCAAGAGATATGCGCATATGTGGGCACCTTTCAAAATGCGCTGGGCGCGCCAGCCCGATATATTCGTGTATTTCTTGGTTTTGCTGAACGCCAGACTTTTACAATTTACCTTTTGGACTGTAAGCACTCTGGGGCAGGGAAATACCTACTATATGTTATTGTAACTTGCTACAAGCACAAGTTTGGAAAGATGAGTAATTAAATCCAAATCCAATAAATCTTTAAAGATATTTGTAAAATGTCTCTCTGAACATTAATTACATAGGGCTCCTACAGAATACAAACTTTTAGCTACAGCTACAATACCATTCCAAAATACTCAAGTACACATACAAATGGATTCACAGTCTTGCTCTTCCTAATCTCTTCACAACTATTTCCCTATACGCTCCTGCATGGAATAAATTGCTACTTCAAAAAGGTTTCAACCCAATTTTAAGTGCTTTCTCTTCCGGCTCCCCATCTTTGGAATAGTCTAAGCTCTAATATCCAAAATCATTCTTCTGTGAAATCCTTTAGGGACAAACTCAGTGTCATCTTTCATTAAACTTATGTCCTCTCAACCTATAGTCCATGAATTCTGTACAATGTCTTTCATTCTTTTACGCATGATGTCTTTCTGAGTAGTAAAAATGACAGTAGGCAGGGGGCACCTTTATAGACAAACCCAATTTATTGAGACAGCTGCTTTGGAAGACAGAGCCACTTCGCCAGATGTATGAAGTGTAGTACAGGTGGTGGGTACATGAAGACAAAGTATATTGTGTCCTCGAAAGCACATGCCTCAATAAATTGGTCAGTCTATAAAGGTGCCCCCTGCCTACTGTCATTTTTGCTACACTAGACTAACATGGCTATCCCTCTGAAGATTTTCTGAGTAGCAGACTACTTCTTAACCCTCTACTTTAATATGACTCCTGTGACAAATATGACCGGTTATAAAGTTATCCAGCCATGTGTGGCCGCATAACTTTCCACTTAACTTCCCCTCCCCTCCCCTCCCTGGGGGAGGGGAGGGGAAGCCCAGATGGAATTTGGGAGAAGGGGGCGGGTGGGAGTCCTGAAGGGATCCGGCTGATGGGGAGGAGAAGGCTCCTGAATATCATTTAGAAGTTGCAGATGGGTGGGGAGGGAGGAAATAGTGGAATAGCTATTTTTTTGCATAGAACGGGGAAGGAAGAGAGGTCCGGTATCAGGGCGCTGGCCCCCATTGCTTTAATTTTTTAAAATTGGGGGAAGGAGGTCAGGTGATATGGCATCAACTATTTGTAAGTTTTTTTGGTGGTGTGAGGCTGAGGGATCAGGCTTAAAGGCCACAAGATTTACTTTTTTTCTTTCTTTTTTAGCTGCCACGTAACTGGGTATCTTTTGAAAATATTCAGACAAGTGACAAGTTATCCAGCCAGCTATGGCTGAATAATTTGTGGACTACTCTAATTGTTCAATCACAGGCAACCAAATGAAATGAAGCCAACAATGGGGAAACTCCCTCCCATCGAAATTTCCTACAAACCAATCAGGCAGCATTATTTTGGATTAACTGCAAATTTTGAGTAAAATAGATTGGAAGACTCACTAACAAAATGTTGCAGTAATCCAAAACCCCTATCACCAATGATAATACTACCGTCTTTAAGGCCTGCATCTCCAAAAAAGGATGTAACTGTCATGCTCTTTTCAGCCACACAAAAGCTTTTTGGCAAACCAGATGCACAAGGGACTCTATAGCGAAGGTACAGTCCAAAGTCACTCCCAGACTTTTCACCTTAGATGCTATTCCTAACACATGACCCTCTAACACAGGTTGTACAGGCATTATCAAAAGCTTCTCAAAGAAGCCCCTAACTCTCAAGATTTCTGGTTTTGCTCTACTCCCTATCAGCTCTGTTGAATATAAGCCCACATATCACCTTCCTTTCTTCAGAGTGAATGCTGTTTACTAACACGCTTTGTCTTTTATCCGTCAACCAGTTTCTAATCCAGTTCACCCCCTTGGAACCCATGCACAAGCTGCTCAACATATTTATGAGCCTCCTGTGTGGGACAGTATCAAAGCTTGGCTGAAATCTAAGTACAGTACTTCTAGTGCCAGCCCCTAGTCACCCAACTGAAGAAGTTCATCTGATTAATATGAAACGGTCTCCCTCTGATTAACCCATTTTGCCTGGATTCTTGTCCCTGCTGGATTCAAGATGCTTCACTATTCTTTCCTTCAGAAGAGTCTCCATTAGTCTTTCCATCTCTAAGTCAAACTAAATGGCCTGTCACTTTTAATCTCCTCCCTATTACCACTTTTATAAAGTGGGACAACATCTTCCCTTCTCCAGTCCCATGGAGTCATCCTTGACTCCAAAGATCTATTGACCAAGCCCTTCAGTGGACCCACCAGAGCTGCTCTGAGCTCGCCTCCATCTGCTCTTATGGCTTTGCCTCCTTTCAGTTTTTCTAGTTCCACACAAGCACCATCTTCCATGAAAAGCATGTCCCCTACCCCACTATCATATGCTCTCTTTGCAACAATCGATGGTCCTTTTCCAAACCCTTCTTCACGGAATGCAGAACAGAAACATTTGTTGAGCATTTCTGCTTTTTCTTGTCACCCTTGCACACATTTCTCTTTGTCTCCTCTTAACCGTACAGTCCCACCTCTGATCTTCCTCCTTTCATTGACATATCTGGAAAATGTTTTGTCACCTTGCTTTACCTTTTTAGCTATCTTTTCTTCTACTCGTGCCTTTACCTTCCGGACTACTGCCCCTGCCTCTTTTAGTTTTACTTTATATTCTTTCCTGGTTGCCTCTTCTTTTGAAAACCAAATTGGTCTCTTTATCTTCTTACTTTTATTTACTTTCAAATATTTATTGCTTTTTCTATAGCTCCTTTTAGTTTGGCCTATTTTTCCTCCACTTTACCTACATCCTCCCACCCTGTCAGTGGCTCTTTAAGGTACTTTCACCTTTCACTAAAACTGGTATTTTTGAAATCCTACACTTTGACTTTTGTGTGACTCCTCATCACACTGGCTGCTATATCAGCCATACCGTCTGTTGATTACTGGTGCTCAGGTGGGCACCTACACAGACATTAGATATACTTTCTCCATTTGTAAGAATTAGGTCCATTACTGCCCCATCCCTCAAGGGTTCATTACCATTTGTCTGAGGAAACTCCCTTGAAAAGAGTTCAAGATCTCTATACTTCTGTTATGCTGCAATGGGACGGAGTGCAACTGGGAGCTCTCCAGTGCAGGACGAGGAGAGTGTGTGCCCTTGCAGTGAAACCAGTCCACGTCTGGGAGGCTAGCATAGGCAAGGAAAATCCTTGACTTGGAGCAGGCGTGAAGACTTGGAAGAGATGAGGGAAGTCCTTGAATACTTGGAGTAGATGAGGAAAGTCCTTGAAGATTTGGACAAAGACACAGAGAGGGTGAGTAAGGCCCTCAGGTGCCCTACACAACCCAGAAGCTGGTCATGGACCACGCTGTCCCCAACGCACCCTACACAGCCCGATGGCTGGTTGCGGACCACGTGGGGAATGGGACAGGCTCGGGAGGTCTCATAGCACAGGAGTGAAGCAACCCCTTGGATCCTCCGGAGTCAGGACTGGATTCAGGAGCAGATTAAACGTGGAACTTGGAACTCGGATTAAAAGCAAGAAATCTCCAGAGGCATGGGTAGTTCAGGACCTGGAGCAACAGGACCAGGACGAGACATTGGAACATCAGGATTGGAACAGAACATCAGGACTGGATCGGAACATACAAGAAGATCCATGGATGAAGATCAGAGATGCCAGGCAGGAGCTGGAGATGAGGAGTCCTTGGGAGGACTAAGCCCCTTGCCAAAGCAAAGACTGAATGAGCGCGGAGCCCTTTTATAGGGCTTGAAGACCAACGCCTAGGGAGAAGTCTCCAGGGGGCCACACCTGGCTGGCCCTATAAGTAGGGAAGACAGCCGCGGGCCTGCCCCTTAGAAGGAGAAGGAAGAGGAAGTCTGCAGGACCCTGGATAGCAGCCCTGCAGACGTTGAAGCAGGGAGGAGCTGGGACATGCAGGCCTAGACGTGGGAGGCGGAGCAAGGCGGCATCCCTGCCGCTGTGGAGCAGCCCTCCAGGCCTGTTGAGGGACGGCGTGGGTGGCAGCCCGAGCCGCAAAGAGGACACCAAAGTCTGTGGCTCCTGCTGCGGTGAAGAGAGCAAGACAGGCGGTCTGGGGGCGGCTCCTGCTGCATGTGTGAAGCCCGGCGTGGCACGATGGCCCTGCCACGAGCAGGATCGCAACAACTTCTGACTGATTCTGCAGTCGGACACTTCAATACACGTGTGACAGCTTAAGACACTAGTGAATAAAGGAGCAATATTAGTGCAATATGCTCCTTACTGGCATCCTTTACACTAAGCTTTCAATATATGGGCCAGATATAGCCCTTTTCCACATGCGTTATAAAAAGTTCTCCCAGTGAAAACTGGTGGAAAGATAGTGTACCATATTTCAGTATACTTATAGTATTGTAATCAGTCAACAGGATTTATTATACAATAGTTTGGAATATAGTGAATTTATGCCACCAAATTATGGACCTCTAATGGACCATGATGTGTTACTAATTTGTTATCAAGGGAGTCTAATTCTTGGTCTTGGTAAGACCCTCTTTGCTTTCATAAAATAGTTTAAATAGTTTAAAAAGAACACTCAGAAGCCACCTCCATCATATTACTGATAACAGGAAACAAACTGTTGCCTACTGATGCTGATATAATTGCTTGACTGAGTCGGTTTAAAACAAATGCAGAAACCCCCCACCATTGTTTCATCAGCTATATGACACTTCCACTGTAACAGCAAGGAAATTCTGCTTGACGGTAAAGAGAGAGTGCTGGTTTCTCTGAAATACTTCTTACACAGAAATGAATCCTATATGAAGTGACAAACAATTAGGAGGATAATTGATTTTTAAACTCCTAGAGCATTCTGTATTAGTTAGACAAAAACACATCTAGTGCTGCTCAAGACCATGAAATAAAGTTTTCTGATGGGAGGAGGAGCAGTCTAGTGCAGAGGTAGGCATCTCTGGTGCTGGAGTATCATGCAACAGGGCTGGTTTCAGCATATCCACAATGTATACCTATGAAATATATTTGCATGCACTGACTCCACCTGTATGCAAATAGATCTCATATTCACTGTGGGCAAATCCTGAAAACCAGACTTGTTTGTGGCACTCCAGGACTAGAGCTGCCTAACCCTTGTCTAGTGGCTAGCACTCTGGCTCACTGTAATACTGGCAGAGAGTTCATTACTCCCCTTCCACCACTGACCTACAGTGCTGCAAGCAAGCCTCTATGGTATGGTAAGGAGCACAGATAAGACATTTGCTGCTGGTACCCGGTACTGCAGTGTTCCCCCCAACCCTCTCCTGGAGGCACAATTATTCAGTCCGGTTTTCAGGATTGCCACAACGAACAACAAGGGCCCTGAACTTGGTGGTCGGTGAAACAGATAAGAACGGGGGAAATAAGTGTGGGAGCTTGCTGGGCAGACTAGATGGGCCGTCTGGTCTTTCTCTGCCATCATTTCTATGTATCTATGAGGGGTATTTGCATACACTGGGTCTGTAAGGCATGCAAATTTCTCTCATGCATATTGATTATGGATATCCTGAAAACCTGACTGGGCCTCCAGCAGAGGGTTGGGAAACCCTGCAGTCCTGGAAAGACAAAGGTACAGGGTTCAGCCCCTCTACCTTCGGGCAATTTGCAGAAAACAGGAGAGGGAGGGGCTGGTGAAGGAGCAGCACAATTGTTCTTTTCTTCCCTGTGTGCTCTCCAGTGTCACCCCCCCCCCCCCCCCTCCTCGTGTTCCCACAGTCCCCATGTCAACACCAGGCAGGACAAGGATTGATCAACTACCCATTCCCCCTGGAGAATTCAGCTTCCCAGGAAACAGCCACTTACAAAGCCACTAAGACAAAGCTCCTCGGAAAGGGGCTCTTTGCATAATTCATACTGAAGTGGCAATCTCTCCCAGGACAAACTGAACCCTTTCGTATTATATGGTTATATGCTTGAGTTAATCTATCCAAATAGCGCTCTCTTTACAATTTATATTGTATGGAAACTGGTATTACTGATTGATTATATGTCTAACATTTATACTGAGTTTGGCTGCACTGCTTCAGCAAAATTTACCTGTTGTATTTGCAACCCTGTGTAATGTAATCTGAACTCTGCTGCTGATGCTGCCGATACCAGAATTACTAGGCGTTCAAAAGCAGCATTTGCACAGGAGCGACTGGAGAATTGTAAGATTAGGTATTAGTGCAGGAAGCCAAATCTCACCTTAAAGTACCCTGACCCTCCCCACCTGCAGCAAGGGGATGCGTCCAAGGTGGAAGGGTTACCACATAGGGCCAACACCTTCTTTTTCTATACGTCCACTGTTTTACTCCGCCCCCCACCCCCCCCCCCCCCCCCTTTTTCATTTTAATCATTCTGTGCACTGTATTAGTTTGGCAACACATGCAAAACTGTCATGCCAGTAGAGGAATGTGAATCTGATCTGAGAGGAAACGCGAGGGGAGCTGCTGGGAAAGGCAGCCTGTGGTGATGGTGGTGGGGGGAGGGGAGAAAGGGGAAAGGACTGGAGCAGACTCTCTGTGATCCTAGGACCCACCCATTTCTACCTCTTTTCATTCTCTTTCCCCTGCTTGCTTTAGACAGCCTGTACTGCTTCCCTTAGTTTGCAGCTGGCTTCACAGAGAGCACAGAGGAAGCAAGTGATGAAAAAAAAACAAAACCTGAGGACAGCCAGATGGCTGCAAGTGCACTGCAAGCAGAGAGCAATGCAACTCCCCTGCTTCCTCAGCCCCCACCCCAAACTACGGGTGCTGCTCGTTGCTGCTTCCCTGCCTTCCCTTCCAAAGAAACTGTGGCCTGGCCAAAACTCGCCGCCTCTCAGGACCAGGCCGCTGCTCAGGAAATCAACTTCCTTGCTGGCCCAAGCAAATTAAGATCATCTGCGATCACAGGTGCACCCCATGTAGGGGCAAACCTGCTACTGCTGCTCTTGTTCTTCTTCCTCTGGGTTGGGCCAGCCTCAGAGGAGGGGAAGAAACTGCAGGCCTGGAAGTCTTTGTGCTGCTACTGTTCTTTCTCCGTGCTCCCCAGACTTGGAACTTGGGGGAGGGCAACAGTGGCTGTGGTCAGGGGGAATAGTCACCAACAGATAGGTTTAAGGATGGAGGCAGTCCAGAAAAGAGCGACCAAAATGGTGTGGGGTCTGTATTGGAAGACTTATGAGGAGAGGCTGAAGGATCCGAATAGGGACACCCTGGAAGAGAGGAGGTGCAGGGGAGATATGATACAGACCTTTGATACCTGAAAGGATTGAATGATGCACATTCAACAAACCTTCTCATTGGAAAGAAATCAGTAGGACTAGGGGTCACAAAATGAAACTTCAGGGAGGACGACTCAGAACCAATGTCAGGAAATGTTTCTTCATGGAGAGGGTAGTGGATGCCTGGAATGCCCTTCTGGAGGAGGTGGTGAAGACAAAAAGTCAAAGATTTCAAAGGGGCATGGGATAAACACTGTGGATCCCTAAAGGCCAGAAGATGGAAATGAAGAAAAGAATGCATGGGGGTAACTTGCTGGTGCAGCGGTTATTACCCTTAACCAATAAACCTTCATACTGTTGATGCAACTTCATCATGGCTCTTTACTTCAATGGCAGAGTGTTACTACTGTCGCTGCCTGACGTCTCCACTCCACCCACCTTACCTCTTTGGCGACTCCTCCCGCGGTTGATGGACATCTGGCTGTCGCGGCGTCTGGCTGCCATCCTCTCCGGCGTCCCCGGTCCGGCTTGGGTGCTGCATCCCGCCATGTTGTTCAGCTGCCATAGGGCGGCTGAACAACATGGCGGGATGCAGCCCTGCTTCTTATTCCTTCTTTGGCACGAACCTCAGGGGCGTCCCCCTGTGATGACGTCACGCATCCAGGATACAAAAGCCTACTCTGTTTGCTAGCTAATCGAGTTAGCAAGGAACTCCTTACGGATGGGATTCGCTCTCCGTACCTAGCTACTCTGCCTCTCCTTATTTGGACTTACTCTATCGGGGTACCTGCTCCTCGGGGGCCTCTCTCTTTTCTTTCAGGTCGCTGTCTGGAACCGGTACTCGGTACTCGCTCCTCGAGGGCCCATGTTCCCGGACTCGCTGCCTGAGCTCACTTCTGCTTGGAAGAAACCGCTGCCTACACCATCAGTGAGTTACCATCTATACTCTCTCAGAGCTGTTCCCTGGAACCAGGTACTCATTCCTCGAGGGCCTGCCTCTATTCCAGCTTCTGTGTTACCTTCCGGGAGAAACCGCTGTGTGAGTAATCTACCAACAAGGCTCTATACTAGAACCCTGTGTATGCTCCACTGTACTTACTATCTTAGTTTCTCTCCACTTCAGCACAGCTATTGAGGGATCGCTGTTCCAGTGTCCTGAGGGACTACAAGCCCAGCTGGGCTTTATCTCTACTCACTACTGCCACCTCTGGTGGCTTCTCAACTCTGTTTAATAAAAGATAATTCTGTGTTGTGTTTCCTAAAGCTGAGCCTGACCTGTGGCACCTCACGGGACTTTCCCCCGGGGGTGTGGTCATCTGCCATAGTGTCCAAGGGTCCACTCAAAACCTTACAAACAATAACAGATTGCTAACTCCATGGATCTGGCACAGCTCAATGCCCTGCAGAGCATTCCGGGCCTGGCCCTGTGCATTTCGGAACAGCAAGACGCATTGGAGAAACTCACTTCAGCGTTTCATCAGCTGCACGCACAAAAGACCCAAGGCGCTACTTTCACTAATGAAGGTCAGTTACCTGAAGTAACTTTAAAGACTGCTGTACCACTGGCTGCTCCAGTTCATTTCTCAGGAGAGATTCAGAAGACCAGGGGCTTTCTAAACCAGTGCTGCATGCATTTTGCATTACAGCCTTCTCACTTCCCCACAGCTTTTGCCAAGACTACTTACATTCTGTCTTCTCTTGATGGAAGGGCCTTGTCTTGGGCCTCTACACTGTGGGAAAGCAAGGATCCTATTTTGCAGGATATAGATGGATTTTTGGACTTATTCAAATCCATTTTCGATGATCCTGCCTGAGAGTCTGTTGCTGGTTCTGCTCTGGTGGACTTGAAGCAAGGCAACCGACCACTGGCTGATTTTGCGATAGAGTTTAAGACTCTTGCTACAGAACTCTGCTGGGACCCCAAATGCCTGAAAACTCTCTTCTTCAGAGGCCTGGATACTCGCTTGAAAGACGAGCTGGCCGCTCGTGAAACACCCGACTCGCTGGATGAACTAGTGGCTTTGGCTACTAGGATCGACAACCGGCTTCATGATAAGGTGAAAGAACTCCAGCCTAATGGAGGACCAGGTCAGAAGGAGGCTAGTGCTAAACATGCACCTCGGATGGTTCCAGTAATTCCTGCTGCCAGTGGAGATGAACCGATGCAACTTGGTCGCAGTCATTTGACTTCCAAAGAGAGAAGACTTCGGAAGAGGCATGGTCTGTGTATGTACTGTGGACAGGCTGGTCACGATGTCCCAACATGCCCAATTCGTCCGGGAAATGGACGGGCCTAGGTCCTGCAGCAGGACTGTTCTTAGGCTTTACTACGCCCTCTCCTCTCTCTCCCAGTCTCCTTGATCTGCGGACTGTCTGAGTTTCAAACTCTTGCCCTGGTGGATTTAGGGGCAGGAGGCAACTTTATTCTTCAACACCTAGTGGAATATTTGAGGATCCCCCTCGTCACTTTGAAGGTTCCACTTCTCCTATCTTCCATCCATGGGGAGCCCATACCGGGTGATGTGACTTGCCAAATTGTACCGGTAATTCTTCGCACCGGAGCTCTACATACCGAGTCAATTCTTTTCTTTGTGTTAGAGAAGGCCATGCACCCTGTCATCCTGGGGTTACCCTGGTTGCAGTCGCACCAACCCCAATTTGACTGGGCATCCTTGAAACTCTCCTGCCGGGGCCCAGGTTGTCATGGGAAGTGCCTTAAGGAGACTGTTCCTGCCATCTGCATGCCTACAACTCCAGTGATGCCGGGACTGCCGCCTCAATACGCATCGTTTAGTGATGTGTTTTCCAAAGAAGCTGCTGACATTCTTCCTCCGCATAGGTCCTATGACTGTGCCATAAGACTGAAACCCAATACTGAACCTCCTAAAGGATGTGTCTATCCACTCTCAGAGATTGAGAACAAGGCGATGTCCGAATACATCGAGGAGAATTTACAGAAGGGGTTTATTAGACCATCGAAGTCTCCAGCCAGTGCAGGCTTCTTCTTTGTGGGGAAGAAGGACGGTACCTTATGTCCTTGTATCAATTACCGAGGTCTGAACGAGATCACGATTAAAGACCGCTACCCCCTGCCTTTAATCTCAGAGCTGTTTGACCGGCTTCAGGGGGCCAAAATATTCTCAAAACTTGACCTGAAGGGGGCCTACAACTTAGTTTGCATTCGCAGTGGCGACAAATGGAAAACAGCCTTCAACACTCGAGACGGTCATTTTGAGTACTTAGTAATGCCCTTCGGCCTGTGCAACGCACCCGCTCTATTTCAGAACATAATGAACGACATCTTGTGGGTCCTGTTGTACAAAAGTGTCATGGTATACCTGGATGATATCCTGATATTTTCTCAGGATCTGCCCACTCATCTAGAGAATGTCAAGCAAGTACTACGCTGTCTCCATGAACACCGACTCTACACCAAACCATCCAAGTGTGAATTCCATAAAGACTCTGTGCCTTTTCTTGGCTATATCGTGTCTAAAGATGGCTTCCAGATGGACCCTCAAAAGCTAGAGAGTATAAAAAATTTGTCCCAACCTACCAGCCTGAAGACCCTGAGACGATTTTTGGGGTTTACCAACTATTATAGAAGCTTTATAAAGAACTACTCTTCTTTAACAGTACCCTTGACCACAATGACCCGCAAGGGTGCTATTGCTTCGAAATGGTCTGCGGAGGCCATTTCCGCTTTTGAGAAATTAAAGACTTTCCACGGAACCATGCTTGTGGCATCCTGACCGCAACAAGCCATTTATCGTAGAAGGTGACGCTTCGGATGTTGGTGTGGGGGCTGTATTGAGCCAAACTGGAGACTCTAAATCCTTACATCCCTGCTCTTTCTTCTCACGACGTTTTTCCCCGGCAGAGAAGAACTATGGGATCGGAGATAAAGAGCTCTTGGCTATTAAGCTAGCATTCGAGGAATGGTGGCCTTGGCTCGAAGGTGCTCAACATCAAATAACCGTATTCACGGACCATAAAAATCTAGAGTATCTCTGCCATGCGCAACGTCTTAACCACAGACAAGCCAGATGGTCCTTATTCTTCAATCGTTTTGACTTTGTGCTTAAATATCGCCCCAGAGACAGAAATACCAGAGCTGATGCCTTGTCACGCTCCTTTCTCTCGGAGGATGTGCCTGAAGAACCTCAGCAAATAATTGTCCCGAAGAGAGTCATCTTGGCGACCACACATTCTGTGCCCACTGGTAAGACCATTGTGCCTAAACACCTCAGGAAGAAAGTGCTTTTTTGGGTGCACGATTCCAAGCTGGCTGGCCATCCTGGTCAACGCCGCACCCTGCTCAAGATCCAGAAGTTCTATTGGTGGCCTACTATCAAGAAAGATACCCTATCCTACGTGGTATCTTGTACCAACTGTGCCAAACACAAACCTGCTTCTGGCCAACCGTGGGGATTGCTGCAGCCACGTCCAGTTCCAGAACAGCCCTGGTCACACATCGCTACTGACTTTGTAGTCGATTTATCCCTTTCTGGAGGAATGAATACCATCTGGGTAACAGTTGATCGCTTCAGCAAGATGGCCCATTTCATGGTGCTGCCTGGCTTACCCTCAGCCTTGGAGCTTGTGAAGCTCTTCATATCGTGCATTTTTCGCCTTCACGGCCTACCAGTCACATTGTTTCAGACCGAGGATCTCAATTCATGGCAAGATTCTGGAGGGCCTTGTGCAAGTTATTCGACATCTCTCTAGACTACACTTCAGCCTATCATCTGCAATCAAATGGCCAAACAGAATGGATGAATAGAACCTTAAAACAGTTCATTCGAGCCTACATGAGTTGCCGTCAGAATAACTGGACTGAACTGTTACCTTGGGCTGATTTTGCCATCAATTCTCATCCAGCAACATCAACTGGATCAACACCTTTTGAAATGGTATATGGATGCTATCCAACACCGCCACATCCACTGAAGCTCTCAGTGACGTCCCCAGCAGCTCAATCTACTGCTGATGAAATCCATAACCTGTGGACTCAGATGAAAGACATGCTAGTTAAAGCGAGTGACCATGCTTAGAAGTTTTATGACGCTCACCATTCTCAAGCGCCTGGCTTCAAACCCGGTGACAAAGTCTGCTTATCTACCAAACATCTCAGACTGAAGTTACCCTCCACTCGTTTTGCTCCTCACTACGTTGGACCATTTCCAATCCTCCGACGTCTTGGCAACATCACTTACAGTTGAAGCTACCACCCGGACTAAACATCCACAATGCTTTTCACGTTTCATTCTTGAAACCTCTCATGCTCAATGAATTCTCTTCCAAGACTCAGGAACCACCTGCCATCAACGCAGAAGATGACCTAGAATTTAAGGTCGAAGAGATTCTTGATGTCCAAAGACGAGGCAAAACACTTGAATACCTTCTTTCTTGGGAAGGTTTCGGCTCTGAAGAAAACTCTTGGGAGCCTCAGGCTAATATCCTTGATAAAGAGATGCTCCTTCAATTTCATCTCGCGCATCCTTTGAAGCCTAAACCTGGTACCCACAGAGGTGACCGCCCTTTGAAGGGGGGTACTGTTACGACTGTCGCTGCCCGACGTATCCACTCTGCCCTCCTTACCTCTTTGGTGACTCCTCCCGCGGTTGATGGATGTCTGGCTGCCGCGGCATCTGGCTGCCGTCCTCTCTGGCGTCCCCGGTCCGGCTTGGGCGCTACATCCCGCCATGTTGTTCAGCTGCCATAGGGCGCACGCACCGCATGGCCCTGCTTCTTATTCCTTCTTTGGCGCGAACCTCAGGGGCGTCCCCCTGTGATGACGTCACGCATCCCGGATACAAAAGCCTACTCTGTTTGCTAGCTAATCAAGTTAGCAAGGAACTCCTTACGGATGGGATTCGCTCTCCATACCTAGCTACTCTGCCTCTCCTTATTTGGACTTACTCTATCGGGGTACCTGCTCCTTGGGGGCCTCTCTCTTTTCTTTCAGATCGCTGTCTGGAACCGGTTCTCAGTACTTGCTCCTCAAGGGCCCATGTTCCCGGACTCGCTGCCTGAGCTCACCTCTGCTTGGAAGAAACCGCTGCCTACACCATCAGTGAGTTACCATCTATACTCTCTCAGAGCTGTTCCCTGGAACCAGGTCCTCGCTCCTCAAGGGCCTGCCTCTATTCCAGCTTCTGTGTTACCTTCTGGGAGAAACCGCTGTGTGAGTAATCTACCAACGAGGCTCTATACTAGAACCCTGTGTATGCTCCATTGTACTACTCACTATCTCAGTTTCTCTCCACTACAGCACAGTTATTGAGGGATCGCTGTTCCAGTGTCCTGAGGGACTACAAGCCCAGCCGGGCTTTATCTCTACTCACTACTGCCACCTCTGGTGGCTTCTCAACTCTGTTTAATAAAAGATAATTCTGTGTTGGGTGTCCTAAAGCTGAGCATGACCTGTGTCCCCTCTCGGGACTTTCCCCCGTGGGGGTGGTCATCTGCCACAGTGTCCAAGGGTCCACCCAAAACCTTACAAAGAATAACACAGAGAGATTGGGGGAATTGGATTTGAAATACAACCTTCGAGGGCCCTGACTTTTATGGTCTGGTGAAACAAATAAGCATGGGATAACTTGCTGATGGAGTGGTTACTACCCTTATCTGATAAGCTTGATACTTTGATACAACTCAACATTGCTCTCTGCTTCAACAGCAAGGAGTATCGGGGAATTGGATTCAAATAGCAACCAACGAGGGCCCTGACTTTTATGATATGGGAAACCGATAAGCATGGGGGTAACGGGGAATTGAATTGAAACAGCAACCAATGTGAGCCCTGATGTTTATGGTCTGGGAAACTCATAAGCATGGGGGAAACCTGCACAGCACAGTAGATACTGTCAAAATTTTCTGGGCGGACTGGATGGACCATCATTTCTCTGTTTCTATGTTATTGCCCCACTGTATGCATGAAGAAGTAGTCACTACATTTCTTACATTTACCCAGAACTACAACTCTGAGCATGCAATGGAGCAAAAGCAGAACTTGATCTGCCTGTTTAGGCTGAGATAGGTGAAGTGATAATCCTATAACTGGTGGGAATGGGACACAAAACATTTCTAGGTTTCCTTTGTCACTACCTGGTTTTGGACTGGACAGTCCTTTTTCATGTCTTTTTCTACAATGTCTGGACACTGTAATGTCCAGTCAAACTGTGGCCATCGGGCAGTGTATGGCTCTAGTGTCAGTTTTACTCCTGTTCTGTGATGCTTCTCCAAATGGCCCAAAAAGCCCCAGAAGAACAATATGGGAGAGAGGCATGTATAGCAGCTGTGTTCCTATGGACTGCTGCCTCCTCCTACAGCCTTTGGAGAAGGCAGGCTAGGCTAAAGATGGAAGAACAGAAGTGCTGGGGAGCGATGGTGTAGAATCTGGCTTCTTGGAGTTTCTACTTCAGTTTCTGTCTACACATTTTTTATTTCTACCTCATGGTCGCTTATTCTGTATTTGGTGAAGGTCCGTCTGTGTTATGCATGGGTGACAAAGGTGAGATATTCTGCCAAAGTGTAATTTCTGCTCCAGGATCTATAGCTCCCTGGAGCTGCCTCTGCTCTTTGCTCCACTGTCTGTACAGAGGCAATGAATGGGGTTGAGGCAGGGCAACTGATAGTAGATCCTATGCTCTTCTCAGACTCAGACTCTTCCCCATTGCTCAGGCTCATTTGCTTTCTAGTGGATAGCTTATAAAGACAGAAGAGAAAAACTCCATAGGAAGGAGAAGTCACCTAAATGCTTGCCACCTGTGACACTGAGCAGATTTATAAGCTTTGTTTCTTCTGCAGTACTCTTGTTGTTATTTTATTCTTCTTAACAACCTTTCCTTTTGCAGGTTTCTCATGTAAACCGTAGATAGTCTTTTAGGGCTATCTACAGCTTATGTAAGAAAGTCGTAATTTTGAAAGCTCTTTGAAACCCAATTGTAGTCTAATCTGCTTGTTTCCTTCCTCTCACCCATGCACCCCATATTCTGTTTTTTTTTTTTATATAGCTTGCTTCTGGGGCAGAAATTATATTTTTGTCTGTCCCAACAATTAGGTAAACCAGGGGCAGTTCAAGGCAATCTGCCGCATGAGGCAAGGGACGAGATGACGCCCCCTTGCCCTGCCCCTCTCGCTCTGCCCCCCCCCCCCACTGGCCTGGCCTCCAGTGTGGCGTCCCTCCTCCTCCTCCACACCGTCAGCCTGGCCTCCAGCAGCGGCGGCCCACCTCCCTCCTCCATGCTGTCGGCCTGGCCTCCGGCGGTGGCAGCACTCCTCCCTCCTCCACACCGCCGGCCTAGCCTCTGGTGGTGGCCTGCGGCAGCGACCCTCCTCTTTTCTGCTGCCGCCGGCCTGGGTCGGCAGCCACGGCAGGAACAGGCAGGGTGAGGCGGACGCCACAGCAGCATTCTGAGCGGGGCATTTTTTGCCCCCTCAAATTTCTGCCGCCTGAAGTGGCCGACTCGCCCTGCCTCATTATAGAACCGCCCCTGAGGTAAATTGTTGAATTTTTACCACTTTACTTAAGTAAAGCTTCTGGAATTGCTCCACTAGCTTTCAGGAAAATATATTCTATTATGACCCGAGAAAGGGAATATTAGCTAGTCAAGAAATCTATGAGGCTAGTCCAATAAAAAGTATTACCTTACATATTTTTTGTGTTTATTTGTTAATATTTCTCTATAGTAACAGCAGAGTAAAGACCTATTGTCCCAGCCAGTCTTCCCAGGGGGTGGGTGGGTCAAGGCAGGTTAGAGGCAGATCAGTACAGTATTGTAAGAATTAAAATCTACTTGGACCCCTGTTCAGGTTGTGTGTTTCATTTAATTTCATAGAAATAAAAAATAACTGCCTCACAAAGTCAGTATCAAGCAAATTATTAATTATGAAACCAAACATCGCCTTATACATGCCTCGTGCTACCTCTCATGTGGCAGTGAAAGTAAGAACCACTGCATTCAACTTTTATGTTACTGATGGGCGGCAGGATGTATTAAAAGTTAATTTTTCATTTGTCATTATTTTCACAAATATTCAGCAAAATTTGCATATTCATGAAAGTTGCTCACTACAGACTTGAACTGTTAAACTCTATGGCAAACTTTTTCACAGAAAGTAGACAAAATACTCGATTTTTTGCTGTTTTTACTTGTATGACATTTTTCGCCTACCCCTACAAAAGGATGTTCTACATTTAGCAGAACGATTCCTTTAACTCGTTAAAGCAGAATTAAAATTAAAAAAAAAAAGAAAGATATATATTTTTTTTAAATGAGACTAAGCTCATGCCAAACATATGTTTTCTTGCTTTTGAAGCCTTTCCCCCCCCCCCTCAAGATTGTAAAACCTGTAGATAATTCACCTGCTGGCCTGGCTTGAGGGGTGACAGTGTTATTCCCTGGGTGTTGATCACAGGTAGGATCTGGTTCCCTATTACGGTGGCAATGATCTGGCCCTGGGAATTGGTCAGTAACTGTGGGGTGATTGGCTGCACTTGAAGGCTCTGAGCTCCACCTGCTGCAGATTGACCGGATGGTACTGGATTAGGCATCAGTGGAATTGTCCCAATAATCTGCAAGAAAAAAAAACAAAACAAAAAAAATTTGATTTGTGCTTTCTTTGCGAGCACCTTCACTGTTTTCCTCTCTGAAGAAATGGCAGCAATTTCTTTTAAGCCCCAAAATGCCACAGAAAATGGACAATGTGAAAGCCAACAGTTTCCTCATACACATATGCCCGGGGTTGAGAAGGTTAATCCAAGTCAAGCAGCAAATTCTAATTTTCTATGGGTTAACATGAAAAGAAGCCCATTTTACATATGTTGAGAAAGATTGATTAGTATACAATAATGATTTCTGGGAACCAACAAGCTAACACAAGCTGTAGCATGAATTTGTGAAAACACAATAGCCTGTGGCAAAAAATGTTATGTTTGTCAAATCACTTGTGTTAAGCCATAAGTTGATGACGTAACCCCCCGCCCCCTCCCCTTATCATATTTCATGATGGCTTTCAAGTCTGGTGTATCCACTGTACAGAGCTAGCAACCTTGACATTTTATACCCACTCTCGGTCCTTAGCAGATCAATAGTGACAAGTGGAATGGGATCAATAGTGACAAGTGGGATTGCAAACATCCAGGGAACTTTCCATTTTAATTAATGCTCCACAAAGGCCACAGAATTCAAGAAGTCATTTTTGAGCAGCAGTTGCATTGAAAATCAAGTTTGTGTTTTTGGACTTTAACCTTGGCTGTTTAAAATGAGAGCACAGGACAGACTATATGCATGTTCCATACATGACTTCCACATGCTGCTTAATCATTTCACCATTCACCAGTAGCTTTTGCTTGTCCCGCACAGAAACCCAACCAATTTTTGTTTCCTTATGCCAACAAACAGAGGAAATGGAAGACCTTCGTGAAGAGAAAGAACACCACAGGATTTTCATTGGCAGTGATGGAAGTGGTTGTTCAGACAACCGGATTTTCATTCAAACTCTAACAGAATTATCAGATGTTGCACAAAAGAGAATGAGTTCAAATCAGCTAACGCTGAAGTTTTCAACAAAGTTGATGCCATAAAGTCAGTACTTGAAGCAAACAAGAAGTTATGACTGGGTGAGCAATAAGACAGATGGAAGTAATTCAGAAAACCCAAGTAAATAAATAAATACAGAGGAAAAAATAGGTAGCGGCAATGTAAGCTGTTTTCTACTCTATCAAGATTTTTTAATGGTCAATTCCTCCGGACTTATTTTGTCACATGAACCTATGCCTTATATAATTTGAAAACCATGCATCTCAGCTTCCCAGAGGAATAAAAAAAAACAAAGCATAACAAAATCTTTCATTATGGTTTAAGGTTGCCTTGTCATAATACAAAATTAACCTGATATGAATTGTTAATTAGAGAAGACTTTAGAGCTTTCAGAAGACTCTCAGAAGCCCAAACCTATTTGTTCATTAATTAATTAATTAATTAATTTATTTAACAATTCATATAAACCACTCAAAACAAGAAAACCTGTGAAGGCTCTCAGACAAATATGACAAACTAAGGGGGTCATTTTCAAAGGCTTATCGCATGCAATAAGCCTCTATCGCACGTGAAAAGGCCCTTTTTGCATGCGATAGCATGCTGGGGCGGAGTCGGGGCGGCGAGAGGAGGAGTTGGGGCAGCGAGGAGGCGGTGTCTTCGCTGGCGGCGATAAGGTTAGTAACGTTATCGTCGCCAGTAGTGCAGCCAATAGTGCCACCTTTCACGGTGGCGCTATTGGGTGCGAAAGCTGGCAGCGAAAACACCGCGGTGGTGCGAAGGCTGCCGGCTTTTGCAGGTCCGCCCTCACTTCCCCCCTGCCCCCCGTTTTTGCTGGATTCACCATTCTGTGATAAAATGGTGAATCCAGGCCTAAGTTATTTAAAATGAGCAGAGTATATCCTTATGGAGCTGCTTAGTACAAAGCAAGCAATACATTTATTAATCCATTATATATTGTAAAGTGTAAATACAGCACACCTGGCACAAATACAAGTATATACAAGAATCTTTTTGGTGGGGATTCATGCCATTAATATAGCTACTGCATATCACAGACCCTAAAATACAGATGATACTCCCACATAACAAAAGAGCTGGTAAATGCGAAAGATGTGAATGGCTAAAATTGTCATTTTGGTTTGGGTTTTTTTTTTTTCATTTTTAGCCCAAATTTCATTTTGGGGGTTTTGATTTTTTATTTATTTTCATTTTGAGTAGTTTTAGAAAATAGTGTGTCCTCCAGCGCACAGCTTACCTAAACAAATGAAAATGAATAGTTTCAGGTTTTTCAAGGCGATGTTTGATTTGTTTCAGATTTTAAGGAAATGAAACAAAAATGGCCATTTTCACTTCAGATTAGCATTCGTTTCTAAACAAATGCACATCCCTAATAAATGCCTGCAGGGCATTCACACCACTAATTTGGTGAAATAAATCCAGGTTCTTAATAGAATATAAACAGGTGACTTTTCAAATGTGGCACACACAAAAATGAGGCACTTGCATACATAAAATAGTAGATACGTGAATACATGCTATTTTCAAAGCTGCAACTTACATGCGTATATTGGGGTCAATGAATAACTTCGCATGTTTAAGAAAGGGCGTACAGAGGCGTTCCAGTACAGGGCTAATATTTTCGCAAATAAGTTGCTATTTTAAAACCTGCAAAGTGACGCGCAGATGTGTCTTACTTGCACATATTTACTTCTGCTCAGAATCTGGTACAAGTACTCATAAACATCATTAAAGAGAAAAAATGAGTGGGTAGAGGGTCTGGGTGCAATGGGAGGACTTCGAGATGAAGAGCTGCAGATGGACTGAGCAAACTGGTAGACTAAGTGATAAAACTGGTTATTTCATTGCCGCGCGCCTGTTATGCAATACCCTAATTTACGAGTGTAAAAAGCCAATTACCCCCCAATTATGGGGGGTAAAAGCATCAAATTAACACAATTAAAATCTACACATGTATCCTTGTAAAATTGGAAGTACAAATATGCATGCGTATACTTATCCAACTAATTTGCAGCATATTCAGCTAAGTAGCGGCATTCTCGCTACTTAAATAAATTTGAACTTATTTGGATAAGCAGTGCCGCTTTCCCAGTATATTCTGATTTATCTGACTAAGTAGCAGACAGCCTGTATAGCTGGATAAGTCTGAAAAGCCCTCTCGTCTGTCTAAGTAGAAATTTTCGGACTTATCATAGAAACATGGAAATGATGTCAGAAAAAGACCAATCGGCCCATCCAGTCTGCCCAGCAAGCTCCCACACATTTTCCCATACTTATCTGTTTCATTATTTTCCCATACTTATCTATTTCACCAACCACCAAGTTCAGGGCCCTTGTTAGTAACTGTTTGATTCAAATTTCCTGCCACCCCCTGCCACTGATGCAGAAAGTAATGTTGGAGTTGCATCAAGTTGAGCATAAGGCTTGTTGGTTATCTGGCCACATGCCGCTACTTACCCGGATAAATCAACATTTATCTGAATAAGTCTGAACTTGGGCGGTTTTTACATACGCGAGCATTTGATAATCTTTCTGCACCGGTTATAAAGTACAGTGGCAACTTTGCGGGTACCCATATACATGTATAAATGGGCAAACACCAACAGCTTTGAAAGTTGGGCTCAAAGTTAATTTTTCTAAAAAAAGAGATCTGACGTATGCCAGCTGGGCATATGTTGTCGGCATCTTCATATTTTAAAGTATAACAAGGTCAGGTCAAGGGGCATTTTACAGTACCAGAGCCCATGCCATCATTTTAATGGCCCAGGAAGACTTCAGCAAGTTTAGTGATTTGCTACCAGTTACTTCAAGAAAGGATTGGGGTCACTACTAATGTCCTATCATAGAGTTTTTTTACCAGCTGTGCTTCCATTGGCAAGGCACACTTTGTCTTCAGAAATTAATTTAACAAGGAGCCACTGGGGGGCCTCCTAAGCCCTCTTCAGCACATCACTGAACGAGTTCTGTCAGAACCGGGAGTTGTAGAAGCACAGCAGGTATTGCAATAAAGTTCCATTGGCTATTTTTTTTTTTTTTCACATAAACAAATTTTACTGAATAGGAGGAAAAATCCATTCATACCCTGTCAGCAGGATATTTTATAAAGGATCTCTTTGCTCCCCCACTTTGGTAAAGGACATGGCCTTGATGTGTCAGCTCTGGGCATATAATTGTACCAGTTTGCAGTGCTACTCCCCTTTAGGCAAAAAAAAATGCTGCGCTAGTTATCTCAGTAACAGAAATGTTTGCCTCCAAATATAAAAATGCTTTCTCAGGTTTCAGTGTAACAGTCACAGAATGGTAATGCTTAAGTAGGCATTCTGCTTATGGTGTGCGTAGAATACATTGCTTAGTTGATCCATTCTAAGGTAACTATATACTTTGTCACGGATGGTGCAAGACTATTAAGTGAACCTTCAGCCTTGTGCCTCTCCCCTCAGCCCTGAAATCCCCCGCCCTCAGCCCACCCACAAAAGTAAAACTTAAGCATTTATAATAACACATTTTACATGGAAAAGGATATTCAGTTTTCTGAGATAAAAATATCTTTTACAGCAGTGTATGGCAACCAGAAAATCTTGCTAAAATGCAAAAAAGACACTTGGAACCCATATGGTATTAGGCCTTTTGTAACACCTGTTAGGTGAAGGCTTGGCACTCAAAGCCATGAGTAAAGTGAATTACAATTACAATATAGTAAATCTCCCATACCAAAACAACAGCAACTGCTAATACTCAAATAGTAACAAACCTACCTATGAAAAGGCAATGCTGTAAATATTACACCAGGCCCTAAAGCACCATTACACCTCCTATTAGAAAACAGAACAAGCCTAGCTGCTATAAAACCCTACACAGAAACTACACGCTAGCAGAATACCTCAAGTTCGATCATGCGTGCAGAACACAGACAATTCCTCACCAAATACAGAATAAAGAGACCATAAAGTAAAAATTAAAAATGTTCACACAAAATCTGAACTGGAAACCACAATACTAGACTCTGTATGCAGCACAACAATGGGAAAACAAAAACACTTCATAAAATATCAAATAAATTAAAAAATATAAAACATCAATAACAGTGAAACCATACTATTAAAAAAAATATTTCAAAATAGCTAACAAATAGAATGACATCCAAGAATTAAAAACTCTGAAAAATTAAAAACAAAATGTCCCAATCTCCCCAAAAAAATATTGAAAAACAGCAGACACATCAAATAACATCCAATGATTAAAACTAATAAGGATATAAAATCAACCACTCTTCATACTTGGGAACTTTTGATTTTCAGATGCCCCAAAATTGTCATGGATTAGCTGATGGGGTGAGGTCCAGGGATTGGACCTCACCCCCAAATGTTCTCCTTTCTCTCACATATACACATACACATTTGTTCTCTCTTTCACATAGAAACACACACATACACACAGCTCTCCCACAAATGCATACTCTATCACACACATACACACATGCTCTGTTGTTCTTACACCTTCTCTTCCTCACCATACACATACCCTCATTCACTCAGACAGACCCCCCTCGTTCTCTCTCACACTCACAGATTTCTTGTTTCTTGCACACATATATCCTTACACAGTTCCTTTATCTCTCTCACACACGAGCCCTCAATCCCTCATACACACACAATCCTTCTCACTCAAACACACTACCTTCATACAAGCTCCCTCTCTCACTCACATACACGTTCCCTCACAGAGGCTCCCTCTGTCTCTCTCTCATACACTCTCTCACACATACTTTCTCTTGTCTGTTGCACACAAGTACATCCTCACATAGGCTCCCTCTCTCTCTCTCGCACACATGCCTTCACACAGGATCCCTCTCTCACACATATACATATGCATTCTCACTCTCTCACAAAGGCTTCCAATCTCTCACTCACACACAGGCATCCTCACTCCTCTCTCACACACAAAGAGGCATCCTCACTTCCTCACATACACACACACACACACATACAGAAGCACCCTTTCATACTCATACACACCCTTCCAATCTCTATCTTACTAACATAAACTCACAGGCTCTCTTGGTCTCTCATGCCTGGCCTCTCTTTCTTCTTCCTATTGCAGGTGATATTGGCTCTATCCCCAGCTCTCCCTGGCCTCTCTCTCTCTCTCTCTTCTATGTCTTCGGCCATTCCCAGGCCTCTCTCCTCTGTTGCAGATTGGATGGGCTCTACCCACGTTTCTGCCAGGCCTGTCTTTTAATTTTCAGCCATGACTGGGATGGGTTCTGCCCATGGATCTCCCAGGCCTCTCTCTGTCATCTGCTGGACAGGATGGGCTCTACCCGTGGCCCTGCTGGAACTAATCTTCGGCCGCGAGCAGAATGAGCTATGTTTGCAGGCTGCAGAACCTATCTTCAGCTGCTCATGGCCCTGCTGAGCCTCTTCCCTAATCTTGGCCTTGAGCGGGATGGGATTCGCTTGGGGCCTCACGCAGCTGCTCTTTGCCGCCTCCTAATGATTGCTGCTCTAGTTGACCCCCTAGTTTACCTACTGGAAGCACTGGGCCTTACTTTTGTAAGTCACTAAAGTAAATACATATAGTCATTGAATCAGTTCCCATCTACTTCTTGGTCTATACTCTTCATATGTGAATGCTAGCCTAGTTTGTTAATGTTTTATGTGTGATTTTATCAATGTTTTAAGAATTGTAACCCACCTAGAGCAACAGGTGTTGCATAGACAGGCTATAAACTTTTTCAAATAATAAAATAAATCTTAAGGGAGTTACTGTGCACTTATGCTTCAATTTCATTGAGTTTAAAATACCAGCACCCTTCATGACTATAATATATCTGAGAGTAACAGATATTCTTATATTAAAATAAAAACAAATAACATCCTATTTACTAAGAATTTTCCCATTAACACACAATGGGAAAAAAAACCTTGTAGTACATCTGGCCATTTCTGTATGTGCTCTTATTCCTTGAAGGGATTGCTTATTTTCTATTTTCTCTCTCACCGCTCTATGGGGCAGATTTTTAAAAAGTGCGCACGCGCGTACTTTTGTTCACGCAACCGGCGCAAACAAAAGTACGCCGGATTTTAAAAGATACGCGCGTACCCGCACATATCTTTTAAAATCCAGGGTTGGCGCACGCAAGGCTGCGCAAAATCGGAGCGGCCTCGGAGGGAACTTTCTTTCCAGTGCCCCCACCTTCCCTTTCCTTCCCCTAACTAACCTGCCCCCGGCCCTAATTAATTCCCCCCCCCCACCTTTATTACAAAAGTGGCAGGCATAACTTGCGTGCACCGGCGTGCCAATGTTTCGGTCCGGGGGCTGGTCCGGAGGCCACATACATGCCCCCGGAACGCCCCTGGGCCGGAACCATGCCCGCGGCCCCGCCCCAATGATGTTCCGGGCGCAACACGCCCCTAACACGCCCCCCAGGAAAGCCCTGGGACTTACTCATGTCCCGGGGCTTGCGCGTGCTGCCAAGCCTATGCAACATAGGCTCGGTGCGTGCAGGGGGTGGAAGGGGCAGCTTTTTGGTGGTTACGTGCGTATCTTACACGTGTACCCCTTTGAAAATCTGCCCCTATATGTTTAGAGGGATGAAGTAGAGGAAGTGAGGAAGGGTTTCTGGTACAGGGGCTGCAGCCTTCATAATGGCCAGATGTACAATGGGGAAAACCACCTGATGATCTGTGTTTTATAGCTGGTTATAATCGGTCAAGGTAAAAGGTATTCAAGTACATATACATGGATAACTTTAAACCTAACCGGTTATATTCAAATATAGCTGGTAAGGTTTAAAAGTTATCCAAGTAACATTACCCAGATAACTTTAGCCAAGTAGATTATTCGGAGGGATATTTGTCTCCTGAATATCCATCACAAGCTAACTGTAACCGAATTATTTGTCTGGTCACCAGTGAAATTGTGTAATTCAGCATGGTTTGTGGGCAACGAAAACCGAGTTTCTTGTTAGTGCACGCTAACTTTAATATGTTAATACATGCTAATGGGAGTTAGCGTGCACTAACCCGAAAATTGGGGGCCCACAAAAACAAAAAAACCCCAAATAGCGGGAAAAATGAAGCTTCCCATTGGGGCCCGAATACGAAGCCCGAAACGAAAAAAAATCCACCAATGCACATCTCTATTGATTATCGGACATCTGGAGCAGAATTTACAAGGCAGGTGACCATTGGGCACCTGAAGGGTAAAAAAATATATATAAGTGGCGATCCCCTGGTCGGTCTCTAGATGACCCTAGGTCCCTACCATAGAAGTTAGTTAGTAAAAAGAAATACTACTTATCAGCATTTCCCTCAGAGGCTGTAGTAGGTGGATCCTTTGTCTATAAGTGGAGGCTAAAAGTCGGTTAGATGTGGCTTTTGAGTTTGGGTTTTGGAGAGTGAGAGTGAAGAGTGAAGAGTTCTTAGGGTGCTTTCTTTAGAGTGAGGCCTATCACCTCAATGAGTATATTTTTGGAGGAAAACCATTTCTAGGCACTCCCTCCTTGTTAAGGATCTATCTCCAGTTTAGGATACAGACTTTATTTATGAAGATGTTATCACTGAGAGTTGTTTTTACTGAGTTCTTCCTGGAGATGGCCATTTCCTGGATCCAGAGGCTGGGACACTGAAGACCTGCTAGCTCCCTTCTAGGTTAGAGAAGGACTTCAGTGACAGTAGCACCTCTGAGGGTTTTTTGTACTTTTGTTTGAAGGACTTCTATTTTTGTTTGAGAGGAGGTTTCTGTCACCCCTCCTCTCCTCAAAGACTGGACTGCATAGTCTGATCATTGTCATCTGCAGACCTTTCCCTCTGAAAGGTCATCAGAACTGAGGTTAGAGAAAGAAGGAAGAAGACCAAAATTGGAGCCCCACCACTGGAACTCCCCCCAGGGTTGCAGACACAGGCTGGGTGCAAAGTAAAACAATTGTGGACTCAAGTAGGATCGTTCCATGTTATAATCAGATCCCTGCACACAGTACGATTTTTCCCCAGGGACTGAGCATCTTACACATTCCGTGCAGGAGTGATAAGAATCACAAGAGGAACTTGAGCCAGAGACATTTACACAGAGAGAGGAGAACCTTCAGCAGTAATTTCAGTTTATTGATGAATGGACATTGATTTAACTTTTGATGAAATCAGTAAAATATTATTTGATCACCTAGTCATGTGTCCAGCTCATGTGTCCCAGTTCAGCAGCCCTACAGAACATCATCTGATAAATAGACACACACTGTTGAAAGATTCACACCACCCTCTTGGGCCATAAGCATCAGCTTCTCCCCACAGAAAGGACTTACCCCTGGGGTAAAACCAGCAAGAGGAGGCAAGTACCAGTGAAGACAGTTCCAGTATAAATTTTTTTGTGTGTGCCCTTGGAAAATATGCCATTTCAGAGAAAAAGGTAACAGATAAAAGCAGGTAGGGAGGGCTTGAATGAGAGATATGCTCCTGTGGATCACTGGTTCATTCTTGTTCTTCGCTGCTGACCAGTGTGCCATGGTGGGGAGAGGGTGGAGGACCTTATCCTTGAGTACATGCATGGCCCTAGGTGTTTGGGCTTGGGAGACCCCCCTCTGGTTATGTCTTGGTTTCCTCCAGGCTAGAAGGTGCCACTTGGAGGAGAGGGTACCCATCCCAGTGCCCCATTTTAGGATTTCAGCATGATGTGGTTACAGCCATATTTTGTTGGAAGTTGCCATGTCTTTTTAAGCAGTATTGTAGGTGAGGCCAGCATCATCCTGTGGCTATCTTTTGGGAGCTGCTTGCTCCAGTTTTGATGGTCATATTAGTCAATTCTAGGCAGTACTAACAGTGGACATTTTGGTCAGGTCCTGCACTAAATTTTCGTCAATCATATTGGAGAGGTCTTGGGATTTGTGCCAGCAGGGACAATCTTAGCAATGTTGTGCACAGGATTCACAGGGGCCATGTTGGGGAGAGGGGTTTGGGTTAGGCTAGTATTTTTTTTTTTTTTTGTGAAACATGGATCTTGTTGGGGGTCGAGTATCTTTATAACCTGTCTAAATTAATAACTACTGTCCATCAGATGTTAGAACATGAGTTATGCCATACTGGGTCAGACCAAGGGTCCATCAAGCCCAGCATCCTGCCTCCAACAATGGCCAATCCAAGTCACAAGTATCTGGCAAGCACCTAAACACCAAATAGATCCCAAGCCACTATTGCTTATTAATTAATAGCAGTTTATGGATCTCTCCTACAGGAGCTATACAAACCTCCTTCAAACCCGGCTACACCAACTGCCACAACCACATCCTCTGGCAATGAATTCCAGAGCCCAACAGTGCGCCGAGTGAAAAAGAATCTTCTTCGATTTGCTTCAAAAGTGCTACCTGCGAACCTCACTGAGTGCCTCCCAGTCCTTCCTTTATCCGAGAGAGCAGACAACCGATTCACATTAACCTGTTCTAGTCCTCCCATGATCCCGCAGACCCCTACCATATTCCCCCTCAGTTATCTCCTCTCCAAACCGAACAGCCTCAACCCATTCAGCCTTTCCCAACAGGGGAGCCGTTCCATGCACCCCATCATCTTGGTCGCCCCTTTCTGCACCCTCTCCAATGGAACTACATCCCTCTTGAGATGTTCTATGATATGTAATATAAATTCTAATAAATATCTTGAATTTGGAAAAGTGGATGTAAGGTTTGACAGAGTTGTGGACTTTTGTTGCTGAAGTGTGGTTGGTCCTGCCTAGTGGGACTGACAGCTAGTGGCAAGACCCAGAGACAGGATCAACTGGAGCTTCACCTATACCAGCCACCTTTTCCACAGGTTGAGTCCTTGGGTTCTGGTGGCCGTCAGGTCTTAGGCGGGTCACTAGGATAGTCCAGAGAGGAATCCAAGGTGATGCATAGGTTCAGGTAGGTGAAAGACAGCGGAACCGAAAGACAGGCCAGTGGTCAGGGCAGACAGCAGACAGCAGAATCAGAAGACAGGTCAGAGATCGGGACAGGCAGCAGACAGCAGAATTGAAAGATAGGCAGGAGGTCATGATAGGCAGCAGAAGAGTTGAGGTCAAGTCCAGAGCCAAGGTCAAAGTCCAGGAAGGCAAGCTGAGAGAACAAGAAACAGGAGACAGACCAACGAGACATACAGGGAAGAGCCAGACAGGATAAAGGAAAGGCACAGAATCAGGAACAAGGAGCAAGGCAGAAGACAAGGAACAAGGAAAAGACAATGAACAAGGAACAGGACAAGGAACCAGGAACAAGGCAAGGAACGAAGCAATGCACACTGGAACAAGGAGACTAGGGAACCTGTTGCTGAGGCATCTGAAAGTTGTCTGAAGCAGGCTGAAATAAGACGGGCCTAGTGACATCATCAAAATGTGCCACAGGGACTTTCCCACCGTGGTCCCTTTAAGAGGCAGGATGCTGAGTGCGCGTGCGCCTTAGGAGGAGGTTCCACAGCCTCACAGGGATGGCAGCAAGCAGCCTGGTGAGTGGCGTCTCTGCCGTGAAGAGAGTTTGCCATGTTAGGGTAAGTGCGATGACTCATGGGGCCAACCCGCGAGTCGCCAGTCATGATAGTGAACTTTTGAACTCCTTTGGTACACCCTCCTTATTCCTTGCTCATGTGATTTGGCTATACTCCTCTGCTCCTTTTTGCTTGCTGTTAGGCTAGTAGTAGCCATCTTGAGGAAGTCTTGCATCAGGCTTCTAGCAGTCATTGTGGGAAGGGTAAGAGTCATGCTAGTAGTGGCCATTTTGATGAGTTGTTGGGTTTTTTTTTTTTTTACATAGGTATATATCTGGAGTACCTCACATGTGTATATAGATTATATTTATATAAATGGGTATTTCTATCTGCCAATGTCACCCTTTGTAGGGGAGTAGGGCCCATTCTATGGCTGGGCCTTTGCTGCCATGCCCGCCCCTGATGTTCCTTAAATTTCAGGTTAAAAAAAAAAGAAAAGGAGCAGGCTAATTAAGAGTTGCTGTACCAATTGCTGACCTACTGTATGTTCTTTATAGTTTACTTATTTTCTTAGTAGAGAATCACGCCTTCCAAAGCATCATCTGCTTAGAAAGGCCAGACCAGAGCCACTTCACCAGCAAAGGTTCAAGAGAGGTTCAACAAGCCAAGTGGCTTATAGCATCAGTGCATTCCCTTGATCAGAGGGAACTGGAGATCCTAATCGACAAGGTCTGTGACTAAGTGAAACAGCAAGGGACTGGCTAGGTGTGGCAGTGCCTCTTCAATAAGGAGGCAGTCAGGGAGGTCAGGAAATTCAAGACTTCTTGACAGGCAAAGCCAAGACCTAGGAACACCTCTGAAAATAGAAAGGAACATTCCCCCATTTCTTTGTTGGATTCGGGTAGGTCTGGCCCTTCCAGTGACATGCCTCATGGGGTGACATCTGACTGTCATTCTGACTCTTCTATGACTAATTTCAGCGACGAGGAACTAGCATTAGCTAAGGTTAGGAGAAATGCTTCCAGATCATTTAGTAAAAAGAAATCTGTCTTGAAGGGCAAGATCAGTGCAGTATGGGCTTAAGAAGATCAGCATCAAAGAAGGGAGACCAAGGAAAAAAAAAAAAAAGAGCAGATGCTCTTGTGAATTCTCATAAGGCAGGATTTGAAGAAGATTCTATTGGTGGGGTGAATACATTGGCAAAAGGGGTTCCTAAGAAAATAAATATAAGATTTGGCAAAAAGAGTTTATTGATATTTTCTGCTTGCTCATAAAGGACCAGGATGGGGCTAATGGGGACTCAAAGAATTAATCATCAGGGAGCGATGAGAAAGAGAAAAATCCCCGCAACTACACATTCATTAACAATTGGATTTCAGCTTTTCATATATACGTGAGCGTGATAGTAGGAAAAAAACCCCAGAACAGAGTCCATACCTGATAAGATAGTTGGACATCATTATACATGGGCACAAGTGCTATGGAGGATGGGCTTAGTTATATTATGATATAAAATTTAGAAAGTGCTTGGCAGAGGGTAAATGTATCACATGGTAACATAGGGTTTTCAATTTACATTTGGATGAAAAGATCTTTCAGACTCTTTTAACCGTAACTGGTTGCCCAGTACTTTCCAGTTAAGGGATAATAAAAACCTTAACCATAGTTTGAGGAGGTGAGTCAGCAGGCAGTTCAATTTGGGTGTGTGCACCTGGGACCCTGTAAGTTCTGATACAGATGTGCTGGTTGCGGAGGCCCTCACCTGTTCTTGCAGCATAGGAGTCCTAGAGACAGATTGGCATGGGTTCACCTGCCATACTGATCATCTGATTGCAGTAGCACCATCTCCAGTCAAGCTTAATGCTATGGCCCAGTAGCTTGACAAATACCCTGCACACAACATTATTAACTTTCTTTATGAAGGTTTTGCCTTCAGCTTTTCAATTATTTTCCTAGGCCAGGCTTACTCATCATTAAGATGCTGGTGCAATTTCCTATCTCTCAGAAAGCATGAGACAGTTGTTAGGCAGAAGATCAGCAAGGAGGTTGCTCTAGGTAAAGCAGTGGGACCTTTCCCAAGCATCCCCTTGCCACCCATGATTTTATCCCCCTTTGTGAATCGTACCAAAGAAGGAAAATGGTAAATTCTGACTCATTCACAATTTAGAATGTGTATCAAGTTGATTATAGTATGTGTTAAAAATGAACTATATGTAAATATAACAATAGAGATAAGACCTCAGTTTTGGCAAGAGATCTGAATTAACAGAAACTTCTATGGCCAATAGGTCCAATCATCGGTCTTATAATCTCTAAAATGAAAGCGATTGAACTAGCTTGCAACAGTATTACCAGCTCATTTTTGTGATTTACTTACTGAGTCATTCAGCAATTAATTCAAGATTATCGAGTTGTTGGAATAGCAACATTGTTACCTTATCGGGACAAATTGAATATAGCAAGATTACAATCATCTGTTGATGGAGTAAAAGAATCGCTACTTCATCTCTTTCAAGTTACAAAGTTGCTAAACATCAATACTATGTTTACATTTTTTGAAATGTGTTAGTTCATTCTAATTTTCAAACAAGATAAATAACAATTGAAAAAAAAGTATCCACTTAAAATCTATTATATCGCTGCCTCATTGTGTTAATTTTATAAAAAATTAATTAAATTAAAAATTAAAATAAAAAGTCAAAATAAAAAAGTATGCTTTATAGCAATTGTTTACAATAAAAATAATTTTATAAAAAATAATAAATTCATTTTAGAGATTATAAGACCGATGATTGGACCTATTGGCCATAGAAGTTTCTGTTAATTCAGATCTCTTGCCAAAACTGAGGTCTTATCTCTATTGTTATATTTACATATAGTTCATTTTTAACACATACTATAATCAACTTGATACACATTCTATATAGTTAGCCATTTTTCTCACATCATTGTATACTAGCTATATCCCTTATTTTGTTGTCATTCACAATTTAACCTACCTAACAGTGAATGATCACATTGACCCACAGTTATGTTCCTTCAATATTCTATCCTTGATCAAGAAGTCTGTACCATCAGAAAATTTGATACCAACGCCAGGCTTGCAAAAGCCGATACAGAATCGGTCTTTCACCTGTTGAGTGCACCCAAATTAATTTCTACTTGGCTTTACATTTGAGGGCCTATACTACATTGACAAAATGTGTACCCATAGGTTGTTCCATATCATGTGTGCATTTCAAATGCTTTAGTATGTTAGTGCACTGGGAAGTGAACCAAGTCTTGGGGGAGTCAAAAAATCATTTATTACATTGATGATTTTCTGTCCATTAGTAGGAACTCCCATGAATGCAAAGCCTTACTTTCAGGTTTTCAGAGTATGGCACAACAGTTTGGTATACTCTGTGAGATGACAGAGGGATCTTCCTCATCCCTGGCATTTTTAGCTATTAAATTGGATGTCCGAGTGAGACTGGACCGTATGGTATACACCCCAGAGTTCTGAAGGAACTGAAAAATGAAATTTCTGATCTATTAGTTAAAATTTGTAACCTATCATTAAAATCATCCATTGTACCTGAAGACTGGAGGGTGGCCAATGTAATCCCAATATATAAAAAGGGCTCCAGGGGCGATCCAGGTAACTATAGACCAGTGAGCCTGACTTTAGTGCCGGGAAAAATAGTAGAAACTATTCTAAAGATCAAAATCGTAGAGCATATAGAAAGACATGGTTTAATGGAACACAGTCAACACGGGTTCACCCAAGGGAAGTCCTGCCTAACAAATCTGCTTCATTTTTTTGAAGGGGTTACTAAACATGTGGATAAAGGTGAACCGGTAGATGTAGTGTATTTGGATTTTCAGAAGGCATTTGACTAAGTCCCTCATGAGAGACTTCTAAGAAAACTAAAAAGTCATGGGATAGGAGGTGATGGCCTTATGTGGATTACAAACTGGTTAAAAGACAGGAAAGAGAGTAGGATTAAATGGTCAATTTTCTCAGTGGAAAAGGGTAAAAAGTGAGTGCCTCAGGGATCTGTACTTGGACTGGTGCTTTTCAATATATATATATATATATATATATATATATATATTTATTTATTTATTTAAGGATTTTTATATACCGCGGCTCGTTAGCAAACATCACCTCGGTTTACAATGAACATTAAATTAGCAACAAGCTTTACAATCCAACAGATATAAGTAATGATATATAGCTGATAACATAGAACTTACAAATGACCTGGAAATGAATACAATGAGTGAGGTTATCAAATTTGCGGATGATACAAAATTATTCAGAGTAGTTAAATCACAAGCGGATTGTGATACATTACAGGAAGGCCTTGCAATACTGGAAGATTGGGCATCCAAATGGCAGATGAAATTTAATGTGGACAAGTGCAAGGTGTTGTATACAGGGAAAAATAATCCTTGCTGAAGTTACATGATGTTAGGTTCCATATTAGGAGCTACCACCCAGGAAAAAGATCTAGGCATCATAGTAGATAATACTTTAAAATCTTCAGCTCAGTGTGCTGCAGCAGTCAAAAAAGCAAACAGAATGTTAGGAATTATTAGGAAGGGAATGGTTAATGAAATGGAAAATGTCATAATGCCTCTGTATCACTCCATGGTGAGACCGCACCTTGAATACTGTGTACAATTCTGGTTGCCGCATCTCAAAAAAGATATAGTTGCGATGGAGAAAGTACAGAGAAGGGCAACCAAAATGATAAAGGGGATGGAACAGCTCCCCTATGAGGAAAGGCTGAAGAGGTTAGGGCTGTTCAGCTTGGAGAAGAGACAGCTGTGGGGGGATATGATAGAGGTGTTTAAGATCATGAGAGGTCTTGAATGAGTAGATGTGAATCGGTTATTTAAACTTTCAGATAATAGAAGGACTAGGGGGCATTCCATGAATTTAGCAAGTAGCACATTTAAGACTAATCGGAGAAAATTATTTTTCACTCAACGCACAATAAAGCTCTGGAATTTGTTGCCAGAGGATGTGGTTAGTGCAGTTAGTGTAGCTGGGTTCAAAAAAGGTTTGGACAAGTTCTTGGAGGAGAAGTCCATTAACTGCTATTTGTCAAGTTGAGTTAGGGAATGGCCTCTGCTATTATTGGCATCAGTAGCATGGGATCTTCTTGGTGTTTGGGTAATTGACAGGTTCTTGTGGCCTGGTTTGGCCTCTGTTGGAAACAGGATGCTGGGCTTGATGGACCCTTGGTCTGACCCAGCATGGCAATTTTTTATGTTCTTATGTTCCCCAAGATAAAGTGAAGACGTGAGAGAGATATAGCAGTATATATGTTATGACCATCGGTCACAGACGGCCGCGACCGACTCATCTCACGTCATGTGTTGCCCTGCTCTCCTATCTGGGTCAACTTGCGGCTGGGGCTAGCCGCTACCGCCGCATACCTCCGGGGTTTCGAGACTCCTCTTGGCAGCCGGGGCTCTGCTGACCCCCACGCCAACTCCGGGCTTCTTAGGTGCATGCATGTGCGCCACCGGGCCTCCATTTAAAGGCCTAATTGCGGGAACCTCAGGGGCATCCCCGACTGATGACATCACAAGGTTGGGATTCATAAGCACATCCCTTGGCCATTGCTAATCGACTTGGCAATGAGTTCCTTTGCCTACTGGTGCTTGCTCCTGTCTCCTCTGACCTGTGATTCCTGCCTTGGATCTACCTGCGCTCTGGACTCTGGCTCGGGTACCCGCTCCTCGGGGGCCTGCTTGCACTCCAGTTGGAGACCTTGTCTCCAAGCTTCCCCGCTCCTCGGATAGCCCTTGCGCCTTCCAGAGGTCCTGACTGCTGGCTTCCCTGCTCCTCGGGGTTGCCCCATGAACTACCTTACTGCTTTGGAGACTCGATTCTGCGCTTCCTCGCTCCTCGGGGCAGTGCCTACGCCATTGACTGTACTCTGCGCTTCCCCGCTCCTCGAGGCAGTGCCTACGCCATTGACTGTACTCTGCGCTTCCCCGATCCTCGAGGCAGTGCCTACGCCATTGACTGTAGTCTGCCCCTCCCAACTCCTCAGGGCAGTGCCTACATTTCTCTGCCAGAGATTCCACCATGTTCAGCCTTGCTCCTCGGGGCAGCTTACGTCACTACTTCAGAGATTCGACTCGGGCTTCCCCACTCCTCGGGTCAGCCTATGTCATCACACCAGAGCCTCTCTCACTATGCAGTCCTGCCCCTCGGGACATTCTGTGCTTCATTCCTCCAGAAGTTCCTGTCTCGCGCTCCCCACTCCTTGGGGTCTGCCTAGTACTTCTCTGTCGGAGGCTCCTGCTCTGGTACTTGCATCTCCAGTTCTGCCTGAGTACTATGTCTCCAAACTATGTCTTCCCTCCAAACTATGTCTCTTGCCCCGCTCCTTGGGATACCTCACAGTATTCTCTCTACAAGCCCCTGCGATCACATGGCTGTGACGCAGGACATTTTATCTCTCTACCACTACTACCATGTCCCTGCTGCAGCTGCCCTCACCTCCTGACAGTGAGGACCTGTGGGGCTCCTCCGCGCAGGTTGCATCAACCCTCACCTCGAGCCAAAGGTCCACAAAACCCAGGAATCCTAACAATATGGGACAGGCTAAAAAAGCAAGCCTGCAACAGTTCCAGTCTGTAATAGGACTCCTTAACTTCCATGTAGGGTCATCCTGATCAGTAGGGTGTTTGTCAGGTGCCTAGCAGTGAAGAGGCACCATTTTCTAAGAATAATAAAGGCCTTCAGAGATGATCTGGAAGTCTGTGTAACTTTTCTGGAGGCGTTCAGTGGCCTGACTTTATGGCCAGCTCTGCCTGTATTCAAAAGTGAGATTGATTAATACACTGATACTTTACGTGCTGGGATGTTTGGAATTTACTTTCAGGGTGCCTGGTGTAGTGAGCTATGGCACTAGTGTGGGGCTACTAGAGACATCACATTCCTGGAAATGTTCTCTATATTAGTAGTGCTACACATTCGGGATGATAGGCTGTGCAACAGAACTGTGGTCTTTAGATTTGACAATATGGCAGTGGTTGAGGCCATCAACAAGATGTCCGCTAGAATGCCTAGCATCATCTCATTACTGAGAGAGCTTGTCCTGTAGTTTCTACTTCATGAAATTACTTTCAGTGCCTCACATGTACCAGGGGTGAGGAATGCTATTGCTGATACTCTTTACCATTTTAAGTGGATCCATTTCAGATACCTGGTACCATCTCCTGACACAGAAGGGACCCGATTTCCCTCGGAGGCATGGAATTTTGGCCCTATGAGGTGTGGGAGATGGTGCTGAACTCCCTTTCCTGAAATACCAGAAGATGCTACATCAGTGCCCTCTCTGAGTTCCGTACATTTCCAAGGCGCATGGGTGCTATGTGTCTACTGCCCATCAAGACAAGTTGTATTGTATGGTATATCTGTCTATGCTACTGTGTATCTGTCTAGATCTACAGTAGCTTCCAGGCTGGCAGAGATTGGTTTTTATGCTAAAGCTATAGGGGTCATAACCTGGCCAATGCGCTTTCCATGATGTGGATAATGAGACCCAAGCATGTAGAGACAAGTGCTGCCCGATTACCAATGAGTATATGAGCAAACTGTTAAACACAGTTCATCTAATCTGTTTCAATTTCAAGACTTGTCTCTTTAGCATTTCCTCTAGCATTTCCTCTAGCATTCTTCAGAGCTTTCAGGGTTACCAAATTAATTGCCCAGTCATCACATTCCACAGGCTCTTCTGGCCTGCTAAGAGATAACATTGTCCTAGAATGTGATATTGAGGTGCCTCAAGGAACATCATATTTGTCCAGTGCAGCAGTCTATTAGGCCTCAATATAGTATTTTCATCTTAGTTCATACGGAAGGCCACCCCTATCACGGATTCAATTCTTGAAGGTATTGAAGATTTGCTTGATACATTTAAATTTAGACATGGCTACCACAGCTGCGTGCTTACGTTTTCCTCTGGAGATGATCATGCACAATGTCAGTGAGTATTCTGTGTACTGTAGATTATATGTCAGGCCTTAAGCAGCAGGTAGCCTTAGGCCTTTGTTGGTACATTTGTGTTGTAATACCAGTCCAACCCTTTTCCTCCCAATGACATTTTACTGTTTTCTTTGCATCAGATACCTCCCAGGACCCTTGGCTATGGATCTGTGGGCATTCATTTGTTTACTAGGCGCTCAAGAGGGCACTGGCCAAACTTCTAGGTGAATGGTGAATGATGGATATCCCTACTCTGGATGAGGCAGCAGGGGATGTGGTAGGATCAGTTAATGCCATTGTTACTATAGGCAAAAAAGTTACAAATTCCCCCTGGGCCATTATCCTCCATGTAGGAGAAAATGACATCACATCAATGCACAACAGTGAGCTTGTCTAGAAGATGCAAAGGGACTACATCCCAATCATGGGTTTATTCTCTGCAGCCCACATTGGTCTTGTGTCATCCCTCAGAGGATATGGCATGGTGAGAAGTTGCATAACACAGATGAAAAAACTTGCAAAAAGCTGAACAGGTGGATGCAAATGTTCATGTTTTCCATCAGCTGAACTCATACTGTATGACCTCATCATAGCGTGTTGCCCAGGAATATACAGGCAAAATGGAGTTCAGCCTCAGCATTGATAATAACAACTAGCAGAATGCCATAGAAAGCCTGAGGTTCTGTTTTGGCTGCAGCATAGGTTTGGGTGTGCCCAGATTAGCGAGGTGTCACTGCCAGTGGCTGAGGTGGAGTGGCCTCATCTGAGACACACAGAAAGTAATTTCTTATGGTTATTTGGGTGAGAACAAGGCAGAGTCTCTTGACCCAGCATTATACTGTGTTATGTGAAAAGTCTTATGAGTAATGGCCAGGTCTGGCTTCAACAACCAGGACAAAGCTATGAAATGCATCATCCGATGGGATTTGCATGCCAGTGATTTCAGCTGTTCTATGGAGTGGGGTCTACGCACTGGAAGACAGTGTTAGGGATGAAGCTTTAATGACTCCGTTCCATCACTGAACGATCTAGAAAGGGTTAGGCTTCCATGGCCAATCCCATGCCTAAAGTATTAACTGTTGCAGATTATGCATTTGTGTTAATATTCAATTGGGGAGCTGGTCTCTTCAGGCAAGGGTGAGGCCATTCCAGGATAAAAGTGTATAGAGTTGGAAAGGTTACAGTTATTGTCTGTTGTTTTGAACATTTTTTGATTGCATATGTACTGAATATCTAACATTTTCAATCTGTTACGTAATTTCCTGTGGCCAATTATATCCAATAAAGTATTCTATTTCTCTTGAAAAAACCACGGAGTGAAGTGCATTCTATGGGTGTGGGGGATGGGAGGAACAGGAGGAGCAGGAGGGAAGGGGACGTGAGGGCATTTTGGTAAGGGAGATGTGGTGATACACCCCCCCCCCCCCGAATATGTTGAGAAAGGATGATGGATTAGAGAGGGAAAATGTTTCTACTTTCAAGTAAAGGGTAAGACCTCTTGTGACACAGAGGAAAACCACAGTTGCATTAAGAAGTTATCTTATATAGAAGAAAAATATACCGCTTTGTTGTAATTCATTTTGTATGCCTTTTGTACAAGCAGTTATCATTACTTTTTTTAATTAAAAAACTATTTTGGGACAATGGCAGGGAAATCTGAATTAACCCAGTTGGGGAAGGTTTACTGCAGATACAAAATATAATGCCTATTGTACCTGAATGTAATCCACTTTGAAGTGTCTGAAAAAGTGGAATATAAATTAAATAAATGACCAAAATAATTCTTTAACAGGATATAGTATCATTAAAGCTAATTCAGTGAACAACATCTTTATAATTTTAGGAAAATACAGTTTGTTTTCTTTAAACAAAAACACTATTTCTGCAGTGGCTGACTGAAATATTTTATTGACTTGTTTCCAACGTTAGCAGAATCTATGGTCTTCGTATGTTTCAGAAACATAAGGTCACCTGACAGACAGGGAAGGACACATGTGAGCTGAGCTCCAGAGCTGCAGGAGAAATATTTATTTCATTCTGGAAAGACCTGAATGCATTCTTCTAAAACAAAGTAATAAGGGGCAGAAGGTGTTTAGATGAGAAAATAACAAGAAAGGAAAGGAGAAAAGTGCCCTGAATGGAGAGTTAGCAAACAAAGCAGTATTAGCAGGAACGGATGAGATACAGGACTCAGAGGTGCCAGCATTACTGTAGGAAGAGAAGAGCGGCCAATGTAGCACCTTGGAAGATATTGTGCTAGATACAGCAGAAGATTCCACAAGTGAGCTGTAAAAATTTATGGAAAAAATCAAGAGACAGGTTTAGAAGCAAAGATACAAAAGCGGATGACTGCAGAAATCAAAGAAGACTTGTATTATTGCTATGTGTATCTGAGATGCAGAATAATGGATTAACAAAACTGAGGATCAGATCAAGAGAATAATGTGCAAATAAATACTTTTTGCCTTGAGTCATAATAATGTCAGAAAAAAACTGACTTATGGAGGGGACTAAGCAAATGCATTTTACAAAGAAACTGATAATAAAGAATTTTCAGGCCAGAAACGGCAGAGAAACATCTAGTGGTGGAGCACATGGCTTGGGTCCTGCTTTTGCAACCTCTCCAGGGACAATATTACGCATATTTGTTTCTGCTGTCTTGACTCTTCACTACCAGCATCATGATGAGATCCTCGAGCAGACCATGTGCTTAAAAAACATATCATACCAGAAGCAGAAACCACTTAATTTTTCTCCAACTTCACCATAGAATTTCAGAAGCTGAGTGAGTTTTCACGAAGGGAAAAGATAGATTATGCAGCATGATAACAAATACACAATGTTTTTTTCCCGAACTAGACTTCAGATGGAATATTAGAAACAATGAAGTTCTTTTGAAATCTTCATGAGACAAACTTAAAACAGGCTCACCCTGGAAAGATGGAAAAGCCATCAGTTGGCTCACAAAGGACCATTGTCAAAATATGGACAATAGCAATAATAATAGGTCAGGTCAAGCAGATGCTACAAATGAAATCTCCACTGGCTCTCTCTTTTACTGTTTCTTGCAAGTTTTTTCCAAAATGGGAAGGAAGAGGAAAGGAAAAATCAAAAAGTACCCTGTGGGATCTCTAGCAGCATAGATGGGCCTATGAACTTGTGGGTGGACTCTTTACCTAAGCATCAATATGGGCAGCTGATGAAGATGGGCTGACTTTCCCTCCAAGCTGTGAAGTTTCTTTCAGTCCTAAGGAATCGGTTTGCCACCTTTACCCAAGGGCTTTCTTCTCCTTGAAGGTGTAGTGGCAGTATCCCTGGACCTGAATGGTAGAGGGGCAACAGAAGGTAGTGAAGTTCAGCTTCTCAAGCCTGTGAGCCTAGAAGATCTTGGGAAGTCCTTGGCGCAAGTGATGAGTATCCTGGAGGGCTGTTTGACACAGTTATATAAGTTTTCTCTTGATGCAACTAACAAGTTTGAAGTTCATGTTTGTATGCTGGAACTTCATACAGCCTAGAAAGGAATCTTTTTCCAACTAAATTTCTTCACTCTGGGCTTCCAGTGCTAAACTTGAATTTGGATTTTATATTTGAATTTTAGCCTGTAAACAGTTCTGTTCTATACTTGGAAGGACAGTATATAAAATCTTGTAAATAAATAATTTATATACTGTGTAAACATTTAATATTCTACCTTTCTCTAAGATAGTCTCAAGGTGAATTAAAATAAAAAAGTATAATTGGAACTAAAATTACAGGTAAGTCACAATTTACAATCAGCCCAGGAGCACTGATCACCAAGGAGGGCACATAATCAGATATGATTAGATATACAAGGTTATCTACAACAGAACATGTGATAAATCACTGGTCTGCTTGATAGACTAGAGAGTTTAGGTAGAGACAGGTGTTGTGTCTGTCACTGCCCGACGTCTTCGCTCCGCCCACCTCACCTCATTGGTGACTCCCTTCGGGGTTGATGGAAGGCTAGCTGCTGCGGTGTCTCCATGCTGTCCTCTTCCGGTGTCCCCGGACCGGCTCGATGCTGCAAGCCGCCATGTTGACCAGATGCCTAAGGGCACGCGCGGCCCGACTGATATACCAGCATTGGTGCGAATCTCAGGGACGTCCCCCTGAGATGACGTCACCAGCTCCAGATATTTAAGGTCTCCGTTTTCACTAACAAGATGAGTTAGCAAGGGATTGGTTACCTAGCTTCCGCCTGGTCGCTGCGGATGGGATTCGCTCTCCGCAACCCTAGCTACTCTGCCTCCTCGGACTTCGCTAGAGGTACCCGCTCCTCGGGGGCCTCGCTCTCTCTTTTTCTTTTTCAGGTCGCAGTCCGGAACCAGTACTCGCTCCTCGAGGACCCACATCCTGGACTTGCTCCTGCATACCACTTCTGCTAAGAAGTCATCGCTGCTTACAACATTCGGGCCGATACAGTAAAGCGCGGCCGTGTTTGCCCGTTTTTTAACCAGCTTTGGATGCGTGTTTTGAGCGCATAAGGCGGACCCGTGATTCAGAATCGGCTTTTACGCGTCCTTATCGCTTGCAGAAAAAGACGTGTATCCCTTTCCGCCCGCCCCATGTATATGATATGTTAATGATTGGATTAGCTATTCCCTCCAATATAGTAACGTGCGCCAAAATTATCACCTTTTTAACCCGCTTATTTACCGCCTACCCTGACCCTGGCATTAGTGTGGTGTTCAGTCAGCTTCGTACCGGACAGCGCCATGGACAACATGCATATATTGGCTCTGGCGCTATTTTTCATTCAGTTGAGAAGCAGAATGAGAAATGCTCGAATGAGAAATGCTCAGCAGATTGTAGAACCCAGCCAACCGGAGAAACCAGCAGCAAGACCAGAGAACCCAGCAGCAAGACCGGAGGAGGTATGTATTCTGTTTGGGTTCAAGTGTACCATCCATCTCTGGGCGTCTCTGAGGCTCTGGACATGGACACCTGTATGGACGCCAGAGAGATGGGAGGCTTGCCAGGCCTTCATCCGTCTGCTAGGCGTCCTGAGGTTCCGTGGTCCAGCAGAGACATGGACACCTCTATGGACGCCTATACGGACGCCTCTACGGACGCCTTCATCCGGTGTATGCTAGGCGTCCTGAGTCGGGGCTTCCGTTCATGGACGTCCAAGCCCCGACCTTGGACGTCCATGAATGGAAGCCCCGACTTTGGACGGATACAGGCGGGAAGGTCCATGAACGGAAGCCCCGATTTTGGACGTCCGGCTTCCGTTCATGGACGTCCAAGTCGGGGCTTCTGTTCATGGACGTCCAAGGTCGGGGCTTCCATTCATGGACGTCCGTTCATGGACGTCCATAGTCGGGGCTTCCGTTCATGGACGTCCATAAATGGAAGCCCCGAATTTGGACACCTGGCCTACGATCATGAACGCCCGGATACAGGCGGGAGGGTCCATGAACGGAAGCCCCGACCTTGGATGTCCATGAATAGCGCTCAAGGCAGCGGGGCCTTCGATCATGTAGAAAAGAACCATTCACCTACCTGGTGGAATGACATTTCAAATGACATTTCAACTGACAGGTACCAGCGCACCCTGGATACTGTATAGGCGCTGTATACCGCTCTATACAGTAAAATGGACTGCAAACACCTACCGCTTCATTGACATGCTTTGGACGCTCGTTTACTGCCGCTTGGATTTGCGTCTAATTTGAATACTGAATCGAGCAGCTTGTGAATCAAAATGTGCGTGCGTCAAACGAGTGGGCGCCCGGCACTGCCACACTTTTTCTTGCTCGTCCTTACTGTATCGGCCTAATTGTGAATTTCCATCTATCTCTCAGAGCTTTGCCTGGGTCCAGGTGCTCGCTCCTCGAGGGCCTAATGCATACCATCTCCTGGGCTGCCTTAAGAGACTGTTGTGTGAGTGTTACCATCAAGGACTTGTTGCAGAACTCTGTATATACTGCCTACTCACTTTCTTAGTTTCTCTACAGCTCAGCCACCTGGGGATCGCTGTTCCAGTACCTGAGGGACTACAGCTCCAGGGAGGGAACTGCCTACCTATTTATTGGGACTCCTCTTGCTGAGGCATGGGACAAACCATTCTTATGTGAGTACCACGGGGTTGCAGCAGTTCTACTGTTAGCAAAATCTCAGAGCTATGAGCAGCATTTTCTTGTGGATTATCAGATTGCATCACAGAGTATTAATATCCATTGATGTACTTGCAGTTTGGGGATTTTATTGAACTGTATCAACGACCTCTGAACTGGAACCTTTGTCTGCTGTAGCATGTTTAATCTAATTTATTAAATTTAATTTTTTAAATTTATATTCTGCTTTTTGGCATTTCGGAGCGGATTACATTCAGGTACTGTAGGTAAGTGTGCATGAAAATAAACGAGACATTTGGGCTCAAATGGAGTAAATACCGTGGTGTTATTTTGGAGTTGCATGAGAGTATGGATCGGGAAGGAATATATACCCAAAGTTATCACTACTTAAAAACCCTGTGTTTTTCCTTCAAAACCAATTCAACTACTGTACTATATAAATAAATCCAAAGTCATTTCCTATCTCCAGGGTTTAGGGACATCACTCAGCCATAACAGATCTCACATTAATAGTACAATTAACTCAGTTCACTGATAATTACGATGAGAAATATGTTTTCAGCCTTGCAAAGCAGAATGTCTACTCATATTTACATCTTAGGAGCATAAGGTAAGGGCTCTTAGGTAAAGCTGTTAATATTTCAGCCTGCTCCAATGACAACAAATGCAAAATACATTCACAAATTGGAAAGCGGAGTATTCTTTGCTGCCTTTTAATACTTTTATACACATCTTTCCGTCTAGAAACTTTTCTTCTTCTTGCTACCTGGACACCCTCAGAATCTGTCCCAACCTCTACCTTCAAACAGGGCTGGAGAGGAGTAGAGGGCAGGGCTGAAAACAGACACCCTGAACCTAAGGTACCAGAGACTATTATCATTATTTCTGGCTTTGACAGTGTTTTTCCCTATTAGCTCGGTCTGTTTGTGACCCTAGCAAACCAAAGTCAGTTCTCAACTGGAACTCAGTCGCTCAAGTGATGCCAGGAGGCAGCCATGATGTGGAGTAATGGCAGAGCTTCCTGCAAGAGAAATGAGTACTGAATTTGGACCTGAGTTTAGCATGACACATGGCACTATCCCTGAAGCACGAGGCAAACCTTTTTCAAAATTGGAAGGGCCCATCCACAGCACCAATATCCCAAGAGATGTCTACCATAGAAAGAAATGAAACGATTAAATGAAAGTGCTAATTGTTGCTTTAATAACAGATGCACAAGGTCCGATCAGTTTATACAAATGCAGTCACAACTTTCTGTTAGAAATTGTGAACTCCACCGTTTTCAGTGTAGTCCTGAATAATTTTTATTTTTTATCTTTTCACTAATATTAATTTCCTGCTATGTAAAATATATTTGCCTTTTGGTCCCCTTATAAGAATCTCGGGTGAATGACCTGCAGATAAGTTATCTCAACGGACGAGCTGAGGTGTGTGAAAGTGACAAACACCCCACTACAGGCTTCCTGAGCAATGTAAAGCTAGTGTTTATTAATCTTATTCACAGAACTTGACTTCTGTAGCTGTGACAGGAAATTAAAGCTCAATTACCATAACCGATGACATCACTGCCATTTTCTAGGTCGGTTTTTTTTTTTTTCATTTTAAATGAGAAGTCATAAATCAGGTAAAGAATAAATATATTTTGAATAGTGTTATGAAACTGAAAAGTGGGGGATATGAGACATTCAGTAGAGAAACTGATTCTACCATTGAAGTAAGGTTCAATAAGAAAAAGAAACTAAGCCAGTACTGTGTATGAGAAGCTGGAGAGCATTCAAATTTAAACATATATAGTCAGTAATAGGGATGTGCTGTCATTTTTAGATGACATGAAACCATGAACAATATTATATCATTTTGTGCCATTTCTCATCTGAAATGACATACAAAATGAACAAAATTTTGTTTGTGCATCATTATATTGTTTTTGCATGCGCTATTAGTAAGGTATGCATGTTGTAAATAAAAGTACACACATTGTAAAAGTACAGTACATGCTAAAATGAAAGGAAAACTAAAATAATATGCATGGAAAAATGAAATGAGAGAAACATCATGCACTAAATATGAAACAATATAACTTAAGATGCAAAATCTTTTTTTCCATGTACACCCTCTAATCAGTAATAAAACTGTACCACCAAAGTTAAGCTTTATAAAAGGAATAAAGTGCCATAAGCTGATGACTCCTTGCTTGAATATATTTAAAAATATCCAGAAAAATCAACTGGAATTTTATCAGCTTCACAACAAAAGAAATCAAAGCTTGATAATTCTGAATTAGAATACACTGTATTGCATGCTGGTGTCTGTAGCAGATCTGTGCCAATAGGCTTACTTTTGCTTCATCAATAATTTCATACTCATAGTGTAAATTTACCAGCTTTTCTTGTGATTATTGATGTGGCACTTCTACCTAATAAAAAATAAGGCACTGGGCCATAATTGCCACATATGTTATTTAGTAAAGGGAAGGTGAGTTGACTGTGGATAGATTGAATACAATAGATTTTAAAGCATGGGTACTTTTAGTCATGCTACAAAGGATTTTAATTATCCCCATAATGTACTCCTCCTTAATATAGGGGGAGGGGAGATGATTTTGCCATATACAATAGTGCTAGAAGTATAGTATAGAGTTTAAAACTCAGAGCTGAAAACCAGGGGCCAGTGTAATAAACTTTAATGTACATAGTAAAGGTCTTCTTGTGCACACTAAAAATAGCACGATAAGCAGGATGGCCTTATTGTATCTTAAAGTGGTCTAGAAAGACATTAATATAAACATAATAAATTAACATCTTTATGAATGCAAATGAAGGAACATCATATGAAAATGAGGGCTTACCATATGCAAGATAAGTAGAAACTCTTTAGTTACTGTATTATCAACCTTGTTTACCGTATCTGTTATAACTTACTCATTTATGACGTGTAATGCACAATCAGTGCGCAAGAAAATTCCAATACTGTCAGATCTAATATTGAAAAATAACCCTGACTTTTTTCTAATAACGGAATCATGGCTTTCAGAAACCGACACTGTACTCCTAAACTCGCTATGTCCATCAGGTTATTCAGCTTTCTCAGAACCCAGACTGTATAGAAGAGGTGGTGGTATTTTAGCTATTATTAAATCTTCTCTCTCTCACCTATAAAAAAACAGCTCACTGTCTCAGGTCGTCATGAAGTACTACTTATAACAACTTTTCTCTTAAACATCTGTATTATTTACTCTCCACCAGGATGCCTACAATCAGACTTATCAAGTTTCATTGAACTTATAGCCTCTCTTCCAGCTGATTTAAGTAAAACTATTATAGTAGGCGATTTCAATTTACATATTACATGTCCCTCACCCATAGTAAATGCCTTTCTGGACGCCATGTCAGGCCTGGGCTGGGAACAACTTATTCAGTCCCCCACACATACAAAAGGTCAAACCTTAGACCTGGTTTTTATCAATTCCAGCTTTTTCTCCAATATTCCAGAAAAAAACAAGATCACTGCAATACCATGGTCAGACCATTATCTAATCAATTTTTCCCTCAATATCACCCATACAAAAACATTAAACAAAAAGGATTCGCAATCTATAGTCAAACGAAAGTTCACTACCATAGACTCTTTCCTTGATACAGTAGTACCCAACTTACCAACTACATTAGCTCCTAACATTCAGGAAACCATTGATAAATGGAATTCTGTTATCTCTTCTTCATTAAACTTAATTGCTCCTTTAAAAACAATAACAATACAATCAAACAAAAAAAATAAAACAAATGCTCCTTGGTATACAAAAGTTCTGCATTCATTAAAAACCTCACTTAGAAAACTGGAACGCAAATGGAGGAAGAATAAAACCCCTGAAACAAAAAATGCTTACTATTCCTTATTACGTCAATTCAACAAAAACATTAACTTAGCAAAAAAATCTTACTATGCAAATCAAATTGCCAAAACCAATGGAAACCCTAACATACTATTCAATATAGTAAAAACTCTAACAACCACTCAAAAAGACTATTCTACCATTTTTGACACGGCCCTATGTAATAAAATTGCTAATCATTTCAAATCAAAAGTCACAGGCATTTCAAAACAACTCTCCAAGCTACCATTACCCTCTTATAATAACCTTGAATCTACTTATACATGGTCCGAATTTACACCAGTTTCTGAAAACACTATACAAATCATTATTAGAAAACAAAACCCTTCTAACTCACCCGATAATCCATGCTCTGGTACTTTCTTCAAAGCATTAGGTCCTCATGCTAGCAATTTTTTAGCACTATTAGTAAATCAATCTTTGGAAAATGGTCTCCTTCCATCCTCTCTCAAAAAAACTTCCATACTTCCAATTATAAAAAATAAATCAAAGGAAGATTTCTATCTTAACAATTTTAGACCCATTGCTACACTAACATCCCTAGCTAAGCTGATCGAATCAGTAGTGTTATCTCAACTATCAAATTATCTATCAGAAAATGATATACTACATACAAATCAACATGGATTCCACAAGGGTCACTCCACTGAAACTCTTCTATTGACTTCATTTGACACTATATTTAGGGCTTTCGATTCTTACACAGATCACATTATTGTCTTCTTAGATATATCCGCGGCGTTTGATACTGTTGATCACCAAATCCTCATTTCCATTCTTAAATCTATAGGTATCTCGGGTGCTGTATTACAATGGTTTATTTCATTTCTGTCCGATCGTATTCAACAAGTCAATATAAACAATCATTCTTCCGAACCATATTCTATTGCATCGGGTGTTCCACAGGGTTCTTCTCTATCCCCTATTCTCTTTAATATCTATCTGTTACCTCTCTGCCGTATCTTAGCCTCACTAAACATACAATTTAAAATCTACGCCAATGACATACAGTTCATGGTACCATACAACACCTCTTGGACTCATACATTATCTTTAGTATCCTTATATCTCACAACTATTGACACATGGCTTTCTTACAACCGACTGAAACTAAATCCAAAAAAACCAGAAATAGTCCACCTCTCATCAATTACAGACTCATACATAGGTCCCTCCTCCCAACTTGTATTTAAGGGTATCACTATCCCCATCTCCAAATCTGCAAAAAACTTAGGTATAACTATTAATTCAGACCTTTCATTAAAACAACACATATCCATAATTACCAGAAATTCATTTTATAAGCTCCAACTCCTAAAACACCTTCATCCACTACTTTTCTTTCACGATTTTCGGACTATACTTCAATCACTCATCTTTTCGGGGCTTGACTACTGTAATTCTCTTTATATAGGTCTCCCAGATAACACACTTCACTCACTTCAACTGATCCAAAATGCAGCAGCACGTATCTTAACAAACTCTTCCATAAAAAATCATATTACTCCGATACTTCAATCATTACACTCGTTACCAATTAAATACAGAATACAATACAAGATCCTGTCCATTATACACTCCCTCATTTACACTCCTAACTCAGTTACTTTATGCTCCATTCTCCGAATATACAAACCCGCTAGACATCTAAGATCACTGGACAAAACCCTTTTAGATATCCCATCACCACGACAGGCCCGTCTCGACATCACTAGGAAAAGATCATTCTCTGTCATTGGACCAATCTTATGGAACGCACTACCAGACTCTTTAAGATCCATATCCAACTCTAACCATTTCAAAAAATCCCTAAAAACGCACCTATTTCAATCTGCTTTCCATATATCACACTCTAAATAACATAACCTCTTTCTCTCATGCAGGGCACAACATTATTATATATTGATTTATCTTAGGTAAACTAATTATTGTTTTAGATACTTTTTTATTTTTATTGAATATTTTTGTAATTTTGTGCTTTTTATAATTTTATAATTTTATGTTTCTTTTAAGTTTAATTTTTATGTTTGTTTTTTATTTAGTTATGTAAACCGTTTTGATTAAACACTTTTTAAATAAAAATAAAATGAATACATTCTTCTTCCACATTTTTTACTGTGCACTTACTAACAATCCAAAATTTAACACCTTTATGGGACAATGTATTAATGTGCTAACATGCATGCAATTAATGGTTATCCCAAACTTCTTACATAAGGAGCGCCAGTAATGGGTGACAAACTGGGACCCCTGTCCAAGACGATATTGGTGGGCAGACCATGAAGATGAAAGACATGCTGAAAGAAGAGATGTGCTAATTCCAGAGCTGAAAGTAAGGCAGGCAAAGGGACAAAATGAGCCATTTTGGAGAGTCTGTCTATGATGACCCAGATGACCGTATTCCCCTTGGATGGTGGGAGGTCCATCACAAAATCTGTGGATAGATGAGTCCATGGCTTTTCTGGTGCAGGCAATGGCTGGAGGAGGCCCCAAGGTCGGTCTTCTGGTGGCTTCTGCTGGGTACAGGTTGGACATGAGTAACATAGGCACAAGTATCAGTAACCATGGTGGGCCACCAGTAGTAGCGCTGGAGTAGGTATAGCATTCGGGCGCGACCCGGATGGCCGGCTAGCTTGGAGTCGTGCGCCCAATGCAGGACATTTTCTCGGAGCCGGCGAGGCATGATGGTCTTCTTGGCTGGAACTGTGACACTGGCTGACAGGCAGATACATACAGGGTCAATGAGTGAGAGAGAACCTGTATGCATGTGTATGTGTATGGAGAGGGAGAGGGAAAAAGAGAGCCTGTGTATGTGAGAGCATAGGTGTGTGTATGAGTGAGGGTGTGTGTGTGAGAGCATAGGTGTGTGTATGAGTGAGGGTGTGTGTGTGAGAATGAACTTGTAAATGTGTGTGAGAGAGAGAGGATAAAGTATCTTCAGCCCCCTCCTCTAATACACAATAATCTCAGGTGATTGGAATTCAAAAGATCCCAGGTATGGAGAGTAAGTGAATTTTCAATCCTTATTAGTTTTAATCATTGGGTTTTATTTGATGTCTCTGCTGTTTTGAAATATTTTATTAGTGTTTTGGGAAATTTATAACATTTTAAATTATTGAATGTTCTATTCATCAGATGTTTTGAAATATGTATTCTTTTTATTAATATGGCTTTACAATTATTATTCATGGTGTATATTACTTGATTTTATTGTTTGATAATTTATGAGAAATGGGAACATTGCACTACATACAGCTTTTGGCTCGTGATTTCCAGTTCAGTTTTTGTCTGCACATTTCTATTTATGCTTTATGGTCTGTTTATTCTATTTGTCTTCAAGAGTTAATTTACTCCTGTGGAAATATTTTGTGTACTTTAAGAGGTGTTAAGTAACATCTGAATAAGATCTTGTATCCATTTTCTAAAATTGTTTAAGAAATGCTGTCAGATGATTTTAAAAATACCGTAGTTTTGTTGGTGGCTAAAACTGGCCAGGGCTTTCTTTATTGCATTTAGGGCCTTTAAGAGTTTTTCTTGTAATATCTTATAGCCAAGTTGCCAGATAAAATAAAAGTTAATGTCAGGCCATGTTATGCATATTCTAGAGGTGCGCTCTACTTCTTGGTTATTTAGACAAAATTTGAAATTTGTTTTGGAGATTTTTTGGCTCAGTGCTCCTGGTGATATGTGATCCACAGATACATGATTCATAGAAAATGAAAAAAAATGTTTTTTTATTCTGTAGATGCAGCATTTCTATATCTAGAGAAAGTGTGTTTCTATATTTCCAAAGCCAGCACTGGAGTAGTGGTGGGAGAATGGGGAAAATGCTGAGGTCAGGGCAGGGGCAGATTGGCCTATCGGGGCTTCGGGCATGCCCCGGTGGGCCAGTCACCTCAATCACGAGACAGGTGTTGCTCGTGGCCACCACCAGCAGGCATTCACCTAAGTGCTGCATTTGTATTTTCGCCACGGCACCAGCCCCAGTTTCATGGGAACGACAGCAGTGTAGGTGGAGGCTGGCAACTGCGGCTGGGCCTTTTCTTCTTCCCACACCTGCCCCCCTGGCCCGAAACAGGAAGTGACGTGCAGTGGGGGGCGTGGGAAGAAGAAAGCCATGCCACATGAAAAAATAGCGGTGGCAGCAGTGGTCCCGAGCAAAATCAGAAGCAGCCAGAAATCGGCAGAGGAGACAGCAGAACTAGCCTTCTGTGGCCGATAGGAATCTTCTTTCTTGGCATGCGGGGACTAGAGGAGGAGGCTGCTGCAGCTACCATTTGTGCTCGGGGGTGGGGGGTGGGGCAGGAAATGAGAGAGAGAGAGAGACCGCCAGCTTGTCTGTAAGTGAGAGAATGTATGTGTCATTGAGCGTGTGCATGTGTAACTGTGAGTGAGAGCATTTGAATGAGATCATCTATGTGATTGAGAGAAACTGGTCAGAGAGGTGATGTGTGTGTGTGTATATAGGAGAGACAATGGAAGTGACTGGTCAGGGAGATGACTGGAGTGTGTGTGTGTGTAAGAGAAAAACTGGTCAGGAGATGATTGGTGTGTGAGACACAGAAACTGGTATGTGTGTGTGAGAGAAAGAAAGTGATTATGGGAATGAGAAGCCTGTGCATGTGGCGAGAGTTAGCATAGGAGTAAGTAACCTGGGTGTGTGTGAGACACAGCATGGGAGTGAGAAGCCTGTATATTTAAGATAGAACATGGAAGTGGGAAGCCTGTGTGTGTGTGAAAGAGAGAGACTGTTCGGGAAGGTGACTGGTGTGTGTGTGTAAGAGAAAGACTGGTCGGGAGATGATTAGTGTGTGAGAGACAGAAACTTGTCATGGGGGTGTGACTGGTATGTATGTGTGTGAGAGACAGAGAGACTGGTCATGGGCCCTAAGGAAGAGAACCATGAATACAGAGCTGCATCCACTACTGCTGCTTCTGGTGTGTGCTATGGCCTGCATGGAAGAGGAGTAGGAGAGCTGCTGGAGGGGGTTAGTAAAGGTGGCTTTTTAAGTTTATTTTTCTTGATTGACTGCCATTTTAATTACTGAATATTATGTGATGTGTCTGCTGTTTTGAAATATTTTATTGGTGTTTGAAGAAATTTTAAATAATTTTTATGAGTTTTTAATTGTTGGATATTATTCTGTTCATAGTTGTTGTGAAACATTTATTCTGCTTATTAGTATAGTTATACAATTATTTCTGCATTGGGATCTATAGCTGCTTGGCTAGTTCTGTTTTCCTAATAGGAGGTGTATTGGTGTTTAGGGCCTGATTTAATATTTGTAGTGTTGCCTTTTCATAGATAGAGTTGTAACTGTTTGAGTGCATTCCATAATACAGGTGTAACTGTGTGCAGATTAGTTATTCTTGACAAAAGTTTGTCAATGAGACTCCAGATTTGTGCAATATGTTGCTATTGTTTTGCCTCTCTATGCCTGATCAGACAAGCTCACCATGTCTTAACCCAGTGTAATGATCCCTGAGGTTCATTACTAAAAGGCCCTAGATCAGTGGTTCTCAATCCTGTCCTGGGGACCCCCACAGCCAGTCGGGTTTTCAGGATATCCACAATGAATATGCATGAGAGAAAATTTGCATACATTGCCTCCATAACATGCTAATTTTCTCTCATGCATATTCATTGTGGATATCCTGAAAACCTGACTGGCTGGGGGGGTCCCCAGGACAGGGTTGAGAACCACTGCCCTAGATTAACTACTTTAGCAAGGGACAGAGAGGTGGAGATTGAGGGGCGGCACCATTTAGTACTGGGTTGGCCGTTTCCCTGGTGAGGAAATAAAAGCAGCTCTCTCCCTGACAAAGTGGATGTAGTGCAGTTTAATTTTGGAGGAAGTGCAGGAGATTTTACATTTGTGAATTTTTGGGCCTAACTTTTGGACACAGGCATGGCAGCCGGTGTCCTTGAGAAAGGCCAGGAAGCTGCCATCCAGTCCACTCACTGGCTGGCTGGGTTTGCCTCCAGACTTGTTTTGGATTTTTTGCTCATTTTCCTTTGTAAGAAGACTGCAAGACCCACTGGGTGTTGCTTGGAGAGAGTTCACAGGGAAACCTTTCCCTGGGGGGCCCAGGATAGGGAAGACTTGCACCTCCACCATCTCCTGGAGGATAGAGGTATGGTGGTGACCCATTGCAGAGATCTTCCAGATAAGTAGCGATGTCAAAACCTAACAAAATACAGGCACAGAAGGCCAATCCCCTCCCTTCCCCCCTCCAAATAACCTTTTTAAAGATTTATGAAGTGGCCGGAATTATAAACTGGCCCAGATCCCCGGTCCTGATTGTCACTTAAATTGGAGATTACTTCACCAGGAGGATGGCCATCCCAGTTACTGGGGGTGTTCCGGTCAAAAAGTTTTATTTTGTTACATTTCATTGGGGGGAGATTCTCCTCCTAATATCATTTTGTTGGAAGATTTTTCTTTTTTTTTGTTAATGTTCTGGCAAATGGTGCATACTTTCAGAAAGAGTGTGCACTTAAAACATAAGCAACCCCCGGGTGGCAACGGATCCTTTTACTTGCACCTAGGGGCACACAGAAAGAGAGACGGACCCTTTCTGCACACAAATCTCTGTCTCTCCATGGATAGCATTCAATGACTTCTAGAATTCCCTGTGGGAGGAGGCTAAAACCTCAAGGCTCTACTGCAGTTACTTCAATACCAGCCCCATTCTCAGTCTTAGTCACGGACATCCACAACTACAAAGACTTTAGCATCAAAAATCACACTGACAGTAAGGTGGTTTCCAATCCCTTTACCTATTGTTGATTAATTAAATGAAAATTTCCTCTTTACAACAATTAGAGTTCAAATAATAGTGAAGAACAATAGTGAAGAAAAAGATTAAACACACTTGTGACTTCACTTCTTTTGCAAAGTCTTTGGATTCCTTTTAAAAGCCGATCATTATGACTTGAACTCCTCTCCCTTTTATTGAACTCAGACTGCCATTAGTGCAAAACTCTCTGTTCAAGCCACACTATGTACAATACCTTGTTATGTACAAGTCTGTCCCCGCTGTGGAGTGGTTAGAATTTAGTCCCAATAATATATTAGAATCTGAGTTCCAATTCTCAAACTTTCCTGAAGTCTTCTTATTTACTTTAGCTCTCTTTCTTTCTGGAAGTACCTGTGGGCACTCTCCTCTCAAGCACCAACCCCCCAACCCCCCCCCCCCCCCCCGCCAGAGTCTCCAGAAACGTTACCAAAATCTTTCAATTCTTTCCTTCCTCTTTGAAAGGCAAAAAAAGAGTCCTTTCAGCTCACTTCTCCAATATTCAAATTCCTTCTAGTGTGAAAGACACCATCTTTCCTGGGCACACAGCTCCAGGTGGGAAAATTAGATATTAACCCCATAAGGGAAAAAAAAACTAAAGAGAGACAGGAAGAGGGGGAGGGAGGGAAACTTCCTTGCCTCAAATGGAGGAGACAGTCTCTTAAACAGGAATACTTAAAATTGAAACTCCTCTGTATTGGGTCACTAGGCAGATCTCTCCCCTGCAGGATTGCCACTCTGCCAATCCTCCCTAACACTTGATCTAATCTTACACAGGGATGACCCAATTCACTGTAAAGGGGTACCAAGACTCGCACAGGGAAAAGACTACAAAAGTAGGACTAAAAGAGCAAAGCAAGTCCAAGCAGGGTCAGACTGGCGCTCCTCCAATAACTAGGGAAAATAAAGGGTAGGAGACAGAGAACTCCTGTCTGCTTCAACTCCAAACTAAAAATCCACGAGGATAGATGGTGCTTGAGGGTGATAAACAACCAGAGCACACCCAATGAGAGTCCCACATGAGGAAGTGACACCCAGACCTTCTTTTATGCATTTGTTCTGAACCTTCTCAGAACAGTTGGTATACTCCTTTAGTAAGGATATGTGAAGTACAGTATAGCAGTGAATGATGAAATAGACATAATTAGCATCTCTGAGACCTGGTGGAAAGAGGATAATCAATGGGACAGTACTATATCAGGGTATAAATTATATCGCAATGATATGGAGGATGAACTTGATGGCTGTATGGCACTTTATGTCCAGGTGGGCATAGAATTCAACAGGATAAAGATCATACAAGACACTAAATGCTCAATAGAATCTATATTGGTAGAAATCCCATGTGTACTGGATAAGAGTATAGTTATAGGAGTATACTACCGTCCACCTAACCAAAATGATCAGACAGATAATGAAATGCTAAGAGATATCAGGGAAGCTAACCAATTTGGCAGTACAGTAGTAATGGGAGATTTCAATTACCCTAATATTGACTGGGTAAATGTAACATCAGGACATGCTAGAGATGTAAAGTTCCTGGATGGAATAAATGATTTCTTCATGGAGCAATTGGTTCAGGAACCAATGAGAGATGGAGCTATTTCAGATCTAATTCTTTGTGGAAGGATTTGGTGAGAGAGATAATGGTGGTGGGGCAACTTGGCAATAATGATCATAACATAATCAAATTTGAACTAATGACTGGAACAGGGACAATATTTATTTATTATTATTATTATTTTTAATACCAACATTCAATTGAGATATCACATTGGTTTATATTCAGGTACTGTAGGTATTTCTCTATCCCCAGAGGGCTTACAATCTAAGTTTTTGTATCTGAGGCAATGGAGGGTAAAGTGACTTGCCCAAGGTCACAAGGAGAAACAGCAGGACTTGAACCCTGGTCTCCAGTCCACTGCTCTGAATCAGTAGGCTATTCCTCCTCCCTGTAAATCTACAGCTCTAACTCTAAATTTTCTAAAAGGAAACTTTGATAAAATGAGGAAAATAGAAAAAAACTGAAAGGTGCAGCTGTAAATGTTAAAAGTGTACAACAGGCATGGACATTGTTTAAAAATACAATCTTAGAAGCAGAGGCCAGATGTATTTCATACATTAGGAAAGGTGGAAGGAAGGCCAAATGATTACTGGCATGGTTAAAAGGTGAGATGAAAGAGGCTATTTTAGCTAAAAAAAATTCTTAAAAAATTGGAAGAAGGAACCATCTGAAGAAAATAGGAAAAAGCATAAGCATTATCAAGTTAAGAGTAAAACATTGATAAGACAGGCTGAGAAGATTTGAAATGTAGTTTATTTAAAAGCTTTTATATACCGCTTACACAAAAAAATAGAGCTCTAGGAGGTTTACAAAGTAAAACATACATAATATAACAAATCAAAATAACAATGTAATAAAAAACAAACAGCAAAATAAATGAAAAAATATTTAGGAAGTTTACAGGTTAAAAAGTACATAATAAACAAATAAAATGATAGCGTAATAATAAAACAAGTGACAAGATGCACATTGAATGAAGGAGGGAGGTATTATTCTGAACTGTGTGTGTCAAAGGCAATAGAACACAGATACGTTTTAATTATCCTCTTGAATTCTTTAGGGCTGGTTATGAGTATGAGTGTGGTTGTAATAGAGTTCCAGAGTAAGGGACCTGCCACTGAGAAGGCACATTTTCTGGTGATTTCTAGTGAAGCTTCGCCCCGTGTGCCTCACCTTGTTCACGGCTCCTCCCGCATCCCTAGGGAAAATGGCTGCCGCCGCGTCTACAAGCCGACCTCACCGGCATCCCCGAAATGGCTATGGTGCTGCCTCCCGCCATGCACCTCCCAAGGGCCTACTAGGGTGCATGTGCGCACGCCACCCACGTCTTTATTCCAGCTATGGCATAAACCTCAGGGGCGTTCCCCTCCACTGACGTCACGCTATCCGGGTATATAGCCTGTACTTTGTTGCTAGCTCGTTGAGTTAGCAAAGGATTGGTTTCAGCCGGTTCTAAGCTACTCTGCCGCTTCCGTGCTGCCGTGGAAGCTTTCTCTCTGCCCTTCGGGGTATTGATAACCTGGGTACCTGCTCCTCGGGGGCCCTCTGCTTTATTTCAGGTGCCTTACAGGGATCAGGTACTTGCTCCTTGAGGACCTGCTCTCCCTGCCTCGGTGCCGCTACCAAACTTCTTCAACCTGGTGGAATCGCATACCAACAGCAACCATCTAGTGAGTAATCTAACTCTCAGTCTATCTCATCCTCAGTACTACCTTGTTGGGAAACCTGCACCGGAATCCCCCTATACCAACGGGGTGAGAGAAGGGCCCCCTCTGCCGAGGGTCCTGCGACTGCTACTTCCAGACTACCTCACTACTGCCACTTCTGGTGGTACACTACAAGCTGTTTAATAAAAGAACTGAACTCTGTGATTGTGCGTCTTCGTTTAGCCAGTACTGCGGCGCCTCACGGGGCTCCTCTCCGTGGACATGGTCATCTGCCTCAGTACATAGGAATCCACCCAAGCATCGCTTAACCATAACAGAATGCTAACTCCATGGATTTGGCTCAGCTCACCGCATTGCAGGCCATTCCAGGCCTGGCCCAGTGAATCTCCATACAGCAAAGTGCACTGGAGAGTTTGACTACAGCATTCAACTTGCTGCACACACAGATTAATTTACCCACCACCACAGGTAAAGAAGCTACACCGCCTGAAGTGACAGTGAAGACTATTGTACCTCTATCTGCTCCTACATGCTTCTCAGGGGAGGTTTGGAGATGAGGAGGTTTTATTAATCAGTGTTGCATGCGCTTCTCCCTGCAACCTAGTCATTTCCCCACAGCTTATGCCAAGACCACCTATATCTTGACTTATCTGGATGGAAGAGCGTTGACTTAGGCCTCTTCGCTGTGGGAGCACAAGGATTCTATTCTACATGACATTGAAGGATTCCTTGAGCTATTCAAATCAGTTTTTGATGACCCTGCCCGATATACCACTGCAGGTTCACCTGAAGCAAGGTAACAAACCCTTGGCTGACTTCGCTATCGAATTCAAGATACTGGTGTCTGAATTACATTGGAACCCTAAATGCCTGAGGACTCTCTTCTTTGAAGGACTGAACTCTCGTCTGAAGGACGAGCTCGCTGCTCGGGAAATCCCTGAGACCTTGGCTGAACTGGTGAAGTTGGCAACAAGGATTGATCGCCGACTTCATGGCAAGGTTCAAGAAACCAAGACTCTCAGAAGACTCTTTCAGGGTGGAACTCGAGTTAAGTCTATACCCTGGCCTGTTCCTCCGGTTCCAGTAGCTGGCGAAGAAGAACCAATGCAATTAGGCCGCAGCCACCTGACAGCTACAGAGAGAAGGACCAAGAAGAAATTGGGGCTGTGCAAGTACTGTGGACAAGCTGACCATGCTGTTCAAACATGCCCTATATGTCCGGGAAACTGGCAGACCTAAGTCCTGCAGGAGGACTCTTCTAAGGTCTTACTGCCCCCTCTCCTCCGCTCTCTCTTCCTGTATCCTTGATCTGCAGACCTTTGGAGTATCAGACTCTTGCCCTAATAGTCTCAGGGACAGGAGGTAATTTCATTCTCCAACGTTTAGTGGAGCACTTGCGGATTCCCACTACCACTATGAAGTCTCCGCTACTCCTGTCTTCAAACCATGGAGAGCCCTTGTCGGGTGAAGTAACCCAGATCACCGAACCAGTATGTCTGCGGACTGGTGCTCTTCATTCTGAAACTATCTCCTTCTTTGTTTTAGAGAAGGCCATGCACCCTATAGTGCTGGGGTTACCTTGACTACAGCAGCATATGCCTCAATTCAATTGGGCTACTCTGGAGCTTTCACGATGGGGCCCAGACTGTCATGATAAGTGCCTGATGGAGGTCACTCCGATACCCTGCATGCCAACTACTCCAGTGATGCCGGGGTTGCCACCTCAGTATGCATCGTTCCAAGATGTTTTCTCTAAAGAAGCTGCAGACATACTACCACCTCACAGATCCTATGAACACGCTATTAATCTGAAGCTGAACACTGAATCACCCAAGGGACGGGTGTACCCTCTCTCCATGGCAGAGAATAAAGCCATGTCCGAATATATTCAGGAAAATCTTCAAAAAGGCTTCATAAGAACTTCCAAGTCTCCTTCTGGCGCAGGCTTCTTCTTTGTGGGGAAGAAGGACGGAACATTACATCCCTGTATAGATTACAGAGGTCTCAATGAGATTACTGTGAAAGATCGTTACCCACTACCTCTCATCTCAGAGCTATTTGACAGACTACAAGGAACTAAGATCTTTTCCAAACTTGATCTTAAAGGAGTCTACAACTTATTCCGCATTCGCGCAGATGATGAATGGAAGATGGCCTTCAACACCCGGGACGGTCACTTTGAATATTTAGTGATGCCCTTTGGCCTGTGCATCGCCCTGGCTGTCTTTCAAAATTTAATGAACAACATTTTCAGGGATCTTCTCTACAAATGTGTCATCATTTACTTAGATGACATCTTGATTTTCTCCCAAGACAAGACCACTCATCTGGAGGATGTCAAGAGAGTACTGCAAAGACTCCGTGACAATCATCTATACGCAAAGCTGTCTAAGCGCGAATTTCACAAAGAATCAGTGCCTTTCCTGGGCTACATTGTTTCCAACCATGGCTTCCAGATGAATCCACAGAAGCTGGAGAGTATAAAGAACTGGGCTCAACCCACAGGTCTGAAGGCTCTCAGACGTTTTTTAGGTTTCACCAACTATTACAGGTCTTTCATCAAGAACTAATCCTCACTCACTGTGTCGCTCACTGCGATGATGAAGAAAGGTGCCAATGTTGCTAATTGGTCTACGGAGGCCATATCTACATTTCAGAAACTAAAAGACGCCTTCTCGAGCAAGCTGTGTCTACGACACCCGGATCCAACCAAGCCCTTCATTGTTGAGGTCGATGCCTCAGACGTTGGCGTAGGGGCCATGCTAAGCCAAGCCAGGGATTCCAAGGCTTTACATCCATGCTCTTTCTTCTCTTGTAGCTTCTCTCCTGCAGAGAGAAATTACGGAAGAGGAGATAAAGAGCTCCTGGCAATAAAGATGGCATTCGAGGAGTGGCGCCCTTGGCTCGAATGAGCGCAACATCAAGTCACAGTCTTCAAAGACTATTTTTATTTATTTATTTATTTAACCATTTTTATATACCGGCATTCGTTGTGGACATCATGTCGGTTTACAGTAAACAGGTTAAGTTTGGAAGATTACATTTTAACAGGGAAGTCAAAACTGGGAGAGGGGGTAACGAAAGGCAGCTAAGAAAGACAGGGTAAACAAAACAAGGTTCCTCAACGTGAGGAGATGGAGTATAACAAAACATAGTTCCTCAATATGAGAAAAAGGGAGTAGACGTATTGTGGTCTACTTTGGCACGGATTGATGACTTTTTATTCTGGGTAAGCTTGGTTGAACAACCATGTTTTCAAGAATTTAGAATACCTCCACCACGCACAGTGCCTAAACCATAGGCAAGCGAGATGGTCACTGTTTTTCAACAGATTTGACTTTGTGCTAAAGTACTGGCCGGGAGATAAAAACATCACAGCAGATGCCTTATCTCGCTCATTCCTCTCTGAGGATACCCCAGAGGATCCACAACACTTCATTGACCCAAAGAGAATCATTTTGGCAGCTACTCATTCAGTACCTGCAGGTAAAACCATCATACCCAAAAACCTCAGGAAAAAGCTGTTAGCATGGGCTCACGACTCTAAGCTGGCTGGACACCCTGGGTAACACAGAACTCTGTCTAAACTACAAAAGTTTTACTGGTGGCCCACCATGAAGGAAGACACATTCTCCTATGTTGCTTCCTGCGCAAACTGTGCCAGACAGAAGACGCCACCTGGTCGTCCTTGGGGGTCTACTCCAACCCTTACCAGTACCAGACGAGCCATGGACACATATTGCCACAGACTTTGTGGTGGACTTACCACTCTCAGGAGGAAACAACACGATATGGGTAACTTTAGATCGGTTCTCAAAGATGGCTCACTTTGTGGCTCTCCCTGGTTTACCCACAGCTATGGAGCTAGCCAAGCTCTTCATCATGCTCATCTTCTGCCTACACGGCATGCCCAAGCACATAGTCTCCGAATGAGGAGTTCAATTCACAGCTAAATTCTGGAAGGCATTATGCAAGATGTTTGACATTTCTCTCGACTTCACCTCAGCATACCATCCTCAATCAAATGGACAAACAGAGAGGATGAACAGGACACTCAAGCAGTTCATTCATGCCTACGTGAACACTCGCCAGAAAGATTGGGCAGAACTGTTGCCCTGGGCTGAATTCGCCATCAACTCACATCCAGCAACATTAACTGGATCAACACCATTTGAAGTGGTTTACGGATGACTACCATTACCACCACTGCCACTTCCACTGTCAGTGTTGTCCCCAGCAGCTCAATCTACTGTCAAAGATATTCAACAACTCTGGACTCAGACCAAAGAGATGCTTCTCAAAGCAGGACTTCGAGCTAAGAAAGGATATGATACTCACCACTGCAAGGCTCCAGATTTCCAGCCTGGTGACAAAGTATGGCTCTCCACTAAGCACTTAAGACTTAAAATACCTTCAGCTCGCTTCACTCCATGCTTCATTGGACCATTTCCTATTCTCCGACGATTAGGCAATCTCTTCTATAGTCTGAAGCTACCACATACACTGAAGATTCACAATGCGTTCCACGTCTCACTATTGAAGCCATTGATCCTTAGTGAGTTCTCCAATAAGACACCTGAACCTACACCTATAGATGCAGAAGAAGACATTGAGTACAAGGTAGATGCTGTCCTTGACATAAGAAAAAGAGGCAGAGTATGGGAATGCCTCCTGTCATGGGAAGGTTATGGACCTGAAGATAACTCGTGGACACCTTTGGCTAATATACTGGATAAAGAGATGCTACAAGAATTCCACAAGATGCATCCTCAGAAACCAAGACCAGGTTGGAAATCCGGAGGACGCCCTTTGAAGGGGGCTACTGTTGCGTCCGTCGGTGCTAGATGGCTTCACCCCATATACCTCACATTGTTCACGGCTCCTCCCGCATCCCTAGGGAAAATGGCTGCCGCCGCATCTACAATCTGACCTCTCCAGTGTCCCCGGAATGGCTATGGTGCTGCATCCTGCCATGCTCCTCCCAATACTCTTATACATTTAAAGGCTCCTAATTGTTACCATTCCTACCCCCATATCAACCTAAACTTAACTAGGAACTGAACAAATTTAAGATGAAAGCAGAAGTCCAGAAGCAAGAGAAAGGTCTCCCAGTCTTTTGCATTGAGTGTCACATGTATGATTTTTTACCTGCTGGTGAGAAGTTGTATGTGTGCATCTAGTGCAAAGAGCGCCTGTTTCTCAGAGAACAAGTCTGAACTCTGGAGGCTAGTGTGGCAGACCTGGAGGAGCTGAGGCAAACAGAAAGGTATATAGATGAGACCTTCAGGGACATAGTAGCCAAGTCCCAACTCCAGTCTGGGAGCCCTGGTGCTGTCTTGGAGGTGAAAGTTCTCATGATCAGAAAGCATCAACTTGGTGTAGCAGGAAATGATTCTATAGCAGGGACCTGCTATCTAAGTGGTGCATTATCCTAATGCACCGATGATGTGTCTCCCAGGGCTACTGCGCAGGAGGGAAGGGTTAGGTCCACCGTCATAGTTGGTAATTCGATTATTAGGAAAGTAGTCAGCTGGGTGGCTGCTGGTTATGAGGATCGCCTGGTAACTCACCTACCTAGTGTAAAGATGGCAGACCTCACGTGCCATCTAGATAGGATTTTGGACAGTGCTGAGGAGGAGCTGGCTGTCATGGTACATGTGGGCACCAATGACAGGAAAATGTGGGAGGAAGGTTCTGGAAGCCAAGTTTAGGCTCTTAGGTAGAAAGCTGAAATCCAGAACCTCCAGGGTAGCATTCTCTGAAATGCTCCCTGTTCCACGTGCGGGTCGCCAGAGGCAGGCAGAGCTCCGGAGTCTCAATGCATGGATAAGACTATGGTGCAAGCAAGAGGGATTCAGTTTTGTAAGGAAGGGGAAGGGGGAGTCTTTTTCGAAGCGATGTACTTCACCTTAACTAGGGTGGAACCAGGCTGCAGGCACTAACCTTTAAAAAGGAGATAGAGCAGCTTTTATACTAAATCAAAGGGGAAAGCTGGCAGACGCTCAGCAGTACATGTTTCAGAGGGAGGTATCTTTAAAGGATACTAATGAAGCATTAGAGTTAGGGCATTCCAACAGAGAGGTTCCAATGATAAGAAAAGTTGTCCAAGTACCTATAATTAAATACTCACCTGAGGTAAAAGATTCCAATTTATCCCTGTCAACTAAAAAGCAGAATGTAAATACAAACAAAAAACACACTTTGAAATGTTTGTATGCTAATGCCAGAAGTACAATAAGTAAGATGGGAGAATAAGAGTGTACAGCAGTGAATGATGACCTAGACTATTGGCACCTCAGATTCATGGTGGAAGGAGGATAACCAATGGGACAGTGCTAACCCGGGGTACAAATTATATCACAATGACAGAGAGGAGCATTTTGGTGGCAGGGTGGCGCTTTATGTCCGGGATGGCATAGAGTTCAACAGGATAAAGATCCTGCATGAGACTAAATGCACAATCAAATCTTTATGGGTAGAAATACATTGTGTGTTGGGGAAGAGTATAGTGATAGGAGTATACTACCTTCCACCTGGCCAAGATAGTGAGTGTCGAGTTTTGAGGAAATTAGAGAAACTTTGGTGGAACACTTATGAAATTCCAAGCCCAGCTTTGCTACCAACTCCCAAATGGAGTCCAAAGTCACCATGGCAGATTTGGAGAGAGGAGCTACAAACTGGACTTTTCAGGTATGGAAGTGGAACAGAAGGACACTGAGCCGCCCAAGCAGAAGAAAACGTAGACTCATCACCCGCAGAAACCACAAACTGAGAAGTTACAGGATAGTCCATGGAACTCCAACTGCTCCCTCTGCGGCAGCACCTTCTGATGAGGCCCCGATGAAGTCATCAGCCAGGGTTGCGAGTGCCGAATAGGAGGAGGAAGGGGGCTCAAAGATACTTCCCCAGACGAGACAGATGCTCCTCTTGCAGACCTGCCAATGGGGATTATGTCCCCAGATGCAGGAGAGCCAGCAGCAAACTCAATGATAGAATGTTGTCCCGGGAGAAGAAGGGCAGCAAGGAAATACCCAAACTCTCCCTTTTCGCTTAGGAGGCATGACGATATCCAAGGAAAAAAGAACATGTGAAATGTTGCAGCTCAAGCTATGCTGCCATCTTAACTCCTCCCCCCCCCCCCCCAAATTACCCCAATATTGACTGGGTAAGTGAAACTTCAGCACATGCTAAACAGATAATGTTCCTGGATGGAATAAATGACAGTTTTGTGGAGCAATTGGTTCAGAAACCAATGAGAGAGGGAAAAATGTTAGATCTAATTCTCAGTGGAGCACAGGATTTGATGAAAGAGGTAACAGAGTGGGGCCATTTGGCAATAGTGAACATAATATGATCAAATTTAAATTAATGACTGGAAAGGGGACAGTAGGTAATCCATGGCTCTAGCACTAAACTTTCAAAAGGTAAACTTTGATAAAATGAGAAAAATTGTTAACAAAAACTGAAAGGTGCAGCTACAAAGGTAAAGAGTGTGAAACAAGTGTGGACATTGTTAAAAAATACTATCTTAGAAGCACAGTCCATATGTATTCCATGCATTAAGAAAGGTGGAAGGAAGGTCAAATGATTGCCAGCAAGGCTAAAAAGTGAGGTGAAAGAGGCTATTTTAGCCAAAAGGTCTTCATTCAAAAATTGGAAGAAGGATCCATCAGAAGAAAATAGGATAAAGCATAAGCATTGGCAAGAAATATGCAAGACATTGAGAAGACAGGCTACGAAGAATTTGAAAAACATTTGGCTGTAGAGACAAAATAATCATAATAAAAACTTTTTAAACTATATCCGAAGCAAAAAGTCTGTAAGGGAGTCGGTTGGACCATTAGATGATTGAGGGGTTAAAGGGGCACTTAGGGAAGATAAGGCCATTGCGGAAAGATTAAACAAATTCTTGGCTTCAGTGTTTATTGAAGAGGATTTTGGGGAGATACCTGTTCTGGAGAAAGTTTTCAAGGGTGATGATTCAGGTGAACTTGAGCCAAATCACAGTGAACCTGGAAGATCTAGTTAGCCAGATTGAAAAACTGAAGAGTAGTAAATCTCCTGGACCAGATAGTATACACCCCAGGGTTCTGAAAGAACTAAAAAATTAAATTTCAGACCTATTTCAATTAATTTGTAACCTATCAGTAAAATCATCCAATATACCTGAAGATTGGAAGATGGCCCATGTAACAGCAATATTTAAAAAGAGCTCCAGGGTTGATCTGGGAAACTATAGACTGGTGAGCCTGACTTCAGTTCCTGGCAAAATCTTGGAAACTGTTAAAAAGAATAAAATCACAAAACATTTAGATAGACATGGTTTAATGGGACACAGCCAGCATGGATTTACCCAAGGGAAGTCTTGCCTCACAAATCTCCTACTTTTTTTGAAGGGGTGAATAAACATGTGGACAAAAGGTGAACCAGTAGATGTGGTTATTTGGATTTTCTGAAGGTGTTTGACAAAGTCTTATATGAGAGGCTTCTAAGAAAACTAAAAAGTCATTGGATAGAAGGTGATGTCCTTTTGTGTATTGCAAGCTGGTTAAAAGACAGTAAACAGAGTAGGATTAAATGGTTTGTTTTCACAGTGGAAAAAGGTAAACAGTGGAGTGGCTCAGGGATCTGTTCTTGGACTGGTGCTTTTTAATATATCTATAAATGATCTGGAAAGGGGTACAATGAGTGAAGTGATCAAATTTGCGGATGATACAATATTATGCAGAGTAGTTAAATCTCAAGCGGATTGTGATAAATTGCAGGAGGACCTTGCAAAACTGGAAGATTGGGCTTCCAAATGGCAGATGAAATTTAACATGGACAAGTGCAAAGTGATGCATATAGGGAAAAATGATCCTTGCTGTAGTTACACAATGTTAGGTTCTATCTTAGGAGTTACCACCCAGGAAAGAGATCTAGGCATCATAGTGGATAATAAATTGAAATCATTAGTTCAGTGAACTATGGTGATCAAAAACAGAATGTTAGAAATTATTCGCAAGGGAATGGCAAATAAAATGATGAATGTCATAAAGCCTCTGTATCACTCCATAGTAAGACTGAATCTTGAATACTGAGTGCAATTCTGGTCGCCACATCTCAAAAAAGATATAGTTGCACTGGAGAGAGTGCAGAGAAGGGAGACCAAAATGATAAGTGGCATGGAATGGCTGCCCTATGAGGAAAGAAACATAGAAACATAGAAAGTGATGGCAGAAAAGGACCCTACGGCCCATCCAGTCTGCCCAGCAAGCTCCCATAGTTATAAGTATCCCATACTCAGACCGCCAAGGTCAGAATTCTTGTTGGTTACTGTTTGAGCCCAATTTCCTTTCCCTCCCTCCCCACTGTTGAATCAGAGAGCAATGTGCAATGTTGGAGTTGCATCAGAAGTGTAGTAATAGGCTTTTGGTTAAGGGGAGTAACCGCCGCATCAAGCAAGTTACCTCCATGCTCTTGTTGATTACTGTTTGGGTTCAATTTCTGTACCCCCACTGCAGTTGATGCAGAGAGCAATGTTGGAGTTGCATCAAAATTGTAGTATCGGGCTTTTTGTTTAAGGGTAGTAACCACTGCATCAAGCAAGTTACCCCCACACTTATGTGTTTTCTCCTCCCCCTTGCCTTTAGGGATATGCAGTGTTTATCCTATGCCCTTTTGAAATCTTGCAGAGTTTTTCTCTTCACCACCTCCTCCAGCAGGGCATTCCAGGCATCCACCACTCTCTCTGTGAAGAAATATTTCCTGACATTACTTCTGAGTCGTCCTTCCCAGAGTTTTATTTTGTGACCCCTAGTTCTGTTGGGATTCATTCCAGCTGAAAAGGTCTGTTGTTGATCATGCATCATTAAAACACTTCAAGTGTGTGAAGGTCTGTATCATATCTCCTCTGCTCCTCCTCCTCCCTAAGTAAGTTAGGGCTGTTCAGTTTGGAGAAGAGAGGACTGAGGGGGGATATGATAACGGTCTACAAAATCATGAAAGGTCTTGAACAGGTTAATGTAAATCATTTATTTGCTCTCTCAGATAATAGGACTAGAGGGCACTCCATGAAGTTAGCAAGTAGGTCATTTAAAACAAATAAAAGAAAATTCTTTTTCACTAAGGGCATAGTTAAGTTCTGGAATTCATTGCCAGATGATGTGGTTATGGCAGTTAGTGTAACTGGGTTTAAAAAAGGTTTGGTTTGGATATGTTCCTGGAGGAAAAATCCATAAACTGCTATTATTCAATAAGCAACAGTAGCTTGAGACTTATTTAATGTTTATTTATTTATTTATTTATTTATTTATTTAAAAGAATTTATATACCACTTTATAAAATTAGTTTTTTGTCAAAGTGGTTTACAGTAGGAAAAAAAATAATAAAAAGAAATAAAAAGAAAAGATAATGAATAAATAAAATTAAAAGTACATAAAATTACTTATTAGCTGGAGGAAATTCCAGCTAGAAATAAACAAGTATTTACTAAAGTAAATAAAAAATAAAACTGTTGCCGTGGAACTTTACTAATAATATGGGAGGAAGGGAAGAAGGTAAAGAAGTGACAAAGTGAGTCCGTAAGCTAGGGAACAGATGGGAAACAAGAAGAAGGGAAGGGAAGTGAGATGAAAATGAAATGAAATGTTTGGGTACTTGCCAGGTACTTGTGACTTGGATTGGCCACTGTTGGAAACAGGATACTGGACTTGATGGATCCATGGTCTGTCTCAGAATGGCATATCTTATGTTCTTATGTAACTTTCTGTCAGCTGCATTAATTTATTAACATCAGATTGCCTATTCATGAGCTGCTTTGCATGGATTTGCAAAATTCATGCATGTAAATCCCATGCAATGCAGCTCATTGTAACGGGGGAGGGAATTTGTGCAGGTTTATCAAAATATTGTGTATATTTTTCAATATTGTGTATTTCTCATGATATCACCGTTTTAGGGCGATATCATGCAATAAACAGTGTATATGGTATGATATACGCCTTTTAATATGCGGTAGAGCTCTACCGCATCTTGATGCATCTCCCTTTTAGATTGTAAGTCCTCTAGGGATATGGAAATATCCACAGTATCTCAATATAATCTCTTTGAACTGCCAAAAAGCAGAGGTTAAATAAAATGCATAAATGTATATAGTATATTTATTTATTCAATGTTTTTATATATCGACATTCGTTAATAACATCACATCAGTTACCATTAAACAGAATGCAGCCATAGAGGCTTTACAGTAGAACTGATTATGAAACTGGGGAGTGGGAAGAACATTAGCACGGAGCTACTAAGAGGGGTGAAATGGGGGTGGGGGGAAGCTATAATTAGGAATGGAAGTTATAAAATACAATATTCTTCTTTAGAACATATATATATATATATACATTAATCTTCTTTAACTTATGTACAAGCAATAGATTTGAGTACAAGCGATAAATGTAAGATATTGTCAGAGGGGCTATAAGATGAGGTAACAAACGTTGTTAAGTTGCTGGCAACATACATAGATATGTTGCTGAGAGGTGAATTTGCATTATAACTTTAAAACAGAGGGCTGTGAATTATGGTAGGGAAGGACGGTGGGGGCGGGGGTGGGGGGGGGTGGGAGGGGGAGGAATGTGCCGAAGAGAAGGTCTCAGGGGTAAGCTTGCTTGAACAACCAGGTTTTGAGTTTCTGCTTGAATTTTTTTGGGCAGAGTTCTCGGCATAAGTTGGAGGGCATGGAGTTCCATAGCGCTGGACCTGCTATGGAAAGTGAGCGTTCCTTGGTCGAGGTGAGATGAGTGAGTCTAGGGGAGGGTGTTTGTAAAGTGGCAAGCTACTGCGTGCGGGTAGGTCTGGTGGAGGAGTGAAACTGTAGGGAGTCGCTGAACCATTGCATATTTGGATTGTGGATGGCTTTGTGTATGAGTGAGAGTGTCTTAAAGTGGATCCTGGAGGCTATAGGAAGCCAGTGGAGTTGTTTTAGGATGGGAGTAATATGCTCTTTTTTCTGGTGCTTGTTAAAATGCGTGCTGCGGCATTTTGTAGCAGTTGTAAGGGGGCGATGGAGTTTTTGGGAAGGCCTAGTTGTAGGGCATTCGAGTAGTCTAATTTGGACAGGATAAGGGCTTGTAGTACTGATCTGAAGTCGTTGAGGTGCAGAAGGGGCTTTAGTTTTTTTAGTGTGTGTAGCTTGAAGTAGTAGTCTCTAAGGGTGGAATTAATGAATTTCTTTAAGTTGAATCCTGTGTCAATGGTAACGCCTAGGTCACGTACATGTTGTGAAAAGGGAGGGACGGGGGTGTATTGGAGGCTGAGGGGTTGGGACTATGGAGCGGGGGTGCGATGATCATGAGTTCGGTTTTGTTGGTATTTAGAGCTAGATTGAGTTTTGTAAGGAGGTCGTTGATGGAGGCAAGTGCCTTATCTCATGTTTTTAGAGCATTGGAGAGGGTGTCATTGATGGGTATGAGGATTTGCACATCATCAGCATATATGAAGTGAGGTAGGCCAAGATCAGAAAGGAGATAGCAGAGGGGCAGGAGGTAAATATTAAAAAGTGTGGAGGATAGTGAGGAGCCTTGTGGAACACCTCATGTTATACTGATAGCCCTGGTTTCATAATTACCTATTTTAACTTTGAAATGTCTGTCAGTGAGATACGATTTAAACCAGAGGAGTGGGATCCGTGAACTTCCAATTTCAGATAGCCTGTCAATAAGGATCTTGTGGCTAATGGTATCGAAGGCTGCGGAAATATCCAGGAGGGCTAATATGAATGTTTGGCCCTTGTCTATGCCTGTGAGGATGTAGTCTGAGAGGGAGGTCAGGTCTCTGTGCTGAAATATTTTCGGAAGCCGTTTTGGGATGGAAAAAGAATGTGGTATTGTTCCAAGTAGTCAGTTAATTTAGGTTTCATTAAGACCTTTGTCACAATTCCACATCGGTGACTTACAAATAAACTGAGTGCCTTTGGCATGGGCCCTAGAGTGACTGACTGGGTTAGATACTGATTGAGTGGGAGGTAATAAAGGATAATGGTTGGTATTCTCTTCGAGGAGAGGAGTGTTACTATTGTGTGCCACAGGGACTGGTCCCTGGACTGGTTCATTTCAACATTTTCATAAGCGATATTGCAAAAGGACTCTTTTTTTCCACAGGATAAACACCCAGGAAGGTGTGGAAACCTTAAGGATGGATCTAGTGTCTAGTCTGGCAGCTAATATTTAATGCTATAAAAAGCAGGGTCATGCATTTGGGCTGTAAAAACCCAAATAAATAGTATACAGTTGGGGGTTGAATTTTTCTATGCATATAACAGTAGTGGAATCTGGGGGTGATAAGGTGATAACAAAAGCTAGAAAGCTGTTTTGGTGCATAGGGATAGGAATGATCAACAGGAAAAAGGAGGTAATACTGTCCTTGCATAAGTCCCATGTGAGACCTCAGTTGTGATATTGTGCTCAATTCTGGAGACCACACCTTCAAAAGGATATAATCTGGAAAGAGTCGATCCAGAGGATGGTTTCTAAAATGGTCCATGGTCTTTGTTACTGTATGTAGAATACAGGGACAGACAAATATCTAAACATGTATACCCTAGAGGAAAGGTGAGATGGGGGGATATGTTAGAGACATTTAAATACCTCCAAGAACACAGGACGTGGCCTCTTCTAACAGAAGGAAAGCTCTAGATTGAGGGGTCATGAGATGAGAGTGAAAGGAGGGTGACTCAGGGGTAATTTAATGAAATATTTACAAAGGGCATGGTGGATGCATGGAACAGCCTCTCCATAGAGGTGGTGGAGGTAGTGACAGTAACTGAATTCAAGAAAGCATGGGATAAACACAGAGAATCTCTGAGGAAGAGGTAGAGATTGCAGAACTGAGTAGCTGGTGTGGATGAGCAGAGAAAAGAGGCTGTATGGCCTTTTTCTGCCATCATGTTTCTATGTAACTGACAGATTAAAGTTTAAACCACTTTTGTTGGGGGTTTCAAAAGCATCTCTAAATATTCTTAACTTCTTTTGAATTCATATTCCTATCTACGTGGGTGGAAAAGAAATAGAAACATGTTTAATCGATGTTCAGAACCTGCAGAAGAATTTGGTATGTTCGGGCCTTGCAAGCTTTCTATATTACTAATGCGAAAGTGTTTCTCAAGATAAAGATGAACTCACTTCACTTTTACCTGCATTCAGTGTATTCTGTACGACCAGCAATGCTCAGCTCACAAATCAAAATTAAAGACTACAAAAATAAATATGTTAAAAAATATGAACATGCTTGTGTTCAGTAATTTATTGCTCAGCAGCTTCATGAGTGAAAGCTAATTCATGTATAATTTTTGAAGAGAAACATCGCAATAAGAAAACAATTAAATATGTTTTGATATGCTGCTGGTATATGTGACATTCATCTATCTGGCTTATCAGAAAAAAGCTAGGTCAGTCACTTAGATATATATCATGTTTGTCAATTTCCTTTTGAGTAATTGTTTTTATTATTCTTTCTGTTGAAATCATATGTTATATTACTTTTTACAACAAAAGCAATAAATCATTAGAATAATGCTGATGAGTTTTCTCTTTCCATCTTCCCTCTGTAAAATTGTGCCTTGCTCTCTGGAGACCAACAAACTACAGACTTATATATGACCAGCAGGATACTAATTAGTCACTGAAGATAAAGACAACTATATATGTACTAGTTCAATATGGGAGATCTGGGTTTGATTCACCAGACTTGGCGTTTGCTCAGCTAGTCAGAAGGGAAAGGAGCTAAGGTCAGGAATGACTTGGTTATAGAGAGAAGAGGGCAGGGTCTAAAAGGGGGCAGGGATGGGAATGCAATTAAAGCACCTGACAGCTGCAAATAAAGGCCCACATTCTAGTGCTTCACCTTACTGTCATAAATGTCACTGAATGGTGATGAGGCAGGTTCCAAAGAGCCTGCAAGCTCAGGTATGAAGGAAAGCAAGTCAGGACAAAAAAAGAAGTAGAGAAAATAAAAGCATTCATCAAAATGGAAAGGCATGATTTTTAAGTTTTTTTTTTTTTTTTTTAAGTTTCGCAATGCCAGGGGTAGGCATCTCTAGTCTTGGAGTACAACAAACAAGTTTGGTGTTCAGGATATCCACAATGGAGGCAGCACATGCAAATATTTCTCATGCATCTTCATTGTGGATATTCTGAAAACCAGGCCTAATTGTGGCACTCCTGTACATTTGTTTGAAATGAATGGGTAAAATGCAATGAATGAGATCATTTTTGTTTCATGAGCAGACCCACAAAAACTAATGGACGTTGACATGAATTAAACACAAAATTTTGTATCATTTGTTTATGTTTCCCATTAAAGTCTATGGCTCATTTAAAAGTGCTACAGTGAGTCTAATAAGTATTACAGGTAGGAAGTGTTTACAATGTTGCTTTTCCTATCTTTCTTGGGGGGGGGGGGGGGTTTATAAAAAAATGGACACTTAAAAGACCCCCCAGACCCCCCCAACCCTTCCCATTTATTAAAAAATTGAGCCCCCCCACGACCCAACCCCTTCCCCCAGGACTCACCACAAATACCTGGTGATCTAGTGGGGGGCCCAGAAGTAACCTCTTGTTCCCAGGCTTGTGGCTGCCCTTATTCAAAATGGTGCTGGCCATTCTTTGCCTCTACCATGTGACAGAGGCTGCCCAATGGCAATGGTAGCCCCTGTCAAAAGTTAATGACAAAGGGCAGCTGGCACCATTTTGAATGAGGGCAGCCACCAGCCTGGGAACAGGAGGTTGCTCCTGGGCACCCCGTTACACTACCGGGTGTTTGTGGCGAGTCTTGGGGGAGTCAAGGGGGATCAGTGAGTGGGGGATGCCCTGGTTTTCTTTTATTAAATGGTGTGTTTTTTTTAACAAAACAACGCAATAACATATTAAAAATAAATGATTCAGGGGTTTACTGAAAATGGCCCATCCCCAGAATGAAAATGAAAGAGCAACAACATTTTTCAAGGCGCCAACCCTAATAATTATAGCAACCAAGAAATTTCTTAGTAGTCAGGACAGAACTTAGGTGGGAGAAGAGGACAAGTAGACAGGATGGAAGATCAATAAAAATGAAGCTGCCCTGCTTCTGACAATACACTTTGAGGGTCTTGCTGCCACACTCTTACTTGCTGCCACCCATGCCCCTTATGCTACACCTTGGGGAATCTTGTAGGCACTCTTCCTTGCTGCTATACCTTATGCTACAACTTGGGAATCTTGTAGGCACTCTTCCTTGCTGCTATACCTCTTATGCTACACCTTGGGGGATCTTGTAGGCTCTCTTCCTTGCTGCTATACCTTATGCTGTACCTTGGGAATCTTGTAGGCACTCTTCCTTGCTGCTATACCTTATGCTGTACCTTGGGAATCTTGTAGGCACTCTTCCTTGCTGCTATACCTTATGCTGTACCTTGGGAATCTTGTAGGCACTCTTCCTTGCTGCTATTGTTACGAGCGCGGCCTGCCGGAGCCTGTTACGAACTGAGGGCTTGGAGGCCTTCGGCTACTGTTACGAGTGCAGATGCACGGTCGTTCTGAAATGGGTGTTGTGAGCCCTTGGACCACGGCATGACTCAGGGAGGAGTCCCAAGACACACCGCGGGAGGTGAGCTGGTGCGAGCACTGGTAATGAGGAGCAGGACAAGGCTGAAGCGAAGACAAGGAGACAGAGGTCTGACCCTCAACCGGACTTGCACGCCCCAGGATGACCAACAATGCAATGTTGATCAATGAACAGTCCTCCGACCATTCCAAGCCCTTTCAGACCTGCCACTGGGTAACAGCAAAAGGCAGCAGGCCGGACAGAGGACAAGGGTAGATGGAGTCTTTAGAACACAGAAGACTTTGGATGAAGACTAAGGCGAGGACACTGTAGACGAAGACTCAGGCGAGAACACTGTAGAGAAAGACTCAGGCGAGGATCAAGGCACTGTAGACGAAGGCAAGGGTCAAGGCACTGTAGACGTAGGATCAAGGATCAAAGTGCTGGGTCGAGACTGCGACGTAGCGCGACCTACACAGTCCACCCGCGGGACTGGTCGCGGACCACGCTGGGCTCGAAGCAGACTCTAGGAGAGATAGTGGAAGCTGATTCAAGAACCTGATGAAGATACTGAAGAGGCCTACACCGGGGCATGCCCTACAGAGTCCACCCACGGGACTGGTCGTGGATCACGCTGGAGCAGAACAGGTTCGAACAGAGTCTTTGGCATGGATGGACACGAATGCAAGGAACTCCGAAGACCGGGACAAGGCTCAAGCAAAAGATTCAAGATTCTCTAGGATTCAAAGACAACTCAGGATTCAAGACTTAGGACTGAAGCAGAAGTGTTCCGGAGGCTAGCACTGTGGAGATGAAGATGGCCTTTGTACCGTGAGGTGCCCTACACAGCCCGCTCGTGGGCTGGTCGCGGACCATGACAATGGCCCGCCAGGAAAGTGGTCATCAAGGAACCAAGGCATGGAGGCAGAGGCAAAGGCAAAGGTGACAGGAAGGACATCGGACATCAGGAGGTATGAAGGAAGAACATCAGGAACATGAAGATATCTGGAGACATAGACGAAGGACATCAGGAACCTGAAGACATCTGGAGACATGGACGAAGGGCATCAGGAACATGAAGACAACTAGAGGCACGAACGAAGAACATCAGGAATGTGCAGACGAGGCCGTCAAAGCAGGAGAAGACCACGGAGGACCTGGACCGGAGAGAAGACACAGACGACTGTGGAACCCGATCCAAAGGCCCGGAGTGACTGAAGAGGAACCCCTTTTATAGGGCTGAAGCAGGAAGTTGTCATCAGGTGGAGCTCGGGGCATATCCGGCCGCGGGCCCTTTAAATACAGTGAAGAGGTGCGCGCCGGCACCTAGAGCAGGAAAGAAGAGCCCTGGAGGAAGACAGAACCATGGACAGCAGCTATCCTCCGTACAGAAGGAAACAGAGCAGGGAGGAGCAGGCAGGCTTCAGGACGGCCTCCTACCATCTGACGAGGACCCCAGCAATGGCGTCGTGGCTCCATGCCGCAGAGAGGAGCCGGCAGGTGTGGCCTCCAGGCCACATTAAGATGGCGTCGGCAGTAGCAGCAGTAGGCCGCACAGAGGAATGAGGTGTGTGGCTTTCCTGTGGCGAGGCAGGGGAGCTCGGCAGCGGCTCCTGGCGCTAGAGGAGGAGTCGGCTGCAGTCCGGGCAGTGGCGGTGAGTAGGTGAGAGGCCTGCTCGTGGAGAGTAGCTCCGTGGGCAGGGATCGTAACAGCTATACCCCTTATGCTACACATTGGGAATTTTTAGGCACTCTTCCTTGCTGCTATACCTTATGCTACAACTTGTGAACCTTATAGGCACTGTTCCTTGCTATACCCCTTATGCTACATCTTGGGGATCTTGTAGGCACTCTTCCTTGCTCCTGTACCTTATTCTACACCTTGGGGATCTTGTAGGCACTGATCCTTGCTCCTGTACCTTATTCTACACCTTGGGGATCTTGTAGGCACTCTTCCTTGCTCCTGTACCTTATGCTACACCTTGGGAATCTTATAGGCACTCTTCCTTGCTGCTATACCCCTTATTCTACACCTTGGGGATTTTGCTGCCACTCTGCCTTAAGAACATAAGATTTTTCCATATGTGCTGAGATTGAGAGTCTGTCAAGCCAGTATCCTATTTTCAATGGTGGCCATGCCTGGCAAAATCTCAAACAGTAACTAGATCCAATGCTGCTATCGTACAGTAATAAGTAGTGGCTATTCCTTAAGTCTACTTGGTTAACAACAGTTTACTGACTTTTGCTCCGGGAACTTGTCCAAATGTTTTTTAAACCCAGTTATGCTAACTGCCTTAACCACATTCTCCTGCAATGAATTTCAGAGCTTAATTGTGCGTTGAGTGAAAAATAATTTTCTCCAATTTGTTTCTAGTTCAAATCTTTTTATTTATATTTAACACTCAAGCAATACATAATAATTATGCAGAGATGTGTGAGACATTTCACACCTCCACAAGTTAATGCAAATACTAGCGATACATGAACCACAAACACCTGAAAACCCCCTCACCCCACCCTCCCTCCCTCTCCCACCCGTGCATATTTTACAGATTATAGAATCACAACGCAGGCAAGGAATATGTGTTCATCTCTCACTGTACTCAATGTACTGTGTTTACAATTGGACTTCTCACCTGATGAGATAGTGATTATAAATAAGAATCCCAAACTTTCAGTAAAATTTTTGCTTAATTGTCAAATCAATTTTTTTGAATGCAGTCCCATAATACATTGCTTATGAACAGCAAGACGTAGTTGTATGTGTGTAGGCATCTTGGGGGACAGCCACTTCTGCAAAATGGATATTTTTGCCAACAACACTTTTCTTTGTAAACTTATCTTTAAAGACTATTTGATGTAGAGTATCAAAAAGAAAAAAAACAGATCCTTAAAGGTATGAATACTCACATAATATCATTTATATATTGCTGCACTTTTCTTCACAATTGTTAATAGTGGAACATGACCAAAACTGATATCCTAACAAGCTCTCATCCAACTGACATTTGAGACAACACTCTGACTGGCAGAGTTTCCAAACACAGGCTTGTTTATGAAATACATATGAGCACAAGAGCAACTTTTAGTATGTTTCTTGCAGACCTACAATAGTAGTAATTGTACTTTATTTCTGCTGCCAACATATACTTTATATGTATATGTTAGTATACATATAAAGTATATGTTATGTATATGTTAGTATACTTTATATGTATATGTTAGTTTATATGTATATGTTCTGCTGCCAACCCCGTAATATGTTGGCAGCAGAAATAAAGTATATGTTGGTAGCAGAAATGGGATTTCTCTTTGATTAAGAAATTTATATAAAAATTATATCATGTGATGGCTGGGATCCTCTAAGTGAAAGAGATCCCGAAGGAGCTCCTGATTCTCATGTTTATGTTTTTTGCAGATCCATGGAATTAGCATAGTGGCTAATTTGTAAATAAGCGTAAAAGTGCCTTTGGTCTAACTCATAATCCCACTGAAGATCCTAAAATGAGAACATCTCTGCCCATCCCCTCATCAAAAAGCTGAGCGAGTATTGAAAGCCCTTTTGATTCTCAATCCTTGAAAATTCAGTGCAACGGGAGTGGACTCCTGCTGCTGTGATGTGGTTGGCACGGCCTGGGGGTTGAACCCCACAGGCCTACACTGACAGCTGGTGGAGGGTACCCTATGATGAGACTGGTCTAGAACTTCACCTTTATCAGCCGCTTTCCCAGCAGGTTCAGTCTTTGGGTTCCGGGGGCTGGTAGGCGAGATTCTTTCAGGGAATGGCATGAAGGAAGGTCCAGAGCCAGGCAAGGGTCAAAAGAATGGCAGCAAGCAAGAGTATTCAGAGTCCAGGCTAAGGTCAGATTTAGGAGTCAGGCTGAAGAGAAGACAAGGATGAGGCAAGAGGGACTGATAAAGCAGGACAAGCTGGGAGGCAGGTGGAGCTGGATATGACGAAGCAGGAAGGCTGGAAAGACAAGGCTGGGCAGGCTGGAATGACAAGGCAGACAGGGACAGCAAGGCTGGACGAGATGAGTAGGAGCAAGAGCAACGATGCACTACTGAGGTAGGAGGACCTGTTGCTGAGGCACCGGCTAAGACCGTGGCTGGCACCACAGCCAGCTCTGACATCATCTTGCAGCACCTCTAAGTCCTGGTGCACACTAACTGTATGCATTTTTAAAGCAGCAAATACTTCTTTGCTTTCTGATGCAGCAGAGAATTGAATTTTGCCTGCACAGTCACAAAAATATCTTTATTTGCAGAGGTAGGTCTCAATTCATACTTTTTTTTTTGACAATTGGAGTTGCTTTTCCAACCTCAATATTTTATTATTCAAATCCATATTCCAGGATACCATATTTACTATAATATCACCCCGTATTACTGCCTTAGATGATTCCCATAACAGAATCAGAGACTTAGCATGTTCTTTATTGTTCTCTGCATACTCCTTAAATTTTTGTTTCCTGAACAAATACCTGGGAAATCTCCAGGTTCATCCTGCTGCTGGTGTGGAGTGTCATCTTGGACGGGACAAACCCTCCTTAGTCCTGAGTGAGTCTCACAGCTAGTAGGTAGAAAAAGAAGTAAGGCCAGTTGTTCCTTACTCTGTTGAGTGGAAGAGGCCAAGGGTACCTATTTTTCTAAGTATTAGAATTTTCTTAAATTATGGTGGTACAGATGGTAAATGTGAAATGTTGGTTCAAAGTGGGTGACGACTCACAAGCTACGGTTCTCCCTACTGGACAACAATAGAAGTACTTATGATAAATGTTGTGATATAATTGTGATTTAATGTTAAGTGTTAAAGTAATGCAAAAAATGCTCTGAGGTGTATCCAACCAATATCTTTATAAGAAAAATATACAACTCTTTGAAGGGACTTTGAATTCAAAGTCCCTTCTGTGTATTCAGGAAAGGGGTGTATATTTTTCCTATAAAGTGTTATAGTAAGATATATGTCTCAAGTCTATACTGGACATAGATTCCCTTGGGTTAGCGCACCCCAAATGGTAAAACAGGGTATTGCCAAATCTTATAATGTTTAAATGTTAACATGTTTGTCTGCTATAAAATTAATGCTCTGTGTATGTGTTTGCCTACCTTCCCACAAATTTCTTTGGGGGGAAGAGAGGATGTGGAGACCCCCTGGTCAACCACTAGATGGCCCTAGATGCCTGCGATAGGATTTTTACAGCTAGAAGGTGATGCCATCTTATCAGCACCCCCTCCCCCCATGAGGCTGTCTGAGATGGGCGGACCAGTTTTCCTGTAAGTGGGGGCTTGGAGGAGGTAAAGTGTTAGGATATTGGCAAGTGAGGAGTTACAGTTTTTCCTGCAGAGTGAGGCCCATCTCCTCACTAGGGATATCTTTGGAGGTTATTCCTCCCTTGTATTCTCTGCCAGGTGGGATATACCTCTTGTTAGAGAAAAGATACTTTGTTAAGAGTTTTACTACTTTTTGAGAGTTATTTTATGGAAGTACAGCGTGGGTTCCTCTTGGAGATGGCCATTCAATGGATCCGGAAGCCAGGAGTCGGAAGACCTGCTAGTGCCTTCTAGGTCAGAGAAGGACTGCGGTGACAGGAGCACTCCAGAGGGTTTATGGCCATTTTGATTGAGAGATTTCTATTTCATTTGAGAGGAGATTTTATTCACCTCCTCTCCAGTGGAGACCGGACAGTGTGCCTGATCTCTATCAGCTATAGACATTTGACACCGAGAGGTCAAGAAAGGTATCTAATTAGGAGAGAGAGAGGAAAGAAGTCAGAATTGAAGACCCACCACTGGATCTCCTCCCTGGGACACAGGCTCAGACTGGGTGCAAGGAAACCAAAGAGGACTCAGGTAGGACTGTTCTATTTTCAAGGGGACCCTGTGCCAAATAGGATTTTACCCCTGATTTGGGATGCTACCCACTCAGTACAGGACTGGCAGGAACCATCCTCAGAACCTGAGTCAGATATACATACACAGAGACAAGAGGACACTCATTTGTAATTTCTGTTGTAGCACCGAGGACATTGATTTAAATTCTATTGAATCAGTAAATTATAATTTGAACACCCAGTTTCTGTCTTGTTTCATCTGTCCCAAGTCAGCATCACTACAGAAAAATCATCAGATACAAAGAGACACACTGCAACAGATTTACATCGCCACCTGGGCCAGAAGCAACAGCTTCCCCCCATAGCAAGGATCCACACCTTGGGGGATAAAGGAGGCACAAACGATAAGAGTGAAGACAGCCCCAGAGATATACATTATTTTTGTGTGCCCTTGAAGAGAAATGCCACTTAAAAAAAAGGGTTACAAACACATTACTTCTGTAAGGACCAAAATGATAAGAACATAAGAAGTTGCCATACTGGGTCAGACCAAAGGTCCATCAAGCCCAGTATCCTGTTTCCAACAGTGGCCAATCCAGGTTATAAGTACCTGGAAAATACCCAAACATTAAGTAGATCCCATGCTTCTGATGCCAGTGACTATTCCCTAAGTCATCTTGATTAATAGCAGACAGTTAATGGACTTCGATGAGAACTTATCCAAAACTTTTTAAAACCCAGCTACACTAATTGCACTAACCACATCCTCTGGGAACAAATTCCAGAGCATAATTGTGCATTGAGTGAAAAAGAATTTTCTCTGATTAGTTTTAAATGTGCCCCATGCTAACTTCATGGAGTGCCCCCTAGTCCTTCTATTATCCGAAAGAGTAAATAACTGATTCACATGTTCCCATTCTAGTCCTCTCATGATTTTAAAGACCTCTATCATATCCCCCCTCAGCAGTCTCTTCTCCAAGCTGAACAGCCCTAACTTCTTTAGCCTTTCCTCATAGGGGAGCTGTTCCATCCCCTTTATCATTTTGATTGCCCTTCTCTGTACCTTCTCCACCACAACTATATCTTTTTTGAGATATAGCGACCAGAACTGTACACAGTGCTCAAGATGCAGTCTCACCATGGAGCGAAACAGAGGCATTATGACATTTTCAGTTTTATTCACCATTCCCTACCTAATAATTTCTAACATTCTATTTGTCTTTTTGACTGCCACAGCACACTGAGCCAATGATTTCAATGTATTATCCACGATGATACCTAGATCTTTTTCTTGGGTGGTAGTTCCTAATATGGAACCTAACATCATGTAACTACAGCATGGATTATTTTTCCCTATATGCATCACCTTGCACTTGTCCACATTAAATTTCATCTGCCATTTGGATGCCCAATCTTCCAGTCTCACAAGGTCCTCCTGCAATTTATCACAATCCGCTTGAGATTTAACCATTCTAAATAATTTTGTATCATCTTCAAATATGCTCACCTCACTTGTCATATTCCTTTCCAGGTCATTTATAAATATATTGAAAAGCACCAGTCCAAATACAGATCCCTGAGGCACTCCACTGTTTACCCTTTTCTACTGAGAAAATTGACCATTGAATCCTACTCTCTGTTTCCTGTCTTTTAACCAGTTTGTAATCCATGAAAGGACACTGCCTCCTATCCCATGATGTTTTAGTTTTCTTAGAAGCCTCTCATCAGGGATTTTGTCAAACACCTTCTGAAAATCCAATTACACTACATCTATCGATTCACTTTTATCCACATGTTTATTAACCCCTTCAAAAAAATAAAGTAGATTTGTGAAGCAAGGATTATACTATGTAATGTAGGCTAGAAAAATGTACCATGTGCCCTGCACCCCCAGAGAGGTTTGTTGTAATGGCTCAACTCTGTTTTATATCAGAAACCAACCCCTAATGGCTTTTGTGGACTTTTGAATTGGAATTAGAGAGAGCAGAAGCTCAATTGCAATTATTGATATATGTCACACAGACACATTATATCTGAAATTATTTTGAAATTATTCCTGTAACATGTCTTGAACTCTGCTGTTGGAAAGATGTGCCATAAATAAAGGTTAATTTGACTTGACGTCTGCCTTCTGTTCCCCTACATCAAATCTGCAAGGCCAAAGCCTTGGTGAAGAGCCTAGTTGGGTGAGAGATTGGCTGCTAGCTCACATCTAGTAGCTAGCTAGTGAGCTGTTTCTTTCATTTGTACTTTTGTTTTGGAAGGAAATTTTGGGCCACCCTTCCTTTCCAGGAGAAAAGAAGGAGGGTTCCTCAGTCCTGGATGAAAGCTTCTGGTCCTTTGGGGTTCTAGTCCTTTGTGGAATAGTGCCTGGGAGTATCATTGTGAGTAAGTAATTTTGTTTTGAGTGGCTGGAGGTTGCTTTGTGGTTTTTGGAAACCATTCAGTTCACCCCTGAAAGACTTAGTGCTAAGACAGCAGAAATTGTTGAAGGTGTGGGTGCCAATACAGTGTCATATTGGGAGGAGAAGAGATAACTATTGAGTTACCCATCTGGTGTTTAACCAATGGAGACAGAGAGGAGGTGCCCACATGGTGAATAAAGGAAGAAAAGAGTGGTATTGAGTTTTAAAATGAAGCAGTTGATGTCAGATATCAACAAGGGGAAGCTGAAGGGCATAACCTTGCCAGCTAGCATAGGGGCAGCCCTAATGTCCAGGAAGTTACGGGAAGACAACTAATTAGAGAATCAAGTGAACACATAATTATATTTAATGATTCAGTTACTATGGATGCAACCAAAAATAAATATAAAGGGCCGGATTTTAATACCTACGCACGGGCATAGATTTGTGGGCGCAACCCGGCACGCACAAATCTACGCCCGATTTTATAACATGCGTGCGCAGCCGCGCACATGTTATATAATCCAGGGTCAGTGCACACAAGGGGTTGCACACTTGTGCACCTTGCGTGCGTCAAGCCCTAGGGGAACCCCGATGGCTTTTCCTGTTCCCTCCGAGGCCGCTCCGAAATCGGAGCGGCCTCGGAGGGAACTTTCCTTCCGCCCCCTCCCTTCCCCTCCCTTCCCCTCCCTTCCCCTCCCTTCCCCTACCTAACCCGCCCCTCAGCCCTACCTAACCCCCCCTAACCTTTGTTCCATAAGTTGCACCTGCCTCCGGGCAGGCGTAGGTTGCGCACGCCGGCCGAGTGCTGGCACGCGATCCCTCGGCATGGCCACTGTGCCAGAGGCCTCGGTCCTGCACCCGCCCCGTCCCTTTCACAAAGCCCCGGGACATACGCACGTCCCGGGGCTTGCATGCATCACCGGACCTATGCAAAATAGGCTTGGCGTGCATAACCCCCCTACGTGCATAAATCCAGCTGGATTTACACGCACAGGGCTTTTAAAATCTGCCCCATACTGTGCCAAATAATTTCTGTTGAAGTTATTCAGTAAAATTACTTTGGAACACCATTAAGGAGCCCTGACTATTTTTTTGGTACACCACAGATAGACATATTAGTTAGTGCCTGGGATCCTGAAGGTTAATCTATATCCTCACTTTAGAATCCACACCAGTGAGCAGATCGAGTGAGTCAGGGACTCAGCCCCAGAATTGAGTGTGGACTCCTTTATTCATAGGAGGAGTCTGGGAAGGAGTTACATCTCCTTTTCCAAGAATATTTTATTTGTAGCAGTTTAACTTAGGTGACGAGTTTTGGAATGTGTTGGACTCCTGCATTTACAGAAGAATCTATAGCTGTATGTTCCTCAATTCTACTTTTCCATGACTGTATACTTGAAAGTCACAGGTATATTATAAACAGCCCAAATCAAAAGTTGCATAAGTGGACATCATTTTTATTCTTGCTGTGGTTACAGTGTCTCCAGATATAGAAGCAGTTTGCACTCAAGATCATTTGCAAAAATGGTACAATAAAGAGGGAACAGGATGATACCTATGATGGATCAGTGGGTTTGCACAATGACAATACCTCTGAAGTAGTTAGTTGTAGACTGACTGCCTTTGATTAATATTCATTCATGGTGATGCTCATTTCAAGCCAATATTGACAGGATAATGTATACATTTCTGTATTAAATAGAATTGACTTGAGCTGCAATTTTTTTTCTGCTTTCGTTGTTTCAGGCAAGCCCGGATTTAGACATAGACCACATAGGCAACTGCCTCTGGTGCCACATTCATATAAGCGCCAGAATGTTGCCATCGCTGCCATACCTAAATCCATACCTGCAGCCGTGATGCCGTTTCTCACCTCTAGCGACCATAAAGATGCTAAAAAATGAAGCGCAGGGGCTTCAACAGCCCTCGCATGCTGATGGATACTGCAGGAACCCGCCCTTCCTCCTGCATGGGCTTCCCATAGAATTCCGTGCAAAAGGCGGGGCATCACGGGGTCTGTTAGCATGCGAGGGCTGTTGAAGGACCCACACTGTTTTGTTTTGTTCATCTTCAGGTGCTGTGATAGAGGTGAGGAGGGGAGGGTAAGGGGATTTGGGCAGGAGGGATCATCCGCACCCTCTATCACCACCCCGCTGCAGGGAAGAAGGGGAGGATAACACCCTCCTCCAACTACCTATGCACACGTTACCTTAATCCAGCCTTTTTTTTCCAGGATATCTACTATTATACAGTTGAGTTGCACTGTTAAAAAGAAGAAAAAATGTAGAAGTCACAGATTCAATTTATTGGAACGTAGCACTGGGCTGACATCAAATCAATTGCTAAAAAACTTTCTTTCTTCCTTGCCAGTACCATATGCTAACGGCCAGGATGTGCAAAATGGCAATGTCAGGGCAGGAATGCCTGGGGATTACTCCTGTCCCTTTAGTAGAGAACTCAGGAGGGAGGGATATGTGGGCAACTGCAATTTTTGAGGGTAATTGTGGGCTTCAGGCCTACAAGGGAGGAGCAGAGGAGGAGAGCAGTGAGTTGATATTTTGTAGTGAGGGTAGACATCAGCTGTATAGAGGGGATAGCAGTAGTGCTTCCTCAGGCAATTGCAGTGCACGGTAGGGCCGGGAATGAAATGTGGTGGAAACCACAATGATAATTTTGGGGGGTTTGTGGCAGTTCATAAGAACATAAGTACTGCCATGCTGGGTCAGGTCAACAAGGTCCTGTGAGCTCAGCATTCTTTCTCCGACAGTGGCCAATCTGAATCATTTTAAAATGACAGCACATCTTACTTAATAGCAGATACCTCTTTCAGGTCTTCTGAACATTAGTTCTAGGTTAATTTTTACAGTTTATAATTCTGAGATGATTCAGATCCTAAAGAATTTGGTATTTGTTAATTGATGATAGAAATCCAATGTTGTATGCACTTGCGTTTCCATAGTCTAGGATAAAATTTGATTCATATTTGGATACATAAGAACATGCCATACTGGGTCAGACCAAAGGTCCATCAAGCCCAGCATCCTGTTTCCAATAGTGGCCAATCCAGGCCATAAGAACCGGGCAAGTACCTAAAAACTAAGTCTATTCCATGTTATTGTTGCTAGTAATAGCAGTGGATATTTTCCAAGTAAACGTAATTATTAGCAGGTAATGGACTTCTCCTCCAAGAACTTATCCAATCCTTTTTTAAACACAGCTACACTAACTGCAATAACCACATGTGTGAAAAAGAACTTTCTCCGATTAGTTTTAAATGTGCCACATGCTAACTTCATGGAGTGCCCCCTAGTCTTTCTATTATCCGAAAGAGTAAATAACTGATTCACATTTACCCGTTCTAAACCTCTCATGATTTTAAATACTTCTATCATATCCCACCTCAGCCGTCTCTTCTCCAAGCTGAAAAGTCCTGACCTCTTTAGTCTTTCCTCATAGGGGAGCTGTTCCATCCCCTTTACCATTTTGGTTGCCCTTCTCTGTACCTTCTCCATTGCAACTATATCTTTTTTGAGATGCGGCGACCAGAATTGTACACAGTATTCAAGGTGTGGTCTCACCATGGAGCGATACAGAGGCATTATGACATTTTCCATTTTATTCACCATTCCCTACCTAATAATTCCCAACATTCTGTTTGCTCCCTCCCTGGCATCGCTGGGCACTCACTGAATTGCTGTCCTGTGATCATGCTTCAGGAGAGGCAACCAGCTCACTTTTGTGTCTGTCCCTGTAAGGCCTCCCTAATCTGCTCCAGATATCTCTCACCTACACTGGCAAGCCAGAGATCTTTGCTTGTTGTTAAAGGTGACCTTTAAGCATGCAGAGTATAGCAGGGCATAAGAGCGCCCATGTTGCTGCAAGGCTTTCTTGATCATGGCATAACCTTCCCTGTTCTTTTTCACCACCATCAAGATGTCTTGAAAGAACATCACCTTCTTGTTTTTATAAAGGATCTCTCCCCTTCATGCATGCCACATCCATGATGCGAACCCTGTCCAGGAAGGCATGCAGCTGCAGGATGACAGTGCGCAGCCTCCTGCCTGAACCTGGCCTTGGATCAGAACACCCTATGAGCCCTTTCCAACTTTATTGAGCCTTCAGACATTCCTTTGGCACCCACAACTGAAAAAAGGGCAACGGGGTCGTTCCTTTCTCTCCTTCTGGGAGGCCCATTAGTTGAATGTTGCAGTGGCGCCCTCGATTCTCAAAATCATCGATTTTATTAGTCATCTCTGTGAGCCGCCATTCAAGGAAATCCACCTTACACCTCGCCTCCATCAGGGACAGCTGAAGGTCCTCTACCCGGGTTTCAACTTCCTCAATGCGCAATGAGTTATTCTGCTCTGATGCCAAAAATCTGCTTCTTTTATCGTCACAAAATTCTCTATCAAAATTCATGGTGAACTTGGTGGCAGAGTATTCAAATATCATTTGCAGTTGCTTGGCGTGTCCACTGGCTTTGCAAGCATAGGCCACCTGTCACCTGAGGTCTGCTCTTCGGCCTGTACCCTGCTGCTGCTCAACGTTTTTTGTCCCGATTTCTGTGCTTTATCAGCCTTATCTGCCCACATAGTAGGAAGCGATTTAGAAGGCACTTCTTTCAACATGTTTGAAGCATCAAAAGGTTAGGAGTACTTAGGATGCTAACAGATTTTATGCCAGGTGGTCAAGAGTGTCATCCACATGCGTCCTTAGCCTTCAGTATATCATGTGATCCTCCCCATTGCACCGATTTTGTACACCTATTTTGCACATCCCAATTATCTTTCTTAAGCCTTGCTTGGAGTAAAATGTTACACACAATTTTTTTCATTTGCATAGGTTACGTGAGAAGGAGGCTGACAACCAATGTGAAATTACACAGCTTAGAACATGGTCTTGAAAAAAAGCATGAAAGGGCATCTACTCACTAGTTCTCCACTGCAGTTCAATTTTAAAGTTTGAAGTTGAAGCAGTTGAAAAAGAGTGGCCATCTGGCCTGCTATGGGTTCAGGCATTGCACCTTTTGCAAGTACTCCATATTTTTGTGTTCAGTTAGATAGTTACCTAATGGCAGGCTCCTTCTAGTGAGATGGTACCATTCCTCTAGTAATAGTAAAAAATGTACCACTTTCCTTAAAGTTTAGAAATGGGCACAAACTACATATGCATGAAAAAATAAAAATGATTTTTTTTGTGTGTGTGCAGTATTTAAACACTGAAAATTATATGGAAGAGATTGGAAATCAAGAACTACAAGCAGGGTTCCTGGTCTCCATAATTCTCTGACTGCAGTACAGGCTGCAAAACCGGATCCTTACTGCTAAATTGCTGAGTCACCCACAGAATCGTGGGAAACAGGAGTCAGGTTTGGCAGGTGCACCTCTGTCCCTTGATTTTTCACTTGTTGGTCCCCTCCCTTATTTGCCTGATTGTTACTGATAGCCCTTTCACCTCTGCTTCTTTTCCATGAGAGTCCAGCCTATAGTAGGAGGAAAGAAGAGCAGCAGTGCATAAAGCTGATTCCTCTTCCTCCTCTGTCACTGTGGCATGACTCATGCTTTGAACTCCATGATTCAAATTGAGAGGCAGAGTAGGAGGAAGCAACCCAATGCAAATATACACATACATACACCCCCCCTCTCATACACCACCCCCCTCTCATACACACACACACCCCCCACCCTCTCATACACCCACATACACACACACCTCACCACCCTCTCATACACACAAACTACCTCCACTGCCTTCTCATACACACACACACACACACACCACCCTCTCATACACACACACACAAACACACAGACACCACTCTCTCATACACACACACACACATACACACACATCCCACCAGTCTCTCATACACATACACACCCCACCTTCTCATACACAAACACACTCCACACCACCCTCTCATACACACTCACCATCCTCTCATACACATACACACACCATCTCTACCACCTCTCATACACACACATATCCTCTCATACAGACACTCCCACCTTCCCTCTCATAAAGACCAACATCCACCCTCCTTCTCATACACACATCCACCCTTTCATATGCATACACACCCTCTCATACACTCTCACAAAGTCTCTCTCACCACAGGCACTCACTCTCACAGGGCAAGCATTTTTCACACATACATTTTTATTTTATTTTGTTTATTTAAAAACTTTTCTATACCATTGTTTAGTGATATACCATCACTGGCTGCACAGTAAGGCCTCTTCTGCTGCTGGCTGCAGGGCAAATGCTGAATCAGCATGGGATTGGAGTCAGGAGAACAATATAGGGGAAGGAGGAGGAAAAGGAATTAACTAGAAGAGAAGGGATCAGAGGGTGGACTGGTAGGGAGAGAAGAGCAGGGGGGGTGAGTTGGCACTTGGATATAAATTAGAGAAGGTATAAAAGTGGGACTGGTGGTAAAAGAGGGCTTAAGAAGGTGAGAAACTAGGAACATGTGAAAGAAGGGATGGGAGGATGAATAGCGACTGAAGGAATGAAAAACAACTAAGAGAATGGTCAGGCAGGCAGAGGTCAGTACCAGAGATCAGTCCGAGGAGGTGCTACCTGAGAAAGGATACAGGAACACACAGAGACTCAGGAACAAGGAGACCATGGAACAAGGAGACACTTGGAACATGATTAGGCATCAATCTGCACCTTCCTCAGTGTTCCCACGCTTGGCCCTTTAAATTGGAGTACATCGGCTGCGCACGTGCCTAGGGGTGGGGCCGAGGCAGCCGAAGACACAGAGCCCCGATGGGAGCTCTGCTGCGAGGCCTGCAGCATAGAGGAAGACCTCGATGTCAAACTCACTGTTTACGGCAAGTGTCTCCATCTGTGATATTTCTAAGCTCTACAACCCTTCCTGGGTTACCTGCTCCGTACTCAGAATTTAAAGACATGTTCTCCAAACAAAATGCCGATATCCTGCCTCCACTCCGGAATTTTAACTGCCCCATAGAATTCCTACCTGGAACCATGTCTCCCAAGGGCAGAACCTATCCTCTTTCACTCCCAGAAACCCAAACAATGTCAACATACATCAAGGAAAATTTGGCCAAAGGGTTCATAAGACCCTTTACTTCCCCGGCAGGCACCGGGTTCTTCTTTGTAAAAAAAGGATGGCAGTCTAAGACCATGCATAGACTACAGAGGTTTGAACGCAGTAACCCATAAGGACTGGAACCCACTGCCACTTAGTGAACTGTTCAACCGCCTACAGGGAGCACACATTTTTACTAAGCTAGATCTACAGGGGGCATATAACCTAGTACAGATTCAACCGGAAAACATCTGGTAAACCACCTTCAACACAAGAGATGGTCACTATGAGTACACAGTAATGCCCTTCGGGCTTTGCAATGCCCCTGCAGTCTTCCAGCGGCTAATGAACGTGATTTTCCGGGACCTTTTGTACTCATTCATTGTAGTGTATCTGGACAATATAATAATCTTCTCCAAAGACCTGAAGTCTTATCGTTCCCACGTTCAAATAGTCCTCCAAAGCCTTAGAGACCATCATCTTTATGCTAAATTGGAGAAGTGCATTTTTTAGCAGTCCAGTCTCCAATTCCTAGGCTACATCATCTCCAGTCGTGGTTCACCATGGACCCTGACAAATTTCATGGTATTCGAGATTGGCCTGAACCAGTGGGTCTCCGAGCCCTACAAAGATTCCTTGGATTCACAAATTACTATTGAAATTTCATCGCCAATTACTCTACGTTGGCCGCTCCACTTACCACTATGACAAAGAAGGGATGTGACCTTCGAGTCTGGAGCCCCAAGGCCCAAACAGCCTTCCATGCCTTGAAAGAAGCCTTCAATACCATCCCGTGTCTCTGTCATCTGGATCCTAACCACCCCTTCATAGTCAAAGTCGACACATCCGCCATTGGAGCAGGAACAGTATTGAGTCAATACTCCACCAAGGGAACCCTAGTTCCATGTTCTTTCTAGTCACATAAATTCTCCTCCACAGAACAGAATTATACCATAGGGGACCGCAAACTCCTAGCAGTGAAACTTGTCCTCCAGGAATGGCATCCCTGGCTTGAAGGGGCACAGCACAAATTCACAATATTTACCGACCATAAAAATCTGGAACAACTGAAGGAGGCCCAGTTACTTAACCCTAGACAAGCCTGCTGGGCCCTGTTCTTTGAGCGCTTCAACTTTGAGCTCTGCTATCGCCCAGCAGTGAAAAACCTCCATGCAGATGCGCTCTCTCGCTCTGTTGAGCCAGAAGACACACCCGAGACTCCCAGGCACATTATTAATCCAGCTTGCATGTCAATTGCAGTCACCACTACAGTACCAGCCAGGAAGACGGTGGTCCCCCGTCGTCTCCGTGAATGCATGCTCTGTTGGGCTCATGATTCCAAGCTGGCTGGTCACCCCGGCTGAGCCCGGACTCTCGAGATGCTCCGAAGGCACTATTGGTGGCCTGGTATGACAAAGGATTCCCGATAATATGTGGACTCCTGTCCGGTTTGCGCACAGCAAAAACCCTGACTGGCCACCCATGGGGGCTTCTTCAACCACTTCCTGCACGCACTGAACCCTGGTCAAGTCTCTCCATAGATTTCATCGTGGATCTGCCCCCTTCAAAAGGAAATACTGTAATCTGGGTCATCATTGACCGCTTCTCAAAAATGGCTCACTTTTTCCCCTTACCTGGACTCCCATCGCCTCCAGAACTAGCTTGACTCTTTTTAACCTACGTATTTCGTTTACATGGACTACCACAAGAAATTGTCTCCGATCATGGCCTTCAATTTGCCGCTAAATATTGGAGGTCTCTCTGTAAAAAGTTCAATATTACGTTAAACTTAACATCAGCCTATCATCCGCAAGCAAATGGCCAGGAGGAGAGGACTAATCACTCTTTGAAAACCTTCCTATGATCATATGTCAACGACTAGCAAGATAACTGGGCTGACTTCCTGCCATGGGCAGAACTATCCCATAACACCCATATTGCTTCTGCCACAGACGTTTCACCATTTGCTGTCGTCTTTGGCCATCAACTGCGCCTACCCCTGCTGGTTCCAGTCAGTGTACCCTCACCTGCAGCCCAATCTACAGCAGAAACCATACGCTGGCTCTGGAACCAAGTAAGGGAGCAGTTCTGCCAAGCAGCTGACTGGGCCAAACCATTCACAGACACCCATCTTCAGATCGCACCTCTGTTCCTGCCTGGACAGAAAGTCTGGCTTAGTACTAAGCACATCCGGTTACGATTACTTTCTCAACGGCTAGTTCCCAAATTTATTGGTCCATTTCCCGTTCTTCGATGCATAGGAGCAGTCACCTACCAGCTAAGGCTTCCAGCTTCCATGGGAATTCACAACACGTTCCACAAGTCACTACTTAAGCCATTGGTCCTATCTTGGCCTTCCAAAAGTCCTCCTCCTCCTACACAACATTCGGCGGAAACTGAAAACACCTTACAAGTCAAAGAAGTTCTGGATATCCGACGCCATCGAGGCCACTGGGAGTTCCTCCTGTCATGGGAGGGCTTCGGCCCAGAAGAAAACTCCTGGGAGCCCTCTCACCATATCTTTGACAAAAACCTGCTCTTGGACTTCCACTGAGATCATCCAGAAAAACCCAGACCGGTAAGGGGGAGGCCTAGAAGGGGGGATACTGTTGCGTGTCCCGGCCGCATGGGTGCCGCGACCGGGCCTGCTCACCTCACTCTGCCCTCAACTCGCTCTGGTCTCACCGCTGCTGCCAGCTCCCGCCATCCCCGTCGCTCACCTCTGCCCTCTCTGGCTTCCTCCACTCCGCAGGCCTCGCAGCAGAGCTCCCGTCAGGGCTCCGCATCTTCGGCCGCCTCAGCCCCACCCCAGGCATGCGTGCAGCTGACGTACTCCAATTTAAAGGGCCAAGTGCGGGAACACCGAGGGAGGCGCAGATTGATGACATCCCTTGAAAGCCCTATATATAGCGAGGTCCTGTCCCCAGGACCTCGCCTTGGCAATCGGGTCGACACCGTGGTGTAGTAAATTTGCCTAATCCTGTTCCAAGTGTCTCCTTGTTCCAGCGTCTCCTTGTTCCTGAGTCTCCGTGTGTTCCTGTATCCTTACTCAGCTAGTGCCTCCTCGGACTGATCTCTGGTACTGACCTTTGCCTGCCTGACCATTCTCTTGTCTGCTGCCTGGAACTGACCACTGCCTGCCTGACCATTCTCTTGTCTGATGCCTGGAACTGACCTCTGCCTGCCTGACCATTCTCTTAGTCTGGCACCTGGAACTGCCCACTGCTTGCCTGACCATTCTCTTCATCTGCTGCCTGGAATGACCCTTGCTTGCCTTGACTACGCTCGGACTGACCTTGGTATTAGACCCCTGCTTTGGCTGACCATTCTGGACTGATACTCTGGCTCTGACCCTTGCACTTCACTCAAACACTCTCTTCTGGCCTACCGTGACTACCAGACCATCCTGCTTGGAATCAACCCACGGCCTTCACCTGACTAGACCCGCAGGTGCTGCCTGCCTCGCCCGGAGAACCTTCCTGAACTGTTACCTCCTTGAGGTCTCCGGAGCTTCCAGTTCAGGTCTGGTCCATCCTCACTGCATCAGCCGCGCACCCTTCCTCGTGGTGGGCACACCCCTCCGCTACCTCTCTGGGAGACCCTCTGAGGCCCATCTAAGTCCAGGCGTTCCGGGTATCCAAGGGCTCAACCTGTGGAAACCTGGACTGTTATTGGCGAAGCTACAGCTAGCCTCTGTCTCCTTGTGTGCTCCGCCTCCTGGTGGCAGGCTAGAGGGCCGTACCAATCCTGCACCAGGCCAAGGGTCCACCTGGTGGCAGGCTAGAGGGCCGTACCAATCCTGCACCAGGCCAAGGGTCCACCTCCAGTGCAAGAGACTTTGTCTACAGAAAGCCAGGAATAAACTGAACTACAATTCCAATATAGTAATCTATGGCTTTTTCATAGATTGAATGCTAGCATTCAATCTATGAAAAAGCCATAATGCAAATATTACATCAGGCCCTAAACACCAATACACCTCCTATTAGGAAAACAGATTAAAGCTAGGTTGTTGTAAAGCCCTACACAGAAACTACATGCTAGCAGAATAACTAAAGCCTCGGTCTCACAAGCAGAACACAGATAGACTCAGACCCAATACAGAATAAAGAGATCATACAATATAAATTGAAAAATGCAAACAAAAACTGAACTGGAAATCACAAGAAGCCAAACTCTGAAAGCAATGCAAACACAATCAAGAAATATAAAACATTAAACATACAAATAAAAAGAATGTCAAATTTGCTGATAAATTCAGCCAATTAAAAACAGGAATAAAATGATTAAAATATTCCCAAACACTAATAAAATATTTAAAAACAGCAGATACATCACATCCAATAATTAAAACTTACAAGGTTAAAAAAAAAATCTCCCACTCTCCATACCTGGGAACTATAGATTTCCAGTCCTCCTGAGTTGTCTCACAAACATATATACAAGTACTCTTACGCAGACACACACATGTTACTCTCCCTCATAGACACACATACACACACACACACAAAACCTCTCATATTTACACATACACACACATACACCCTCTCATATAGACACATATATACACACACACCCACACCCTCTCATATATAAAAACACCCCGCTCCACCAACCTCTCATTCACACACCCACCACCCTCTCATATATATACATACATGCATATACTCCCATAGAAACATATAGAAATACAGAAACATAATGTCTCCGATGTCCAGGTGGGCACCCACCTCAGCACCAGTGATCATCAAACGGTAAGGTTTTATATCACTAAAAGAATAGGGAAAAGAACCACAAAGACCCGAGTTTTACAGTTCAAAAACACGGACTTTGAGGAAATGGGGAAGTACCTGGAGGAAGAACTAAAAGGATGGGAGAACGAGAGAGATGTGGAGCAGCAGTGGACCAATCTAAAAGGAGCAATCACCAAGGCAACTACTCTATATGTTAGAAATGTAAAGAAAAGCAAAAGAAAATTGAAACCTATCTGGTTCTCAAAGGAGGTAGCTGACAAAATTAAAGCTAAAAGAACAGCATTCAAAAAATATAAAAGATCCCAAAGGGAGGAACACAAAGAAGAATATTTGATTCAACTGAGGGAGACAAAGAAATTAATCAAGTTGGCAAAAAGTCAAGCGGAAGAGAGGATTGCCAAGGAGATAAAAAATGGTGACAAAACATTTTTCAGATACATCAGCGAAAAGAGAAAAGTCCATAGTGGTATTGTGAAATTAAAAGGTGGTAATGATCAATGTGTGGAGAGAGACGAAGAAATGGCAGAAATATTAAACGAATACTTCAGTTCTGTGTTCACTAAAGAAGACCCTGGAGAAGGACCATCTCTACAAAACAAGAAACTGGAGGGAAGTGGAATAGATGAAAATCCTTTTACAGTAGAAAATGTATGGGAAGAGCTAAAGAATCTGAAAGTGGACAAAGCCATGGGGCCTGATGGGATTCATCCAAGGATACTGAGGGAGCTCAGAGATGTTCTGGCGGGTCCACTGTGTAACCTGTTCAATAGATCCCTAGAAACGGGAGTGGTACCGAGAGATTGGAGAAGAGCGGTGGTGGTCCCGCTTCACAAGAGTGGGAACAGAGAGGAGGCTGGTAACTACAGACCGGTTAGCCTCACTTCAGTGGTGGGAAAAGTAATGGAGTCACTGCTGAAAGAGAGAATAGTGAAATATCTACAGTCCGGAGAATTGATGGACCAGAGGCAACATGGATTCACCAGGGGAAGATCCTGTCAGACAAATCTGATTGACTTTTTTGACTGGGTAACCAAGGAATTGGATCAAGGAAGAGCGCTCGATGTCATCTACTTGGATTTCAGCAAAGCTTTTGATACGGTTCCGCACAGGAGACTGGTGAATAAAACGAGAAGCTTAGGAGTGAGTGCCGAGGTGGTGACCTGGATTGCAAATTGGTTGACGGACAGAAGACAATGTGTGATGGTAAATGGTACTTTCTCTGAAGAGAGAGTGGTTTTAAGTGGTGTACCGCAAGGATCGGTGTTGGGACCGGTCCTGTTCAATATCTTTGTGAGCGACATTGTGGACGGGATAGAAGGTAAGGTTTGTCTTTTTGCAGATGACACTAAGCTCTGCAACAGAGTGGACACGCCGGAAGGAGTGGAGAGAATGAGACGGGATTTAAGGAAACTGGAAGAGTGGTCAAAGATATGGCAGCTGAGATTCAATGCCAAGAAGTGCAAAGTCATGCATATGGGGAGTGGAAATCCGAATGAACTGTATTTGATGGGGGGGGGGGGGGGGGGGGCTGGGGAAAGGCTGATGTGCACGGAGCAGGAGAGGGACCTTGGGGTGATAGTGTCTAATGATATGAAGTCTGTGAAACAATGCGACAAGGCGATAGCAAAAGCCAGAAGAATGCTGGGCTGCATAGAGAGAGGAATATCGAGTAAGAAAAGGGAAGTGATTATCCCCTTGTACAGGTCCTTGGTGAGGCCTCACCTGGAGTACTGTGTTCAGTTCTGGAGACCGTATCTACAAAGAGACAAAGACAAGATGGAAGCGGTACAGAGAAGGGCGACCAGGAAGGTGGAGGATCTTCATCGGATGACGTCGAGGAGAGATTGAAGAATCTAAATATGTACACCCTGGAGGAAAGGAGGAGCAGGGGTGATATGATTCAGACTTTCAGATACTTGAAAAACTTTAATGATCCAAAGACAACGACAAACCTTTTCCATAGGAAAAAAATCAGCAGAACCAGAGGTCACGAGCTTCCTTCCGGGGAGGAAGACTAAGAACCAATGTCAGGAAGTATTTCTTCACGGAAAGGGTGGTGGATGCCTGGAATGCCCTTCCGGAGGAAGTGGTGAAGTCTAAAACTGTGAAGGACTTCAAAGGGGCGTGGGATAAACACTGTGGATCCATCAAGTCTAGTGGGCATAAATAGAGAGGAGGCAGCAAACACTGCACGGAGCGGCAGTAGCCACTGAGGCATTCACGGAGCGGGATGCCAGTGGCCAGTAGTTGGTAGGGATGTGCAGACCAAAAGTTTATGTTCATAAGTCCATAAGTCGAAAGGGGGGGTCATTTGCGGTCAATATGGACATATGGAGAATTCCATAAGTTGAGTCTATGTCCATATGTGCAAATAAAAATTTAAACCCCTCACCCTCCTTAATCCCCCCCCCCCCCCAAGACTTACCAAAACTCCCTGGTGGTCCAGCGGGGTCAGGACGCCATTTCTGAACTCCTTTGCAAGGAGCACGTGACGTCGGCGCCACGTCGGAGTGACGCGGCGTCACGTGATTCCCCGCGGGTTCGCTCCGGGACCCTCGTTCGACCCAAAAGGAACTTTTGGCCAGCTTGGGGGGGGCCTCCTGACACCCCCAAGCTGGCCAAAAGTTCCTTTTGGGTCGAACGAGGGTCCCGGAGCGAACCCGCGGGGAATCACGTGACGCCGCGTCACTCCGACGTGGCGCCGACGTCACGTGCTCTTCGCAAAGGAGTTCAGAAATGGCGTCCCGACTCCTCGCTGGACCACCAGGGAGTTGTGGTAAGTCTTTGGGGGGGGATTAAGGAAGGTGAGGGGTTTAAATTTTTATTTTGGATCAACAATCGCGATTTCCAACGTTTTCGCCTCATCACTTTTTTAAGTTAAAAAAAAAAAAAAGTAGCGTTTTACATTTAAGTTCAAAACGAATGCACACCCCTAGTAGTTGGTGTTCCACCTTCAGGCAGCAAAACACTGCACGGAGCGGCAGTAGCCACTGAGGCATTCACGGAGCGGGATGCCAGTGGCCAGTAATTGGTGTTCCACTTTCATGCAACAAAACACTGCACGGAGCGGCAGTAGCCACAGAGGCATTCACGGAGTGGGATGCCAGTGGCCAGTGGTTGGTGTTCCACCTTCACGGAGCGGAAGGATGGAGGGCTGCCATCTCAAAAAAGAAAAACAAAAAACAAACAAGCAAACAAAACAGGGGTGGGTAAGGGGCAGGGGTGTGGCCTGCTGGTTGCGGCAGTTGCTACCCCTGATTGAGCTGGATGTTCACTAGGATGGCGCTGCTCTCTGCATTGGTGGAGGGGTGGAAGGGAATTGGGGCCGGAGGGTGCTGGAAGCCAATAGAGACGGGTGGGAGGGAGAAAAAGGGGGAAAAAAATGGATAAACTGCGTAGCTTGCTGGGCAGACTGGATGGGCCGTTGGTCTTCTTCTTCTGCCGTCACTTCTATGTTTCTATGTTTCTATATGACTCCATCCTGTTTAGTGCAGCCTCCAGAATTGTACACAGTATTCCAAATGAAGTCTCACCAGAGACCTATACAGAGGTTTTATTGCTTTCCTTTTTCTGCTGACCATTCCTCTTCCTATGTAGTCAAGCATATTTCTGTTTTTTACCATCACTTTATCAACCTGTTTGGCCATCTTAAAATCATCAGGTACAATCAACCCCAGATCCCGCTCTTCCTTAGTGCTTAAAAGAATTTCACCTCTTTTACTGTTGCTTTCCCTTGGGTTTTTGCATCCTAAATGCATTACTCTGCACTTTGAGGCATTAAATCTTAGCTGACACACCTTAGACCATTCCTCAAACTTCACTAGAAGCCACTACATAATTGTACCATTCAGAGGTTATTGGTACTCAATATGCATGATTATAACTTGTGCCCTGCTTTTCTGTGAGCATGTCTGAAGACTTTGTCTCTGAACATGTGTTGGGTGGATTGGTCTTGAAACAACTTACAGTGATATTCTTTATTATTTGATATAAATTTCACCTTTCAGGCACTTTAAAGTAGATTATATACAGGTACTGTAGGTATTTCCCTGTCCCCAGAGGGATCACAATCTAAGCTTGCACCTGAGGCAGTGAAGGGTAGGGTGGGTGACCTCCTCAAGGTCACAAGGAGCAGCAGTGGGGTTTGAACTCTTGTTTCCTTGTTTCACAGCCCGCTGCTGTAACCACTAGGCTACTCCATGTAAATGAACCACATGATTGCTACACAATTTCAGAAATTTTGCTGCAGAATTTCTGAAGTCGTCACAGAATCTACCCCTTAACTGCTACAGGAAACCAGAAGCTGTGATTATAGGTTTGTGTGGGAATGATACCTGCATTTAAATTAAAAATAGTATCTCTGAAAGTAAATTGAATGACTCTTGGAGACTTCCAGTGTCATGGTGGAGGAGTAGGACGTGTTCCTACTGAGCTCCGTCCTTCCTCCCGCCAGATCATTTTATTTTCGTGGCTTTTTGTATTCCCCTCACTTTCTACAGAGGCCCTACCTGAAGCGCGAATTCTCCGCGATTGGTTTTTCTGATTCTGGGGACCCGACCATTCTTGATTCATCGTGAATGGCAGCGAAACCTCAGCAGCGAGGCCCGGATAAATACCGTCAGATGGAACTTAAGATGGCGCCGGCGGCCGGCTCACCCTCCTCCCCTGAGCAAAGAGACGGGAAAGTGACAGAACTAGTGGAGGCAGTAGTGACCGCGCTAGATGTCAAATTCAACAAATTATAGAAAAAATTGGAAGACATGAGCCAACTACTGACGGACTCGACGACCCGTCTACAGGAAGCAGAATCGCAGATATCCACGGCAGAGGACCGGATTACTCAGCTGGAAGGCCAGGTGACAGAACTTAAAGCCGAAAATGAAAAATAGGTCAGAAAACTCGATGACCTCGAGAATCGTCCTGGCGGGGCAATTTGAGGTTTATTGGCTTCCCGGAGTCCATCAGAGACGTGGACCTAGAGGGTATTCTGGAGACCTGGCTCTCGCAGGTCCTTGACATAACTGCGAAGCATGGCGCCTTGCGCATAGAGCTGGCCCATCACCTTGGACAGAAGCAGGCCAATACTCCTCGACCATGACCAGTAATTGCGAAGTTTCTGAATTCGGCACATAAAATTGAAGTCTGGTTAGCCTACTGAAAAAAATGCAACCTGGAATATGAGGGGGCTTCTATACTTATTTTTCAAGACTATTCTGCATTAGTGGTGGCGCAACGTAAGACATCTATTTATTTATTTATTTACTTACTTATTTATTTATTTAGTGTTTTTCTATACCGGCATTCGAGATAGGAATCACATCATGCTGGTTTACATTTAACAGGGGGTGTAAAATGAAAATAAACTAATAACTGTGACAAGTGAAGAGAAACTCTGAAGTTACAATAAAACAAGGATATTCAAAATTGGGTGGAGGAAAGTCTAAAGGAGTTTAACAGAAAGAGCAATTATTTACAATTTTCTAAGAATGTCTGACTGTGGTTGTCGTTGCATTGAGAATCAGTTGGGGTCTGAAAAGGCTTGTTTAAACAACCATGTCTTAAGCCTTTTTCTGAATGTTAGAAGGCACTGTTCTTGACGAAGATCGGTGGAATAGAGTTCCATAGTGATGGTCCTGCTGAGAGGTTTTGGCATGGGGTACATGTAGTGATTCTCTGTAAGCTTCTCTAATGGGTCTGGAGGAGGTATGTTTTCTGAATGGGATTTGTAGATTGAGTAGAGCATGTTGATGGATGGCTTTATAGATAGTGGTAATGGACTTATGAATGATTCTGTAATGAATTGGCAGCCAGTATAGGTCTTTAAGGATGGGAGAAATGTGGTCTCTTCTCCTCGTGTTTGTCAGTATTCTGGCTGCCGCGTTTTGGACCATCTGAAGAGGTTTGGTGTGAGATGAGGGGAGACCTAATAAGATAGAGTTGCAGTAGTCTATCTTAGAGAAGATTATGGCTTGCAGAACCGTTCTGTAGTCTTGAAAGTGAAAGAGTGGTTTTATTCTTTTCAGGACATGTAGTTTATGAAAACAGTCCTTAGTCGTTTGGTTGATAAATAATTTTAGGTTTAGCCGATTATCGATAATAACTCCTAAGTCTCTTGCTTGGGTGATGTGAAGGTTGGCTGGTGTGTTCGTAGTGATAGTACTGTTTTCTGGGGAAATGAGAAGGCGTTCGGTCTTAGAAGAGTTTAGTATTAAGTTTAAGCTAGTGAGGAGGCCGTTGATTTCTTGAAGGCAGTTTTCCCAAAATTCCAGTGTTTTAGTGATTGATTCTTTAAGGGGGATCACGATCTGGACATTGTCGGCATATACAAAGTGTTTTAGGTTCATTTTGGTTAACAGCTTGCATAGTGGAAGAAGGTAAATGTTGAAGAGCGTGGGGGATAGGGAAGACCCCTGGGGGACTCCTAGGGAGGAATGATGACGGTGTGATTCTTTATTGTGGATTTTAACCTTGTAGCCTCTGTTGTCAAGGAATGTTTTGAACCAGGCCAATGCAGTTCCTGTTATTCTGATGTTTGACAGCTGGTTTAGGAGGATGGAGTGGTTAACAGTGTCAAATGCAGCCGAGAGGTCCAGGAGAATCAGTAAGAAGGAGTGACCTTTATCGAGGCCCATTTACCCCACTCTGTACCAAACTGATCCAACACAAAGTGACCTTCATGCAGCAATTTCCAGCTAGACTTCGGATTACCTGACAAAATGACACCCGGATTTTTGAATCGGTGGAAGCAGCGACGCACTTTGTGAATACTCTAGATCTGCCCCCTGGGGAGTGAGGGGATTTAGGCAGCGACAACTTCTTTTCTCATACGCCTGAGACACTAGCTAATGAGTTCCCTGATCCGGATTTCTAAGCTCCTGGCTTTTTTCTAAGCCTGTATCTCTGAGCCTGCGTACTTGAAGGTTATTTTTTTTTTCAACATGTATTACTGTTCTTTTTTGTGTAATCGATGGGCATATAACTTTGATATTTAGCCTCAGTACTAGAAAGCACCTGCCTCTCGCCCTGTTCGGTGGGACAATGTGAACTGCGACAATGGCAGCCATTTTTTTGTTATTCCATGACATGGAGCACACTGTACTTTCTTCATAGGATATTGCTTGGTTCTCCCCGCTAAGGTCCACCTTCCAAATCTTTCTGGGGATTAAAGATATGCTCCCTTTGTTTTGAATTTTCTAAAGGAAAGTACTTAGCCTCAACGATTTTGGACTTCTGAAGGGAACAAGTTGTTGGTGACTGCCCTGAGACTCTTCTTTCTATGAACCATGGACTCCATACAGGAGCAATTCTTGATGCTGCGATGTTATGGAGTGGACTCCTTGTTTTTCTTTTCTATTGTTGCTTTTCTCTGTTTTTCTTTTCTCTTTCTCTTTTTCTTTTCCTTTCTATGGAGAGGGGGAGTGCCCCATGCTAAATGAAAATTCAATTCTCTATATTTAGGGAATGGGATCACACTATAGGGGCATGGGTTAGGGGGGAGTGGGGTCTGACATTTTGCTCATTTCTTACTTGTTGGGAATCTGATTGTACCTTCTTATAGCACTCTGTTCTTACAGGGCTTGGGTCTAGGCTGGGGGACCTGAGTTCTTACCATAGATGTTAATCCAGTTATGTTTCCCCCTGTTCTACTAGTACTATCATGTCACAGAATAATAATACGCTTTGGGTCATGGAATGTCTCAGGAATTGGTTCTGTCCTTAAAAGATATAAGATCCTGCAGTCATTACAAAGACACTGCATACAGATTGCTCTCTTGCAAGAGACAAAACTGGATGCAGTGGAACATCAGAAGCTCTGATGCATGGGGGTAAATCAGATATACCTAGCGCACAATTCCTCCAGGGTGGCTGGGGTAGCCATATTAATAGGTAAACAGCTCCCTTTTCAATTTGAATGTCTCCTGGCTGATGATGAGGGCCGCTATCTTATCCTAATTGGACAGATACATGGCCAAGATTTCACCATTTGCAACATATATACACCCAATGTGTATTCCCATGGTTTCTTCACTCGCTTGGTCTCCCTGCTTGCTGCTAATGCTAAAGGACATCTCCTGATTGGTGGTGACTTTAAGTGTGTCTTAGATCCTACTCAGGATAGAACCACCAAGCGGGTGGGGCCAGGTGATTCCCCTGTTAAGGGTGTCTCATGGGTATGCCATGCCTTAGGTATGTTGGATGCGTGGAGAACGCTTCACCCCCAAGATATAGAATACACCCATATTTCTCGTGCACATGGCACAGGCTCACATATTGACTACATCCTCACCCAAGACACTGATTTTGCTCACAAACTTCGCACCGATTTGGGTCCTTTGGAGATTACGGATCATGCTTTGGTGATGGTGGATTTTCAATTGGGAAATCCACTCACATCTCTACCACTTTGGTGATTCCCTTGTCGCTTATATAACAATGCTGGCTTCCACACTTTTCTTGTCCAACAATGGGACACTTATACTGCCCATAATGCACAACATAAATCCCAACCTCTGCTGTTTTGGGAAGCGGCGAAAACTGTGCTTAGAGGGGACATAATTGCTTACACGGCGAGTAGAAACAAGGATTAACTGAGGCAGATCCGTAATCTCGAGCGCCAACTTAAGGCCGCACAGCGTCAGTTTGAAAGTCACCCACAGGGGCCACTAAACTCTCCCTTAATACTATCACATATGAATTAAACTTGCTGTTACATGCTACAGCAGAAAAATCTGCTCTTTACTTTAAGGCTAAATGTTATCACCACAGCAATAAATCAGGGAGGCTTTCAGCAAATTTAACCAAACACCCATGTTGCGGCGATGCGATCCTCCACTGGTACACTTGTTAATACTGACCAAGACACGTGAGTACTATCAAAGGTTGTATCAAGCTAAGCCTGTTGATCATAAGGCTTTGGGAGATTACTTGGCCCAATCTGGGATGCCTCGCCTACCACCAGATCAGCTAGCTCACCTCAACTTACCGATTCATGCCTCAGAACTTCAGGCCGCAATAAAAACAGCTAAACCATTAAAGGCTCCAGGTCTGGATGGGTACCCGGCTGAGTTTTATAAAATTCTTCTGCCCCATATAGTGCTGCCTCTCCAGGATGCACTTAATGATCTTATAGCTAACCCTACCGCCTTACTACATTGTAATATGACCTACATCACAGTTATACCCAAGGAAAATAAAGACCCTGTGCTTCTTGAGTCTTACAGACCAATCTCTCTTCTGAATTTTGATGTTAAACTGCTGGCAAAGATCATGGCGAACTGTTTATCTTGTATATTACCTGTTCTGATCGGGGAAGACCAGGTTGGCTTTGAAAAGGCGCGTAGCTCCTCCACCAATGTTCGTAAAATCTTATCCTCATTGGAGACCTGTCAATGGCAAGACATTCCATCTATCCTTATTAGTTTTGACGCTGAAAAAGCTTTTGACAGTGTCGGCTGGCCATTTATGTTTGCTGTATTAGACTCGGGTATAACTGGATATTTCCGGTCGGTCATTCAAGCCCTTTATTGCCACCCAACAGCCTCAGTGAAGATAAACGGTACTTTGATGGCGCCCTTTTCTATCCACAGGGGAACCCATCAGGGCTGTTCGCTTTCCCCGCTCCTTTTTGTACTCACCTTGGAACCCTTGCTCAATCACATTCACTCCAATCGTATAATCATGGAAATACCTTTCCGGCCTGGTGAACCTGCACTGTATAAATTGGTAGCTTTTGCGGATGATTTACTCGTGCATCTGAGCTCGCCGCAGACTTCTTGGGAGGCTTTGACGTATGAAATTTCCACTTATGGTCCTCTAGCGGCGTTTAAATTAAACTTGGGAAAATCTGCTATAATGTTAACCAAACTGGGTTCCCAGACATGGCTCACCTCAGACTTCCCTATACCATGAGTTACTCACTATATCAAATATCTTGGAATTCTCATACCCCGTATCCCGACTCTCACACAAACTTAAATTTCAAAACTATTCACCGTAAAACAAATGTCCTGACTCAACGTTGGTGGACCCTGCCATTGACCTTGGTAGGGAGGATTGTACTCTAACAAATGATGATTCTTCCCCAATGGTTGTATGTGATGCAATTGCTTCCGGTCTACTGGTCGAAACACGAATTATGGAATATAGATACTCAGATGCGTACGGTTTTATGGCAGGGCAAAAAAACATGTCTAGCTCTCACAATGCTTCGCTTCTCGAAGAAACAGGGGGCTAGAGCCTACCGGACATACAGACTTATAATGTGGCATGTCAGTTGCGACATGCGGCGGATTGGCTTATGGACATTTTCTATTATACTCCTTTACAGATAGAACATCTTCAATTTAAACCATTACGGCTGTCATATATCCTCCATAAAACGTCTCAGATACTTCCCCTTCCTCTCCACCATAGTATGTTGATTAAACTGACATATTTGGCTTGGCGGAGGGCTTGCCATCGCCTTCTGTTCCCTAGGGGTGTAACCCACTTCTTGCCTCTCCTAGGAGATAAAGATTTTACGCCTGGCTTCCACAATCGGCTTTTTATGGAATGGAATGTAAAAGGCATTAAGGCCCTAGTTCACTTAGTGAATGATTCCAATACTGTTTACCCATTTAGCACGCTACAAGAAAAATTTGGCTTGTCGTATCAACATTTTTATCCCTATTTACAAGCACGTCACTATATATGCTCTTTAACTTTACCAGACCCCCTTAATCATGTGTGGGAACTCCTGTCTGATTATTTGGATATGAATGACCCGACTCGCCATAAACTCTCTTTCTGGTATAAGTTGTTACACAAATTTCATTCCCCTCTGAGCTGGGACACTGTTGTGGCTGGCTGGAATAAGGACTTGGGCCTTTCCTTGGCTCTACTCTACTATAAGCAATGTTTTACCAGGGCCCAGTCCTTGTCCTTACCGATTCCTCTTCAGGAACTCCAATTTAAATTTTTACATCACTTTTACATGGCATCGGCACAAGCTAGTAAGTTGGGGAACAGAGGTACTGGCTGTTGCCCTAAATGCATGACGCCCCATAGTACATTGGGACACCAGTTTTGGTCTTGTCCACGAATAGCCGCATTTTGGCACCAGGTCCATAAATATCTCTTGGACCAATGTGGTACCCGTTTTGCATACCATATAAATGTCTTCCTCTGGGATGATAGTAGGGGTATCCCTTTTCGTAATTGCCATACCAAATGGTGGTTTCATCTGGTGATTATTTTAGCAAAAAAATGTATATTGCAGAAGTGGATTACACAGGATTCCCCAACCCTCACACAGCTGCAGAATCTAATCCATCAGACATGCTTATCGGACAAATATATTGCGAAAATTGATTGGTTTCAACCAAGGAGGCTGTTTATTAAGCGTTGGGAGATTTACCTTCTCTCTCTATCACCTACGGCATGAGGTCTAATTCTCAATGGTTTTTCGGTGCAATAACTTTGTAGACCCTGCTTTTATCCTGAGATTCCTGATATGATGTTGTTTTGTATGTTTCTGGTGCTTTTTGGTGCTTATTACTTACTAATGTTTTTCTATTTGGATCAGATTCTTGTTTTCGGGGGGGGGGGGGGGTGGAGGAGGAGGGGTGAAAGCTGGAATGCCAAGTGTAACTTACTATGTTTTTCTCTGTTCTGTGTGCCCCTCCAGTTGGCAGAACCACTTCTGGGGGTCATATCTGTTAATGTGTGATTTTATCTCTGTACTGACATATTTATTTTCTTTTGGCTAAACTATGCAGGCGGCTGGCACGTTTCTGGAAAATGTGACTATCTGTTTTCATCTTCTGCTGTTAATGTTGTCATGGCCACTAATAAAAATGAGAAAAAAAAATTGAATGACTCACCCAATTAACTCATTTGCTGCATAATTAGTTTGACTGATATTGGAAATTGTTCACATATATCAGCATCCAAAGGTTAAAAAAAAAGACTTTGAATGATTTTAATATGGAGAACTCTGATGTAGTATTATTACAATAATCACATTTCTCATAAGGAATCTCTAAAGTCAAAAGAATGTGTTTTTTCACCAGTAGTAGGAAAGAAAATTGGAGTATCTATCTTGCTTAAAATATCCCCAAAACTTAAACTGACATCTCAAACATTGGATACTAAAGAGAAGGGGATTACAAGTGTTGCACCTCTGGACCACACTCACACACACACACACACATACACACACACATATATATATATATAGGTCCAGAGGTGCCCTAATTGTGGATTCACCAGAATTCTTCCAAATTTTTGGCAGATTTTATTATTAGGGGATACGCCTATTGTTATAGGCCAGGATTTTAATCAATTCCAAGAGGTGGTGCAAGATAGGCAGTCTAAATATAAAGGTAAACATTGTAAAGGCCTGAGACACTGATCTTTTCTTCCATTCTGTGTTTATGGAGGAAAAACAAAGCTTCGTAAATCAGGACCATAGTGTGCACATAACAGAGAGAATGGAGACAGGGCAAAGGAGATGGGTATAAGTGGATGCATTATTTCCTGTCACTTTAAAATGTGTTGGCTGCATTTTAAAACCTTTTGTAAAATAGTGATGTAGACATGTTATTATTATTATTAATATTATCCTATTGAGAAGTAAGAAATAGTTAAAGTAAAATCAATGTAAAAAATGCAAATGAACATAGTTCCAGCATGCGTATGTAGTTCTTTTGGACTGACTGAAAATCACTGATTAAAAACTGTATTCCAAATTATGCACTTCTGTGTCTTGTTTGATATCATGTGCAAGATAATAGAAAACCTTGGGGATTACATGTTTTTTTCTTTTCAATTTCCATCCCTTCCTTTTTACTTGTGACCCTTCAATGATTTAGAAAGAACGTGCTCTATTTTCTTTTCTTTTAATTTACTAGCTCTTAAGCTGATGAACTGCTCCATTACATTAACCCTTGTGTTTGAGAGGCGATGCTAAACAATGTCAACAAATAAAAAGGCCCCTGGGCTGCGTTGTGAAGGGCCTAGGCCTGAATAATGAACCTTAATAATGAGGGACAGAGCTGGGGCTCTCGCTGACAACCAGGACCGGCTCCATGTCCTGATTATGTCGCAATGCCAGCAGCTGGGGCACTACAAAAGCTGGCGCATCACATCAAATCTATTTCCACTGTAATCACTCTCATTGCTGAGGGTCCTGTGAGCAGTACAGAACCCATCAGGCCTCATTAGCACCGCTTAACATGAAAGGCCTCAGAGAGCACATGTGCACCCTTCTCATCAGAATAATGAGAGCCCGAGTGCCCCCTCTGCTACCTAATAGGATCAACAGCTCTGCTCTTGCCACTTAGTTATGCCAGCTAATTGTAGATTAAAGAGTTTGGAGAGAGACTTATGTTTGGTTAATAAGTGGGGTGCTGTCTTCATTACCTTTTTTCTTTTACAGTATACAGAGAAGCTCGGCTTTCACAATCAGAATAAATGTAGCTTTGATGTCATGGGACATTATTCATTTTCACTACGATCTATTTTCCTATGTTGCCTGCTATACAATTGAGACATGCATTTGTTGAACACTTTCCTAATAGGAAAGCAGTAATGTTCCTTTATTGTTAACAATAGTGGAAAAAAGTCCTTTATCTCAAACCAGTTTTCTCTTTCTCTCTCTGTCTCTTCAATGAAACCTGGATTAAAAAAATACCATATTTTCACTTTCTTCTTTATAAAATATCCCTTACTCCAGCGCACTACATTGGGAAAGGGATATCTTCCTTTTTTATCCCTCCATATTGGAATATGGTAGCATGCACAATTAAGTAATTGGAGGCTAGATACGGTAAAGAAAAGTAAGAGCAAATAAGATGAACAAGGATGATTGTAATGGTATAGAAATGGAGGGCACGTATACATGTCTTTCTCGAAGTTTGGGCAGCCAGCCACTAGAGGAGGCTGTAAGGGAGTTATTGGAAACCAGATAGGAGATAATGTCACAGTAGTCTACTTGTCACTATTGGGCAAAGCTTTCTGGGAGGTATACATATATGGGAATCTGGTCTGGGAAGCCATGTAGAAGTAATTATAAAAATTGGGGAATAGAGAAAACCAGACAGCTGGCAGAAAAACAGAGAAAGAACCAGATGCTTGGATCTCATAAAAAAGAGAGTCCAGGTTCTGTCCAGGAGACCCTAAGAGTGAGCATGTTTTCAGGGAGTCTGTATTTGAGAAGTCTGTGGCAATCATCTGCTCAGAAGTTCAGCAACTTGTCAGTCTGCAGGAAAAGAGGTTGTTTTCTCACAGAATGGAGGCATAAACTTGAAACAACACTTCTCACTGAAAATAAAAGGATACGCGAAACTAATGATCCTGAGAAGATTAAAACTTCTACTAACACTAAACAATTTTCGCACAGTTCTACAGGCAATGATCTTTGCAAGTACAGATTATTGTAACTCCCTGCTTTTAGATCTACTAGAATCTACTATTCGGCCACTACAAATATTACAAAATTCAGCTGCTAGAATTTTGACTGGCAAAAAAAAGAATGACCACATTACAGGAATACTCGCCGATTTACACTGGCTTCCAATTGAACAAAGAATACAATATAAGACACTATGTATAATTCATAAATTAATCCATGATGAAGAAGCAGACTGGCTCAACACTGCATGCGCGTACATGTACCGCAAAGAAACCTGAGATCTGCTAATATGGCTTTACTAACTGTCCCCTCTGTCAAATCAGCACATCTCACGCAAGTAAGGGAAAGAGTACTGTCGCTGGCTGGCCCGTGCTATGGAACACCATGCCACTCGAAATAAGGCTGCAGAGAAATTTGAAAATATTCAAAACTAATCTGAAAACCTGGCTATTTTTTTTTTAATTATTTATTTATAATTTTCCATTTTACATTGTTAGAATCCTTCCTTATAAGATTGCATTACATAATATCACTTAAAACCTGGCTATTTAAGCAAGCCTTTTACAAAGATAAAGATAAGGACGCACCAAACTAGAAGTTATTACTTTTGACCTACAAAATGCATTTCAATGTTAAATTAAAACCGTATAATATGTTCCGAACAAATAAGCTTAACTGACACACATAGTTTTTGACACTAAATTGTTACCATTCTATGATGGCACATAGTTAATTTGTAATCTCTACCACTCATATTTTTCATTAACGTGCCTTTTTGTAAACCATTGTGATGGTTATCTAACTCAACGATGGTATAGAAGAGTTTTTAAATAAAATAAAATAAATACTAATTTGTATTTAAACCCTTACATGTCTGACTGGAATGCCTTGGTGACTTAGGCCATTGAACTAAGTTGTGACCTATAAATAATGAACTTTTGAGTGGTAATAAAGAAAGAAAACCATGTCTGCATGTCATGTCTCATATCTAGGATGGGACGATAAGAGAAGTCAGGACCTTAACTCAAATAGCTTACTGCGGTGAGTGCTACTTTATAAAAACCTAAATAATGAACAAAAGTAAATTAGAATTCACTGTACCACAAGGATACACAAATGTAATTCTGAGTACAAATTTCATTTATCCAAATGATTAACCCTTTGAACCCGTTGTACCTGAATTCCGGGACGGCCTAATATCAATATCACCCGTTATCCCGCTAAACCGGTATAATATACAAAACTGCATGAATAACCAATACTAATATTAAAAATAGCACATTGACAAAAATTATTGGTTTTCCCGAGGAGCTTAGGGTTGATGGGTTTATCGCCATTGGAACCTAGAGTTCAAAGGGTTAAGGGCCTGATATACTAAGGGCCGGATTTTAAAAGGGTTACATGTGTCACTTAAAGTTTTTATTAGATCATCCTGACTTTCGCATGGTACGCCAATCTCTCTTCTTTTCTCTGGGCTACAGTACTGCAATTCTCTTCCTGTCTATACCATCTGTCCCCTCCAAATAATGCAAAATTCTGCTGCCCTACTTTTAACTAACACTTTCATATATAATCATATCACCCTGGTACTACAGTCCCTACATTGGCTACCAGTCACTTACCATGTTCAATACAAATTGGCTATTACAGTTCACTCTCTATTAAACAATATTCCATCTCCATGGATTTCAACTATTTTGAAATGTTATGCTCCTGGTCAATCACTAACATCATCACATCAAGGACCACTGGATGTCCCTTTGCTAAAGCTTAGCTTTCCTCAATGAAACATGAGAATGTGCCTTCTCGACTGCTGGACCTATGTTTTGGAACTCCCTTCCCTTTGAGATAAGGTTCATTGCAGACACATTTTTCAAGAAAGCTCTCAAGACCTTTTTATTTCAGAAGGACTACAGTGCAATTATTTAAGAATTTCTGTACAATGTCGTTAGATATTTAAGATCCACTGAGGCACTTGTTAATTTGTTTTATTTTTGTTCTCATATTGTTATGGATGTTTTAATTGTACCCAGCCCTGAACTTTGGAAGGCTGGGTAAGAATTTTTTTAAATAAACAAATTGTATGCAACAAGGATACTTCTTTGAACTGTTGTACTTTTGCGCGATAAACAAAGTTAATGTTGGGTGGACAGGAGGTAGGAACAACAGTGGATTTTTAACTTGTATTCTTGTTGTTCTCATTTCAGAATTGAATTGGACAGTCTTTTTGTGATTGTGATCGGTAGTTCTAAGTACTTCAACTTCATGTAGTTATCTTGTATTGTTCACATTTCTTCTAGCTCTTGTTTATTTAGGGGTTTTTTTTGTTTCAGCTTTTCAGTGTTAGCAGCAATTTAATGGCCTATCCAGTGGAGTAAGGCTTATGTGCCCTGATGATGTTTGTGAGGAACTGTGATAGATCCATGTGTGTGAAAGTTTTGTAGCAACCAATCACATGACAGTTGTAGAAGCTTCTTTAAAAGAACCACCTACCAGGATATTTTTCAGTCCCCAGGAGACACTAAAATCGGTGGTGGCAATCCTATGCTAGAGTTTTATCATTCACTAAGATGTAGTACAATTGCTGTGTTCAGAACCATTTTGAGACTGCTTATTTTAAAGGAAAATTTTCTTCAAAAATGTATTCAGATGTGAAAGAGAACCAGAGGTCGACTCTCGCTCTCATACCTTTTAAGTGATTTTGGTTTGATTTTTGTTACATTCACTACACAGAAAAACTTTTTTGCACACAAAATAAACTTGGGAAATTTGCCATGGAGGACAGTCTGCTTAGATATTTTTTGAGAATTATTTTGCTTTATTTTGATGAATGTATTTGACTTGTGTGCCCAATAGTCTAAAATGATATTTAGCATTTCTCCTTTGCAGTTTGAGACTTGCATATCTAGGAACAAGATGGATCACTAATGGCATGATCTAAAGACATATATCCCTGAGGCAGGTAGTTAGATTTGCTGAAACAGTGGCTAGTGCCAGGTAAAGTTTGTGTGCTTCATTGTTTTTTATTTTTATACTATGCAGATTTTCTTTTAGTAAATTGGTTAGAGATTATATTTTTTAATATTTTTGGTGATTTAATAAACTCATTTTTATGAATAGATGATTAATGAGTTCTGGAAATGCCAACCTTTTTGACTGCATATAGGGGTAGATTTTATAAAATGCGCGTGCGGCCTACATGTGCGTGCGCTACCCGGTGCAGGTGCGCACATCTTATAAAATCTGGGGTTGGTGCGCCAAGGGGGTGCACAATTGTGCACCTTGTGTGCGCCGAGCTGCCTTCCTCCGTTCCCTCCCAGGCCTCTCTGAAATCAGAGCGGCCTGAGAGGGAACTTCCCTTCTCCCTAGCCTGACCTTCCCCCCCTTCCCCTAACCTTTCCCCCCATCCCTACTCTAACCCCCCCCCCAAAGGTTTTACCCTACCTTTTGTGCCTGCCTCTGGGCAGATGCAAGTTGCGCGTGCCAGCAGGCTGCCGGCACGTGATTCCTCGACACAGCGGTATGGCCGCTGTGTTGCAGGCCTCTGGCCCCACCCACGCCCTGGACCACTCCACCCCTTTTGTAAAGCCCTGGGACTTAAACACGTCCCGGGGCTTTACGCGCACTGCCGGGCCTTTTTAAAATAAGCCCGGCACGTGTAAGGTCATTTACGCGCGTAACCTTTTGAAAATCCAACCCATATTATATAAGATCTTTGTATGACACCTTTGAATATATAAGATCTGTGTATGATACCTTTGAAAATAAGAACTTTGAATAATACTTTATGTATTTTTCATCATATTATTGATGCATCCTATTTTTCTTGTATATCTGTTGTGGGTGATAGTTTGCTTCTATTCTTTTTTTGTAGCTATCCATTTATCTGTAAAATATGTACCAGCGGAGCAACCAGTTCTACATTTCCTTACAAATGCTCATCAACCTTGTACTTAATAGGTCTCTTTGCCAAGGTTGCTGCCTAGCATACCAGAAGGAAAAAAATTGTGATGTGGCTTTTAGTGATATGGACATGTGTCTTTTAAGAACTGAACTGAGACCACTGCCAGAACTCATTGAATATAGGTAAAAGGCTGATGGCTTTTGTTTTAGTCACTCTTAATCTCAGGATATGGATTCACAGGCTATTCAAAGACAGGCTTGAAACAGACAGCTATGAGGTTTGTTAAAAAAAAGGTGTATTTCTAAGAGATCTGCTATGAAATGCAGAATTGAAGACATTCAAAGTGAATCTGTCTTGAATTTTCTTGAATTTGCTTCAGATTGCTTGAAGATCTGCTAAAGACTGTGCTTAAAAAATATAGTTGAACTTTCAGATTTTTTACAGGTTTGATAAATTGGAATGCAAACCTATTTTTTAAAGAAATTCACACATCTTTACTAGGATCAATCTGAATCACTGACCTGAAAGAGAACATCTCTGCATCCCTATACTAATTCAGTGAGCTATTCACAATTATTCCTTTACTCCCCCCTTTCAAAAACTGGTGAAAATATTATTTGAGAGTGAAAACATTTAGGGGTGAATTTTCAAAGAGTCACGCACTTAAAAATTAGCATAAATGCATGTAAAAAAGGGGTGGTCTAGGGGCATTCCTGGGTGGAGTGAACCTTTACATGCATAAGTTGTTATATTACAAGACACACTTGTAGATTTGCCAACTTGCTCACATAATTTTACATCTTCTAATTATCTTATGTAAGTGATAGTAAACATGTTTATTGTGTGCTTTTAGTCTGGTGGGAGGTCTGGGTGAACTGTGAGGAGTTCAGGCTGAAGAACTAGGAGGGTCTTGATGAACTGGAGATGGACTGGGAGATCTGGTGGAGCAACTGGTAAAATGTGCAATTTCAACTATGCGTACATGTTTCAAAATATATTGATTTTCGCCAGTAAGTCCTAGTTTATTTTTGCACATAAAACATATGCATGTATATTTTTAGAATAGATAAGTGCATGCATTCAATGTATTAAAATACTTTCAATGCATTGAATGAATTTACATATAAATATACATATGCACAAATCTTGCAGGGTAAAGATAAGTGTATTTTATAATATGGGGTAGATTTTTAAAGTTATACGCCCGATTTTATAACATGCGTGACTGCCGCGAGCATATTATAAAATCCAGTGTCGGCGCGCACAGGGGGGTGCACAATTGTGCAACCTGCGCGCGTCGAGCCAAGCAACCTGCCTCCATTCCCTTCGAGGCCGCTCCGAAATCGGAGCGGCCTCGGAGGGAACTTTTTTCCAGCCCCCCCCCCACCTTCCCCTCCCTTCCCCTCCCTAACCCACCCCCCAGCCCTAACTAAATCCCTCCCTACCTTTGTTAAGAAAGTTACGCCTGCCTGAGGCAGGCGTAAATTGCGCACACCGGCGGGCCATTCCCCGGCCTGGGGGCTGGTTCGGAGGCCTCGGCCACATCCCTGGAATGCCCCCAGGCCGGCACCATGCCCACAGCCCCGCTCCCAGAAAGCCCGGAATGCCGCGCCGCCCCCGGCACGCCCCGACACCCCCCCCCAAGCAAAGCCCCGGGGCTTATGTGCGTCCCGGGGCTTTGTGCGCGCCGGCGGCCTTTGCAACATAGGCGCGCCAGCACGCAAGTCCCCTTTTAAAATCTGCCCCTATGTGTTTATCATATATGCTCAAGTTATAAAATACTATCGTAAATCTGCATGCAGCCATATAAATGCATATATGCTGCCACACGTAGTTGTTTGAAATGTATCCTTTTTTCATTCTACTAGTGCTTTCATCAAAGTCAAAATACTTTGTTTATGCTAGGCTTTCCTTTTGCCTGTGGATGCACTACGCTTTCAAATTTTTCATAAATTCATCAAATTGGGTATGAACTTCTTCTAAAAAATTGTTGTGCCAACTAATTCCCTCACAACATTTACAGTATGCCAGTTAGAAAGCAATGGCTGGCTTTTCCCTTCACAAACTGGTAACTAGCATAATAGAATCATGTTTCTGTTGGCATTCAAACTTTGTGGAGATTACAAAGATGTTTGAACAAAAGTGGACATCCTTTTATGATGCACAAACCCTGCATGGTGACAATCTTCAGTGGAAGCCTGATAAGGGTTTGTAGAGTAGGTACCCATGTGTCATCCATTACTTCCTTATCCTGCATTACTGAAAGCTGGAATAATGCACCTTCAATGGAAAACTTTTCGATAAGTAATAAAGTAGATTGTTATAGTTTTTTTTTTTATATAACACATCTAATGTTAGTAAAAAGTGATGTTTAATTAGACACACACTGGTTATTTCCAGGCAGAAGTGGGAGATCTCCCATTGGACGTTCTTCCCTGAGTTATTGTCTGTGCACTGGAGGTGACTCATTTCTAATTTTAGTCTGTATTCACATTCTAACGTGGGCCTCCAAAATTTGACATAATACAATTGAGAGACAGATGCAGCATGGATACACCACCAGCTAACCTTGCAGAATAGATAAGCAACCTAGAGTTAGTTCTCTTTCTCTCTATTGATCTAATTAATAGGGGTGTGCACTCATTTTAAACAAATGGGTAAAATGCAATGAATGAGATGATTTTTGTTCCATTATCACATCCCTCCTCAATAATCTTTTCTCTAAGGTGACTAGCCCTAACCTTTTTAGCCTTCCTCATAGGGGAGCCATTCTATCCCAGTTATCATTTTGGTTGCCCTTTTCTATACCTTTTCCAGTACAACTATAACTTTTTCTGAGATGCGGCGACCAGAATTGCACATGGTATTCTGGGGCGGTCTCACCATGGAGCCATACAAAGGTATTATAATATCCCCTGTTTTATTTTCTATTCCGTTCCTAATAATTCCATTTGCTTTTTTGACCACCACCACACTCTGAGCCGAGAATTTCAAAGTATGGTCTACTATATTACTCAGATCTTTTCCCTGGAAGGTAACGCCTCGCCTAAGACAGAACCTAACGTTGGGTAACTACATTACAGGTTACTTTTCCCTATATGCATCACTTTGCATTTGTCCACATATTTCATTTGTCATTTGAATGTCCAATTTTCCAGTCTTGCATGGTTCTCTACAATTTTTCATAATTCGCTTGTGATTTAACTTTGAATAATTTAGCATTGTCTGCAAATTTGGTTACCTCACTTGTTGTTCCCCTTTCAAAATCATTTATAAATATATTAAAAAGCACTGGTCCTAGAATACATCCCTGAGGCACTACACTGTTTACCTTTCTCCACTGAGTAAAATAACATTTAGTCCTACTGTTATGCATCTCATCCGTGCCCGGCCCGTGCACAGGCCTGCTCACCTTCATGGTTCCACGGCAGGTCTTGGGTCGGCCTCCCTAGTGGCTGCTGCTAGCGCTTCCAGGCCCTGGCGTCCCGTGGTAGCAGTCGCCGGGTCTTCCACTATGCACAAAGCCTCACGCCGGAGCTTGGCGTCCTCGGCTGTGTCGGCCACGCCCCTACGCGCGCGCGGACCGCCCGGCAGGTCCTAGCTCTGCGGCACGCCCTGATTGATTCCCCGTTATAAGGAAGTCATTGCTTGGACTTCCTTGCCTTGGCAATTGGGTCAGCGTTTGTGCTAGATTGTCACTGCGTTTGTTGCTTGCTCCTATCTTGTTCCAAGTCTCGTTCCAGGATCCTTCTGTTCCAGTTCTGTTCCTGCCTTGTTCCTGCTTCCTAGTACTCCAGCGTCCTCCTGTAGGCTTAGTCCCCAATTTAAGGATTGCATTAATGGAGATATTGGGGCAGTGGCAGTGGTGGAAAGGATGGTATTGGAGGTCTGAAGAAGGATTAGGAATCCCCAAGGCGGCAAAGGTAGGAAATTTGTCACCCCCAATTTTTACAGCCCTAGCAGTCCAGTTGAGTAAATCCAGAAATGCTCAGATCAATCAATAACAGTTTTGTCAGGCAGATCAATAAGATCTGTTCTTACACTGTTCTCTGGTGACGGAAAACACTAGCACTATGAAAGGACAGCATTCAACAATATACATCAAGGATAAAAAAAAAAGGCCACTTGGATCAGCATATCGTTTGTCATAGATGAGAGAATATGATAACCGGATAACTCTACATCATAAGGGACAAGCTCAATCAGTCCAGGTTTTTACCTCATTGCATGGACTTGTCTTGCATTTCTTGAAGAAATTGGAACAAGTCTATAGATGCAGTTGGTCAAAACCAGAAGTGGCTCAGTCTGTTTCTTTGACATGGAGCTTGCTGTTCAGCTTAGCAAAAAGAAGCCCATCAATAGGGTCCTCCATCCCACCATAACCATTCACCCAAACAAAGCAGTTTCTGATGTACATATATTATAGATGCAGACATAAAGAGGTCTAGGCATTGCAATACACATACAGACATTTGAAAACTCTCTAAGGGGGTCATTTATTAAAGGTTTTCTCCCATTTTAGTGACTATAAGAAATTGCTTATAGGGTCCTAAGATGGAAATTTGGAGGTTATTGAAGGAAGAGTACTTTTAAAAATGAAAAAAGTGAGAGAAAGGCATCCTTTTTTTTACTCCTCCAAAGATGACAAATTGCCACTCCTTAAAAGGAAGAGCTGGCATATCTATGCCAAAAGCTTTGACTGAAATAATTGTTTTGCACAACTGATGTTTCAGCATCCATCAGAAGATTTTTTTTTGTGGTTGGTAATTCAGATTTTATAATATAAAAAACCATAATCCAAAAAAATGCATCATACAAAAAGGATATCTGATGTAAATGTGTCAAAATAACGAGTATGATCACATGCCATGGTTTCTGAGGAAAAACTATTATTGTGGCATTAATGCCTGTAAGGGAGAAAGTAGTACTTGATTTGTAAAACAACTTGCTGCATTTCCCCCTCCTGTGTGTCTATATAAATATATTTATAGCACACATAGGATTATGCAAGCATAGGTTTCCTTTCTCTTCTTGGACATTTCAGAAATCTGCAGGAATAGAGAGAAATCTCTAAAACTTAATGGAGTTCATTACAACATTCCCAACCCTGCAGGTCCTGCAGTAGTGAAGTCTGGTATGGGAATAAAGCTCTTTTGAGCAGTAGTGACTGTAGGTACCCACACATTTCACTCTGAAAATATAGAGCAAAATTAAAACTGGAAGCAACCCCAATCTTTTCAGGAATGGATTCACTTTCCTGGCTCTAAACCATAAGCCCACAGGCCAGATCCTCCCGTGAAGTGTATGCTTTTTTCAGAGATTCAGATAAACAAGCTTGCCTTGTCTATATACAGAGCTGATATGGCTATGAGTTATAGATATTATAACAAACTTTTCTTCCATACCAGTGCCCCATCCCTCCAGAAATCTTAATAGGCTTTTGAGAGCCTCCAGTAAAGGCTTACTGCATAAAATGATTCTTTGATGAAAAGGGATTGAAACAAGGGTTAAAACAGACATTGAAAGGTTATTGTGGAGGGCACATTGTTCATACAATCCCCCTTTAATATGTGTGGTGTGCACCTGCGATAAGATGATTCATTAGATATGGCCTCACTTTGACAAGCTCCATCGTTCAACCCCTCGGGGCAGTGATGGAACAATTCTGCACCACCCAGTAAATATGACAAGGTCAGCATTTTTCTAGGGGTGAGGTGGGGGGAGCTGTTAAATTCCGGATGTAGCTTTCTTTACTTTTACTGTTAAAAAAAAAAGAATATTTACGCAAAACAAAAGAAAAACTAACATTGGGAGAAAAAAAAAAAAAGGAAAAAGAAAAACTCATTCAAGTTATCTCATCTGATTCTGCCTGGAATACAAAATGTACCTTTCTTGGTGAAAGGTGGAATAACATGTCACAAGATAACTTTGCCTGCTTTTCAGTGTTAAGCTTTGCAAGTTGGAGAAATAAGAGTTGGAATAATTGATGGTTTGATTTGCGCAAGCCCATCAAGCATCAGATGTTTGGTACTGAGGCTGGAGATGTTTGACATTACCAGCGATGCTTCACGGTACTAGTATCACTTTTATTAATCACATAAAGATTTATTGGGGCAATATACAGTATGCAGCAATAGCCCTAAGCTATACTAAAGCGGGAGGATTAGCTAGCTAGCTGAATTCGTTTTGCTACATATACAAGAGCAGTTGTTTTGCCTGTATAGCAATTTATAGAAGGTAGGTTCTTGAATCCATCTAAAACCTTCTAAGGGAGAAGTGGACCGAGGCATGGAATGACTAGGATTTCCTATCCTTCTTACTTTGCACTTTGATTAGACAAGGCTGCAGATTATCAGCAGGTCGTGGAGCAAGCGGGATTGGTGAGAAGAGATTGAATAAAAAGGGAACACATGGAGCCAAATGTTTCTAATAAAGAGGAGGCAATATGAAAGTTAGTGCTTTACCACTCAGTATCCATGGGTCTCCAGTCTGGATTAGTGACCTGCAATTAGTGGATCACTTGTAAAACCAATTTTGTTAGAGTTAAGATTGAATCCTTTGAAAAGCAAAAACAACTAAGGAGCCTCTGTAATAAAATGCAATGCATGCAGGCTAAAAATAGCAAGCTGTGCAGGAAGGCCTTAACATGTATGTTAAAGAATCCAGAAAGATGTTAGTGTGAGCCTGTGAACATTTGCATATATGTGTCATTTGCAAATGAGGAATTATCGAGCTCATGCTAAATAGTGTAGAATGCTCACTCATTATGCGGTTTAGCGAGCGCTCACTAAAAGAACATTATTTAATACCATCTCAGAGAGTTGTTAACTTACTAACATGAGAACATCGCTTACCAAGGGAAAGGTAAGCTGAACACGCCCTTGAGAGGGCTCAGCAAACTGGAAACAGAGGGTCTGAAAAATCAAGGCCATGGTTGGGAAAGGACATTGTAAAAACTTACCCATGGGTCTTTGAGCATAAATATATATAGTACACATTTCTCTTTTCCCAACAGAAATGAAAACAGCACATACTTTTTCAGGAAATTCTTACACGGACACTGACATGTTCACACCACAAATAGGTCAAGCAAACAAGAGGAGAACACATCATCGAGGTTCTTCAAGCACTGCTCAACACCTCACAATTTAGAAGGTACAGGGGTTTAGAGTTTTCTGTAAAGGGCCAGCTTCCATGGCCATGGCATGATTTTCTGGTTCATTGCTGACAATGCTGTTGTTGGTCAGTCCAAGGAGCACCAGAGACATTCCGAGGCTTGATCATGAACAGCATGGTTTGGTATTAGTACGATTGTCATTACCATTGCTGAGTTTGGTCTGGCCAAAGAGCACTAAGAGCTTTCAGAGGCTGGATACTGAATGGCTTTGCTTTTTTTGGGGGGGAAGGAACCCATCCCAACAACCTGGCTAGTCACATATGCAAGGGGCCTTTCAAGAAAGGAGCTCCCCCCCGCTCCCATGGTTGAGTGATTGTAGCCAATGTCTCTTCCCCAGTCCTTCCCCTCACCACCTCACAACAGTAAAAGTTAAATTGCAGAGGACATCACCTGGATGAAGGGTATTGTTCATTCCACTAGGATTGCATGGAGTGGAACCAGAGAATGCCAGAGAGAGAAGAGGAGATGATGGTAACAGAGGAGGCATGCACCCGCTTCAGCACTTTACAAATAAATAAATTCTGTTTATTTGCACAATTCAAAGTTATATACAAAGGTAACAAAAGAGTTATGCTAGTGTTCATATGGTTATGCACTCAGAAATGTAAAAGGCACAATGGCGTCCACAATGCAAATAAAGGCCAGTACCACAAATCCTTAGCTATTGCCATAACAATATATACATATTTGTCTGCATGTGTTCAAAGTCAAATACACTCTCGCATGCTTTCCACTGTCCGCAGGACAGTTGTGGTGGCACAGACAAGGAAGCAGTATGTCAGGGGAAAGTCCGCTCATGGAAAGCAATCAGAAGAAGCTAGGATGGATAGTAACTAGGCAGCCTCTTCTCACCAAAGCATGCATGTCTCTCTCCTACATTGCCATGTCTGGGCTGTACCCTTTTCACACGGCTACTACGGCATGGTATGGAGAACTTTGAAGGGATAGAGTAGTTCTGAGGCATTGGACAGAAGCTGTTGCAACTGCCTCTACAGATGAGGCAGGAAGTGCTGCTGCCATTGCTTTCTCCATTGTTGAACCAGCAGGTTCAACAATGGAGAAAGCTGCTGCTGCTATCTCCATTAATGGGCTCTAAGGTGCTGCTGGTGTTTGTGTGCTAGATTTCAGTTGGTGTACTGTGAAAGTCAGTCTTGTCATTGTGTTATTTTAATCCATCCAATAACACTGGGGAACACAATTTTCGTTGAGTTAGATCTGACACTTGTTTTTGACTAACTTTTGACATCTAAATCCAAAAATGACCCTAGCTTTTCTCTATCATGTCAACTTTTTAAGGTACAGGATACCCTCCCTTTGTCCCAAAAATCATACAAAATGTACATACAAAGGAAATAAAAGAAAAAATTACTTGAATATACTGGTTATTTAGAGTTATTTTATTCATACAAAGGCTATATGTTGTTACTGTAAGTCAAATTGTGTACAAGTAGTAAAGGTCTGCTAGCAAACATACATATTAAGGTAAAAATTTACGCTTATAGCTTTTCCAGCAGTGTTCAATCTGTGGACAATCTCACCTGATGCTCCAACAATGGTCAGCCATCACATGTACATCCCATCTACCCTGATACAGTGCCTCCATGACCTTCAAATCTTGTTGGAATCGTTCACCTTGCTCATCACTGACTGTACCAAGGTTTTTCGGGACGTCAGCAAGATGGCTATGCAGAAAATGCACCTTGATGCTCATGTTGCAACGAAACATTTTGAAGCTCTCCAAGAGTTTCTGGAAAATTTCATTGTAATTCTGTGCTCGTGTATTTCCAAGAAAGTCCTTGACAAGGTTTTTGAATGACAACCAAGCATTCTTTTGGAGTTCTGACATTGTCCCGAATGTTAATTTTTAATGAGCTGCTGAATCTGTGTACCGTCAAACACACCGGCCTTTATCCTTTCAAACGACAGGCTAGGAAATGCCAAAATGAGATACTTGAAACAGTCTCCTTTAGTTGGCAAAGCTTTAACAAATTGCTTCATGAGACCCAGTTTTATGTGCAGAGGTGGGAATATAATGTTCTTTCTGTCAACAAGTGGCTCATGTAGAATGTTTGGATCACCAGGTTTGAGGTCAGATCTTGGAGACCAATTCAACAGCACCCAATGCTTCTCACGAGCTCTGCTGTTCCACATACACAGAAAACAGGGATACTTGGTGTATCCGTGTTGCTGACCAAGAAGGAAGCAGACCATTTTAAGGTCAACACAGATGATCCAATTGTGCTTGTGATATTGCAATAGATCAATGACTCTCTTTATGCTTCATAGTCTTCACGAAAACAAAATGAATGGCCAATTGGGGCTGCACCAAATAAATTGCCATTGTGGAGGAGGACACACTTCAAGCTCTGCTTTGAGCTATTGATGAACAGTCGCCATTCAGTTGCGTTATAGATTGGAATTCCCAATTCCTCCATTAAACCATGTATGTTATGGCAATAGACAAAGCCAGCGTCACTTCGAAAGTACTGCAGAAATGCACTTTCTCTTGATTGAAAGTAGGATACCTGCACTCCTTTTTCAAGCATGTTTTTCTTGTGCAGTCTTGATGCTAGGAGTTCTGAAGCCTTTTTGGATAGTCCCAAATCTCATGCCAAATCGTTCAACTCATGCTGATCAAATCCCTTATGAACTGAGTCATCTTCAGTTTCAAAATCTTCATCGTTGCTGTCACTTAGTTCTTCACCATACTCCTGTTTTTCGAAAGAGGGTAGTTCAATGAAAACTGGCACTGGGATTTCAGCTAAATGAGGCACTGGGCATATAGCTATTGTAGACTAGGATACTCTATTTTACATTTATTTTTCTTGTTATATCCTGACGTTTTCACTACAGAAAAGTAACAGTCACTTGAATGATCTCTGGGCTCTCGCCAAACCATAGGTATACAAATGGAAATTTATCACGTGTTCCCTTTGTCCACATCCATAAATTCTCGACACACTGCTTGCACACCTTGTGAAGGGCCCAAGACTTATCTTGATCACCAAATTTTACTTTCAAATATGTAAAATAGTCTTGCCTGACAAATGCACTGATGTTTGTCCTTTGACTGGGAATGGTGAAACTGCCACAGATATAACAAAACGAATCAGGGTTGTTTAGGCACTTACGAGAAGAAATAGCAGAGGCAGACATGATCTGAAGGAAAGGAAATAAGTACGTATGTAAATAAAAAAAATAAATTCTGCTAACTCCTTGTATACAGACAAGAACTCACACTACACTTTGGAATACGATTCACTATATAGAGCAGCACACAACCTCTCACCACACTGTCTCATGTGTAACTGAATAGCCTAGACAAGTATGAACCTGTTGCTAGTCTCCAAGGTCATCCCCCACCCCTCCCCACTCGAGGGAGGTTTGCTCTCAGCCAACAGGAGAGCACTAGTGCTTCCCTCGATCCAGGCTCGAACCAGCCTAGAGTGGTTGTATTAAGGGGGTCATTTATCAAAGTGCTATATGGGTAACTTCAAGCTAGGCTGAGAGAACACTGCACAAATCTCATCTTTGGGTGAATTTTCTCACTCCAAAGATCATCAAATCTTCAAAGAGTGCACTGTTCTGTTCATACTTTGCACTCCGAATGTCAAAGTGGCCCGTAACCCCTACACTAATACCTAAACCTCACCTCGAGTAACCTCGACGAGTGAGGTTATCAAATTTGCGGATGATACAAAATTATTCAGAGTAGTTAAATCACAGGCAGACTGTGATACATTACAGGAGGACCTTGCAAGACTGGAAGATTGGGCATCCAAATGGCAGATGAAATTTAATGTGGACAAGTGCAAGGTGATGCACATAGGGAAAAATAACCCTTGCTGTAGTTACACGATGTTAGGTTCCATGTTAGGAGCTACCACCCAGGAAAAAGATCTAGGCATCATAGTGGATAATACTTTAAAATCGTCGGCTCAGTGTGCTGCAGCAGTCAAAAAAGCAAATAGAATGTTAGGAATTATTAGGAAGGGAATGGTTAATAGAACGGAAAATGTCATAATGCCTCTGTATCGCTCCATGGTGAGACCGCACCTTGAATACTGTGTACAATTCTGGTCGCCGCATCTCAAAAAAGATATAGTTGCGATGGAGAAGGTACAGAGAAGGGCAACCAAAATGATAAAGGGGATGGAACAGCTCCCCTATGAGGAAAGGCTGAAGAGGTTAGGGCTGTTCAGCTTGGAGAAGAGACGGCTGAGGGGGGATATGATAGAGGTCTTTAAGATCATGAGAGGTCTTGAACGAGTAGATGTGACTCGGTTATTTACACTTTCGAATAATAGAAGGACTAGGGGGCATTCCATGAAGTTAGCAAGTAACACATTTAAGACTAATCGGAGAAAATTATTTTTCACTCAACGCACAATAAAGCTCTGGAATTTGTTGCCAGAGAAGGTAGTTAGTGTAGCTGGGTTCAAAAAAGTTTTGGATAAGTTCTTGGAGGAGAAGTCCATTAATGGCTATTAATCAATTATACTTAGGGAATAGCCACTGCTATTAATTGCATCAGTAGCATGGGTTCTTCTTAGTGTTTGGGTAATTGCCAGGTTCTTGTGGCCTGGTTTTTGGCCTCTGTTGGAAACAGGATGCTGGGCTTGGTGGACCCTTGGTCTGTCCCAGCATGGCAATTTCTTATGTTCTTATGTTCTTAATTGACATGATAGAAGAAAACTAACTGCAGTTTTGAAATCAGCATGCCTATTTAAGTCTAAAACAGCTGAAAAATCGATCACAGCAGGTAGACACCTCATAAAGGAGCTCAGAGAGGCTCATCATAGCTGTTTTCACCTTATCAATACTGCCTAGTCTGTAGTTTATATCATGAAACTCTTTTTGTACTATGCTGTAGTTTTGACAGATGTTGGCAATATGCTGTTGCTTCCTTATCACCACAGGGTGATCATATAAGGAAGAGGATTCTTGTCTGCTATCATCCTCCAGCCCCAGGCCTGTCACATTCTTTTCAGGCATTACAGGACAGATCTGATGGGGCTGCTAATGGCAACATCTGAGTCCAGTCCTTATCCATCCAAACTCTCCAAGCTGGATATCATATGATGATCTGGTTTGTGTGTAATCCCCTCTTTTCTTGGAGGTCATCTTCAGATGCTGCACAGGTGGTGAGAGACACTATTGCAGCTCTTGGAGCAGTCCAAGTCCTCCAGTGATCGCCAGGTGGGGGACCAGAAAAGTTCTGGGTGGCCAAAGGGGAAACTTACCAACTACATAGAAATCTAATGTCCAAAACCTGTTATTGATTCCAAAGTAGAACTTTATTGAAGGTCCAAGAGTAGTCCCAAAGCTTTAAACATAATTCTCTCAAAGTAACTGGATATAATCCAATTAGTCAAGGAAGAAGATGTACTCCAACAACAAAAATTCTTCTTAAATAGAGAGACAACAACCTCAGCCCAAGGCCTTCAGGGCAGCATTTTAATAGCTGAATTATTAACTTTGTTTAATCTTGTAACCCACCCTTTATATCTTTAGATGATCCTTTCCTCATGCATAATCTATGTTCATTATATTTCCTGTTACCTTGTTTATGTTTAAAATGTTAATGTATTTTTCTACCTGCTACTTGTAAACCGATGTGATGTTCTTTGAACGTCGGTATAAAAAAGCTTCAAATAAATAAATTAAATAAATAAGAAAACAAATCATCAGATGATCTTCATCTTGGGCTTTCCCAGCATGGACCTCACCCTTGATCCTAGGGCTAACCTCCTTCTAGTTTGATTTCAGGAATCTTAACTGTAACTCTGAACACAGATAAACTCTCTCTCTCTGTCTTTCTCTACTAATCTTATTCCCAAGTGCCTGGAAGCACCCTTTATAAACTCCCCTAAATCCCATCCACTTTGGAGAAATGAACCTCCTATTATTATCAACCCTATCTACACCATCCTATCACTCAACCCTAGTTGATCTCTTATCTAATCCCCCTCCAAACTCCTCATAAACAGGATGGATGCTTTGCCAATTACAAGAGCTCTACAGGAAAAGTTCTCTGACCTTTTAGTGAACCCCCAGAGAGCAGGAACCCTCCAGCAAACTCTTGAGTGACCCTAGGTAGGATTGCAATCACATTCCAGGTTTTCCTGGCACATGCTGTGCAATCAAACCTTCACTTGCTGCCTCCAACGCTCTCCCTCTGTAGTAGCCATAGGATCTTGTGGTAAGTGAACTCTGCATCTGTGATTTTTAGGGGTATACTTGCCAAAGGCCTTGGACCTACAAAAGTTAAGGAGAGTAATACATAGCATATTTGGAGCACATATCTCCCTTTTGGTACCATATTAAAAGTGAAACTCCTCTATAGCAAAGACCTTACCTTGCCAACCTTTTGCTCTGCAATCTGTTACATTCCCATCAAGTCTCCCGTTTCAAAAAATCATGGCCCATATTGATCCCACCGTTCCCAAAACGTGTAATTCCAGCTAGCATCTGATACTGCACTGTTTCATCCTTATGGCTCCATTGAGGTGCCAATTCTAGATATATGTTTCTATGCATCCTTGCTTTGTCCTTATACTTTTTAAATTCTGGCCTGAAGAAGAGAGTACTAGTTCTCACACACTAGTCAAGAAATGTATTAATGTAGTCACACAAATTTATATTTACTGTTCAGGAAATGCATGAAACTCACCAGATGTGTTCTTATGTATTCTGGAGGCTGTGTCCAGGGACTCCTCTAGACCAGCAATGGAATGTGGGCCCAACATTTTTGGCAAGGCATTGCTTCAGAGGTGTGAGGCGAGTGCAACAGCTATGCCACCTCCCATTTTCCTCTGATGAGACCGTATATTTGCTGTTTTGCTTTTGGTGTCATATTTTGTTTTTTTTATAATTTTTTATTTTTGAATTTTCAACATATATAAGCAAGAACAAAAACTTCCAGATAAATATTGAAAGTGTACATACAATTCCTATTATCATATGATACATACAACATAATCCCATTAACTTTATAATGTACCTTTTTATCAATTTAGGTATCTTAAGTGAGGGGGAAAGAAACATAGGGAGTTTTTTATTATATCAACAACATTTTAAGAAAACAGGCACTTAACGTGAATTCTGCTTTACTAAAAAGATTTTTAAGGATCTACGACCTAGATGTTAAGTAGAGATAGGGTAGCTATATTCCTTGCATTAATGAATGATTTTATTTGTTCAGGGATAAAGAAAATATATGACTCAGTTTGTGACCGAATCAGACATTTGCATGGATACGTTATACAAAAGGAAAATCCAAAGGATATTATCTGAGGTTTCAACACGAGAAATTCATGCCTTCTCTCCTGAGTTGCTCGTGTAAAATCAGGATATATCCGTATTTCCTGTACATAGAAGCTAGCAGTTAGTGTAGCTGGGTTCAAAAAAGGTTTGGATAAGTTCTTGGAGGAGAAGTCCATTAACGGCTATTAATCATGTTTACTTAGGGAATAGCCACTGCTATTAATTGCATCAGTAGCATGGGATCTTCTTAGTATTTGGGTAATTGCCAGGTTCTTGTGGTCTTGTTTGGCCTCTGTTGGAAACAGGATGCTGGGCTTGATGGACCCTTGGTCTGACCCAACATGGCAATTTCTTATGTGCATAGTTAAGCTCTGGAATTCATTGCCAGAGGATGTGGTTACAGAAATTAGCGTAACTGGGTTTAAAACAGGTTTGGATAAGTTCCTAGAGGAAAAATCCTTAAACTGCTTTTACAGTAATTAATATCAATAGTAGCTTGTGATCTATCTAATGTTTGGGTACTTGCTGGGTACTTGTGACTTGGATTGGCCACTGTTGGAAACAGGATACTGGGCTTGTTGGACCTCTGGTCTGACCCAGTATGGCATATCTTATGTTCTTATGTTCTTATCTCTGCATAACTTCACTGAGATCTCTTTCCATTGAAAAGGTAACTAGGAGAGTTGCCCGATCATACACTTCTAAAGAAGAATTCTCTAGAAACTGAGTCAGATTTTCAATCTCCTCAGCTTGTTTTTGGAGATTTTTCATTTTTGTAGGAACAGGCAAAAACACTAATTTATTCACAAGAGGAAGCTTGTCTTCATCAATCTGTAAAATTTCCTTGAAATATTTTCTTAATGTAATGTATGATTCTTCTCCCATAACTTTCAGAAAATTTAAGAAGCAAAGGTTAAGCCACCTGTTGTAATTCTCCAAATATTCTACTCTTCTTATCATGTAGCTAGACTCTTTAATTAACTTTGCATTACATTCTTGTGATTTTTGAGAAGAGAGTTCAACTTTCTCCAAGCATGAGTTGATCTGCACAATCTGAACATCGAACTTTCCCTCCATATCATTCAGTCTTTTGTCTAGGTTTCTCATTTTTGTCCCTTGTTCTCTCAGAATGGAGCCTAAACCGGCTACCAGGTCCCATAGCGCGTCCAGCGTAACCACCACCGGTTTAGATGGTATTAGAAAGGACTCACCCTCCATTCTTTGAGAGGGATCCTTTACCTCCGTTGCTGGTCTCGCAGAAGTTGGCTCCAGTTCTCGACGCACCTCCAAGTTGTCGCTCAGGGTCGAAGCAGTAGGAAAAACCTGCTCCCCAAAGCTGGCGGCATCCATCGTCTGCAGAGGAGAGCTGGGCAGAGCAAGTGATTCTCCTCTCTGGCCCCCACTTTCTTGTCAGCTCTCAGCGACATCATCGATCCATGTCTCGGGGAAGAGAGGGATTCCAGCTGATCTCGGGGCCGACAGTGGATGTAGATCTGGGGGACTCAGTGTGACCTCCCCAGGTAGCTCCACTGCTCTCTCAGTGGAGCCAACAGCAGGCCTCCTGGACAAACATTGAATACTTGTGTTTCTGCCTCCTTTCCATCTCCTCCCTTTCCCTTCTTCCAACTCTTCCTCACCTCACTGTGCTATGCTCTTTTCTTCCACATCTCGCTCAGTAGTCAGCCTGGTATATGAGTTATTCCTCCTCCATCTTCTGGCCTAACTACTTACATGGTACCCCTGGCTAGCCCTTGATTTGTCAATAGGCACCCATTATGCTTGTGCCTAGGGTGGAGAAAACTTAGGGTCAGCAGGCTGACTAAGATTTGCTGCCTTCCAGATCTGATGAATCTCATTCAGTAAAGAACAGCCCTCTGCTTCCCTGTAACAGCCCCTTCAGTAGGTGGAGTTGTGAAAGCACCAAAAGTACCTAGTTGTGAGAAAATTAATCCGTCCCTGCTCTGGCCTTACACTACCTCTTCCTCTTTACCTCTTCCTGCATTAGAGTAGGCCCCTTGCTTTGCCCTCCAAACTCCTCTTGAAATGTACATTCTTCTTCTTCTGCTCCTATCTAGCTTCCTCTTATTTTCTCCAATCATATGGCTTTCAGACTATCACCCAGATCCATTCTATTGCTTTCATGCTCCGTTCTCTCCTCTACCAAATTATTTCCCTCACCTGTTTTTCACCAAAACTTATACAGAAAAATGAGGGAATCAAAATTGCATTCACTCGCTCACCCTCTCCCCCACAAACCTGGAAGGAAGCCCTATTTTTGGAAGCAGTGACAGAAAAAGAGAACAAAACAGAAGTCACACAGATGTTATGGTCTCCTGTCTTCTCCTTCTCAGATCTTAATCAATCTGCTCTGCTGGTGACCTATTACTCTCCCAATTCTTCCATCAGAACAAAAAGCTGTCTTGGTAGTTGGTCATCCTCTTATATCCTTCAGGGGATAGGAGTAAAACAGGACTTAGTATGCCCAGTTTAGTGATCACACAATAATTAGTGCATTTTGCTAATAGCATCAGTTTCTTTCATGCCTGTGATCAGATATTCCCAATGTAGCTCAGCTGCTATGTAAAGGGCTCAGATGCCAGCATGCAAGAGGAGATTTGGATGCTGACCATGAAGAAGAAAGGAGAAGAAGAGAGAGAAGATTAGGAGATGAGGGGATAGAGGGAAAGGAAGAGGAGTTGGAGGAAGAGTTGATAGGGCTCATGACAGATGAAGAAGAAAACAGAGATCCTGAAGTGTGGTCACTTGCATCACACCATGTGACATATGCTCATGGGCCTCTCAATCTCACAAAAACAGTGGAAAATTTAGGGAGGAGGGTGGAATTAATGTCATTTTGTTTTAGGAAAAAATATTATACAACATGCAGAGTAGGGTGTCTACCTGGATCCAGATTTAAAGGAACAGGTTAAACCTCCTACCTCCTTTTTTCATTTTTTTTTTATTATTCCTGCTTCAAAGCATTTGGGGAATTTCTCTGTATGAAAAATCAAGACCAACTCATCTGTTACTGATCACCCAGAACCAGGGGGCCACCACAGAGGGTAACTTTCAAAGAACTCTGCACAGCCTCATATACGCGTGTATATGGGTGCGTGGAGATTTACTATAGTACTTTATAACCTGCGCGTACCTGGTCCATGCAGATTATAAAGCACTCGTATGTCCATTCCCCCAACATATGCACATATGTTTCAGTACACAAGAATATTAGCAATGCATTAAAAATCTGTACTTTTTCTACCTATTTTATAAACATGCACAAGCAAAAAAATATATAACTTGTTCGTGTAAAATCCTGATTTATACATGGAAGTTGGTATATTTTAAAATATGAATGCGTACTTGAAATCACCAGTTTGCTGAAACCTCCATTAGTTCATTGAGACTCTCACAGTACTTCACCTATACTCCGCCCAGTTCAACCAGACCTCCCACTCAACAATAGCAAATAACAGACGAGTCTGCTATCAATTGTAATAGATAATTAGCAGGTGTAAAATTATGTGAATAGGGGAGCCCCATCGGAGGAGAGACGCGCTGAGGGGCTGATTTTAAAAGGCCCGCGCATGTAAATCCTTCCGGATTTATGCGCGCAGGGCCCTCGCGTGCCGGCGCGCCTATTTTGCATAGGCCGCCGGCGAGCGTAAAGCCCTGGGACACGCGTAAGTCCCGGGGCTTTCGAAAAGGGGAGGGAGGGGGTGTGTCCGGGGGCGTTCCCGAAATGACACGGCGTTTTGGGGGCATGCCGCGGCATTTCGGGGGCGGGCCCAGGGGCGTGGCGCCGGCCCGGGGGCGTGGTCGAGGCCTCCGGACCAGCCCCCGGGACCGGAGGACGGAGCGGGGCTGCCGGCCGATGCGCGCAAAGTTGGGGGGGGGTTTAGATAGGGCCGGGGGGGTGGGTTAGGTAGGGGAAGGGAGGGGAAGGTGGGGGGAGGGCGAAGAAAAGTTCCCTCCGAGGCCGCTCCGAAATCGGAGCGGCCTCGGAGGGAACAGGCAGGCCGCGCTGGGCTCGGCGCGCGCAGGTCGCACAAATGTGCACCCCCCTTGCGCGCGCCGACCCCAGATTTTATAAGATACATATAAAGATACGTATCTTATAAAATCCAGCGTACTTTTGTTCGCGCCTGCTGCGCGAACAAAAGTATGCGCTCACGTCTTTTTAAAAAATCTGCCCCTGAGAGTTTAAACCGGCGCATTGAGAGCCGCACGGTTGAGAAGGATGGAGCGACGAAGGGCTAGTGACCCGATCCCGCCCATCTCTGACGTCATCTAGGTGTCGCTTGCACCTATTTAAACTTGAGTGCAGCGGCGCGGAGGTGGGAGCCCCATCGGAGGAGAGACACGCTGAGAGTTTAAACCGCTGCGTTGAGAGCCGTATGGTTGAAAAGGACGGAGCGACGAAGGACTGGTGACCCGATCCCGCCCACCTCTGATGTCATCTAGGCGCTGCTTGCACCTATTTAAACTTGAGTGCAGCGGCGCGCGGCCACTGGCGCGCTGCCAAAGGGGCGCGCCCCTGGGAGAGATTTTTGTCATTGGCAAAGTCTCACTGCAGGAGAGTGAAATCGAATGGGAAAAAAGAGGAAGGCAAGAATGGTGGTCTCTACACCAACCAGGAAAGAAGTCACCCAACTAATGGACCAACATCTCGTCAGGAGGGTGAGTTAGACTTCCAGGGAGGTTATCCCAGATATTTCATTCTCTTCGGGAACCTCAGTTAGTCCAGCCATAGACCAGGTCCCCAATGTATCCTCTGGTAATAATGGGGCCAGTAAAAGTACTGAACCTGAAGTGGAAGTATTAACATCGCCTGATTCCAGAGGTCATCTTCCAGTGGTTAAGGATGGGTCTCCTCTTCCATATGTGAGAGGAAATATGTTGCCTGATTGTTCATTGGAACTGAATGTTGAGACAGTCAATCCTGATGATATCACCCTGGCAGATGTATGGAGGGTGGTTACTAAAATGGAAAAGATGTTATCTTTGGCCATGGCCCAGTCCACCAATTTGGCTGCGGAAACTAAGATAAGCTTGGAGGATCATAGTAAATGAATTACGCAATTAGAGACTTTGAGTGAGTCAACTGTTTCTCAGATTTCAACATTACAAACCACTGGTGCTGCCTTTATAAAAGATTCACTAATTGTGTATAAAAAATTAGAGGGTCTTGAAAATGTAATGAGGAGAAAAAATTTAAGATTTTTGAATTTCCCCTGTATAAGATTGCTGTCGGCTCAGGAATTGTTTAATAAATATGTTAAAGAAATCCTGGGCATAACAAAGGAGTTAATTATCTAAAAAATGTATTATTTACCAACTAAGAAAAGAGATGTATTGGCCCCTGAGGGGGGAATTGATGTCTTATCTCCGGGTAGTCCTAACTTAACAGCTTTTTTTAGAGGCCTCGGTGGATGATATCCAAACTAGAGCCACTTTGTTAGTGGTATTTAGTTTGGAGCATGAGAAAAATCTTGTCCTTCAGAAGTATTTTAGAAATAAGGAGTTCAGTTTCTGTGGTCAGAAAATTCAAGTTTTTCCAGATGTTTCCAAAGATACCCAGTTAAGGCGGAGACAGTTCTTATCTTTGAGACAGAGAGTTTTGACCCTAGGGGCCACTTTCTATCTCAAATTTCCATGTAAATGTTTAATTACCTTCCAAAAAAACAAATTTGTTTTTCTTGAACCCTCCTACCTTGAAGTTTTTCTTGTTGATAAGGGTGGATAGGCATAGTAAACCACCCTCCGAAGAGGGGAATAAATCTGGTGGTTAAATAAGGCTCTCTCCTAGTAATGTTCATGTTGATACGAATTATTTTCCTATAAATAATTTCCTGGAAGGCTCCCCAGTAAAGTTGGCTGGGTATTGTATTTGCATTATAATAAGATGTAAAAGTATTTCTTTTGTTGGAATATTGATGATGTAAATCAATATTTTCTTATTTATTTTTTGCATTGAATAAATGTTAAAGAAATTTAATAAACTATAAATTTAAAAAAAATTATGTGAATAAGTTGCCCAGTGCATTCACATAATTTTATGTAATGTAAAACTCTCATAAAATAGCAACTTATTTGTATACTTCCTGGCTCCACCTCAGAACACTCATAGACTGCCCCTTTTTTGCACAAGGAAATGTGCGTGCAAAACCAAAAATAACCATGCATATTTGATGTTTATAAAATAGCATATAGGTGTGTATAGGATATTTATGCATGCATATTTTACTTTTATACCCTTAATTCCTTTGAAAATTAACTCATTAATGTAGATATTTATTAGGTCCATTTCTTCTTTTCTTTTTGAGCGCAAAACAATGGGAATCCAGTGTATTTCTTATTTTAATATCTCTTTGTCTATAATGTGATTTGAATTAAAATAGAAATTGCACTTTATGAAATTTGCTGTCAAAAATCAGATCTCTAAAATGCAGTAAAATGGACTGTTGGACACCTCTTAAATATTAGTGTTTTGATTGGAAATTACCAGTTTCCATGTGTACTGTATCACACAAAAGTCAGCACCGTTTCCCTCTTCACCCAATTGCTTTGGAACATATCCTCCAGCCTGCTGTCCTTCCCCTTTACCTCAGACTCAGAAAATCAGGTAGAAAATTAATGCATTGTTTTCAATAAGTTATTTTCTTGGGAGCTTATGACCAAAGATCCATCAACACTGATTTTTTTTCCAATATTTTATATGTAGGGGCTTTCATTTTCAGCTTTTATTTTATTTTTCCTGCGAATTTCTCAGTATGTATAAATAGCAAACAAATTGGAAGAAAATCTGTGGAAAATACTGCCTCATTTTTGTCCCCTGATTTTCTCCCATTTTTGTTTGCTTTAATAAACGCCAAGAAACTCCCAGGAAAAATAAAATCTGAAAACAAAGGTCCCTATTCATATGGTACAGTTTTACTTAGTAATGTAGATTTACATTTCTTTACAAGGATGTGTAGGACTGGCTCTAATGAGAAACAAAAAGCACAACTGAAATTATCCAGTCTATCAACAAAAGTATCTGCATGATAGGCCTAATAAACAATATGCATTTATCTTGACTATAGGGCCTATTTACTGAAAAGACAATATTTATTTATTTATTTATTATTTTTTTATATACCGACATTCATCTCAATTGAGATATCACACCGGTTTACATTCAGGTACTGTATTTCTCTATCCCCCGAGGGCTTACAATGTAAGTTTGAAATGACAGATACCAGCGTGGCGTGAAGCGTTAGGCCCGCGCACCCAGGATACTGTATAGGCGCTCTATCCAGTAAAATGGGTTGCGCGGGCCTAACGCTTCATGGACCCTTCTTAGACGCGGTTTACATTTGCATAAAATTATAGTTCAGGATCGAGCGGTAGGTGAGCTGCACTGTGCGTGCGGCAACCGCAGGTGCGCCGGGCACTAACGCAGCTCTTCCTACCGCTCGGTACTGGATAGACCTGTAAATAAGTGAGAAGTCCCCAGAGGGCCATCCCCCTCAAACCCCCATCCCCATCTGGCAGAAGTGGGAAGTCCCTAAATGGTCAGTTTTCTACTCACTGACTGGCCTATGAAGGGACCTTGTGGCCCGATTCCCTAGCCTCCTTTTCTCTCCTACCATGAGGGTTCCACTGACCTACCCCTTCTAACCTGCAAATGAGGGTAGCAAGTGAGAGAATGACTGCCTCGCTGCTGGAAATTTCAAACAGGTGCCGATATTCAGTTACCATCTCTCCTTCCCATCGCCACCCTCTGCTCCCTTGTACAGATCCACCCCCACCCCGCCTCCCCTGTGCGCTTCACCCCCCACCCCCCGTCCTATCCCCCTCACTGTCTCCTATTGTATATAATTAATTATGTCTAATTTTATCTAATTTTGTCTAATTTGGTTAACCATATGTAATCTCATTTAATAACTGTGGCGCCCGTTGGCTCTACAGTAAAGTTAATTTACCTTTTAACTATCTATCCTTCCTCCACCTATCATTGTAACTTCCTTTCTCAGTTGTCTGTAAACCGACATGATGTTTTTTACGAATGCTGGTATATAAAAAGTTATAAATAAATAAATAAATAAGGTGCTGGTTGACTTCACATACTCAAATGCCTGCTGGGGACTTCTCATGTGTATTGAGGGAGATTTTTCACTCGTGTCAGGAGGAATGGGGACTTACCAAGGGCTTTCATTGAGCCTTAGAGGGTGGGGGATGGGGATTTGAGGAGGGATATGAGCCCCAATGTGCCTGGTGCATTCTACCAACAGTAACGCATCATGTTATATCTGGTTTTAATGCTGGTTTTAGTGAAGGCTATATGCTTTTAGTAAATTGAGTGTTAAAATTGCAGTTAATGTCCATGGTAAAATCTGGCTTGATTTTAAAAATGGCTCTAGCTGCAACATCTCTTTTTATACAAAAGAAAATTAATTTTCTTTTTGTAGATCAGTTTGCCATACAAATTCATGATTTTTTTTAAAACAGCTGTCACTCACCTGTCCTTGTGCATTAGTAACTAGTTGGCCTGTGACCCCCTGAAGACTGGAGAGAGCAGTCCCAAAGGCCTGTGAGCTTGCTATAGAGCCCATGGCTGCTGCTGCTGCTGCAGCTGCCGCTGCCTGATTGGCTAGGGGATTATTTACCAGCTGAAAGAAAGCAAGAGAAAAGATGCTATTGTAATAAAGCTATGGATAAGCAAAAACTACATGCATCCTGTAAGTACAAAAAGAATGTAAAAGTAGCACATGATCTCCTGTTTAAAGCTATTTTAGACTCTCTTTTGAAAGTTTCATATCACTGAAATACAGCTCCCAGAGTACAAATTCAAACTAATCAGTTAGGGCCTGATTCAACCCTTTGTGTGTTTGGGATAATTGCATTTTGGTGGGAGCTACTCAGGGTGACAAAAACATACTTATTGCAGGTCAAAAACTGATATTCAGAGTGATCAGAAGAAACCATAATAGAAATTCCATTAACAACCTCTGTCACAAAGCATTATTCATTTGTACAATTATATGCAACTTTAATGCATTGTGGAGTATTCATTTCTGAATATGTTTCTTCTTGCTAAGGGGTGGATATCTCCAGAAGGTACCTTGCTGCAGCCATGTAGATCCCATTTTAGTTTACAACATTTTTCTTTCTTCTCATGACAAAAATAGCAAACAACTCATGCCATCTTACTGTCTCTGCACTCTATGTGCACTGAAAGAGACATTGAGCCACCTATAGGAGAATACTTCAGCCCAGACCAAATCCTAAGGTGCTCACTGACAGGTTATGCCTGCCCAGAGCTCTTATGTCCCACTTGTGTATGAAGTTGTGTGAATGTCTTGGCTCCCATATCCAATATCCTCACAACTTCTCTGTTGAAGCAAAAGTGATGACTGTTCTGCATTATCTGCCTATTTCCTGCTTTCAGAGGATGACAAGAGTTATGACTGGCATTAGTTAGTCTTCAGTCTCCAGATTTATCAACTGTTTTCTGGAGGCACTGGAGGCACATGCCTGACTATATTCAGTATCTCTATACCGCACTGAGAAGTGCGAAGAGGCTTCTATTTGATAAGGTCAATCACATTAGGGAAATGTGCTGTTGATTATACTTTTATTGGATTGGTTCCTCCAAGAGTCCAGGAAGTCATCTAGTCTAACCAAAAGTATTATCACAGACTGAATAGTCAAGTCCAGTATGCAGAGGCCATTGTTTGATCTTAATGGATATGATGCTCATTTGCTCATATATTAAGGCATCTTTGAGATTCTTATTAAGTAAGAGTTTTTTGGTAGGTGTGAAGGTCTGTGGCGTTACTGGAGTGTGTATGGTGCCATTACTTATCTGAAGAGGATTTAGATGTTCTGTGAGCCTGTTATTATGGCTTGATGAATTGATGATGTGCTTTCATTCCTTTTTTTTCAGGTGCTGTTATCTTAAAAGGGCCTCGTGGCATGGCTGTTTGAGCAGTTATGGTGCCTTTTCACACTGCTTTTACTTTTATGATAATATTTTACCCTTGTTTTATGCTTTTCTAAGCTGGCAGGCTAGCATTGGAGACGTGGAGCGCTTTTTCTTCTGAATTAGTAAAAGGTGCTTTGCCATCTCAGCATCTTCAATGGCAGGGGAGCTGTTAATAAACTAAAGAGTTCTTAATAATTTATATCTTCCTATGGCATTGTGAGTTTTTGTGGCGGACAGGAAATAAAAGATTTCTATGTGTGCTTCCATGCTTCCTTAAACTAAATGTCCAGCTTTGCACACAGGGACAGTTATTTTCAAACGGGCGCACGGACACATATATACATGTGTATATGGATGTGTGGCCAGATATGGAGCAGTTTTATGTCCTGCATGCATGTTATAAAGTAGCCCTGACGTGAGATATTTGCGCATTGGAACTTGTGCACGCATGTGGGGGGCTTATAAAATAAGAGTGGATGCGCGCATGTGCTACATCTGTGTCCAACTCCTGATTTTGGCACCTTATGTAATCCAAGGTACAGGAAATATCTAAAAAGCAAAAATGTTAAATTTTAAATTGGGTAATGGACCCTCAAATCTTTCAATGCTGTTTGCATTGAATTGAATGACATTTTATATCAGGGTATTTTGCAGCTTGGTGCTTCTGGATCTTCTATTAGATTTTTGATTTTTCAAAAAATAAGGTGTACCTGGTAAAAAAAAAAAAAAAAAAAGGGGTAGGTGACAAGTTAGTTTTAAATTTAGCCCCGTTATAAATAAATTCATTGATTTATTTCTATCCCTACAACCACTTCTATGTACACTAAACAAAGGAGTAAATCAGTCTTAAGAATGGAAACAAAATAACTTAATAGGTAACATGTTATACATGGATATTTCTGATGTGGCTTGCTAGGATTGTGAAAATCAACTTCAATATTCCCTTTTTGCAGAGGAAATAAGCAATTTGGAATTTGCCTCTAAGGAAACACAAAGAAGTACTTCATACACAGAGTAAGAGCCAGTGTCGGTCTGTCTGTAACAGGCCTGGCTTCCTATTGCTTAATGCAAAGCCTGGAAAATTAGCATGCATCGCAATGCGACTGCCATGGTAATGGTTTTGAATGGCAGGAAGTCTGACCTGCGTGGCAGGAGGAGGAAGATTCAGCTTAAAGTATGCACTGAAAAATGAAACACTGTAATTTTAAAATGAAATCACTGCCTGCACTTTTCCTTCCCTGATCTAACTCCGCCTTCTTTCCCCCCCACAGGTAATAGTATGCCTGTTGTGAAATAGCGCATGTTCTTTTACCTGAACAGATAGGGGGGGTGAGAACAGTATTCAAAAGCCATTTTTATGTGGGTAAATAACTTTTTAAAGCCTGTTTTAAAAACCTTTGAAAATTGTCCTCATAAATTATAAAATGCAGCCCAAACTTACACCACGCAAATCCAGTTATGCATTGTTCTCCTAGCTGATTTGTTCAAGGGTATGATATACTTTAGTGACATGAAAACATTTTTCAGTACTAACATTATTTATTTACAATAGAAATAGTAGCACCTGTTGAATGTGAAGATACGTGAAAAGTAGACGTTCAATTTAAAACCAGAGCTAGTTGTAACTCAGAAAGGCGCAGCAGTTGTAGCTGTTTGAGCAATATCACTATTAATATCACTATATTCATTGTGTAAAAGAAAGCAGTAAGACTCCATTAAACACGCCTGACACTTAGATCCAAGGCAGTGGAGCCCTTTGCTTCTCTGTTCGTCAGGAAGCACCAATATGAAATGATTACTGCTATATTAGGACCATACAGAAAATGCCTCCAGAGAGAGCCCCCTCACAGCTACTTGCTATCTGATCTGGTGTCAGAAAGCTAGCGCCAGAATGAGCGATGAGTACTGACGCACGCGCGGCCCTGCCAGAGCTCCATTATGAGGCTGCTGCTGGAGCTGGCTCAATTTGACATCATAATTTTGGGGGTGGGGGGGGGGGGGAGGGTTGTTGTTACTGTGGCTTTCTCTGCACTGAGAGAACTACAGGGACTGATTTATCAGGCATTCATTCTAATCCTGTTCTGCAAGTTTCAAAGTGTTTTCTTCATATCTCATCTCCTGACAACATTTCCTTCCTACCAAGTTCTTGTTTGTTTGGTTCAGCAAGTACAGAAATGAATCTTGCCGGTTCCTGTCTGCCTCAGTGCCCTGCTTTCCAGTTATTCAGATGCTGTCCCTTTGGCCAAGAGACTAGTGGACTGGATTCTGTTGTCTTGGAGGTCCAGACATAACCATCATGGCAAGGGCTCCGTATCCCCTTTGCTTCTGCTTTCGCCTCCTCATACACCTTAGTTCTAAATAAAACCTAGCTGTGCCGCTCTACTTAATTCACCGTCCCACACACGTGTCGGAATTATTATATGCTAATTACTGTTCCAATTCATTTAATTTAAGGTTGTATTTGAAGATGGAAATGTGTCGCTTAGTCTGGCTGAGTAAATGTGTCCTCGGAGCAGGAAGCTCAGTGCCACCAGGCGTTGAGTCCTCTCATCCCTGCCCACTGTAGCACTTGAGATGAATCAGTTAAAAATCTCCAGTCGCTGCTTTTCAGATTTTGCTTTAATATTTCTGAACACTTACAAAAAGTGTTTGTTGCCTCCTTCCCCATCCCACCTGCTGCTGAAAACACTGAGATCAGTTTTCAGAAACCTGTTAAAGGATAACTTATCCAGTTAAAGTTATCTGTCTAACTTTGGCTAAGTTAGCTTTAAACTTAATCAGCTATGTTTGGATATAGCCAGTTAAGTTTAAAGATATCTAGCTAAAGGTAGGCAGGTAACATTAAGCTCATGCAGCAGTATTCAAAGAATATAGCTGTACAATTAATCACCCACAGATTTTTTTTAAAAAATTCAAGTTTGAGTCAGTGAGCCAATGTCCCCCATCTCCTCACCTGAACATGCAACCAGTTCAGGCCAGCAAACATGTGCTCCCCACCTCCAGACCCCCTTAAAATGATTGCAAATAGCGATGGCTAAAATGCTTGAGGAGGTGGATCAGCTGCTGCCAATGATTCCATTATTATTATTAAAATTAGAGTGCCCTCCTCCCACCCCACAAGCAGACACAAACACTTTCCAGTAAATAACGTGGCTTGCAATTTTCCTGCCCAGCCATATTAATTTAATTACATAAAATTAGCTTTGCAAAGCAGCTTATTACCATTTTCTGTTGCAATGTGGACCCTTGGACCGAGGCGGGGTTGGCGCTACCAGCGAAAGAAGGTCCCCTCCGTGGGTCCCCGTTGTCGGCAGGCGGAGCAGAGCGGTGCAGAGACCCCACTGGACCTTCACCACTACCAACCATCATTCCTTGCAGGTTGAGCCCTTGGATATTATCGGGGCCGGCTGGACTTAGGCACGGGTCTCTGAGCGATGAATCCAGGAGGATAAGAGGCTAAGGCAGAATCAGACAGGCCGAGGTCAGGGGTAGGCAGCAGACAGGTGAATCCAGGGGACAGGCCAAAGGTCGGGGCAGGTGGCAGACAGACGAAATCCGGGAAAGAAGCCAAAGGTCAGGATGGGCAGCAGACAGACAAAATCCGAAGAATGTACCATCCAAGAAGCAGGAGAGTGGATCCAGTGTGGGAGCACAGGGCAAGGAGGAGAGGAAGAGCAGGTGCTGGAGCAGGTACACAGAGAAGCAGGAACTGGAACAGGAACATGGAGAAGCAGGAACTGGAGCAGGAATATGGAGAAGGAACTTGCTGACTCAGGAGAGTGCAACCTGTTGCTGAGTCAAGTTTAGAGCAGCAGGGGCTGCCTTAAATAGGCCCTCCCTGCTGTCGTGGACATCTGGGACCGTGGGAAGTTTTCCCGCCATGGCCCCTTTAAGTGTTGTGAGGAACCATGCGCCTAGAGAGGGCTGAGGTTGGCGGTGTGGCGACAGTAGTAGCTCCCCACTGCGCGGATAGGAAGTGGCAGTGGCGGCTCCGGGGCAATGGAGACCGGACAGGGCCGGCTTGGGGTGGGGAAGGTAAGTGTGGCTGGCCGTGTGATGCCATGGCCAGCCATCACATTTTTCTTATGTTCTTATGCATTATTGGAGGAAAATATTGTGCAGTGTTTAAAATACTGCATATTGCTAGGCATTTGCCACATGATAAAAGCTTAACGTTGCTTAGTAAATGACTCCTTTAGATTGTGAGCCCTCTGGACAAGGAAATACTTATTGTACCTGAATGTAACTCACCTTGTGTTTGGATTGGAAAGGCAGTTAATCAAATCCAGATGCAGAATGGGCTGGCGAAAAGGTTCGGCTAGCAATAGAAAAGGCTGAAAGAAAATGAATCTATGCTGCGTTTTAGTGAAGGTACTTTTGGGATGTAGTAGGAGAACATGAGATATAGGAGATGGATATGAGGTTAAGAGGGTATGGTAAAATGCAGATTGGTTGTGTCTGCTTTATTTGGAGAAGATCTTTAGAAGGGAAGAGAGGGCCTGACAACTCGAGAAATAGTGACTGATAAGGATTTTGTTCCTAAAGGATTCCCAAATATTATGATGGATTTTAATCTTATGGGATTGATTTTAGCATAGGTTTTATTTTCAAGAATTCTATGTGTATGTATCTCTTATATGAACTAAGAAATAGATGGGGGATTTCAACAGGTACTAATTTCATGACGTATTTAATGGACAGAGATTTCCATTTATGGGTTAACTTGCCATGAGTTGTATTGGGATCATGTTTTGGAATGTTGATACCATGTGGTTGTTAGTGATAATGATGTTTTTCTTATTTTGCATTATATTTGTTTGGTGAGGTGTTTTGCATGTTTAGAACATAAGAACATAAGGCTTGTCTTACTGGGTCAGTCCAAAGGTCCATCAAGCCCAATATCCTGTTTCCACAAGTGGACAAGCCAGGTCACCAGTACCTTGCAGGATCCCAAGGGGTAGACAGATTCCAAGCTGCTTATCCCAAGAATAAGCAGTGGATTTCTGCAACTCTACCTTAATAATTGTTAATGAACTCTTCCTCCAGGAACTTATCTGTTACACACCCCAGCCCTGGTCGCCCCGTGCATGGGACCGCTCACCTCGGGATCACACAGCGGGTCCCGGTCCTGTCTCCCTCATGGTCTTTGCAAGTCCAGCTAGGCCCCGGCATCCCGCAGTGGCGGTCGTTGGGCCTTCGGTCGCACGCCAGGCCTCGGCGTCTCAGCAGCTAGCCATGCCCCTTCGCGCACGGACCAGCCACCCTGATGTAGGTCCCAGGGCGGGGCCTAGTTCCACGGCGCACTTTGATTGAACTCATGTTAAAAGGAAGCTCCTGGCCTCGCTTCCTTGCCTTGGCAATCGGGTCAGTTTATTCCTGAGATTGCCCTTACTTGTGTTCCTGCCTGCTTGTTCCTAGTCTTGTTCCAGGATCCTTCTGTTCCAGTTCCATTCCTGCTTGTACCTGCTTCCTTGCCCTGCTTGTTCCAGTGTTCGTTGTTCGTCTCCCTGGTCTTACCCCGGACTGGCTTACTGGTAAAGACCTCAGCTTGTTCCTGACCTGCCTGCCTGCCGCCTGCCATAGACCTTAGCTTGCTCTTGACCTGTCTGCCTGCCAAAGACCTCAGCCTGTTCCTGACTCATCTGCCTGCCTGCCGCCTGACCAGACCTCTGCCTGTTCTTCGACCCTGCCTAACCTCTGGATCTTGACCCTTGCTTCGTTGATCACTCTTCGGACTGATTCTTGGACTTGACCTTGCTCGCCTGACCTTGCTTGATTCTGGCTCTGTCCCTAGCCTTGTTGTCACCAACACTCTTCTGGTTCGCTTATCTCCAACCTGTTTCCAGCCTCAAACCCGATAGCGCTCTTCCAGTCCTTGTGGGTATGCCGGACTCAGACTCTCCCAGGAGACCCTGTGAGGCCCACCTAAGTCCCAGCGGCCCGGGTCCCTACGAGCTCCTCCGGGGGGGGGGGGGGGGGGGGGGGGGGGGGGGGGGAGGGGACACCTCAGGTTTCCAGTGGTGAAGATCTACACTGCCTCTGTCTCCTTCAGTGCTCCGCCCCCTGTGGTCCATTCCCGTACTGCCTCAGGTCAGGGGTCCACCCCCGAGCGCAACAATTCATGCCTAAGCTAAACTCTTAACCTTTGCAGTTGCTCCTTTCAGTTTTTCCTAACCATTTTCCTCATTTTATCATAGACATCTTTTTGAAAGTTAAATGTATGCTGCCTCCAGTTATTAACTCAAATTTGATAATGCTGTGATAACTAATGCCAAGTGGTTTCAACACTGTTATCTCTCACACCAAATCCTATGTTCCACTAAGGATTAGGTCTAAAATAGTTTCCCCTCTTGTTGGTTCTTGTATCAGCTGTTCCATGAAGCAGTCATTTATTTCATCTAGGAGCTTTACTTCTTTAGAATGTTCTGATGTAACTTTCACCCAGACAATACTGGGGTAATTGAAATCACCCATTATTACTGTGTTGCTGATTTTGTTAGCTTCCTTAATTTCTTTTAGCATTTCATTGTCTATTAGTTCATTCTGGCCAGGTGGATGGTAATATACCCTCATTACTATTTTATTTCCTTTTTCACCTGGAATTTCTATCCATAAGGATTCAATATTGCATTTTTGTTTCCTGCAGAACCTTTATCGTGTTTGACTCAATGCTCTCTTTAACATATAGTCCATCCTATCATTTTGATATAATTTCTACATTGGTATTGTTTTTCTTCTTAGTTAGACTGATATTGTTTTTCTTCTTTGACTGGTATTTTTATGTTTGTTCTGATTAAAATGACGTGGGTGTGCGAATGGGACCTGAATGAATATTCCTGGGGAATATTTGAATAGAGCAATACAATATCCAAAGTAACCAAAAAACAAAGACTAGGGAGTGGAGGAGACTTTCATTTTTACTCACACTCACACGCCTAGCATTGACAAAAAATTATTTTCAATTTCAATCAACTATATATCAACAAATAAAAGGAACTGCTATGGGCGCTATCATGGCGCCCAGTTTAGCATGTTTATACATCAGTAAATTTGAAGAAGTTTTCATTTATCCTTCATTTTGGTTTTCTTTCATTCACACTTGGCGTCGATATATCGACGATATATTTTTGATTTGGACAGGGACTGACATCCAGGGGCAGATGGGTCACATTTTCAGTCTTCTGCTTCTGTTCCGAAGATACTTTGTTCTGGAATAAGCATATCTGGAGATTGCCAGTAGAAGTGAAATTATCTATGGACTATTTGATGTTCTGAGCTATCACATCACCCTAGTATTGAAAAAGTAGAATGGTGCTTCCTTGGAATAATAGAAAGGTGTGCTTAATTAGCTGAGAAGGGCATGTTACTCCTTTTCTTCAATTACAGTGATGATAAAAAAAAATAGGGTAGGCATATATGTGTTTGTAAAGGCTGCAGCACATGATTTTTATACCCACAAAATCTACTGATGGTAATGTTTGCCCTGTATTTTTAGCATGTATGAGTGCTATGCTTGTTTCCATTGATTCCTATGGAGCTGGGGTGAATAAATGTTTCTGAGATTATGGAAATGAGGTGGTATGAGGATTTATGTGTTGGCAGGTGTTTTTGGCTTCTTGCCCTTAGTTCACTCTGTCATGGCCTGCATAAATACAATTTTGTTGCCTTTTTTTTTTTTATATATGTGACTGATGTCATCCAAGTAAATTTACATGCCCAGAAAAGGGATAATATTTATTTATTTATTTAACACTTTTCTATACCGACCTTCATGGTGGAGACCATATCAGGTCGGTTCACATCGAATAGGGGAACTGAACCAAGAACAGTAACCAAAAACAAAAGGTTGAACATGAAAAAGCAAAGTTACATTTAACAGGGAAATTAAACTTGGAGGCATAGACTGCTGGAAGGAAGGAAAGGCTAGAGATAGCGGAGAAATTATTAGAATAAACAGAGCAGTCAGGAGGCTCTTATTCTGGGCTTAGGGGTAAAATGGAAATCCATTGCTCCTAAAGGAAGTTCTGTCGACTATTGTGTGTCATGGGTATCTGAGAAGGCTTGGCGGAAAAGCCAGGTCTTAAGTTTTTTCTTGAATGTTGGTAGGCAGGGCTCCATTCTGAGGTCAGCTGGGATGTCGTTCCAGATAGTTGGGCCTGCTGTTGAAAAGGATCGGTCTTTAGTTGAGATGAGGCGTGTGGCTTTTGTAGGTGGGGTCTGTAGGGTTCCTTTATATATTTCTCTAGTCGGTCTGTTGGTGAGGTGGAGATTGAGGGGGAATTCGAGGTCCAGATGCAAGTGATTGTAGATGACTTTGTGGATTAAAGTGAGTGATTTGTGGAGGATTCTGTACTTCACTGGGAGCCAGTGTAGGTTACGTAGGATGGGAGATATGTGTTCTCCCCGGTTGGTGTTAGTCAAGATTCTTGCGGCAGCGTTCTGTATCAACTAAAGCGGCTTGGTGGTAGAGCTGGGGAGTCCCAAGAGGAGTGCACTGCAGTAGTCGATTTTAGCAAATATCAAGGCTTGCAGGACTGTTCTGAAGTCGTGGAAAAAAGTAGGGGTTTGAGTCTTTTTAGGACTTGAAGCCTGTAGAAACAATCTTTGGTTGTGGTGTTGATCATTTTCTTGAGGTTTAAGCGGTTGTCTAGTAACACCCCGAGATCTCGTACGTGGGTATGCATGAGCTGGGTGTTAAGGATGGTCTGTGGGAGTGGGTTGTCTTGGTTAGAGGAGATGAGGAGTTCGGTCTTGGATGCGTTAAGGACCAAGTTGAGGCTGTTAAGAAGGGTGGTGATCCGATTTAGGCAGTTGTTCCAGAGTGAGAGTGATTTTGCGATGGATTCTGTTATCGGAATCAAAATCTGCACGTCATCTGCATACAGAAAATGAATAAGGTTAAGGTCTGTTAGAAGCTGACAGAGTGGGAGGAGGTATATATTAAAGAGAGTGGGTGATAACGATGATCCTTGGGGTACTCCGAGTGAGGACCTTGTTGAAGGAGATTCTTTATTATTTATTTTAACTTTGTAACTTCTGTTACTAAGGAAAGACGTGAACCAACTGAGGGCTGAACCTGATATACCTATTTCTGCTAGGAGAGTCAGAAATAGGTGTCGAAGGCTGCCGAGATGTCCAATAGAACTAGGAGGAAGGAATGGCCCTTGTCTAATCCCAGAATGATATGGTCTGTTAAGGAAATGAGGAGTGTTTCTGTATTGCGAGATTTGCGGAATCCGTATTGGGAGGGGAATAGGATGTTGTGATCCTCTAGATATTCTGATAGCTGAGTGTTAACCAGTTTCTCTGTAAGTTTGGCTAAGAACGGTAGATTTGAGATGGGGCGGAAGTTAGCAGGTTCTTTGGGGTCTAAGTTATGCTTCTTGAGGAGGGGTTTAAGGGAAGCGGATTTTAAGCTATCTGGGTATCTTCCTTGAGCTAATGAGCAGTTTATAATATTAGCTAGAGGTCCTGCAATCATGTTTGGAATCAGTAGCAGGAGTTTGGATGGTATATTGTCTGCTGGATGGCTAGATGGTTTCTGTTTCTTAAGGAGAGATTCAATCTCCCCGGGAGATGTCAGATCGAAGTTGTCGAGCTTGATTCCAGTATGGGAGTGAGTGGTGGAGAATGTAGAGTATGTGGTGGTGTTGGTTGGTAGGAGAGCCAGGGTATTTGTGATCTTCTGTTGAAAGAAAGAAGCAAGTTCATTGGCCTTGGATTGTGCTATAATCATCAGGTATCGTTGGTGGGGATGACTTTGTGATTTGTGACACATAAGAGAAAAGTGCCTTGGCGTCATATTGGAGGTTGTGGATTTTACTTGCATAGTATTCTCTTTTTGACTTTAGGATTGAGGTCCTATAATGGTGTAGGGTTCCTTTGTAAGATGAGAGTGTGACAGAGTTGGGGGCTTTGCGCCATCTATTTTCTTTGTGGCGAAGGATTTGTTTCATCCGTATTAGCTCCGTGGAGAACCATGGTTGTTTTCCTTTCTTTTCAAGGTTTATTGTTTTGGAGACTGCAGGGCATATCTTGCTTGCTACTGCTTCTGTGATGTTGTGCCATGAAAGAACTGCCGATTCAGAGTTGGATAAGTCCAGGTTTGAGAGTTCTTTCGTAAGATGGTCGCTGAGAGTCTCGGATGAACATGTTTTCCTGTAGTGAATGGTGGACTGAGGTTGCGGGCTGTAAGTTTGTTGTTTAGCGGCGATCTTGGTGGTTATCAGAAAGTGATCTGACCAGGGTACTGGAGTGCAGGTGGGTGTCGATGAGCAACTGAATTTTGAGTTGATGAAGATGAGATCCAACGTGTGTCCTCCTTTGTGAGTGGGGCTGATAATACCTTCTATGGCTCAAAGCCAAGCAAGCTCAAACTTCCTTATTTTGCTCATTATTACCTAATTTGCCACTATTTGTGCCTCTGCACAATTGCTACTCATGCTTTGTATTGTGTTTTTAGCCTACTTTCCAAAGGAAGAAAAGTAGGCTATGAGATCACCATGTGTGTGTAAGTGGGTGTGTCCATATGTCTCTTCCTATCAAGGGATCCAAGAGGATCCTGGATGCGATATTTATTATTTGTTTCTTCAAATCCATGTATATATGTGGGCATGCTCACAGAAAGACTCCATTTGTGCTGCATGGAACTTCTTGTTTTGAATTTGCTGGCCTTTCCAAATAGTCTTTTGCCCTCGTGTCCCTTCTGGTCTCAAATTGAATGAATCACGCCCTTTCTTAGTATGTATACCATGCCTCATTGACTGTACAATGTCCAAAAATCTCCCTTTATCTCATACCCTTAGCATTGCCTTTGGGAACTTAATCTATCCTATTTGGCATAGCTCACACAATTGCTTGAGTAAAGCACACAACAGCTTTTGCAAATAGGGCTCTCTGTGATTACCAAAGAAACAGACTGAAACATAGTAGAAAATCAATTTTTACAACCCTACGTGAAAGAATTTCTTGTGAAAAAGATTTACAAATTCTTACTCTGCTGATAGCTGCATACATATATATTTTAAATTGCTCAATAAAAAAATAATGGCAAATACTGATTAGCACTTTGATCTTGGAAACAGTGACAGTTCTATCTGCAGTACAATAACTGAAGTAACCTCAGTAGTACTTCTTTAAGGAAAAGGAATAAAACACACATCTGTTCAGCCTAACTAGCTATTCTCTTACTTGTGTAAATGCTGCTACCACATACTCTGCCTAAAAAGGTATTGCCCCTCATTAACCTTTCCAGAGTACAGGGTTCGATTTCTATTGGATATTTGTCACCGTTTTTTCTATTTTCAATGTTGGGCACACTTGAGTAACTGACCAAACTGTGTACTTCTTTCAGCCATTTGCATGCTTATTTTTGGCTACGTGTGCTATTTCTAAATTCAGACAGGCATGTTAAGTAATAGCAATGGTCAAAGGAAGGGCAATTTTCAAAGGTACTTCTGTGGGTAAAGCAGTATTTTACCTGCAGAAAAGGCCTTTTCCAAAATTGCCTGCCTTGTATGAGGTTACATTTATGCATGGATGTCATATTCACACATAAATTTGCCCTGATTGAGTAGAGGCGTTCCTAGGGATGGGGTTGAAATAGGGAATTGCACTTTTGTATTTTCAATAAAATGCCATTAAAATTTCCCAAAAACTGTCTGTGCACAATTTGACAGGTGTATTTGTGTGCGGGTACTTTTGGCAGGACAATTGTCAAAGGGAACGTATAAATGTGCATTCACATTTGAAAACTGGTGTAACTTAAGCACTTATTTGCCATCTAATTTATGTGGGTTCTTATAAAATTATCCCAAAATAAATGTATACATAGTTAAGATATATACGACATGCTTAAGTGTTTCACTCTCTTTTAAAAGTACAGTCCTTTGTATCTATGGAAAACAGAAGAATGGAATTCATGATCATTAATTGTCAAGACTTCAGCTTTTCTTACTGTGATGCTCACTCACTTTTTTTGAACACCCATACATTTAATCCCTTTTCTCCACCTTTCTGCATTTAACTCTTGCAACAAGGACAAGCAGATTGTGATAAATTGCAGGAAGACTTTGTGAGACTGGAAAATTGGGCATCGAAATGGCAGATGAAATTTAATGTGGATAAGTGCAAGGTGATGCATATAGGGAAAAATAACTCATGCTATAATTACACAATGTTGGGTTCCATATTAGGTGCTACCACCCAAGAAAGAGATCTAGGTGTCATAGTGGACAACACATTGAAATCGTCAGTTCAGTGTGCTGCGGCAGTCAAAAAAGCAAACAGAATGTTGGGAATTATTAGAAAGGGAATGGTGAATAAAACAGAAAATGTCATAATGCCTCTGGTTCGCTCCATAGTGAGACTGCACCATGAATACTGTGTACAATTCTGTTTGCCACATCTCAAAAAAGATACAATTGCGATGGAGAAGGTACAGAGAAGGGCAACCAAAATGATAAGGGGAATGGAACAGCTCCCCTATGAGGAAAGATTAAAGAGGTTAGGACTTTTCAGCTTGGAGAAGAGACGGCTAAGGGGGGATATGATAGAGGTATTTAAAATCATGAGAGGTCTAGAATGGGTTAATGTGAATCAGTTATTTACTCTTTCGGATAACAGAAAGACTAGGGGGCACTCCATGAAATTAGAATGTGGCACATTTAAAACTAATCGGAGAGAGTTCTTTTTCACTCAATGCACAATTAAACTCTAGAATTTGTTGCCAGAGGATGTGGTTAGTGCAGTTAGTGTAGCTGTGTTTAAAAAAGGATTGGATAAGTTCTTGGAGGAGAAGTCCATTACCTGCTATTAATTAAGTTGACTTAGAAAATAGCCACTGCTATTACTAGCATCAGTAGCATGGAATAGACTTAGTTTTTGGGTACTTGCCAGGTTCTTATGGCCTGGATTGGCCACTGTTGGAAACAGGCTGCTGGGCTTGATGGACCCTTGGTCTGACCCAGTATGGCATGTTCTTATGTTCTTATAACTTAGCCTGGGGAGAGACTAGGGAATGGAATACAAGATTGTTGAAAGTTCAAAGAACAATGGGTTTTGTATTCTGCAGTAGGAGATTTAAATAGTAGGGGTTTTTTTTTTTTAAGAGAAGGGGGATATGGTAGTTGTATTCTGATGGAAATCACATGGATGCAGAAACTAGATTAACAAAATTTGGGGAAAGGGATTAATGCACAATATATAAGGGAAAAATTTTTAAAAAGTCACAGATTCTGTCAGACTGACTTGTCTTCTTTCGATATCATCAAAACAGAAATTTCATAGCAGAAAAAGATAATAAGGACTGTCTGGTCTGCCATTTCACACTGAAAACTCAACTCTACAATACCTACTACTGAGCTAACATTTCTGAAAACTGGATAACAATGGGGTAGATTTTCAAACTCTGGCGCACATAATCCCGGGGTTTATGAGCGTGGCCGGGCCTTATGCTCGCTGGGCCAATTTTCAAATGGCCTGGCCACGTGCGTAAACCCTGTGACACGTGTAAGTCCCGGGGCTTGAAAAAGGGGTGGTCCGGGTGTGGGGCGGGGCTAGAGGCGCCCGGCACAGCAGTCATTTGCCGCTGTGCCGGGGGATCGTGCATCAGCAGGGTACCAGCATGCGCAACTTGCTCCTGCTCCGAGGCAAGAGCAAAAGGTAATACAACAAAATTTGGGGTAGTTAGGATTGGGATAGGGGGAGGGCAGGACAGGGGAAGGGAAAGGGAAAGGGAAAGGGAAAGGGAGTTTAGGCTAGGGGATTGGGAAGTTCCCTCCCAGTCCGCTCCAATTAAGGAGCGGACTGGGAGGGAACTGGGGAAGGCCCCAATGCTAAAGTTAAACCCCCCCCCCCCTTGTGCGCACCGACCCAGCATTTTCTAAAATTGCACATCCAAGTGTGCGTGTGCGCATGACCAGGACACGTGCGTGCATAGTTTTTGAAAATCTACCCTTATATCAACAAAACAGAAAGATAAGTTTCATAATAAAGTGATGGTCTTCACATGGGAAAGTGTTTCCAAAATGGGTTTGTTTTGCATAACAATAGCCCCCAAAATATAAACAAACCAGGAAAGCTAACAACTAACAGAAAATAAATCCTTGATGGTAAGATTTAAAGAAAACTTTTATATGTCCAGTATTAGACAAAACAATAAGTTTGTTGGACCATAAAAAACAAACCCAAAGGATATAATGTGGTCCCACGGGTTACGTAGTCAGAGCCAAGGTCCTTTTTTATGTGGAGCGCTTAGGTAAAACTACACGTGAATCAAATCATAATCATAAACAAAAAAGTTTAAAAGTTCAGAAACAAAAATTGTCAACCTTTTCGTGAGGATAGATAGAAAAAATAATTATTTGAGTCAAAATCTATAAAATAGATGCAAACTTAATGGTAATGAACCCCAAACAGTACTTTTTTTTAAGATAAACAAAGCCATGGAAAAATACTTAGCTTGATAACTGGCTGACAAACCGTGTTAACCCCAACATGGACCGTGTTTTGAGCTATTCTGTAACAAGGGGTGCCTCGGTGCTGTGAATTGTAACTTCTTGACAAACGATCCAACTGGAACATAACACACTGTCAGCGTTTTCTGAAGACAAAGACAAAAAACACACTTTTAAAGATGCAAACGGAAGTGACGCTAACTGCAGTCTCATTCACAGTTGGGCATTAGTGCCCAATGAACAATGAAAGCTTAGTAAATGCACAAAAATAGATGGCAATAAAGCACTAGCAAGAGAAAAAAAGATAAAATTCAGCACTAATATATAAAGCTATATGAAACTAAATGATAGAACACCACTCCATTTGATCATTCAAAACATGGAGTAATACAGTACATATAGAAAAAAAATCCAAAACCATTCTCATAGGTTCAAAAGACTTAGAAAATTGCCTCCACTTATTGATGGATGCACCTATTGAAATATAATCCATGCCAAATCATGAAAAGAATATGAAAAGCAACACAGTGTACTACCATTGGAGCAGATAATCTTTAAATACTGATACAACTTCTGTGTTCCATGAGTCATATATGGACCAATTTTTTGGTCTGCCCAATGTAAACAAGTTTACATGTGCATTGCATAAAATAAACCTTGCCTATGGAGGCATAGTCAGTCAATCATTGTAGCATGACCATACATCCAATTAAAAATTCACAACTCAGATGCTCTAATTAACAAAAGAGCTCTTTATATTTCAGCTACCACTGTTTCAGCCACATTAGATGTGGAATCACTCTATACAAACATCCACCAAAAGGCCATGTTGGAATTGATGTGTTCCGTTTTAACATAACGTGTTTCTGCACATCGCGTCCAGACTTCATTTTTAACAGCCTTGTCAGTAATTGAACTTACCCGCAATCATTTCAGTTTTTAGTCAGATTTTTTTTGTTTAGGCCCATGGCCCCAGATGTTGCCAATCTGTACATCGCAGCCTTTAAAGAGCATTTGTTATACAGCTCCCTTTGGTATCAACACATCGAAATGTGGCATCAATATATAGAGAATGTCTTTTTCTATGGGATTCCACAAGTGAAAAGTTGTCATCTTTCATAGACTGGTTATTAAATACATTAGATGTTAATTAGTATTTTTCAACACACTTTGATCTGTATCAAATATCCTTTTTGGATACTTTAATTTGCAAACAAATAAACTGTTTACTTGCCGCTCTATTTCTGAAACCTACCAATAGGAATAGTTTCCTGTTATTTAGTAGTTGTCATCCACAAAATCTTCGAATAAGAGTCCCAGTCAGTCAGCTTTTATGGCTCAGACATATTTGTTCTGACATTCACAAGTTTAAAAGTCAGGCATAGATACTGGCCCATAGATTTTTCAGTACGGGATACACCTTTACTGACATTAAAACAGCATATAAGAGGGCGCTATATGCAAATTTTGCCCATTATTACTGTCTTACTAGAACAGGAAGAAAATAATGCCCTTTCTTGCCTTTTACATTATTCTACCATGGCACCAAGTGTGGTCAGTATTGTCTGCAAACACTGGAATGTTTTATCTCTTCATCAGATCTTCTCTTATTATTCACGGATAACATTCTCATGGGGACACAATATCTGGGACTTGGTAGCAGGGGTAGATGAACCTAGATGAACCTTCTGCCTTGTGCCCACCCTCCCTCCCTGGTCCAGGCCCCGGCTCCAGCCCCGACCTCATTCACTCAGACAGGCCCCCTTCTCTTACATACACTTAGGTTCCTTGTCTCATTCACACATGCATCCTTACACAGGTTCCCTCCCTCTCTTTCACTAACACCATTGCTCTCTCGTACACAAACAATCCCTCTCACTCACACATACACACACACACCAGACACCCACAGAGACGCTGACGCTCATGGCCCGCTGAGACTCTGCTTCTCTTGGCCGCGAGCAAGATGGGTGTCACTGGTGGCCCTCCAAGTCTCTACTCCTCTCGGCCACGAGCGGGATGGGCTCCGCTCGCGGTCCCACATGGCTGCTCTTTGCTGCCCCCTAATGGCTGGTGCCCTAGGCGATTGCCTAGTTTGCCTATTTGGACGCGTAGGCCCTGCTTGGTAGTGAGGTCCACATTACCATTGCATAAGCAGCCTATTGTTAATAGTACTGTAGGTCATTGAGCATGTGGACATAATACATTGACACATCCTGTTTCTAGATGTATGATCATGCTATTAGGATCCACTGACTGTGTCTCCACAGGCATTGTTTATCGTATACAGTGCCCATGTAAACTTATTTACATTGGGCAGTCCAAAAGATTGGTCTGGACATGACTTGTGGAATGCAGAATTAGTACACAAAGATTATCTGCTCCAATAGTAGCACACTGTGTTGCTTTTCAACATTCTTTTCATAATTTAGCATGGAATATATTTGAACAGGTGCATCTATTAATAAGGGGAATTGATTTTCAACATCTTTTGAACCAATGAGAACAGTTTTGGATTTTCTCTGCATATACTGTTTCATGCCATGGTTGGAATGAACAAACGGAGTGGTATTCTATCATTTAGTTTCATTTAGCTTTACAGATTAGTACTGGATTGTATCTTTTATTCACTTTGGATAGTGCTTTATTGTATTTTTGTGCATTTATTAATCTGTCATTGTTCATCGGACATTAATACCCAACTGTGAATGAGAATGCAGTTAGCGTCACTTCCGCTTGCATCTTTAAAAGTGTGTTTTTTTCTTCAGAAACGTTGAGAGTGTGTTATATTCCTGCTGGACCGTTTAACAAAAAGTTATAATTCACAGCACTGAGGCACACCCCGTGATGCAGAATAAGTCAAAGCACAGTCCATGTCAGCATCAACATTATTTGTCAACCAATATCAAGTTAAGTATTTTTCTGTGTATTTTTTGGCTAAGAAAAGTAGTGTTTGGGGTTCATTACTCTTAAACTTGGATCTATTTTATAGATTTTTTCTTGAATAAGTATTGTTTTCCATTTAGCCTCATGAAAATGTTGACATTTTTTGTTACTGAACATTAAAAAATGATTTTTGTTTTTTGTTTATGATTTCCGTTTGATTTACGTGTAGTTTCCCTTTAAGTGTTTCACACAAAAAAGGACCTTGGCTCTATGTGACCCGAGGGACCACATTCTATCCTTTCAGTTTGGTTTTTACAGTCTGACAAACATTGTTTAGTCTATTGCAGAACACACAAAAGTTTATTACATCTTACCAACAAGGGTTGTTCTGTGCACACCATGAAAATAACAGCCCATGTTAAAGCCCTATGCACTGCCTTCAAATTGCCAAAAGAACGAGGCCTTACCTACCTGAAGGACTGCCTGTCCCCTTACAAACTCTCTCGTACACTGAGCTTCCAAACAAAGGAACTCTCTCGTACACTGAGCTTCCAAACAAAGGAACTCTCTCCCAACAGAGGCCAGACTTGCCACCAATATGTTGGTGTTCATTGTATGGTTGAAACCTGGTTCTCTCAATAAGACTACCCTTCCTAGCTGGCCCATATTCATATTACTCATGAGTACCTCCTCTCTCACTCTCCTGCTCTTCCGTTCACCAGCATTGGCCCCTTTGGATACTGCATATGTAAACTTTGTCCAGTATATTTCATAATGCTTTCATATCTTTTATAATATGCATTGCATTGTTTTTTCACCCCTTAAGGCACACGTCTCCTCTTGATCCCCTATTTATTATATTAGTTATTTTCTTTTCTTCATCTTATGGATGTAAACCACATGATAACCTTGTATCTTGCTCTGAGTACTCTGCTAGGACAGTGAGTAATAAATCCTTGTAATAATAAATAAACATACATACTTAAAAAGGCCAAGTTATTATTGAGTACAATCTCAGGCTCTCAAATTTACTACTAGTGCTCGTCTCTATGCTTCCATTGTGCCAAAAAGAGCTTTCCGCAGAAGAATGAAAGGGTGGATCGGTTAAAATGGACTTTATTGAAACTTGCCCGACTCTGGCCGAGTTTCGCTCTGCCGAGCTGCCTCAGGGGCTTGTTGAACCAGAAACTTGGCTCTATATACTTTTGCTGATTTTCAAGGATGAAGGAACATGAGTAAACACACCGAATCCCGACTTGTGATTCATAAGTCACTTGTGTGAGCAGTATTGATGCGATTCTTTGTTGAACTAGCACCCGGTCACATACCGCTCTGACAAACGCTGCAGCGTGGCCAAGGCTTCCAAAATCGCTCCCGGGCCAGAGAATCGCGCCGCGGCGGCCGATCGGCGCAGGCGTAACTTTCACGATAAAGGTGGGGGGGGGGGGTGTAGATAGGGCTGGGGGAGTGAGTTAGGTAGGGGAGGGCCGAAGGAAAGTTCCCTCCAAGGCCGCTCCGATTTCAGAGCGGCCTCGGAGCGAACGGGCAGCGCTCACAGGGCTCAGTGCATGAAAGGTGCACAAATGTGCACCCCCTTGCGCGTGGATTTTATAAGATACGTGCGGCTACGTGCATATCTTATAAAATCCGGCATACTTTTGTTTGTGCCTGGTGCGTGAACAAAAGTATGCGCGGGCGTACATTTATAAAATCTACCCCTAAGTGCATCACTTTGTACTTGTCCACATTAAATCTCATTTGCTATTTGCGTGCCGTCTCCCAGTTTTGCAAGGACCTTTTGCAATTTCTTGTAATCCTCTTGTGATTTAACAACTTTGAATAATTTTGTGTCATCAGCAAATTTAATCACCTCTGTTATTGTTCCCATGTCCAGGTCATTTATAAATATATTGAAAAGCAATGGTCCTAGAACAGATACCTGGGCACTCCACTATTCACCTTTCTCCATTGGGAAAAAATAACATTTAGCCCTACTCTCCATTTTCTATCTTTTAACCAGTTGGCAATTCACCATAGGACACTGCCCCCTATCCTATGACTTTTTAATTTCCTAAGAATTTCTCATGAGAGACTTTGTCAAATGCTTTCTGGAATCCAGATGCATTATATCAACTGGATCACCTTTATCCACATGTTTATTTACGCCCTCAAAAAATGAGGAACATTTGTGAGGCAAGATTTCCTTTGGCTAAATCCATGTTGGCTTTGTCCCATTAAACTATGCCTATCTATATGTTCAGAAATTTTGTTCTTTATGATAATTTCTACCATTTTGCCTGGCACAGATGTCAAACTCACTGATCTGTAGTTTTCTGGATCACCCCATGATCCCTTTTTAAAAATTGGCAATACATTGGCAACCCCCCAGTTTTCAGGTAGCATAGATGATGTTACTGATAGTTTACAAAATTACAATAGCAGGTCTGCAATTTAATTTCTCAGTTCTTTCAGCATTATGGGATGTAAACCATTTTGTCCAAGTGATTTGCTACTCTTTAATTTGTAAATTTTCCCTAGTACATCTTCCATGTTCTCTGAGATCTGTTATAGTTCCTTTGAATCATCACCTTTGAATATCATTTCTGGCATGGGTATATCTCTAAACACAACACTTTTCCCAGTTTACACTCATGAGTGGATGAAATATATATTGTGCTTAAACGATCCTCCTCATCAATGTATACAATTATATTAGATAGACCATCAAAATAGGTGTCATCAGAGAAAATGTTATTCAACATTTTTGCTATCTTCCGCCTTATGAATAATCATAGGTCTGCGGCTAGATATCAGATTCTCTGTTTTTTTTTTTGGCAATTAAAACATATCATAAGTTGAACAAAAGTCAAAAAGATGTATCTTGTGATTTGCCACGTATGGCAGGAAAAATGCCAAATAGCCACCATGGAAAATTTTCAAGAAACACTTGTCTTTTCTCAGCCCAACCCGGGTCCATGTTTTGAACTCAACAGTTCTTCATCAGGGTGCTATTATTAAATGCTGGTCTAAAGACAAAAGAATTCTTCTATCAAATTTAGCATAGAGATATTCAAGTTCTTACTGCCAAAGGATTTCCATAATGGCGTCAATCGGAAATGATGTCAATCATGTTCTCCCTTAGAGCCATTTATCTACACATACCTGGCACATCAACCAAATAACGTCACTGACAGTGGCAGGAACTCTGTTCAAAGTAAAAGTCTACAAAACTACAGTTGAACAGTCAAATTATTTAATATCTAATGATTCATACTATATATATGGTACCTAAAATTCACAAAAATATGGAATGTCCTCCAGGAAGACCCATAGCTGCTGCAATTGGTCCTGTAGTTCCAACTATTAGATCATATGTATGTGATACTACACATATGTTAAGGATTTTGGAGACTGTCATAGATGTACAAAATATGCAGTTAGTCATGTTGGCTATAAAATATTTATACACAAGTATTCTACAGAAGGAGGCTCTTCAAGTTATACATGATACACTAGAAACACGTGTACGACCTCATAGAATTCTGACTGAATTTATTGATACCATAGCCACTATTGCATTGCAACAAAATTATTTTTGCTCTGGGAAAATCTACTATAAACAAACTCATGGTATGGCTATGGGGGCCACTATGGTCCCCAGTCTTGCGAACATGTACATGGCTAGGTTTGAGGAGTGGCATCTATACAGCATCCTGGTTTGAAAATATAGCCTTTTGGGCCCAATATATCACTTATATATTTTTATTATGGGGATTGGATGAGACAGCATTAAAATTCTGTTTGGTTTGGCTTGGCTAAATACCTTGGATCCAACTTTGGAATTTACTACGACATACCATTCACATAGTATCAGCTATATGGACATTATCTATGAATGGCACTACATTGAGCACCAGTATATTTTGAAAAGCCAGTGATAGAAATACATTGTTGCATTTCAATAGCTTTCACCCATATCATCTGAGAAATAATTTACCTATGGGGCAATTCCTAAGGTTGAAAAGGATTTGTTCCATGACTACACAAACTGTGGATATCCATATAGAATTGTCAAGCGCACATTCAAAAGGGCAAAATATGTCAAAAGACGATGGCTCCTTTCAGATAATAATGATGATCACATAGATGACAATTCTGTATGTTTATTAAAGTACACAGCAAGAGCATCTGCCATGCCTTCACTTATACTTAATTATTGGCCGCTTTGCAATTACATACCATTTTTTCAAATAGACCCATGATAGCGTACAAGCATGGTAAGAATACACGTAATCAAGTTGTGCATTCATGATTGCCTGATGTTAAAACAGAAAATTCTGAGGTAGTCTCTGCTCAAAAAAGAAATTGGGGGTGGAAATTCAATATGTAGACAATCTATCACTGGCCCCTCCTGGTGTGATGACACCATGGGTAGAGTATACTATGCTTATCATAATACCGATTGCACGGCCTCAAATATTATATATATAATCATTTTTCCCTGTGGAAAGAAACACATTGGAAGAATATCTTGCCTAGTGCATAAATGCATAATTGAACACTGTAGTTGTATATCCACCAGTAAACTGCAAGTCCCGATAGTACAGCATGCGTTGAACTTTCTCACCAATTTAAAGACCAGTGTTTAATAAAGCTCCCTGATGAAGAACTGTTGAATTCAAAACACAGTCCCATGTCGGGCTGAGAAAAGACAGGCATTTCTTAAAAATTTTGAATGATGGCTATTTGGCGTTTTTCCTGCTATACATGGCAAATTACAAGATAAGTCTTTTTGACTGTTGTTCAATTTATGATACGTTTTATTTGCAAAATAAAACATACAAAAAATTCTGGCATGTAGCCACAGACCTATGATTATACATAAGGTGGAAGATAGCAAAAGTGTTGAATAACATTTTCTCTGATAACGCTTATTATGATGGTCTATCTAATATAATTGTATTCATTGTTGAGGAGCATTATGTGAGCACAATGGGTTTTTACATCTTCCACAGTGAATTCCAAAGCAAAGAATTTATTTAGGCTCTCTGCTATGGCTTTGTCATCCCTAGGAGACCCTTTTACCCCTTTATCATCTAATGGTCCAACTGACTCCCTAGCAGGCTTTTTACCTCTAATGTACCTAAAAATGTTTTTATTATGAGTTTTTGCTGCCACGGCAAGCTTCTTTTCAAATTCTCTCTTTGACTTCCTTATCAATGCTTATGCTGTTTCCTGTTTTCTTCATTCGGATCCCTTTTCCATTTCTTGAAAGATGTTCTTTTAGATATTTATAGCCACCCTCACCTTACCTTTTACCCATGCTGGTAGTGATTTAGCTTTCCTTCCACCTTTTCTAATGCATGGAATACATCTGGTCTGGGCTTCCAAGATGGAAGGTACAGAGAAAGGCGATCAAAATGATAAGGGGAATGGAAACGCTCCCCTATGAGGAAAGACTAAAGAGGTTAGGACTTTGCAGCTTGGAGAAGAGACGGCTGGGGGGGGGGGGGTATGATAGAGGTGTTTAAAATCATGAGAGGTCTAGAACAGGCAGATGTGAATCGGTTATTTACTCTTTCAGATAATAGAAAGACTAGGGGGCACTCCATGAAGTTAGCATGTGGCACATTTAAAACTAATCGGAGAAAGTTCTTTTTCACTAAACTCACAATTAAACTCTGGAATTTGTTGCCAGAGGATGTGGTTAGTGCAGTTAGTATAGCTGTGTTTAAAAAAGGATTGGAGGAGACGTCCATTACCTGCTATTAATTAAGTTGACTTAGAAAATAGCTACTGCTATTACTAGCAACGGTAGCATGGGATATACTTAGTTTTTGGGTACTTGCCAGGTTCTTATGGCCTGGATTGGCCATTGTTGGAAACAGGATGCTGGGCTTGATGGACCCTTGGTCTGACCCAGAATGGCATGTTCTTATGTTCTTATTTTTAAATAACGTCCATGCCTGAGCTAAACTCTTAACCTTTGCAATTGTCCTTTTATTTTTTTCCTAACCATTTTCCTAACCATTTTCCTCATCCCTAGACAACATGATTACAATCCACAAATCACCCCGCTCTTCAAGATCTTCTGACAAATTACAGCTATTCATTCCTCCTCTCTCCTCTGCAAAACTATCCTCTACTAGACATAGAGCTTTCTCCATAGCCGGACCAAAAGAATGGAACTCTATCCCAGAATATCTAAGTTCCATCAAAGATTCCAAAAACTTCAAAAAAGAACTAAAGACATGGCTGTTTAGACAATCATACACAGAATGATTTGATCTATATAGACCATTCCCAACCACCTTCTAAACACAATTTCTTCATTATATATGCTAATAAGTACTATACTAAACTAACCTAGTTTGTCTCATTCTAAAAAAAAAAAATGTTTAATCTACTTTTGCTGAGACGTTATATAACCACATTTTTCTCTTAGTTTGGTGTTATTTATTTATAATTTTATAACTGTTCACTGTATGAAACTGTTGTTACAATGTAAACCGGAATGAAGGCAGCCTGCTATATTTCGGTATAAAAAAGAATATAAATAAATAAATAAATAAATATTTATCCTAATCACCTTTTTGAAAGTTAAATTCCTTTGTAGTAGATTTCTTTAGTGTGCTCCCTCCAGTTATTAAGTCAAATTTGATAATGTGATCACTATTACCAAGTGGCTCCAACATTGTTACCTCTCGCACCAAATCCTGTGTTCCACTAAGGGCTAGGTCTAACAGCTTCCTTTATTGTTGGTTATTGTACCAGCTGCTCCATGAAGCAGTCATTTATTTCACCTAGAAACTTTACTTCTCTAGAATGTCCTGATGTAACATTCATGCAGTCAGTACTGGGGTAATTGAAGTCACCCATTATTACTGTGCTGCTGATTTTGTTAGCTTTCCTAATTTCTTTTAGCATTTTATTGTCTGTTAGTTCATTCTGGCCAGGTGGACAGTAATACACCACCACTACTATTTTATTCCCCTTTTCTCCTGGAATTTCTCTCTGTAAAGATTCAACATTGCCTTTTGTTTCCTGCACAACTTTTATCCTGTTTGACTCAATGCTCTATTTAACATAGCGCCACCCTGCCAACAATTTGATCCATCCTATCATTTCAATATAATTTGTACCCTGGTATCACAGTGTCCCATGATTGTCAAAAGGATTGTTCAAGCCTAAGAATGGAAACTGATTTTGGCTGTTCAGTTTCAAACTTCAGCATTTTTTGAATATTTGGATCAGTCAATGTTGTTAGATATGCTTGGAGGCCTGTAATAGAAGCTGTATATGATAATCTATAAGGCCTATACTGTCTTCACCTCTTGGCATGCATTGATTCTCATAGATTTCTTGACAGGCATGGAGATTTTTCTTGTTCTTACACCTGTTTGTGATATTTATTGGGCCAGTCTACAATTCTAAAACTGTAGGAGAGTACAGGGATTACAAGTTGATTGATAGCTTGTATCTTATGCCAAGCTGTGAAAGTGCTTTTTAATATCAATTTCAATCTCCTGTAGTATTCTTTGCGGATCTTTTCTCTCAGTAACTTATTCTAGATTGCTGCACCTTTTTCTACTCCTTGATATTTATATAAACCCTCCTGTTCAAATTCTTTTGCAACTTTCAATCAAAGAGATGTTTTCAGTTTTACCTAATTTTCTTTTAAGGAAAGTTGCCTAGGCACATTTGTTCCGGCCAAATGCCATCTTGATGTCATCTGAGAAACTATAAAGCTTCAAATCATCTACAAAAAAACAGGTGCAATGTTATCTGTGGATTATTAGTGTTTCTAGGATTAAGACCACATCCAGAGCCCAAGGAGTTAATAAGAGTACTCAGTGAATTCAGTTCCTGAAAAAACAAGAGTGGTGACGGGGAATCTCCATTAAACATTGCTTACTTGATGTTAGTAATGAAAAATTGTTCGTCTTCCCAATTCAGACAGAGTGTTAGCTACCACATTTTCATGGTAAATTTAATGTTCTGAATCAATCCAGGGTACAGGTTGTACATTTCAAGGCAATTTATCATCTAAGATTGTGGCGTACATCAAAAGCTTTTTTTTTTTTTTAATATAGTCAATCCATGCTATATAGAGATTTCAGCTTTTCTTACAGTTGGTCATAATGGCCTTATTCAGCATCATTGGGTCTTTGATTCCATATGCTCCTCATTATTTGCCCTTTCGTTCTGTTGCCATCATGTTATTAACATCTATGCAATCTAATTATATATTCTTTCTGCACCTATTGCAGTGAGCAGCTGAAAGATTGTAGGTAGGTGTAATTTGTCAGCAGTTATTTGTTGGGATGTTACTCAGGTCTCCTTTGGAAGGAGAAGTATTCAGTTATTAGCCATTGCAGTGTTAGTTCTGGTCACCTGATCAATTGATTATTTACACTTACAAGGTCTTGGTAGAGAGTTGTTAAATATTTGAGCCAAAAGTTGTACAATTCATCAAGGCCAGAGTTCTTCCATTTTGGGATTCTTTTAACCTGATTTCCAGCTTTTTTGTTGTTGTTACTTCAGACTATAGCAGAGGTTTGATGCATGCCTTTTCCATGTTTTGTGTGGTGCCTTTTCCATGTTTTGTGTGGTGCGGAGCCATTCTGCTTGACTGAAAGAGGACCTTAGTGTCCCTTCACAGATATGCAAAGTGCACCAATATGTAATTATACATAAAAGTGCACAAGTATATTGAACACATGGTAGTAAACAGAGAAGAATGTTGAATTCTCACAAACAGTAACAACAAAGATTGATGTTTGGCAGTTACCGCTTACGAGTTTCAAACTTGTATGAACTGAACTGTGTATTTGTCACCAGGTTTCTAATATATCCTGTGTACTTTCCTATCTGTTGAGAAACTAAATAAATATAATCAACAGAGGTTTGAGTGGAGCTGAATGAACAAAAGGGATAATACTAATGTCAGATAAAATGTTACCTCCTTGAACAGGATAAGCCTAGAGAGACTGAGGTATATTTGAATGCATCTCGCTCTGAAAATGGTTTAATTAGAGCAGCAGTTTTAGATGGACTCCTCAAAAGAACAACTTGGTTGATAGCTTTGGTTCTGTTCCGCCCCATGGGGAGGCTTGCACAGTAGCAAAACACATTGCACCTGACTCCATTTCTTTTCAGTGGTGCAAGGTTATGGATTTGCATCTCATGGAACTGGATGTCCTCTTCCTGAAGAACTATGCCTACTGCTGGAATTGCTGGAATTACAAAACTGAGGAGGGCGACATATGTGCTGATTGGCTCTCTGTGCGCACTCAGGTCCATGTATAATACTTGTCAAAGTAGGAGGAACATGTACTGAACCTCTCTCAGTGGTCAATACCCAAGATATCATTACTGCTTCATTTATCAGACATTCTCCTTTAGCTTAGGTGATGATTGTTTCTGGAGCAAGAAGCTGCTGGTTCTAGTCTCAGCCAGGATCCTCTTTTTCAAAAAGGTTACAAAGAATGCAGCTTACGAGGCATGCTTTTCATTGGCTTTAATTCCTTTGAAGAGGTATTGTTTTTATTATGACTCAATAAGAAGTATCACAGTCTTCTAAGATGCAGTTTCCTTCAGGCCCCATACAGCTACCAGAATTGTGCACTTCAGATTTACAACAGGATTAATACTTCTACAATATTAGACTCTGTGCACTGCACTTTACAACACTGATACCAAAGATGTGATTGATTATAATCTTAGAATGAGCTATGGATACTGATACACATTACTTATGGTTTAAAGATACTTTAACCAGTGCAGTTGTGAGAAAATATTACACCTTGCAATGACATGGAGAGACTTCAGTGTCAACAAAACACTCTAGATGCAGAATAACAAAAAGACAGTAGTGGACAACTAGTTAAATATCAGAATTCTCCTCTTGGTAGAAAACACTGTGTGGTCCATTTAGCCAAATAATTTGTAAGTTATCCAGCTAATTCCCAACTTGTGAATATTTTGGACACTTATCGAACTAAATTTTAACTGGATATCTCATTATATAGCTAAAGTTTAGCCAGAGAACTTAGGGGCATTCTGGGGAATTTCTGAATGGAATTAGGTTAACTGGAGAAGTTAGCTGGCTAACTTTGACATCAGAGCAAGCTAACTCTGGTGATTTCATAGAGCAGTTCTAAAGTTAGCTGGATAAACTTATCTGGTTTATCTTTAAGTCCCTAGCTATATTCAGTGTTGCGGCTACACTACTGAATGTCTTTCCAAAGTTAGATGGACAAGTTTATATGGTTAACTTTGCAATCCAGCCATTGACTGAATATTGATCTCGTTCAGCCCCATCAAAAATCTTAAAACAGAAAAATAAAAAAAAAACATTGAAATGAATAAAGGAAACATTTCTAATATTAAAGAAAAATAAAATGCAAACATTAAAAATACCTGGGTGTAAAAAATGAGAAAATTCCCTTAAAGATGATGATAATATCTATAGTGTTCAGGTGTAAATAAAAACCCTGTCAGGTGTGTAAATTATGAAGTATTTCAGATACAGGATTAGCTGTAACCTTTAACAGCACACTAAAAATTGCTACCAAAACCACAAGGAAATAAAAAGATCTTTTTTTCGTATGCTGTGTCTGCAGTGTTTCCATTTAGAAAACACCACATAAGTAAGTATGCAGATCGATCCTCTCTACAGAGAAAGGAAACTTCTTGAATTGTGCTTACAAGTGGGAAAAGGGACAGACCTCCACTGAGTAAATAATAGGAGCAGCCATTCTCAACTCTGAATGAAAGGGAGAGACATAGAAAGGTTTGTAACCCAAATAGTTACTGCACATGAAACATCACAGACTGAGGGCACGCTGTATCTATGGCTTAAGTTTACGGTGGCTCAGAATTTAGTTGAGATGTATTCTCTCTCTTTGCCTTGATATTCCTTGATATTCATCTAAGAGCAACAGCAGGATTGGTAATGTGGCACCAATGCATAGTGGGGGTAGGGAAGAGGAGGATACATTTCTTCATGCCAGTACCAGTATACTGGGCTTATAAAGGGATTATGCCACACCTACTGCCACCGTGCCACGTACTTACAAAACTGTGTGTTGTAATGATGTAATGATGAATATTTTCTTCTGTAACTGTGTGTTGTAATGATGAATATTTTCTTCTGTAACTGTGTGTAATTGTGTGTTGTAATAATGAATATTTTCTTCTGTGTGTAATTGTGTGTTTCTTCTGTAACTGTGTGTTACAGAAGATGTGTGTTACAGAAGAAAATATTCATCATTACAACAAATAGAAAGCCACAGCTCACAAACCCACGGGGCATTGAAATTCCATTGGGACATGTGGACAGTCATAGCCACAATTAGCAGATAAGTACAATTTTATATAAAGATGTTTTTCACAAGATTTAGCTATGTGCAATTTTGAAGAATATTATTCAGATTAAGTTCAGCAAGAACAACAAAAAAAACTAAAAACAAAAAAGTATTCGAGTGATTGATGATGATTATCATGTTTTTAAGCACAGAACAGCTTCACTGATAAGAAACACTGAACCTGGTGCTTTATGATGGTCGCTTGAATACGAGTTCTAAATAGTCCACTTAAAAACTTGTATGTAAGAAATATTTTTGTAAGTACGTGGTTGGTGTTTTCTTACACTAATAGGTTCACATAATATAGCATTGACACCTACTGCCACTGCATGCCCCTGGTCAGTATTAATACCCAGAAATGAAAGCACTTATGGGGATCTTTCAGTCTTACTTCTAGCCAAAGGCATACCCAGTTCCTCAATCATTTATAAATGCATGCACACAATTTAGACTCATGTGGACAAACTCAAAATCATTTAAAGAGTGAGTGATTTTTCCCTGGCCAATCTCCCTTTCCACTGCCCTTTCCTCAGAAGTGCTGTACATCTCAAAATAAGAGTAGGAGACTGAGCAGCCCATCAGCAGACATTTATTGAAATAGTATTTTCCTTGAAACTGGAAGCCTAATAGAGGAAGGTTCTCAAGGCATTCTAAATGCTGATTCCATGTCTGTTTTCACCAACCATGTGCCCTGCCACTTTATTTTTTTTTATATAATCCTATAGAATGCAGAGCATAACACAGGATCTAAGAAATTATTCATTGAATCTTCTGATGGCAAAGAAATGTGTTAAATCATTCTGAACTGACCAGGGTGTCTCTTAAGGACCACCTATAGTGGTCATATTTTGAAATCATTTAGGTGTTTACCACTAAGGGGGCCTGCCACCCTGCCTATCCAACATTTCTTCTCAGTTTTTCCTTTTACATCTGGATTTTCTTGCTGACTTTAAAGTCTCTGCTTCTGTTCTACCTCTGGGTGGTTAGATCATCTGTAATAATATAACTATTACACTTAATCTTGCAGGTAATCTGTTAAACACTATACCTCAATTATACAGTTTGACAGGTCTGGGAACTTTAGACAGCTTTCCTTCTTTCAGTTTTTCTAGCATTACTCGTTGCACCTTCTGAGACATTTAACTTACGGCTGTCCCCCTTCACTGGCCAGGTACACATGCCTAAATCTGCAGCTGTGAAATCAATAGCTTTGTACCCATTAAATAATTTAATAAACCCTTTCTTCTGGGAGTTTTGTTCCCTGCAAGCCTTAAATTGCTATGTTACACTTTCCTGGCGTGTGTGTGCAAATAGGCGGCTTCCACACGCGTTAGAACCAGGCTGGTAATTAAATAATTAAATAATGTGTATCCCACCCCCACCCCCACCCCTTTGCGATACTACTAAGTCCCAGCAGGTTCGCCCCTTCAACCTTCTCTCCCCGATAAAAAAAAACCTCGTTGGGGTGTAAGGTCCCACAAAACCTCCCCCTCCCCCGATCCCTCAAGTCTTAGAAAATCTTGTTGGTTTCGAGTGGAAACCCAGCCCCTCCTCCTGAACCCCCCCCCCCCCAAACCTCCAAATGCCCAATACAATCCAGTGATGGGGCCCAGGGCACCCCTTGCCCATGAGCGGCGCCATTTCTCAAACTGGCGCCGACCTGAACTTGCCCCAGAGGCAATACCACCGCCTTATTTTCTGCCGACTATTCCTCTCCCTATGCATCCAAAAATCTTTCTGGTTTTTGTCATTGTCTTATAACTCTGTCTGACCCCCTTAAAATTGCTGGATATGATCACCGGACCTAGTCCTGACTCTAAAGAAGCACTGAAAAGATCAGCCAGAGGATCTGCTAGAACCTCTCTAACGGGCCGATACAGTACAGTGCGCTCCGACGGAGCGCACTGTTAACCCGCGCTTGGACGCGCGTTTTGGACGCGCTAGCTTTACCCCTTATTCAGTAAGGGGTCAAAAATGCGCGTCCAACCCCCCCAAACCTAATAGCACCTGCAACATGCAAATGCATGTTGATGGCCCTATTAGGTATTCCTGCGCGATTCAAAAAACAAAATGTGCAGCCAAGCCGCACATTTTACTTTCAGAAATTAGCGCCTTCCCAAAGGTAGGCGCTAATTTCTCCGGACACCGGGAAAGTGCAGAGAAAAGCAGTAAAAACTGCTTTCCTGTGCACCCTCCGACTTAATATTATGGCGATATTAAGTTGGAGCTCCCGAAAGTAACAAAAAGTAAAAAAAAAAAAAAAATTTGAAGTCGGCCCGCGGCTCGCAGGTTGAAAACCGGATGCTCAATTTTGCCGGCGTCCGGTTTCCGAACCTGTGGCTGTCAGTGTGTTTGAGAACCAACGCCAGCAAAAATGAGCGTCGGCTGTCAAACCCACTGACAGCCGCTGCTCCTGTCAAAAAAGAGGGGCTAGGGACATGCTAGTTTCCCTAGCGCCTCTTTTTACCTATTTTTACCACCGACCCTAATTTGAATACTGAATCGCACGCACAGGAGAGTGTCAGGTGCGGGCGTTCGCCCGCTCTCCCGCGGACTTTACTGTATTGGCCCATAAGTTCCTTTAAAATTCTTAGATATATCCCATCCAGCCCCGTTGCTTTATCTACTTTTAGTTTAGTTAAATCCTCACAAACAAGTCTTCTGAAAATCATTTGAAGTTTACTTCACTTCCAATCCTATTTGTGTCAGTGTTCTGTGGTCTACTCCTGGTCCTTCCTCAGTGAACGCTGACCAGAAATATTTGTTAAGGAATTCTGCTTTTTCCTCTTCAGCATCTAGGTATTCTTCCGCTTCACCTCTGAGTCTTACAAGGCCACTTATGCACTTCCTTCTCTCACCCACATATCTTTAAAAAGTCTCATCCCCCATTTTACCGAATTTGCTATTTTTTCTTCCACTTTATCTTTGCTCTCCTGACTTCTTTCCCGGCTTCTCAGCTGTTAGGTTTGCTGGTTACGGCAGGCTGCCATGACTGGCTGTGCTCACCAACACCGCTGCAGACCCAGGAGCCACCAACACTGACGTGGCTCTGACACTGCCATGCTCTCCCAGGCCTCTCCTAGGAGTGCATGCATAGCCTGTGCTGATATTCACAGGGCAGTGTGGATAGGCACCTAATGATGACTTCAGTGCAGTTTGCCCTGCCTCATCTTGTGCAGCCCAGGCTTGCCTTGTCTCATCCAGCCTGCCCCCTTGCTTCGTCCCTGCCTTCTCCTCGTACTGATTTCTGGATTTGACCCTTGCCTGGACCTAGACTACTCTTGCCTGCTGCCTGCCTCTTACCTTTGCCTGGCCCTGGACTTTTTATCGCTCTATACCCTGAGAGACTCTCAGATCCCCAGATCCCAAGGAATCAACCTGTGGGGAAAGGGGCTGGTAAAGGTGAAGCTCCTGACCAGTCTCGGCCCAGGGTACATCCAGCAGCTATCAGTGTGGGCCAAGAGGGTTCACTCCCTAGGCTGTACCAACAACACCATAGCAACAAGGGTCCACTTCTATCACATTAGCTTTTCCAGATATTGTTGCCTGTCTTCCTCTTTCTGCGATCTCTTTCAGTTTATCAGTGCTATCCTTTTTTTTCCCTTAATATTTCAGCTGCTTCTGTGAAAAACAACAAAGAGAGGCCTCTTTTTCCTCTTATCTTTATTTACTTTTCTAAGAATAAAGTTAGTTGCCATTACTGCTCTTCTACTTCCCCAAGATTTTCCCTTCTAGCTAATGACTCCTTAAATTACGCCCCCATTTTAACAATATTATTTGTTCTGAAGTCTACTTCACCTTTAAAGACATCCTCACCTTTAAATGAGCCATCACTGGCTGCAGTCTAATATGCAAACATACCATCTGGTGATCATTAGATCCCAGATAATCACATCTACTCTTACATCAGAAACGCTGTCCCCATTGGTAAGCACCAAGTCCAGCATCACTGACTCAACTGGACTGATTTAGAGGGCTGCTTTTAGTTGACGGAACAGTTCTCCCTGTGCAGAATCCAGGATCTCGCTGCTTCAAAAAGACATTGCAGCCAGGATGTCCCAATCAACGTTCCCCTTTCATAGCAATTTTGTAAATATCCTTCATTAAATCTCTATTCATTTCTTCTGAGTGTATCATACCAGTATAAATGGATGTTCCATTTCCTCTTTCCAATTTAACCCACAGTGCCTCCTCCTTACTTCGTAAGCCCTGCTGCTCTGTTGCTTTAATATTTCTTTTATTTAGCACCACACCTCCTCCCTTTCTTCCAACCCCATCCTTCCTGAATAGATTGTAGCCCGGAATAACTATATCCAGCCATGGTTTCTATATATCACATTTCCATCACAGAAACTACATCCAAGTCAGCCTCTTCTATGACTGTTTCTAGATCCAGGACTTTGTTTTCCATACTATGGGCATTAGTGTGCATAGCTTTCCAGATGTTGCCCTTTTCCCCATTTCTATACAAGTGTTCAATGTCTTACTTTTCTGAAGGCTTACACTTATCACATACTACATCTCAGTGCAGCATTCTTCAGGGTATTTTCTCCTTTTTAAGATGGCCAATATCCTAAATTTGTGATAGTTTTTGAGATTACGTTTCTATCTTTATCCTTCGGGCTTTGCCTCAATGTGGACAGCTTGAAAATTGCATCCCTCATATTTTCAGTCATATGATCTTCTTCAAATCAGGTGGTCTGTTACAAACTGGTTTCATATTTATTGACACAGAAGAATAAAAACAAAAACCAGAAAACAGCTACTGGCAACACTGTAATATCAGAATGCTATTCTGGAGACACTAAAGCAGGCACTCCAGCTTTGTTTTCAATTAATTATATCATTTAGTTGCCAATCTATATTTCTTTGATTAAAACAAATACACACACTCCCATCCACCTACTCACACCGACATACTAGCTATACGCAAAAAGAATAGCAGAATGAAAAGCAAGGAGAGAACAGTCAAAAAAAGAATATTGAAAACAAAGTTGTGAACTCAAAATGTTGCTATGACACCCTCCTCACCTAGGGGTGTTTGTTTCTTGGGAGGCCTGCTAAATTTCCTCCTGCAACTTTACATTTCTCTACAGAGATTCTCCCAGATCTTTACCAGAGCTAAATTCTGTAAAAAGGAATATTCCATTGGTAAGGGGAGGAAATAGAAAAGTAGTTAGTGTGTATTTGTTGTTCCCCAAGGGGGAGCTTAGAATGGTATGCTCTTAAAGGTGAATTTTAAAAGAGTTGCGTGTGTAAAAATGAGCATATGCACGCATAAAGGACCGGATTTTAAAAGGGTTACACGCATAAGGTATGCGCGTAACCCTTCTAAAACAGCCCTGCGCGCGCCGAGCCTATATTGCATAGGCTTCCGGCATGCGCAAAGCCCCGGGACATGCGTAAGTCCTGGGGCTTTCTTGGGGTGGGCGTGTCGGGGAGCGTGATGCAGTCGGTGCGTCATCCGGGGGCGTGTCGGGGGCGTGACGCGGTCGGCGCATCATCTGGGGTGGGCCACTTTGACATTCAACGTGTCATTCTCACTCCAAGATGAGATTTGGGCAATGTTCTCTCAACCTAGCTTGATGTTACCCAAGTAGAGAGTCCCTCAAGCTAGCATTATGGCTAGTCTCTCTCTCTCTCTCTCTCTCCAGCATAGTGCAACTTGCGATAACAGCTTTTCACATAGCTGATATCGCAATTTGCAATACACATGCTTATTAGCATAAGGTACACCCCTTTTTGGTATTGCATGCGATACCAATGCGATATTGGAAAATGAGGCCCTATCTTTGATCTCTCCCCTATGGCTGCCAACACATATAACACATGCCTAGGACAGAAAGATAAGAAAAAATTATACATATATACATATATGTAATGATTCGGCAGTGTAATATAGTAAAGAATGTATGATGTCCTCAATCACATATAATAAACAACCAAACAGGACACAGAAAAATAATATTCAAACATATATTTAAATTGGATAAAAAAGTCAGGTCATAATTTCATCCAAGCTGTATAGGCGTAGAAAAATCTTTTAATCATAACTGACAAAAAACATCCACTTATAATTATTAATGCAGTGAAATTCAGTGATGTGCTCTTAAACCCATACATGAACAAAATATGTTGCACAAATACCCCAGATTAACCAATATTCACAGTCTTGTTGAAGTAAGGAGCTTCTTAATATACATATGTTCTGTGAATTAAAAAAAAAAAGGTCTTTTAGAAAAAAGGAGATAAGTAAAAAGATATCACTAAATTTTATCCTTCTACAGTAATATTATTGAGACATGGAATCTTTTTAGCCCAAAGCATTATTCCTGTCTACCTACTCATGCCATGATTTCTTTAGAGGACAGAAATCATTAAGGGATAATTTTCAAAAGCATGGTTTAATAGGCTTTTTGAAAATAATCCTGGGGGGTGTGTATGCACAAAAGTACACGTGGAAATGATTTTGCACATATTTGAATGCATACTGCACATAGGTGTTCCTGGGGACAGAATTAGGATAGGAAAATCGTTTATACACGTAATTTCAATTTTTGAAAATATGCATGTAAATGTTTGCAAGGACATTTTACACCTGCTCTTTATAAATGTGCGAGCTTGTGATGCACAAAGGTTCATTCAGTCCCACTAATTTTCAAAGTGGACTTAGGCACCACAAGTCCATTTTGAAACTTAGGGTGCAGTATATGTGGACTGCAGCCCTAAACAGGCTGTTATAAAATTACCTTCTAATTGGATGTTTCATGTCAGTGATAGTGCTACCAGTGGATACATGGATCTAAATTTTGATTGTCGTCATAGGTCGGTCTTTACTAACCACAAGATCCATTACTAATCCAATATTCTAAAAGCAAAACAATTTCCAGTTGCATTATGGATCCCAGGCATATGCTCACTGCTAAGCAAACTGGTCCAACTGGCAAGATTTATGACATGTCTTCATTATTCATTAAAAAAAACCAAACTACCTCTCTATGTTAATACATAAGGAGAAAGATTATTAGAAAATACTTTCAGAATGGTCATGTTTAACATAAACAAAATCTTATTTGTGCTTCCTGTCAGTAGGGATGTGCATGCATTTGAAACAAAATGGGGAATTTTACTGAAATTTCCTGTTTCATTTCAATATTTTTTGCAAGAAAACAAAATAAAAGCAAATGACATTTCATTTGTATTCATTGGTTTCATTAAAGAAAAAAAACACCATCACTGCAACCAAAAAAAAAAGAATGTCCGAGGCCCTCTCCTGTTCCACCTTTCCACCTTCCAGATGCTCTTACCCCCTTATAGAAAATTTCACCAGGGGGAACAAGAAGTCCCTGATCATTCCAGTCCCGCTGGCAGACCAAGGCTGTAAGGTTTTGCAGTACAAAATGGCGAGGAATGTGGGGGTCATATTTGACACTGATTTATCTTTCCATGTCCAGATTAGACAGTTAATACGTAGTTTATAATTTAAAATGCATATTCTTTGCAAATTGAAGCCGCTTTTGAATCCCCCTTGACTTCAGGACTGCCCTGCAGTCTTTGGTTATTACCAGCCTCAATTACTGCAGTTCTGTGCAATTAGGAGTCTCAACTTTATACATCAAATCTCAGCAAATGATTCAAAATTTGGCGGCCCATATTCTTACTGGGACATCTCGATTTGAACATATTACCCCAGTATTAAAATTGCTACATTGGTTATCAGTAGATTGGCGAATAAAATACAAGGTACTTACAATAACTTTTAAGGCTATGGGTAGCAAGACCCTGCCATGTATTACCACTTTATTAAAAATTCATAACCCTATAGAGAGTTATGAATGTTTTTAGATGTTCCTTCAGCTAGGATTATTAGATTAGATGAAAACTGTGTGAGAAGATTTGCAGTGGCAGGACCAGGCTTATGGAATTTGCTACCTGAACCCTTAGGGGCGGATTTTAAAAGGGTTATGCGCATACGTTACGCGCGTAACCCTTAAAAAAAAACCCCTGCGTGCACCGAGCCTATTTTGCATAGGCTCGGCGGTGCGCGCAAGCCCCGGGACGCGCATAAGTCCCGGGGCTTTGCTAGGGGGGCGTGTCGGGGGCATGTTGGGGGGCGGCGTGATGTTCGGGGCATTCCAGGGGGGGCGTTCCTGGGGCGTGGTGCCGGCCCGGGGGTGTTCCAGGGGGCATGGTCGAGGCCTCCGGACCTGCCCCCGGGTTGGGTGATGGCGCGCCAGAAGGCCTCCGGGGCAGGCGTAACTTTTGTGATAAAGGTAGGGGGGTTTAGATAGGCCTGGGGGGGGGGGGGTTAGGTAGGAAGGGAGGGGAAGGTGGGGGAGGCGTAAGGAAAGTTTGGAGCAGCCTCGGAGGGAACGGGCAGCACGCGCAGGGCTCGGCATGCGCAAGGTGCACAAATGTGCACCCCCTTGCGTGCACCGACCCCAGATTTTTAAAGATACGTGCGGCTACGCACTTATCTATTGAAATCCGGCGTACTTTTGTTTGCGCCTGGTGCACGAACAAAAGTACGTGCTCGCGCTTTTTTTAAAAATGTACCCCTTAGGAAGAGTGGCAACTCTGAAAACATTTAATAACAATCTGAAAACACATCTATCTAATGATCCTTTCAGATGATTTGAGGTCCCCGACATGTTAGTGAGGCTCTGCTTATTTCTGATTAGTTAGCTGTGACATGGTCCAGTGCTCCTCACCTATTGTTATTACCTGAGGTACTCCTCCTTGGCACTACTGTATTGTTTATTTTGTCTGATTTTAATATTGTGTATGTTTTTATGTTATCATTGAGGATACTGGATTATGCAGCACATAAATATTTAAAAATAAATAAATAAATGGTGCCAGCTTCAGTGTATCATCTTGATTTCCAGTGGTGGCAGGGGTGGGGCAGGAGCGAAGAGGAATTTAATCTTGTCCAGAAAGAAATTTTCAATAAGAGGGTAAGTGTTGCACTTCCCGGTCGTGTCCGCTCCACGGCCGGTCCTGCTCACCTCTCCCTTCCTTCCACAAGCTCCGGACTTACCTCCTCTGCTGCTGCAGCAAGTTTGCAGCGTCCCTGACTCCCCCGCTCACCGTCTCCGAGGCCGGCCTCACAGCGGAGCTCCCGTAGGGTCTCCGCGTCTTCCTGCTCCTCGGTCCTGCCCCTAGGCATGTGCACGGCCGACGTCTTCCCATTTAAAGGGTCAAGCACGGGAAACCCGAACCCGGAGCTCCCTCATGACATCATTCAGTCCCACTATATAAGGCAAGGCCCGTTCCCCTGAACGGTGCCTTGGCAATCGGGTCGTACACTCCGGTGTCTCTAGTTTGCCTTCCTGTGTTCCAGTGTCTCTTGTTCCAGCATCTCCTGTTCCAGCGCCTCCTCTGTCTCCTGTTCCAGCGTCTCCTTTTCCAGTGTCTCCTGTGTCTCCTGATCCAGTGTTCCTGTTCCTTCATCTCTCTATCCCTGGTAGTAACCTTTGGACTGATCTCACGGTACTGACCATTGCCTGTTCTCTGACTATTCTTGCTTGTTGCCTGGATCTGACCTCTGCCTGTTCTCCGACTACTCCTGATCGCTGCCTGGAACTTGACCTCTGACTACCGACTATTCCTGATCGCTGCCTGCAACTTGACCTCTGCCTGACCTGACTATTTCTGGATTGACCACAGGTACCGACCCCTGCTTTGGCTGACCATTCTGGACTGATACTCTGGCCTTGATCCTCGCTATATGCTCGGACTCTCTGTTCTGGCCTCCTTTGACCCTCGGACCCTCTGCTCTGAACATCGTCCATGCACCCTTGTTCGTGGTGGGCGCGCCCCTGAGCTCCCTCTCTAGGAGACCCTGCAAGGCCCACCTAAGACCAGGGGGCCCGGGTAACCAAGGGCTCAACCTGAGGGAACCCCGGGTTGCTATTGGTGAAGCTCCAGCTATAGCCTCTGTCTCCTCCTGTGCTCCGCCTCCTGGTGGCAGGCGCTCTCCAGGTCTGACCGGAGGGCCATACCAACCCTGCACCAGACCAAGGGTCCACCTCCAGTGCAACAGGTTGCCAAGGCCATGGACTCGGTGGAGTCTCCCACCTTGCAGGCCATTCTGGGCCTGGCCGCTCATGTCCGAGAGCAACAGTGAACCATTGAAGCATTGACTTCATCCGTGGAGAGACTACGGTCTCAGCTACAAGACTCTGTCATGGCCAATTCTGGGGGTTGGGCTCAAACCCCGCCTCCACAGGCATCTCTGGCCCTTCCAGCTCCACCTTGTTTCAACGGGGATCCACGCCTTGCCAAGGCTTCATCAAACAGTGCTTTATACAATTTGCACTGCAGCCTGCATTGTTTCCAAGTGAGACCACCAAGATTACCTTCATCCTCTCACGTCTTGAAGGGAAAGCCCTGGCATGGGCTTCCACACTTAGGGAGCATTCCGATGATATCTTCCATCATCTCTCCCACTTTATGACTGTCTTCAAGCGGACCTTCGAAGATCCTGGCTGACAGGTGGCTGCGGGTCATCAGCTTCTCTACCTTCATCAAGGTTCGCATTCGCTCACCGAATTCACAGAAGAATTTAGGACACTAGCCACAGAACTGGATGGCAGGAGGACTGCCTACGGGCAATCTAACTGGACGGCTTGTCTCCTGCCCTCAAGGACGAGCTGGTTGCTCGTGAGATTCCCACATCTCTTGATGACCTGATTTCCCTGGTTGGCAAGATTGATCATCGCCTTCGTCAGCGACACCAGGAGGTAAAGTTCTCCCAGCTTCCTGCCTCACACCCAGTTTGTGCTCCGAGTCCCTAGCTGAAGGCTTACCGGCACCTCCTCCATTACCAGAGGAGCCAATACAGATCAATCGCAGGTGCCTGTCTCCCGAAGAGCGTCTTCGTCGCAAGAAGGAAGGCCTCTGCTTATACTGTGGTGGTACCGGGCATCTCTGACAATCCTGCCCTGTATCTCCAGGAAACTGCAGAGCCTAAGAATGGCGGGGGTCCCGAGCTTGGGTGCCACTGTTACTGGCCCCCAATTACTACTGCCCGTGTCCCTCTCTAGGGATTCACGCTCCTTTGCCACTACCACGCTCGTGGACACCGGCACCAGCGGCAACTTCATCCTGGATGACATCATCACCCTACTGCAGATTCCTCTTCAGTGTCTGGAGGTACCCCTCCATATTGCATCCATCCAGGGAGAGTACCTCCCTGGACGCATCACTCATTACACTGTGGCCTTCCGCCTCTCAGTGGGTACTATTCATGAAGAGGAGATCTCCCTGTATTTCCTAAGGCGTGCTACACACCCGGTAATCCTAGGACTTCTGTAGCATCAGCTCCATGGGCCTCAGTTCAACTGGCAATCCCTGCAGTTGATTCAGTGGGGACCCCAGTACCAGAACCGTTGTCTGTGACAGTTGGCCCCAGTGGTCACCATTCTGAACCTCTTACAACCCTCACCGGGTGGGTAACCTGCTCCATATTTCGATTTCCAAGATGTATTCTCTAAACAAAATGCTGACATCCTTCCTCCACTCCGTAAATTCAATTGCCCCATTGAACTCCTTCCAGATACCACGCCTCCCAAGGGCAGAACCTACCTTCTCTCGTTACCAGAGACTAAAGCAATGTCTGAGTATATTAAGGAAAACCTGAGTAAAAGGTTCATAAGACCCTCTGATTCTCCGGCAGGAGCCGCATTCTTCTTCGTGAAGAAGAAAGATGGCAGTTTACGTCCTTGTATGGACTATTATGGACTCAACGCCATGATTCGCAAGGATCGCTACCCTTTGCCACTCTTTCAGCAAACTCTTCGATTGCCTACAAGGCGCTTAGATCTTTACAAAGCTAGATCTCTGAGGGGCATAAAATCTGGTACGGATCCAGCCAGAGGATATCTGGAAAACCACTTTCAGCACTAGGGATGGCCACTAAGAGTACGTAGTAATGCCTTTCGGACTTTGTAATGCCCCAGCGGTGTTTCAGCGTTTGATGAATTAGATCTTCCGGGACTTACTATATTCATTCGACATGGTATATCTAGACAATAAACTGATCTTTTCCACAGACCTGAAGTCCCACCGTTCACATGTTCGAACAGTCCTCCAACGTCTCAGAGGCAATCATCTCTACGCAAAATTAGAGAAGTGCATCTTCGAAGAGACTCATCTTCCATTTCTGGGATACATTATCTCCAATCGTGGTTTTACAATGGACCCTGAGAAACTTCAAGGAATTCGAGATTGGCCTCAGCCGGTAGGCCTCCGCGCCTTACAAAGATTCCTAGGGTTTACAAATTATTACAAAAACTTCATCACTAACTACTCCACGCTGGATGCTCCACTCACGGCCATGACTAGGAAAGGTAGTAACCTTCAAGTTTGGAGTCCCAAGGCGCAATCCACGTTCCACGCTTTAAAAAAAGCCTTCTGCACTGGACCCTGCCTACGTCATCCAGATCCTAACTGCCCCTTCGTTGTCGAAGTTGATGCCTCCGCCATTGGGGCAGGGGCAGTCCTGAGCCAGTACTCCTCCAAGGGGGCCTTAGTACCCTGCTCCTTCTATTCACACAACTTTTCCCCCGCTGAGCAGAACTATACAATTGGGGACCGTGAGCTCTTAGCTGTAAAATTGGCCCTTCAAGAATGGCATCCCTGGTTAGAAGGAGCTCAACATAAATTTACGATCTTTAGAGATCACAAAAACCTCAAACACTTAAAGGAAGCCCAGTTATTGAACCCCAGACAGGCCCACTGGGCACTGTTCTTTGAACGTTAGAGATGTGAATCGTGTGATCGATCGTCTTAATGATCGATTTTGGCTGGGGGGGAGGGAATCTGATCGTCGCGGTTTTGTTTTTTTTTTTTTTAAATCGTTTAAATCGTAAATCGGGGAGGGCGGGAAAACCGGCACACTAAAACAACCCTAAAACCCACCCCGACCCTTTAAAATAAATCCCCCACCCTCCCGAATCCCCCGCAAATGTTTTAAATTACCTGGGGTCCAGTGGGGGGTCCCGGTGTGATCTTCCACTCTCAGGCCACGGCTGCGTTAATAGAAATGGCGCCGGCGCCATTTTGGTTCCTGTCCCCCGACGTCACGAGCACAGGAGATCGCTCCTGGACCCCCGCTGGACCCCCAGGGACTTTTGGCCAGCTTAGGGGGCCTCCTGACCCCCACAAGACTTGCCAAAAGTCCAGCGGGGGTCCGGAAGTGACCTCCTGCACTCGGGCCGTATTGCCGTATTGCAAAATGGCGCCGGCTGTACGGCCGGCGCCATTTTGCAATACGGCAATACGGCCATACGGCCGGCGCCATATGACAGGGCAAAGGTAGCGCCGGCGCCATTTTTATTAACGCAGCCGTGGCCCGAGAGTGGAAGATCACACCAGGCCCCCCCCCCCACTGGACCCCAGGTAATTTAAAACATTTTGGGGGGGTTCGGGAGGGTGGGGGATTTATTTTAAAGGGTCGGGGTGGGTTTTAGGGTTGTTTTAGTGTGCCGGTTTTCCCGCCCTCCCCCTTCCCCTCCCCCTCCCCAGATTTACGAATTTTGACGATAAATCGGGGGAATTCCTATTGTATCGTGCCTCTAACGATTTTTGACAATTTAAAATATATCGGACGATATTTTAAATCGTCAAAAAATGATTCACATCCCTATTGAACGTTTTAATTTTAAACTTCGTTATCGTCCAGCAGCAAAAAACACCCAAGCGGATGCTCTCTCCCACTCTCTCGAGCCAGAGGATACGCCAGAAACACCTAGACACATCATTGACCCAACTTGCATAGCCCTCGCAGTCACCAATACGGTGCCAGCTGGGAAGACGGTGGTCCCACGCCGTCTCCGGGAGCGCGTCCTCCGCTAGGCCCACGACTCGAAGTTGGCTGGCCATCCTGGCCGAGCTCGGACACTTGAGATGTTGAGAAGACACTACTGGTGGCCCAGCATGGTTAAGGACTCTCGCAGTTATGTCGACTCCTGCCCCATCTGCGTGCAGCAGAAGCCTCCAACCGGCCGTCCTTGGTGTCTCCTCCAGCCTCTTCGGGTCAAGTATATCAACTGACTTCATCATCGTCCTGCCCCCGTCAAAGGGCAACACGGTCATCTAGGTCATTATTGACCGCTTTTCGAAAATGGGTCACTTCGTTCCACTGCCAAGCCTCCCCTCGGCTCCTGAATTGGCAAGACTTTTCCTAAAGAACTTTTTCTGCCTGCATGGGCTACCCAGAGAAATTGTTTCTGATCAGGGACCACAAGTCGCTGCCAAATATTGGAAATCTCTGTGCACCAAATTTAATATCACTCTGAACCTGACGTTGGCCTATCACCCTCAAGTGAATGGCCAAGCCGAGAGGAAAACCCATTCTCTGAAGACGTTCCTGAGGTCCTATGTCAACGATCAACAGAATAACTGGGCCGATCTCTTGCCGTGGGCTGAGTTATCCCACAATACCCACATTGCCTCCAGCACTGACGTTTCACCCTTTTCAGTGGTCTTCAGCCATTAGCCACGTCTGCCTCTTCCAGTGCCACTCTCAGTCCCCTCACCTGCGGCTCAGTCTACAGTGCAGACAATACGTCGCTTGTGGAACCAAGTCAAGGAAAGGTTAACCCACGCAGCTGAGAAGGCCAAGCAGTTCACGGACGCTCATCGCTGCATTGTACCCTTGTTCCGACCTGGCCAGAAGGTGTGGCTGAGCACCAAACACATCAAGTTGCGACTTCCATCCCAACGATTGGCTGCCACGTACATCGGGCCATTCCTGGTCCTCAGAAGAAAAGGGGCGGCAACTTATCAGCTGCAGCTTACACATAATATAGGTATCCACAATATATTCCATGTCTCTCTATTGAAAACATTGGTCTTCAACTGGCCTTCATGCAGGCCTCTGGCTCCGTCACAGCTCACTGCTGAACCAGAGGACATCCTCCAGGTAAAGGAGGTTCTGGATGTCCAGTAGAAGAGAGATCATTGGGAATACCTCCTGCATGGGAGGGCTTCGGTCTGGAAGAGAACTCCTGGGAGACCTCCCACCACATATACGACAAGAGCCTCCTCACAGAGTTCCATATGACCCATCCTGACAAGCCCAGGCCAGTAAGCAAGAGGCCTAGAAGGGTGGTACTGTTTCGCTTCCCGGCCACGTCTGCTCCGCGGCCGGTCCTGCTCACCTCTCCCTTCCTTCCACAAGCTCCGGGCTTACCTACTCTGCTGCCGCAGCTAGTTCGCAGCGTCCCCGGCTCCCCCGCTCAACGTCTCCAAGGCAGCCTTACAGCGGAGCTCCCTTAGGGGCTCTGTGTCTTCCTGCTTCTCGGTCCCGCCCCTAGGCGTGTGCACGGCCGACGTCATCCCATTTAAAAGGCCATGCACGGGAAACCCTAACCCGGTGCTCCCTGATGACATCATTCAGTCCCACTATATAAGGCAAGGCCCGTTCCCCTGAACGGTGCCTTGGCAATCGGGTCGTACATTCCTGTGTCTCTAATTTGCCTTCCTGTGTTCCAGTGTCTCCTGTTCCAGTGTCTCTTGTTCCAGCGTCTCCTGTTCCAGCGTCTTCTGTTCCAGCGTCTCCTGTTCCAGTGTCTCTTGTTCCAGCGTCTCTTGTTCCAGCGTCTCCTGTGTCTCCTGATCCAGCATTCCTGTTCTTTCGTCTCTCCATCCCTGGTAGTACCTTTCAGACTGATCTCACGGTACTGACCATTGCCTGTTCTCTGACTATTCTTGCTTGCTGCCTGGATCTGACCTCTGCCTGTTCTCTGACTACTCCTGATCGCTGCCTGGAACTTGAACTCTGCCTTGACCTGACTACTTCCAGATTGACTACAGGTACCGACCCCTGCTTTGGCTGACCATTCTGGACTGATACTCTGGCCTTGATCCTCGCTATACACTCGGACTCCTGTTCTGGCCTCCTGTGATCCTCGGACCCTCTGCTCTGAACATCGACAGCGCACCCTTGTTTGTGGTGGGTGCGGCCTTGCGCTCCCTGTCTAGGAGACCCTCCGAGGCCCACCTAAGACCAGGCGGCCCGGGTAACCAAGGGCTCAACCTGAGGGAACCCCGGGTTGCTATTGGTGAAGCTCCAGTTAGCCTCTGTCTCCTCCTGTGCTCCGCCTTCTCGTGACAGGCGCTCTCTGGGTTGCGACTGGAGGGCCGTACCAACCCTGCACCAGACCAAGGGTCCACCTCCAGCGCAACAGTAAGCGGTTCTGGGTGTGAGAGGGAGCAATGGGGAAGGACCTAGGAGTAGTATTTTTTTGGGGAGGTGTGTGTGTGGTGGTTTGCATACTTGAAATGTTTCTGTGATTGGAAATGATCCTACACATCATAAAAAAAAAATGGAAAAAACAAAAAGAAATGAAAAGAAAAAATGTCTGTGCACACCCCTACCTGGCAGTGGCACAAGCCAGCAGTAGGCACGATATATGGGGGAATCAGTCACAGCAACATAGTAAATAATGTCTGGTTTGTCCAGTTTTTCTGGTCTACATTGCTAAAGATATATTCCACTCTTTATTTGACCACTTCTAAGATACTGCTCCTTATCTAAGCCAGTTTTTATTGTCTTTGTCATTCATCCTTTACCATTTTGGGTAGATGAGCATAAAAAGTGCTGCACTTAATCCAATATCCAGGCCCTCCTACACCCCATGTCTTACAACCAAGCTTTGTACGTTCTGCTTATATTGTTTTACTAGAAAATTACTTCTCAATACTCTCCTGAAGCATTACACAGAGCCACATTGTTCCTATGTTAAATGGGAAAGGGGAAGCATAATATGTGAGAAGAAAACTTACAAAACTCATGTCTTGAAATGTTTATTGATTGCAAAAGCAGTTTGTGATCTGTAGCCTCAACCCTGAATCTTAAACTGCCTTGAGTGTTTCTGTGATCGGAAATGGTCCTAAACATCATGGAAAAAAAAAAAAAAGATTTTTCGCTTTTACTTTTTTTGAAGAAAAAAAAAAAGAAAGGGTACAAATATGATGAGAAGTATGTGTTTGCTTATTCGATGTACTGGGAATAATCTGTAAGCTTGAATAGGATTTTTTGAAAGGAAATATCATTTTCTAACGTACCTTACAGTTATGTGGCACTATAAGCTACTTAAGAAAGAGCATCATTTTCTCTGCTTACTGAAAGTGCATCTTTACATGGGCACTTTTCTAGCATAGCTTCTATTTATTTTGTATTGGTTCCAATTTTTTTCAATAAGGATTACATAATTCACAGTTTAAAAGACATTGAATAAGCCAAAATATTTTTCCACTTTGTTCATTGCAATTTTAGGCTTGTGGCTGGATTTTGTCTATATTTCAATATAAATATCCTTGCCAACCCATTTAGAAACATACACGAGGTATAATTTTATTTTATCTTTTCAAAAGTGCACCTGCACCTTCCAGTTTAGTGCTTCTTAGAAAAGATGTTTCACTGCTGCTTAAGTAAGAAGGTGAGAAGAGTGTAAGCCCTGGCAGAGGCCCACGGCATGGATTGTGCTGGAGAATGGAAGATTCTCGATGCTGGCAGTTGCTTCAAAGAAACTTTTATTATTCGAGCAATAAAGACAGTCAAAAGGCTTCTTACCTCAGCTGAAGAGAAACTAGCAATAGCAGTCATGCAAATACACAGATCGATACTCTAAGGCCGCGGTAGAAACAGTGCGGCAGTGTCAGGCGCACCCTCGTTCCCTGCACGCACAGTTCTCTTCACCTAGCGCTCGATACTCTCTTCAAATTGCATGCAAATGCATGCCGCGGCTGCGAAGCCTTAGGCAAGCGTTAGGCCCGCGCAACCCATTTTACTGTATAGAGCGCCTATACAGTATCCTGGGTTCGCGGGCCTAACGCTTCACGGCCGCGCTGGTATCTGTCATTTCAAATGTCATTTCAAATGTCATTTCAAATGACATTTGAAATGACAGGTACCAGGAAGTGGACAGTTATGTTCCCTGATGCTCAGCAAACTTTCCCCCAGCCCCCGCTTACCTGCCTTGGCCCCATCCGGTCTCCGGTGCAGCCCCAGTCCTGTCCCCTCCTCCCGAAGCAAAAAAAAAAACCGAAAAAGTAGCAAGGCTCGGGCCTGCTACGGTAGTCCCTTCTCCCTTCTCCTCTCCTCCCGATGTCGGCGCTCAAGGCGGCCGGGTGGGCATGCATTCATCCAGGCAGAGGGAGCCGGCGGCGAAAGCGGCCTCCGGCTCCCTCTGCCTGAATGAATGCACGGCCCCCGCCGGCAGTGAATGAATGCCCGTGTGATTTCGGCGCTCAAGGCGTGATGTCACGACGCTTGACGTCACGGCATGTGACTGCCTTGAGCGCCGAAATCGCACGGGCATTCATTCACTGCCGGCGGGGGCCGTGCATTCATCCAGGCAGAGGGAGCCGGAGGCCGCTTTCGCCGCCGGCTCCCTCTGCCTGGATGAATGCATGCCCACCCGGCCGCGGCCTGGATCGAACACGCGCCCACCCGCCCGCCGGCTCCCGCCGCCGCCTGGATGAACGGGCGCCCATCCGCCCGCCGGCTCCCGCCACCGCCTCGATGACCGCACGCCTGGGGGATTCGGAAAGTGACAGGTATTTATACATATATATAAACAGCCTACACTGCAATGTTTTTTACACTTTACGGTTTTACCCCCATTTTTTACACTTTATTCCCGTTTTAATTTTCGAACACCACACTAACACCAAGTAGAGGGTAGGCGGTAAACTAACAGGTTAAGGACGCGGCACAATAGCGGGTTACAAAGGAGATAATCTGAGCGCGCGTCACAGAATCGGAGGGGAATAGCTAATTCCTTCATTATACAGCTAATTCGTTCATTTACATATCATATACATGCTGCGTGCGGAAAGGGTTATGCGTCTGTTTTAAGAAGCGCTAAGGACGCGTGAAACTGGAGACTGTATCGCTGGATCACCTTACGCGTCCGAATTGTGCGCTCCCAGCACGTTACAGACGGGAAATCTTCAACCGCACATTACAGTATCGACCTGACCGTTTGGGACGATAACTTTCGAACTGGTGCATGTGCACATATTTGCGCACATATGTCAGCCCGCGTCCAGGGACGAGGGCATTTTATAACATGTGCACGCATATGTGCACATTAGAAATTAGCTAGGCCACATGCACATCTATTTATTTATTTATTTGTTTGTTTGTTTGTTTTTATATACCGACATTTGAACTAGTATATCACATCGGTTTACAATGAACAAATAGAGTTGTATTACAATGGCATCTTTACAGTATTTCTTAACTAACTTGAACACAGATTAATTGAGAGTTAGAGTAGCAGTAAAGTCATTTGATGATTTTCTAGGTTAATCTTAGGTAAAAAGGCAAATAACATGTTAACTTCAACACTGTAGTGAAGGGTTATTGAACAGATCTCATCACAGGATGTTACGAATATTCTTATCTAGGGTAATCTTAGGTACAAAGGCAAATAACGTGTTGACTTTAACATTATAGTCAAAGGTTATTGAGAGTATCTCTTCGTAAGATGTTACATCCTCGGTGTAGATAGGTATCAGGTAGATACATGTGTAGAAGTCTTTAAGATTTATGTGATATGGGAGGGTGGCAGTTATTGGAAATCTAGTTACATTCTAATTCAATGAAGTAGTCAAGCGTTATTAGGCAACTTTCATCTTATGGTATTACTTTATCAGTATAGTCAGGCATCAAGCGGACATATGTGTAGAGGTGCTTAACAAATCTGTAGAATGGGAATGTAGCAGTCAGTGGAACCTAGTTATGTTCATATGAATGCTTTTTAAAAAGCCATGTCTTTAGGTTTTTCTTGAAGGTTTGAATCAGGGGTTCCATCCTTAGCTCTGTTGGTAAGTTATTCCATAAGATGGGACCCGCCAGGGACAGGGCGCAATCCCTTACTAGTGTGTTCAGGTGTGTTAATTTTGGGGAGGGGATCGGAAGGAGCCTAGTGTTTGAGGAGCATAGGTTTCTTTCAAGTATCTGAAAATGCAGAGCAGCATTCAACCAGTCTATTTTGTCATTATAGAGTGTTTTATGGATGAGAGTTAAAGTTTTGTATTGGATTCTGTATAAGATGGGTAACCAGTGCAGCTCTTTAAGGATTGGAGTGATGTTGTCAGATCTTTTACTGTTTATGAGCAATCTTGCTGCTGCATTCTGTAGCAGTTATATTGGTCTTAAGGTGGACGCAGGAAGGCCCAGAAGAACAGTGTTGCAGTAGTCAAGTTTTGAGAAAAGTAACGTCTGGAATACAGTTCGGTAATCATGGGTGTATAGGAGTGGTTTGAGTTTTTTTAGGACTTGAAGTTTATAATATCCTTCTTTTATTAAGGTGTTGATGTATTTTTTGTTTAGTTCACTATCTAGGAATATTCCTAGGCCTTTTACTGTAGAAACAATTTGATTCTTTGTTTGACATATTTTGAATTCAGGGCTGAGTACTGGGGTAATTTTGTTACATATATATATTATATTTCAGTTTTGTTATGATTGAGTGAGAGTGACATTTTTGATAATAGCTGCTTTATTGCTGTTACATAGATATCCCAGTATTTTAAGGTATTCTCGACTGTGTCTTTTATGGGGAGCAGAATTTGCACATAGTCGGCATAAATGTAATGAGAGAGGCCAAGTCCGGTTAACATTTTACTAGAGATGTGAATCAGAACCGGAATCGGTTCTGATTCCGGTTCCGATTCACTTCGTGTTTTTTTTTTTCGTCCGGCCCGATCGCGGTTTTGTTTATCGGCTGCGCCCGAGCCGATAAACAAAAAACCCACCCCGACCCTTTAAAACTAATCCCTTAGCTTCCCCCCACCCTCCCAACCCCCCAAAAAACTTTTTACAGGTACCTGGTGGTCCAGTGGGGGTCCTGGGAGTGATCTCCCGCTCTCGGGCCATCGGCTGCCACTAATCAAAATGGCGCCGATGGCCTTTGCCCTTACCATGTGACAGAGTATCCGTGCCATTGGCTGGCCCCTGTCACATGGTAGGAGCACTGGATGGCCCACGCCATTTTTAAACATGGCGCCGGCCATCCAGGATTTTGGATTTTCTAGGATTTTGGAAATAAAAGGAAGATTGGAAATTGGCCTAAAGTTGGCAAGAATGGACTCATCTAGTTGTGTTAGGATTGGCTTGACAACGGCACATTTCAATTTTTCTGGGAAAATGCCTTGGTCTAGTGAGAGGTTGTTGAGTCCGTCGGTCTATGACGGCTTTGCCCCGCCTACCTCTCTCTAATTTCGGCTCCTCCTGCTCACCTTGGATTGATGGCCGCCATGGCATCTGCTTGCCGTTCTCTCTGGCGTCCCCGGAGCGGCTTTGGTGCTGCCTCCCGCCATTCTCCTTCAAGATACCTTTAGGGCGCACACGCGCACGCCGCCCTCATCTTTAACTCTACGTTGGCGCGAACCTCAGAGGCATCCCCCTGTTCTGACGTCACGACTTCCGGGTATATCTGCCTATAGTATTTGCTGCTCGTTGAGTTAGCAACAGGAATTCTTATGGATGGGATTCGCTCTCCGTTCCTAAGCTACTCTGTCACTCCAGCGCTATCTGAAACTCTTACTACCCTTCGGGGTCTCTAACGGCATACCCGCTCCTCGGGGGCCTCTTTGCTTCTTTCAGGTGCTATCAGGAAACCGGTACTCGCTCCTCGAGGGCCCATGTTCCCTGTGTCGCTGTCTGCAACTGCTGCCCTTCTACTTAGAAGAACTAATTTACAGTTACCATCAGTGAGTACAGAAACCATCTCTTTCCACAGTACTGCTTCACTGGAACTAGGTACTCGCTCCTCGAGGCCCTGCTCTCTGCTCCAGTGCCAGACCGCTCGTCTAGTGGAATCTCTGTTACTGCTAAGTGAGTACAATGCTACAGAGTCTCTCTGCTCTAAGGGATCAGGTACTCGCTCCTTGAGGGCCTGCTCTCCCTGTCTCGGAGCCTCTCCTATTTCTACATGGGGACTCTGAATGTTATTCTGATTGTGTGCTCATAACTCTCAGTCTATTTCCACTATAGCACTGCCTTGCAGAGGATCCGCTGTTCCAGTGTTCTGTGTGAGACACGCCCAGCTGGGCTCTACAACCACTACTTACTACCACCACCTCTGGTGGTCATTCAAACTGTTTAATAAAAGATTCAAATCTGTGTTTGTGTGTCTAGAGTCTAGCCTGACACTGTGGTCCCTCACGGGACTGCCCCCCATGGGCGTAGTCAGCTGCCACAATGTCCAAGGATCCACCCAAACACCATTAACCATAACAGAGGTTAATTATGTCGGCTATGGGTCTGGCAACGATATTAGATGCTTGTTTCAAGGTTTTGGTCAGTATGGCGTCAAGGGGGTGTGACGCAGGTTTCATTTTTAAGATGATTGCCTCAATTTCAGTTGATGCCACATTTTCAAAGTGTGACCATCTGACATCCAGTAAGCTTGATAGTTTTATAGATTCCTCATTTGTAGTTGGATTTTTTGTAATTAATTTTGATATTTTATCATGGAAGAATTGAGCAAATTCTTCGCATATATTTGTTTGGTATATACATATATATATATACGTGGGTGAGGTCTTTGATATATTAAAATAGGACTCTGGGATTGAATTGGTAATAGTGTATTTTTTTTGCATAGAATTCTCATTTGGCCTTGTCAATATATGTTCTGTAAATATAGAGAATGGTTCTATATTTGTCTTTTAAGTATGGAGTTGGATTTCTTCTCCATGTTTTTTCGGCTGATCTTAGTATGCGTTTAATCCTCCTTAACTCTGGGGTATACCAGGGGGCCTTGTACTTAGGGGATGATTTGATTTCTTTCTTAATGATTGGATATTTATTTGTTGCAATTTCTGAGATAATGGTGGTCCAGGAGTTTACAGCAGAGTTTATGTCAGTTTTATTTAACGGTTTCAGAATATCGGGTAGTACTTTGATTATTTCATCAATGGGACAAGGTTTGTTGAATTCAATATGTTTGTTGTGATTGTTTAAACTGTTATATGTGTTTTCCAGATATAGCTTGGTTTTTATAAGTTTTTGGTCTGACCATGGAATTGTGGTGGCTATGAGTGATTCGGTGTTTGAGATTTTCTCATTGATGAATATTAGGTCAAGTGTGAGACCTGATCTTTGGGTGGAGGTTTCTACTATTTGTCTGAAGCCGATCGCAGCCATGGTGTCCAGCAGGAATTCACTGGTGGGTGAGGGAGGAAATTTGTCAATGTGTAGATTGAAGTCACCCAGAATTATTGGTTAGGGATGACTCTCCCGTGTTTTTCTTTTCCAAGAACCTCACTTGTTTGTTTCGTTTTGGAGGAAAAGAGTTTTTTTGACACTCACTAAGTATCATTGTCATCTCCCGATGAATCTGATGAAGAACTAGACCCCTCAAAGGCCCGCATCTTCCTATTTTTATTTCTTGTATAGTTGGGATTCATCCAAAAATATACTGCACCACGGGAATAATCCTTCTCATGAAGTATGATAAATTTGTAAGGGATGAGAAGGATTATTCCCATGGCGCAGTATATTTTTGGATTAATCCCAACTATACAAGAAATAAAAATAAGAAGATGTGGGCCTTTGAGGGATCTAGTTCTTCATCAGATTCATCGGGCGATGACAATGACACTTAGTGAGCGTCAAAAAAACTCTTTTCCTCCAAAACGAAACAAACAAGTGAGTTTCTTGGAAAAGAAAAACACGGGAGAGTCATCCCTAACCAATACAGCCCAATGGATGAAACCAGTAATGCGGTCCCAACTGGACACTTTTCAACAGCAATTAATTTATCCACAATAGAGCTGACATCATCACAGGTTAGTGTTCTAGAGAAAGGTCTCTCATTTGTGCCAACAGTTAATTTTAATAGATTTGAAACAGAGAAGTATATACAGCGTTTCATTAGACAAATGTGGTTGCAAGTATATTTTGCCATATTACCTAACACGCAAATAGATCCATCCATTGTATGTCCTAGATCTACTTGGAATCCACCAGGGTTTTGGATCCAGTCATTGGCACTTTCAGGGATTTGGTATTGAAAGATCTTGGAGAGATACAGATTTTTCCAATGGAAGATGACTCGAATTTGTCCAGTGCAGAGAGAAGAGCCCTAAGGGAGTTGGTTGATGACCCCTCAATAGTCATTAAAAGCGCTGATAAAGGTGGCGCTACAGTTGTTATGAATGTACGTGATTATAAGGAGGAGTTATTATGTCAACTAAGAGATGAAGTGTATTATAGGCGGTTAGATGAGGACCCCACTGGGGGTTTGAAATCTTTAATTGATCTAAAGTTTGAAGAAGCGTTTATGAAATCATGGACAAGGTTTGTTGAATTCAATATGTTTGTTGTGATTGTTTAAATTGTTATATGTGTTTTCCAGATATAGCTTGGATTTTATAAGTTTTTGGTCTGACCATGGCCTCAATGGCCCCCGATGTGGCTAATCTGATATATGGGCAACTTTGAGATGATTTGGCTAAGAATCTGTTTAAGCAACACATAAGATCATGGAAACGTTTTATTTATTTATTTATTTAGGTTTTTTTATATACCGGCATTCATGATACAATCACATCATGCTGGTTTACATATGAACAGGGGTGCACAATAACTTCAAACTTTAACTTAAGTGCAGAGAAAAACAATTACAAATAACAAGGCACATTGAACTGGGCGAAGAGAGAAATGAAAGGAAAGAATAACGTCAGTAAGGATGATTATACATTCCTGGAACTAGGATGACTGAGCTAGATATGATGATATGAAGAGAGATTAAGTAGGGTCCGGGAATGCTTGCTTAAAGAGCCAGGTCTTAAGTCTTTTCCTGAAGGTTGGGAGGCAGGGCTCCTGTCTCAGATCTGGGGGGATGGAGTTCTATAAGTGGGGACCGGCTGTTGAGAGGGCTCAATCCCTTAAAGTGATGTGTTTGGTGGTTTTGATGGATGGGACCTGGAGTGATCCTTTGTATGCGTCTCTTGTCGGTCTTGAGGTGTTATGTAATCGGAGAGGGAATTGTAGGTCAATTGGAGCATGTTGGTGGATGATTTTGTATATAATGGAAATGGACTTGTAGATGATTCTGAAATGTATTGGCAGCCAATGGAGGTTTTTTAGGATTGGAGTGATGTGGTCTCTCCTCCTGGTGTTTGTTAGAATTCGTGCTGCCGCATTTTGTACCATCTGAAGCGGTTTGGTGTAAGAGGAAGGGAGATCTAGAAAGATTGAATTACAATAATCTAACTTTGAGAAGATAATTGCTTGAAGAATTGTTCTGAAATCTTGAGTGTGGAAGAGGGGTCTTATCCTTTTCAGCACTTGGAGTTTGTGGAAACAGTCTTTGGTAGTTCTGTTGATGGTAGCTTTCAAATTCATGCAATTGTCAATAATCATTCCTAAGTCTCTCACTTGTGTGGTTGGTGGAATGGTATGCTGAGTAGAGGGGGTGCAGCTGTTCTCAGGAGATATGAGTAGGAGTTCAGTCTTGGAGGAGTTTAAAACTAGGTTTAGACTGGAGAGGAGGTGTTTGATTTCTTGTAAGCAGTTTTCCCAGTGATCCAGTGCTTTCGAATAGGTATCTTTAACGTGGATCAAGATCTGAATATCATCTGCGTAGAGGAAATGTTTTAGATTAAGGTTGGTGAGAAGCTGGCAAAGCGGCAGAAGGTATATGTTGAAGAGTGTCGGAGACAAGGAGGAACCTTGAGGGACTCCTACTGGTGAGTCATAGCGTGATGATTCTTTGTTCTGGACCTTAACCTTGTAACCTCTATTGCTGAGAAAAGTTTTAAACCAAGTGAGTGCGGTGCCCGTGATGCCAATGGAAGCCAGCAGGTTTAGAAGGATGGAATGGTTGACCGTATCGAAAGCAGCCGAGAGGTCCAAAAGGATCAATAAGAAGGATTGACTTTTTTTTATCCAAAAGGATCAATAAGAAGATCAATAAGAAGATTTTTTTTTATCCAAAAGGATCAATAAGAAGGATTGACCTTGTTTTATTGATGATGTCCTGATTGTTTGGCAAGGGGATGAGAAAATCTTTAATGAATTTATACAGTGGTTAAATACCTGTGATTCGAAATTGAAGTTTACATCTATATTCATTAGAATTGGTGTAACCTATTTGGATACTTTTATTACAGTACAGGATTGGGGTTTTGAATTTACATTGTATCGCAAGCCAACAGATAAAAACACTTTACTCCGATATGAGAGCTGTCCTCCACAGCATCTGAGATCAAATTTGCCCATTGGCCAGTTTTTGAGATTAAGAAGGCTGTGCTCTGATACGAATGATTATAAATCAAGAGCAAGAGAAATGATGCAGGGATTTCGACAGAGGGGGTATCCCATGAGCACTTTGAAGAAAGCTTACAAAAAAGCCCGGTGGGCCAATAGAGATCTACTATTGGTGCCTTAAGTTAGACAAAACACTGAAAAAGACAGAACTATTTGTGTAGTACCCTATTCACCCTGGGGTAGATTTTAAAAATTTGCACGATCGCGTACTTTTGTTCGCGCACCAGGCGCGAACAAAAATATGCTGGATTTTATAAGATACGCGCATAGCAGCGCGTATCTTATAAAATCTGGGGTCAGCGCGCGCAAGGGGGTGCACATTTGTGCAACATGCGCGCGCCGAGCCCAGCGCGCACTGCCTGTTCCCTCTGAGGCCGCTCTGAAATCGGAGCGGCCTCGGAGGGAACTTTCCTTCACCCTCCCCTGCACCTTCCCTTCCCTTCCCCTACCTAACCCACCCCCCCCCCAGCCCTATCTAAACCCCCCCCTACCTTTGTCGGCAAAGTTACGCCTGCTTTCAGCAGGCGTAACTTTGCGCGTGCCAGCCGTCAGCCCCGCTCTGTGTCCCGGTCCCAGGGGGCTGGTCCGGAGGCCGCGGCCACGCCCCCAGAACACCCCTGGGCTGAAACCACGCCCGCATCGCCGCCCCCGAAATGCTGCGTCACACTCCCAAAACGCTGCATCGCTCCGGGCACGCCCCCCGACATGCCCCTGACATGCCCCTTTTACAAAGCCCCGGGACTTACGCGCGTCCCGGGGCTCTGTGCGCCCCGGCGGCCTATGCAAAATAGGCGCGCCGGCGCGCAAGGGCCCTGCGCGCGTAAATCCAGCTGGATTTACACGCGCAGGGCATTTAAAATCCGCCCCCCTATGTTTATCGTATATAGAACAGCATTAAAAGACATTGGCATGTTTTAAGTTTACATCAGATTTTTAAAGATAATCCTCAGTTTGCATTAAAAAGAGGCAGAAATATTAGGGATAGTTTAGTACATTCCAATTTTGCTGATAAAGGACCTACAAATATAACATATAGGAATACTAGAAGGGGACATTATCCATGTAACAAATGTTCTGTCTGTGAACAATCTTTTAGCGGTCAAATTTTATCTTTCTTTAAGGGGATTAATTTAATTTAAGAGGATATACTGACTGCTCGGCGACGGGCGTGATTTATGGGATTTGGTACCCCTGTCCATTACTCTATATTGGCAAGACAAAACGTTGTTTGAGGGTCAGGATGATTGAACATAGGAGCTCCACTGCAAGACAGCGGGTTGAGGTGCCTTTAGTTCAACAGTGTTTGTTGAAAGGGCATGAATTTACAGACCTGAGGTTTGTGGCAATTGAACAACCAAAGCCGTCTGTACGGGGTGGGGATTTTGATAATTTTCTTCTACAGAAAGAACAAAAGTGGATATATTTCTTTAATACGGTCACCCTGGGTGGGTTAAATAAGGAGATCAATTGGTCTGTATTTTGAATATATCGATTTGCTGTGGGTTGTTGAGTTTTTTATTGTGATCGACAGGCTACACTTCCGGGGTGGGAAGTGTATATAAATAGCTTTGGAGGAAGTGAAAGTGTTAGTTTGAATGCCGTGGCGCCATTTGTGCTGTGAAAGGGAATGATGGATAAATTGAAAAAACAAACGTGAAGGTTTTCCTTGAAAGAATCAGTGATGTTATAGTGAGTACTAGAACTGAATTCATTTAGATCAAAGTGGGATGTGTTATGTGGTGGGTTTGAGTGAAGCGAGAATGTTTTTAATGGTGTGTTTATTTTAGGATTAATACTTGAATAACAGAGGCATCTTAATGATCTGCTATTATGAGGAGTCCCCTGATGAAGTCTGGTGACAGCCGAAACATGGTCCATGTTGGGGCACTGTTTGGAACGCTACAGTGGGAGCTAAGTATTTTTATCTAAAATAATTAGCAATAAAATTGATAAAAAAAAATTTTGGTATAGGGTAATTGGGTTCGTTAAATTAATACATAATTGTGGGGTTAACTAGTGAGATACAACATCAAATGATTACATTATAGTGCTGAATAAATGGCTGATGCTGTTTGTGGCCCATTGCGTGGTGAGAGATAGTGGATTAAAAATATTTGCACTAAATTCTGATGACGTTGTTCTCTTGGTTTAAATAAAGTATAAAGGTGGTTTGATAACAAATGAATTGTTTCCTCTCTTTAGTTGCATATTGTTATTATTGAGGGGATTTAGGCTTCTTTGTTGTGATTATAAATAATAAAATGTCATATGTATAAAGAGAGGTCTTATATTGTAAAATAAATTGTCTTTATAATCTCTAATAAAGATGTGCTTCGGTTTTGGCCTGCTGCGAAAATTTTCGTTTTTCTTGCAGTTCAGGCATTTTTTTTTTCGGGGAACCCAAAATTTCAGGTTACTGTGCACTAATTTTGAAAAAATGACGTTCGTTTTTCAGGTTTCCCAAAACAGGACGAATTAGGCAATGCCGTTGAAATTTCCTAATTCGTCCAAAACGAATGCACATCTCTAATCTCTAATATATTGAGTTAAAGGTTCAAGAGTCAAGTTAAATAGTAAAGATGAGAGGGAACATTGTTGCCTAGTCCCCTGAGCAATGTTAAATGAGCTCAAAAGAAGTCCATTAGCTAAAATCTTAGCGTTATGGGTCTTATATAAAGCTGTTATTCAATACAGGAAAGACTGAGGGAAGCCATATCTTCTGAGTACAGCAAACAGAAAGTTCCAAGATATCCTGTCAAATGCTTTGTCAGCATCTAATGGGAAAGCCTCTTCAGGAATTTTGAACATTTTAGTCAAATGAACAATGTTTATAAACCGTCTTGTGTTATTAGTAGAAGAGCACCCCTTGACAAATCCTAAGAACCTTGTGGCTAGTAAAGGAGATAATTCTCCCACACATCCCTCAAAACCAATTTCAGTGTTTCCCACCATAACAGAAGAGTATATTCCTCTGCCGGGAGAGGAACCTAAGTGTCCCTAATCGCTACCCTTGTCATGTCAGTGAAGTCCTTATTTTAAAGAAAAGTTAGGTGGAGACAACACCCTTTCCTGGACCCACTTCTATCCAGCAACTGAAGAGAGAATGATGGTCTGAAAGATAAGAAGGCATAATATCACAATCCAATAACATAGTGATAAGATTTTAACTCTACAGGAAATAATCTATTCTACTATAAGTGTGATGACTGTGGGAATAAAGGTGTAATCTCGTCTACTAGGAAACCAATCTTTCCAGATATCTATGAGATCATATAACCGCAACACATTACCAATTACATCAGGAATATCCATTTGTGTATTTCGGGACTGAGATTTATCCAGTTTAGGATTTAAACAGAAATTCCAGTCCCCTTCTAGAATTGAAGATGTTTTGAACAACTGAAGCTTAGCAAAGAAAGAGACATAAATGCTTGTCATGTAGCGCTATAGAAATGTTAAGTAGTAGTAAACATTAACCACAGTCTAATCCGACCCATACAGGGTTTCCTCTAAAATAACATATCTACCTTCAGAATCCCTACAAGATGCAGTAACTGTAAAAGGTAAGACCTTATACATCAATGTACTCACATCTGCTGTTAGAGCTATAAGATGTGTACAGAACTTGCCCAACTCAATCTTGGACCAGCTTTTCATGTTTGACCTTGATCATGTACATTTCTTGAAGAAATGCCATTTGTACATTCTGTTTCTTTAAAAACAGCGGAATTCTTGTCTTCTTGATAGGGCTAGAGAGGCCTCTGACCTTCAGTGATACAATTTACAAATTAGGGTGTGCCAGATAAAACTTCCAAGAGGAAATATCTTTAAATATATTTTATTGTACAAGCAAATATAACTTCCTGCAGTGCCACAGGAATCATCTTCTTCCCCTTTCCAGGGTTAGTGGAGGCTTCAACCTTGGCAGCTGCAGAGGGGCCAGAAGCAAGCAGAGAGGCTGGGAATGAAGCCAGGCCAGAAGCAGCAGGAAGGCGGTAGGGGGTTGTTGGTGTGGGTCTAAGACTTGCTGATGCAGAAAAAAGCATCAGAAGCAGAAGATAAAGAGGCAGCAGCTGCTGTGGCGGCAGGTGGAGAAATATCAGTAGCAACAGACAGAGAAGGGGATAAGACAGGTGGGAAGGCACATTATCAAAGCAGCAGAAACAGGCAGCATAGGCAGCCAGTCAGTTTCTCAGAAGTGGGAGCGGGTTTCATGCAACAACTATTATTAATCTCTTGCTGCCTTTATAAAGACTCAGTTGGGCTGTATGAAGAAACATGCAGGCCAGAAATAGCCCACAGGGTTTATATTTGACATCCCTGATCTAGGCAAATTAATTTCAGGACTAAATGTGGGTACCTAAGTATTGAGGATCTAAATTTAGGTGAATTTACAGCAGAAAACCTAGAAATCTGAGGGGGGTTATTTACCAAGTTGTATTTGGCATTTACCGTGCTGTAAACACCTTGCGGTAACAATGAAATGTGGTATTTTAAATACCATGTGTTTTTATTACCCTCACTTCTGCAGGTATGGTAATGAGCTGTACTGCATGCACATGCTTTGGAAATGCATGCAGAGCGGCTCATTACTAGCCAATTTCATGTAAACAAAACAATGTGGCTTATATGAAAATTTGTAAGTCACGTTATTTCAATGAAAGTTAGCTAGAACCCAGGAGTAGTAGCTAAAATTTCCCGGGAGCATCAGGATGCTAACATAGATCTTGATGTTCCCAGGGCTATCAGTTAGAGTCAGAATGGCCTGAACTAAGTCCACCCCAACATGTGGAACCTTGTTCCTCACCCCCCCCCCCCAATGCTGCTTCTAGAGACAGCCCCAAGGTGCTAAAATTAGAAAATATATTAAATGATTCCTTGCTCCCTTCCAAACACCACCCCTTTGAAATAATTGATCCTTTCTGGCCTTCGAACCTCACCATAGGCTCCTGGATCCTGTCATAGGCAGCCAGACTACCCCCAGTCTATCCCAACCTCTTCAAGTCATACTTTACTAACCCTGGTTGCCTAGTAGAGCCCAGAATGCCCTCCTAGACTCTGGGTCCTGAGCCATCTGACTTAAAATGGTGCTGACTGGCCACATTTCAACTTTTGCCCCTATCATGCATCATCCTGCATACATTATTCTGTGAAGGATTTGGAGACAAGTCATTCCAACCTTCACTAGCCATGATCCAGAAGCTTGCTGATTTGAGATTCATTTTTTGATCTGGCCCCTGATCATAGCTTAGATTGATGATTGCAGATTGCTGGGTGGCTATATATAAGGATTATTCATTCTTACCTATCAAAGACAACTAAATTAAGTCTGTTGAACTTTAAACAACAGATATATAGCCACCCAGCTATTATATATAGCTGGGTGGCTATATATAAGGATTATTCATTCCTACCTATCAAAGACAACTAAATTAAGTTTGTTGAACTTTAAACAACAGATTATATATAGCAGAAGTATGAATTAGTGGATTCCTTACTCAACCACTGAAACAGTCAATAATTGATGAAGAAAACAAGTATTTGCTTGATGAAGGTGTCATTCGTATTTTCTTGCATTTCTCTTCTCATCAATTTACTTCCTTCATAAAATGAGCCTGATTTTTATAGGAAATTACCTCATAATATTGAAAGGTCAATTCAGCTCCAGGTGTTATAACACTATTTAATTTAGATCTTCCATTCTGTGTCTTTGGTAAAAACTTTAATAAATAAATACAGTCCAAATAGGCAGTCACAGAAGACAAAACTTACTGGCATGAGCACTGCAAACAAAACAAAGTATATATACCAGGAACACAGGGGGAATGGCTTAAGCAGAAGTCAGGTAGATGTCATATCCATATTAACATAAGTGCCATAAGAACCCACAATCAGCTAGCTGCTCAGTTTGGTGTCCAATCACCCACTTCTTCCATCATCACCCATCTCCCTAACACCTTTCTTTTCACCCTTGCTATCCTGATACAATGAACCAAGTGTCACGGTTTTGCCTGCTATGCAGTCTTCCTGTGCCATGATTCTGCCTGCTGTGCAGCCACCCCACCAGTAGAGGTCTTCAGTGAGCCCTGCTCTCAGCAGTGCAAGTTACCTCCTTGCTGATCACCTGATGCCTCAGCCCCAGGCCTACTTAACTTAGCCTGTCCAGTCCCTCTGTGTCTCTTCATTGAATCACCTCAGGTCCTAGACCTGGCTACCTCTTTCTCACTATTCTACCTTGCCTTGCAGCCTATCCACGCTTCCTGCTTTACTCTGTGGCCTATCCAGTCCTTCTACCATGCCTTGCGGCCTATCCAGGTCTTCTGCCTTGCCTTGTGGCCTACCCAGGTCTCCTTTCTGACTTGTTGCCTCTCTTGTCCTGTTAGCTTGCTCTGCACCGCTCTTGACTCACTCTGGGCCCTTCCAGGTCTTCTGGCCTTGTTCCATGGACTCTCAGGCATTCTTGCCATGCACTGTGCCCTCCTGGGCTTTCCTGTCTTACCATGTGGCCTTTACGCCTTCTAGTTTTGCCTAGCCAGTCTTGCACCTTGTTCGGGCTTTCTTGTTTCCTGTTGCCTATCTAGTCCTGTTCATTGTCTAGTCCTTTCCTTGTCTGGTTCTCATTCAATCCTGTCCTTGTCTTGTCCTGTCTAGTCCAGCCCCTTGTATGCTTTCCCAGGCTTGCCCTTGCCTCTGGTCTTGGCCTTGCCCTCAAATCCAGACTTGTCTCCAGCCCAGTTTGTACTTAGTCCCAGCCATCAATCTACATTTAGTCCCTGCTCCCAGTTTCTACTTAATTCTAGCCCCAGCCAGTACCTGCATCCAGCTCCCAGCCAGTAACCGCACCCCACTCCCAGCCTGTGTCTTCATCTAATTCCCAGCCTATGCTGACCCCCAGCATCCAGCCTGTGCCTGATTTCAGCTCCCAGCCTGTACACTTCCCAGTCCATGCCTGCTCAAACCATGATGTTCTGTAGAAGACAAGTCCTACTGGTCCCAAAAACCCAAGAGCTCATCCTGTGGGGGAGGAGGCTGGTTAGGCAGCCTGCCCTGCAGTCCTGCACTGCTTCTGGAGAGTTGCTTCCTGACTCTAAGCTGCTGCTCCATGACACCATGACATGACATTGTTTAAACAAGAGATGAATGGTATGGTAACATGGCCCACAGTATGTAATAATTTACAATAAACATTATTCTAACAGTACAACTCATATATGAAGTACCACTGGGAACACAGTTATCTGCCATCATGTTGAGTATGGGCAGGGATTTTTGTCCCTTTCTCCATCTGGTGCACCAGCTACATTAGTCAACCCTCCTTTTCCTTTCCTGGAGAGAACATCAGAAGATCCTATATTCACCTCATGCTGCTGGGTCACACTGTTCCATCCAATCCTTCAGGGGAAGCTCTATCCCATCCATAGAAGATTGGGTGTGGCCCAGCTTCTCACCTTATTGCCCGTTGAAAACACCTAGGACATGAAGACTCCATCTCATCTGTCAAGCATACTTCTTCCCTGTTTCAATTCAGTTGAGGGAAGCCCCATTCTTACCAAAGAATCATAGAAGCTGAAGAATGGCTGGACATCCCTTTTTCTATGCTTTTCTATCTGCTGTGAAAGGAGGCAGGAAATCAACCATTATGACTCAAGTTGTGTCTTTGTTTCTCCTTTTTAGATTACTTCCTGGTTGTGTGCCCTTTGCATTCACTGTAACCTGCCTATGCTATGACAAAAGGCATTCTTGCTCCCCAACAATTCCCAGGAGTGAGAGTAGCTTCTGCTATGAGATGGGATAGGGGGGAAAATATGCTATCAAGATGACATAGGCAGCCTAAAAAGGCTCAGTGTTTTCTGGCTCTACATGCTACCTCTGCATTGTTTTAGTTCAGTGGCAGGAAAATCTCTTACTACTACTGAGCCTAGACTATTGCCTTGTTCCTTGTTGCTCAATACCCCAATCCCTTCTCTCTAGCTCCCTGCCTGTGTTGTAAGGGAGGATGGAGATGCAGCAGTCATCTTGAGGACCTGGAATGCCACATATCATCAGCCATATTTGTTGGGCCCTGGCTCCTTCAGTAATACTAGAAGCCTCATAATCATCATCATCATCATAATTTCATTAACAAGTAGAATTTCATCCCTATATTTGAATCTTAGTAAAATGTCCAAACTGCCACAGTGTATCAGAAAAGATGTGAGTACTTGACTCTAATGGTTACATATCTTTTCTACATTTCCGGGTAGCAAATATCTGCCCAAATCACCAAAAATAGCATTCAGTTCAAATTCAAACTTATTTACCTGCAATTCGCAATTAAAAAAAAAAATGCTTGCAACAGTCATCGATATAAGGACTTACCAACAATGCTAAATATTCTTTCTGAACTGTCAGTGGCTAGTAAACTTGATAGGTATAAGGCTGGGAAGGTGCTGCTCACCTCCTGCTAGCAGATAAAGGGTTCTGCATTGAATGTTCGTTGTGCTGCAAGGTTTTCAGTAGTTCACAGCCAAGGCAGAAGGAGAATAAACTTTCCTGGCTGAACAACCAGAGTGCCTTTTTTTTTTCAAGGTCTTCAAAACTGACTCAATTGTTTCCATCAGACTTAAGGTCAAAATAATAAGGAAGAGGATAACATGTTAGCATGCCAAAAAAAAAAAAAAGTTAAAATAAAACAAACATTGGATAGGGATAATATTTTTATTAGGCTGACAAAAGTTTTAAAAATGCAGCTTTTTGAGATAGCAAAGGTGCCCTGCTCAGGCAACGAAGTAGGGAAAGGAATTACCTTAGCAGTCCTGTAGGTTTGTACCTTACAACATTTGTTAACAATATCTTCTCTGCCCAGATACTTAGTTGGTTTTCTTTTAACTAATTTGATCATTACTTTTAACTAATTTGATTAAAAATAATGCAATGCATGACTGACACCAGTTTGTTCCCTGTGTGGACATAAAGTAGACTTTTGTTTGTAGTTTTGTAGTAGGCAGGCACAGAAAGTGAAGCAGCGACCGAAGAGCCAATGTGTTTGGATAGCGCCCACTTAGGGTGAGGCACTTTTAGCAATCAGGAACTTTTACAAGATATGAGGGAGGGTGGGTGGGGGATTTTCTAACTACCTGCACTGGGACAAGTCCACGGCTACTTTTTACCTATAGGCTTCGCACCAATTTTCAAAGCTAAAGTATGTGTGCTGTTTTGCATTGAAAATCACTCAGAGTACAAAGGTACGCATAGCCACATTCACTTGCGTTATCTGTGGGTAGACTTTTGCTGGAAAAGCATGCACAAAGGTTTGAAAATGCCATCAGTGTTGTTCATCCTTTTCCTTCCCTAAAATGAATGTGTCCCTGGAAAGAGCTCCATCACTGCTCTCTACATTAATGGTGGGGGTGGAAGGGGAATAGAACAAGGAGCTAAGAGTAACAGATAAGAATGAGAGAAAAAATGTGTGAGGCTTGCTGGGCAGACTGGATGGGCCATTCGGTCTTCTTCTGCCGTCATTTCTATGTTTCTATGTTTCTATATGTTTCTATGAATAGCATGTGTTGTAGACTCTTAACTGCATTGAGGGAGGGCAATTTTCAGAAAGCCAATTAATGTGAATACAAGGCTTCTAACCTAGATAAATCCCTCTAAAAAATTGTCCTCATGATGTTCGGAGGCTGACATGGCAGAAATGATCTTCATGTTTTTATGGCATGTCATTCAGCAGCCATATGATAGGATGTACTGGATCCTTTTTAAAAGTATGAGCTACATATTGTAAACATCCTACTGAATTCATGTCACAGGATAACAGTTGAACAGCCCAGGAAAAAAAGAACAGAGGCAGCTTAGGTTTATATCTAATATGTGGGTAGCCAAGCAAGTACATTAATTAATTAGCCAACATAAGATCTGATGTACTAAATGTTTTTTTTCCCCCCATTTGGTCTCATAGTCCCCATAACGTTAGAAGTTTACGAGGCAGAGCACAGTTCTAGTAGGGTGGGTTCGGAGAATCCAAACTGGTTTCTCACGATACCTTTCATTCTTGTATGCATGCTTTCGAGATTATTTGAAGCAGGGATCCAAACAAATTTCAAAAAGAAACTGAATATTAATCAGCATGAGAATTAATCTAATTTAAGAATTCTAGCCTTTAAAACATTTTCAGTCATGTGTGTGGAAGAAACTCCCTCATGCCTTTCAAGAGTATAGCAAAATGGTACAAGAATATAGTTAAAGAATGCAATTTACTCATCAAAACTATATGCAATTTAAAAGTATTTAATTGTATTATAAACTTATTAAAATTCAAAGCTTCCCTCAATGGAGAGATTTTAATGAACACATAAACCCTGATCTGCCTTGTTTATTAATGGGCCTTTCTTGGCTCTGATACCTGTCTGGCATATATATTTAGTATAATTATGGTACCTGTAGACTTTGAAATTAAGTGTTTTTCAGGATACACTTAAGAGGGGAAATCATGCTAATGAAGCACCGAATCTTTATCCTTAGTGTAGCCTCTCCCCCAAAATAAACTCTTTTGGAAAGATCCATCTTGTGCGGGATCTTCAACATGTTACGATAAGCAGGATGAGGGTCCACAATAAACTAACAGAGAGATTAAGAGAGGGTCACATCTCGGTGCAATGGCATCAGTTTTACAAGCTGAATAGGAAGATGGATATCTAGCTTGATGGGTTTATGAGAATGTGCTTTCTTAGTCTTGTAATGAATTTTCAATTTCCTGACATCGTTGCTCATCACCTGAATCAGTACTGGAAAGTAAATGAAAATAGCCATTCCCAGAAGAAAAATACTTATTCATTTAATGGCAGAAGCAAAATGCCATCACTATTGTGATAACAGAAGATTTAAAGTACATTACTGTCATTTCTCAATACGCTTGCGATCTGGCTACTGGGTCAGATGGTGCAACAGTCCATGTAATCTCCCGAATGGTAAAGAATTAGACTCAAACTGCCAAATAGACACCCACAACATAATATCAAGTAAAACAAGCATATTCCTCTCCTATTCACACACACACACACATACACACACACCCCTTTTAAATTTGAGAGAACCAGAGAAAAATTCCAGTCATTTCTCATTACTCTGAAGGTCAGCCTAGCTGGGAAAATTGTTTCTGCTTTACAATTCCCCAAACTGTAGAAAGCAGTTAGAGTTCTGGACAAAAACTAATGTTGCATTCAAAGAGAAAAGAGGCTGATACGGCAGGCTGCAGTAATAAGAGAATTTTTTACTCTTTCCACTTCCCTGTGAACCTAATCAACTGTGACATGAGAAAATATACTGGGCTCACCCAGCCAGAATCTGACTGCCACCTGAAAATGTCCTCAATATTCCACTATTCGGGACTTTACAATGATCCTTCCGACATCAATTTTGTACATGTACATCAAAATGCCATTAGAAATGCTTACAAACACCTCTTGCTCACAGGCCTGCACTCAGACCCCAATAGAAGCCTGCCTCTAAAGACTCCCCAGTGGTTGACTAAAGGTTTCTTTCGAGTGCACATTTGAACGCATTTGGGTTATGGAAAGGCATCTTGGGAGAAAGTGGGGGAAATCCAAGGATCTCCTCAGTGACTTCCCTTGCGAGCACTCTGGAATGCCTTTAAAAGAAATGTTGTATATTGTATATAAAGGCATATAAAGAGAGGGAACGGCTACCTTTAACATGTAATTAATACCTGTTGACACATTAAGTCCCTTCCTTTCAAGTAACACTCAGTGGCTTTTAGGTGCTGTTGAAAATTTGAAAAAAGATCTACTTGTTTTTGTATGTATGTAAACCTTCTGTGTTATTATTACCTGTCTGCATATAAATACCAATGCACATGTGCAGATATACATATATACAAACACATATACACATACATAGTGCCTTGGTCCAAAAGGCTTCTTACAAATAGTGAAATCCTTGGTGACAGTTTTATTATTTCTCAGTGATGAAAAGCTGAACAAATCAAATGTGTCTGCTCACAAAGGTATTATCATCTTCTTTCTTTGTTCTATTATTTACAGGAAATATTACAAGTGTTTGACATATAAGTTCAGCATTTGACTGACTTTAATAACCATTAGATCAATAGGATGTGATATTTTTATAGTCTAAATCCAATATTTAAAGGGTCATGGGTGGCAAATCTTTATCAGAGCAATATGGCTAAATTTTTTTTTTATTTTCAGAATCTATAATTACTTCTCTTTACATTGTTCTCAGAAGCGGTTTATTTGGAAATGCAAAAGTTAGTCCAATTTGTATTGGACTTGTGAAAGGCGGGGGGATACTGCCATATCGAAATGTGTTCCTTCACTTAATTGTTTGAGCTGAATGATCAAGAGGCATTTCAAAATTTCATATTTTAAATAGAATTCTGCCTTTTCCCATGAAAGAGGAGCTGCTTTTTATTCAGGCTAGAATCATGCATACTGTTTGTACTACTGAATTATCACTGTATGATCAAATTACATTTGTTTTCTGTTTTTGTAGGTTTTATATCAGATTTTATGCACCTGGCACACAGTGTCATGCCAATGGTAATCTCACAGATGACATAGGTAAAAATTCACTGCAGTACAAGTTCAAAGAAATATCAGCCTTTTACTTTTTCAGTTCTTGCTTATTTTACTTAATTTACTTTCTTTGGGTTATAAATATGCACCAGACCTGACCAAGACTGAAAAATAAGCCCAGTGCTGCTCTTTTACTGGTTTCATATTGACATTAAATATGTATTTATTTATTAATTTTTTACATTTTTATAAACAGCCAGTTCTATAAATTGCTTGCCACAATGTACAATTCTTTGTATAAATAGTATATACAGTAAATAAAAATAAAAAAAATAAATAAAATAAAAATAAAAAGTTATAAAAATACAAATTGTATAATTTATGTCATGGTTAAACAAAAACCCAAAGTGGTTCTTTCCATGGCAGTTGGGCATAGCATCTTGAAAAAAAACCAGAATATAATTTTAGTGTGGATGCATGGGTGTGTTACAATGTGTTCTACATAAGGATGTATGAATCTTAAAAAAAAAGATATAAATATTCACTATATTTTTCAAACGTTTCAAAAAAAATCCACAGAACCTGAACCACATCCAATAATTTCCTGGACTTTCATATTTTAACAAATCTGTATGATCCACTGACATAGCTGGACATAACTTGTCCACAGATTTGTTTCAGACAATATCAAAAGGGGCTATCTTCAGGATGTGTTTATGGGGTTTTGTGATACCATGAATTGAAGCAGGAAAGAGAGAGGAAGACAGCAACATAGAAAAAAAAAAGTGCAAGTGGTTTCTGTTTTGTTTGGTTCTGCCATGGTCAGCTTTCGCCTCTGGTGCAAAGAGCCAAATCATAACATGGCAGCAGGTCCTGGAGGATCATCCCTCCCTCTTTCCCTTTATCTGCAGGCCTTCATGAGAAAATGCCCACCAAGGGTTTCAGGGGCAGGTGAGATTGTGGGACGGATTGGGGGCTGGGTAGGAAACAAGATTTGAAAACTGGGGAGAATAAGTGGCAACCTCTTCCTGCTGCTACACTCATCGCACTCCCGTCTACTGTTCCTCCTTCTCTCTTATTTAATCCAGCTTTGCTTACTTTGTAATGCTTGTTGCATTGCCTGGCACAATGATCCACTCTGTAGTGTTTGGCATAATTATCATTGTAGTCTTTATCATAATAATAATAATATATTTTGTAAATCTTTTTTCAGTAATCTGCTTTCAAGTCCTGATTGCAAGAAATCAGGTGGGTGCAATAACCGCCCCCCTGACCCAGCCCTGGACCGTCACCACGCCCCCGGACCCGATCCCTTCCCGCCCCCTTTTTCGAAGCCCCAGGCATACACGCATCCCGGGGCTTGCACGTAAACCTTTGAAAATCTGCCCCTTTGGTTGTTTTGCAAACAAATGAAACTTTTCTATTCATGTATGATTTATTGATTTGAATGGTCAAATTTGGTGGAGAAGAAGGTTGTAGAATGGAAAACAAGTGAGGCCATGGTGCCCATTTTATTGCTTGTGGGGATTGTTTTTTTGTTTTGTGTGTGTGTGTTTTGACTCTTTTGATATTAATTTGTTTGTTTATGATGAGAAGGGTTAGAGGAATACCAGTAGTAATGATGTACAGGCAGGCAGGCAGGCAAGCAACAATTTTCCCTCAGTTGCAACAGTTTTTCTATCATCAGGCAAACACCACTACTGCTACTTGTACCTGGACTGCTTGAAGAGGGAAATGGAGACAGTGGATAAGAGAGGAATTAGTTTCATGCCCACCAGCACTGCATACTCGCCTGCCAGTACTATATGGCACCAGCCACACCTGAGACAAGCACCAATGTGATGTCATTTTGTGACGTAATTTCAGCATTGCTCAGGAGGGCCAGCAGCACATTGTGAAAGAGCATTGGTTAGGACATCAGCAACTGAGCATCACTCCTGACCCTTTCAACCACAGACCACCATGGGAGGGATAGGTGGGAGCTGGGGAGGTTCCCAGCCCCACCATTTGTTTTAAGGAAAGAAGGAGGTTCAAGGGGCTTAGCCAGGTCCCAGATAGGCCTTGGCTAGGCCAGACTAGGCACAGCCAAAGAGGCCAAGTCCAGGATCTATATTGCGGGGGGGGGGGCGGTGATCAGAGGAGTATGTGGGTGCCTTTTTGAAAATTATGTCCCCCCCACACTAAATAAAAATGCCCCACAATTTTGGGGCATTTTCCTAAGAGGCCATTAGGCCATTTTCAGTTTGTTCCATTCAGAATGAACCGAAAATGGCCTCATTCATCCCAGTTGATCCATTTGGGAACAACGAATGCACATCCCTAACAAGTTGCATTCACACTGGGAAATTACAGGCACCTATGGTTTGCCATTTTTTTTATACTATCAGCAGTCTTTCCAAGATTTTCAATGGATTATCCATTGATCAATTATGTATGGATTGCAAGGTGGAGATCATAAGCAATTGCTGCAACTAAGAGAACAGGAATGGATTTTTCAGTTGAACACTCTTCAGCCAATGAGATTTAATATTAAGTTTAGTAATGTTTAGTAATGTGATTTCTTTAAAACAATTATTTACCAAGTGTTTGATGGCAATTTTTAAATGTCCTATAGATTTGATTGAGGCGCCAATTGGATCAGAGTATTTGTGAATGTATGTTTGTGATTCGCTGAATTTGCCATATAAACATCTCCCCATTTGTGCTATCAGTTAAATTGCAAATAAGTGGTATTCAGTTTGAAAGGAAGAAAAGTATTGAGGCTAATAGATTTTTCTGAAGGTGCACATAAACATGTGGATAAAGTTGAGCTGGTTGATATAGTGTATTTGTATTTTCAGAAGGCATTTGACAAAGTCCCTCATTCGAGGAACTGTGGAAGGACCTTGTAAGACTTAGGTGTCAATATTTAAAATCTAGCCAATTATCTAAGTTAGCTGGATAGACATTTCCGGCTATCTTAGATGGGATATTCATTTGCATGGTTATGCTGCTGAACATTCCAATAGAAATAGCTACTTAGACAGAAAAGTCTTGTCTGTCTAAGTTTAGACCTGCTATTGAGCAGGTCTAACAAGCTGGATAAATTATCCATCTAAGGCTGAATAACTAAGGAGCGCTGCCCCAATTCACCAATTACCCGCCCAAAACTTATCCACTAACTAGATATCTGGATAAGTGACTTATCCGGTTACACTGGGCAACAATGAAAGTGTTACTGACCTAAAAAGGTCCTACTCTGTAGTATCTTGATGTGCTGAACACGAATATGACCATGAAAAGTTTTTATTGGCTCTCGTTTTGAAGATATTTAATATAGTCCACTTTCTATGTTTAGTCATGTAAATTTATCCAGTAGGACTGTAAATAAGCCTAGAATGATGTAATATTGCATCATATTGCATAATACCATCATGCACACATCATCCAGAGTTTATTACATCATTTTCTGATGCAATGCAGTTCTACTGCCATGCTACTGCTGAGTAAGCTGATGTCAGCAGTGTACTATATGAAGCCCAGTCAGAAAGGGTGAGCATTTGAAATATTCATGCTGGCTGACTACTGCTGGACACTCCGCAGAGATGCTCCCGAACAGGTGTACAAGAGACAAGCAAAGAAATCTAAGACGTAGTCTATGACTTCATTTTTCAAACGGTATTAACCGTAGGTCTCCTACTATTGGCATACAATTCAAGATGTAATTATATTATTGCATATTACAAAAAAACTAGAGCCAATTTTGCATTTTCACAGTCACATTCATGTTTAGCACATGGAAATGTATAATAATTGACTAATTTCATTTCAGTAACATGACTTTTGTGAAAATTTGTTGCCCAGTGAGCTATTGGCATACAGTTCAAGATGTAATTATATTATTGCATATTACAAAAAAACTAGAGCCAATTTTGCATTTTCACAGTCACATTCGTGTTTAGCACATGGAAATGTATAAAAATTGACTAATTTCATTTCCGTAACATGACTTTTGTGAAAATTTGTTGCCCAATGTTATCTAGCGGCCACTGAATATAACTGCTGAATATGAATGTGGACAAGTGCAAAGCAATTCTCATAGAGAAAACTAATCCTAACTATAGTTGCATAATGTTTGGTTCCATGTTAGGAGTCACTACTCAGGAAAAGGACCTCAGAGACCTTGTGGATTTTGCATTGATATTTTCAGCTCAGTGTGCGGTGGCGGTCAAAAGACAACTAGAATGTTAGGAATTATTTGGAAAGGCTAAGATGATAACTTTTAAACAGTCACGCAGGTGCACATGTATGCGTGTATGCCGGCTCGCGCAAGTGGGGTGAAACAAATATTTACCCTTTCAAATAATGCTAAGATTGGGGACAATCCATGAAATCAGCAACTGGCAGATCTAAAACAAATCATAGGAAATATTTTTTCATTCAGCACACAATAAAGAAATGAAATCTGTTGCTAGAGCATGTGGGTAATGTGACTAACATAATGGGGTTCAAAAGAGGGACTTAGCCAGGTGGACTTGGGAAAGCCAGCGATTAACTCTGGGAGTGAGATACAAGAAACAGATCGAATACTGGGGATACGTGAAGAAAGACCGATACTTCACGCATATCCAGCATAGCTCTCTGCTTCAACGGCAGGGGGAATGAAGAAAAGTGGATCTATATTTATTTATTTATTTATTTTTAATTTTTATATACCGGAATTCCTGTATACAATACAAATCAGTCCGGTTTACAATAAACGAAGATTGCCCCAGTCTGGGAGGTCAGACCGGGGTTGTTTACATCGAACAATGAACATTGAAAAATAACATTGAAAAATAACAATTAACAATTAAACATTGAATGTTTTCGTGACCTAAATTAAATTAAAATAATTAAAAGTTAAATATTGCATATATATATGTTGAATATTGTTAACTGTATAAAACAATAAATTTAAGGTTCAATCAGGATAAGGTGCTTAGTTGGATTCTGTAAATTGGAACGCTTGTCTGAAGAGCCAGGTTTTTAACTTTTTTTTGAACTCTGGCAGACTGGGTTCAAGGCGTAGGTCTGGGGGGAGAGCGTTCAATGGTGTGGTCCTGCGGTTGAGAGTGCTCTTTTTCTTAGTAAAGATGTTGCTGGTGGGGCGAACAGTGTGCCTCTGTAGGCGCTTCTGATGGGTCTGGAGGATAGGTGTGGACGAAGTTGCGTTTGGAGAGATATAGGGGCGATGTTGTTTATTGATTTGTGAATAATGGTAAGGGTTTTAAAAAGGATTCTCTGTTTGATGGGTAGCCAGTGGAGGTTGCTCAGGATAGGGGAGATATGTTCTTTTTTATTGGTGTTTGTTAGGATTCTGGCGGCGGCGTTCTGTACCATCTGAAGGGGTTTGATACTGTTAGCGGGGAGGCCAAGCAGGATTGCGTTGCAGTAGTCGAGTTTTGAAAAAATAATGGATTGTAGGACAAGGCGAAAATCATTAAAGTGAAGGAGAGGTTTTACCTTTTTGAGGACTTGTAATTTATAGAAACAGTCTTTGGTGGTGGTATTTATAAATTTTTTCAAGTTAAGTTGATTGTCAAGCCATGCTCCTAGATCTCTGACGTCTGAAGAGAGATCAATATTTAATGAGGTGGATTGATAAAAGTAAGGTGAGTTGATGTGTGGGTCGTGTGAGATAAGTAGCATCTCTGTTTTGCTGGAGTTTAAAATCAAGTTAAGGTTGGAGAGTAGTTGTTTAATTGGTTGTAAACAGTCCTCCCAGAAGGATAAAGTTTTTTGAATAGATTCTGAGATGGGTAAGAGGATCTGGATGTCGTCTGCGTAGAGGTAGTGGGTAAGCTTGAGTTATGATAGCAGATGGCAGAGGGGGAGGAGGTAAATGTTGAACAGGGTGGGAGATAGAGATGAACCTTGTGGAACGCCTTGGTCTGATAGGATGGGTTCAGATTCCTTGTTGTTTATTCTGACTTTGTAGAACCTGTTTGATAAGAATGATTTAAACCAACTGAGAGCCGTGCCTTTAATTCCTATGTTTGATAGTTGGTCTAAGAGTTGTGAGTGATTTACCGTGTAGAATGCTGCGGATAAATCTAGGAGAACCAGTAGGTATGATTGTTTTTTTTTCCAGATTCAGAAGTAAGGTATCCGTGAGAGAAAGCAGAAGGGACTCTGTGCTTAATGATTTCCGAAAACCGTATTGTGCGGGAGAGAGAATGTTGTGTTCCTCGAGGTATTCGGAAAGTTGTTTGTTGACAGCTTTTTCCATCAGTTTGGAAATCAATGGTAAGTTAGCAATGGGTCTGAAGTTAGCTGGGTCAGAAGGTGAAGCGTTTGGTTTTTTCAGTAGTGGTTTGAGAATTGCTAGTTTCAACTGATTGGGTACCATGCCTTGGGCTAAGGAGGTATTAATGATTTCTGCAATGGGTTTTGCTACAGTGTTAGTGATGGCGGTGAGCAAGTTGGTTGGTAGTGGGTCTGAGGGATGAGCAGCTGGTTTAATTTTTTTGAGTATGTTTTCGATCTCCATGGCAGATGTGGGTTCGAAAGCCTCTAGTCTGGCGTTCTGAGTGAATTGAAAAGCGCTCATAGGTATAGGTGGGGAGTTGTGGGTTGTAAGGTGTTGAGTGAGGTTGGAGATTTTTGTTTTAAAATAAGTGGCCAATTCGTTTGCCTTGTTGAGTGCTTGTTGGTCTGGAATGGATGGGGGCATTGGTTTGGTAAGAGATGAGACGTATGAAAATAGAGCTTTTGAATCGAAGATGAAATTGTGAATTCTTTTTGCATAGAAGTCTTTCTTTGTTTTGTGGATGGCATTTCTGTAGGTGTTGAGGGTGTTTTTGTAGTCCAGTTTTGCTGAGTGTGAAGGGTTGTTTCTCCAGCTTTGTTCTTTGTTTCGAAGTTTTTGTTTCAGGGATTTGAGATCTGGGGTGAACCACGGTTTTCTGTTGTCTCGTGCTGGTTGAATAGTTTTGGAGGAGATTGGGCAAAGTTGATCAGCTATTTTGTTTGTGAGTTTGATCCATGAGGTAATGGCTGTGTTGGCATCTGAGAGGTCTAGTTGGTTGAGATCTTTGGAGCATTGTTCGTTAAGTTGATCAATCGAACATGGTTTCCTAAAATGAATCTTGGTTTTGTTAATGTTTGGAGGTGGAGTGTTTTTCATTTTGAGAGTCGTGTTGATGATCTGGTGATCTGACCAGGGGACTGGAGAACAGGAGGGATTGGAATAGGTAGATAAGCTGTCGTTGATAAAGATGAGGTCTAATGTGTGACCTGCCTTGTGTGTGGGACCGCTGATTATTTGTGAGAATCCTAGGTGACTGAGGGAGGTAAGAAATGTTTCACAGTTTGAAGATTGAGGGGTGGAGTCGACGTGTAAGTTGAAGTCTCCTAGGATGATAGATGGTTTTTCTGAGTTGAGGTGTTTGGTTATTAGCTCTATTAGAGGAGAGGGGTTGGTGTCTAGGGTTCCTGGTGTGGCGTAGATGAGAAATATTTGAAGTTGTTGTGATTTGAATAGGGAGCATTCCAGTTTTGTAGTGGAATATGATTGTTGTAGGGTTAGGCCCAGTTGTTTTTTTGCGGCAAGTAGGATTCCTCCTCCTTTTTTTTTGGGTCTGGGTATTGAGAAGAGGTCAAATGTTTGAGTTGGTAGCTGGTTTGTTAGTGTTATGTCTGAAGGTTTTAACCAAGTTTCTGTTATTGCACATATGTCTGGGTTGTTGTCGATGAGGTAATCATTGAGAAGGTGAATTTTTTTGGAAAGTGATTGAGAGTTGAATAGGGTTAAAGTGAAAAGAGAGAGGCCAAGAAGTTGCGTGATGGGAGAAGTCATGATGGATATGAGTCTTTGTTGTCTTGGTATGGGGAAGGGCCTGAATCTATGTGGGCAGTTGTGAAGGTGGGGAGTGGGGGGTTTTGGTGCTCTCCACTTGTAGTTATGTATAATGGGAATTGTGATGGGGTGCATGTTAGCGGGTGGAGGTAGCTGAAGTCAGATGTCTGACGGAATCGTTGTAGTCGAACGAATGCTGGGAGAATGTAATCAGATGAATGCTGGGTGTATGCTGGGCGAATGCTGGGTTAGTGTAGTCCGAGAATAGTCTCCTTTTCTAAGATCTCTGAAGTTCCTCTGTAGAATCTGTTGCCACTCCGGCAATTCCACTGGTTCTTGGATTGAAGCTGGCGTGGTCTGTGCGGGTCTGGAGCTGGAATCTTGGACGCGGTAGTATGGAGTGGCTTGGTAGGTTTTATTGTGGGAGGATGGAGATTGAAGGCTAGTGCCGCTGTCTTTCGGTGTTTGAGCTCTGATACTTCAGCCAGTAGTTGATCCGCTGTTATTATGAAGGAGCTGAAATGGTGAGCAGCTGACGAGGAGATGAGATATAAAACCAGAGCTGGAAGACCGAGGGTTTGACTTGTGGCTCCTTCGGGGCGCGCGACGAAGGGGCGAGACAAAGGGGCAGGCCCCTTTGTCGTGCTCCTTCGTCACGCGATGCACGGCGCGCAGCGCCGGTTTGAAGAGGATTTAAAGCCCCTCTGGGCTGTCTGCAATTGGAGGCTTTGTTCGGCGGGCGGGGCTTCCGATCTCGGCGCGTTTTTTAATTTCTAGCCACTTTAATTTTTTTTTTTGCAGTAGGGATTTTAGCAGCGCTGTCGGCGTCTAGTCCGCCCGGGTGGGGAGAGCAATTTACTGACCTTCCCCCGGCGGGGCTCGGCGCCGATCGCGCAGGTCTTCCCCGATGGTGGCAGCAGCGATGAAGAGGGCAGGATATGAGGATGAGCCTTCTGGTCCTCTTCAGGAAGTGTATAACACATGATTACATGAAATAAATATCAAAAGGTGCAAAAATGTCATATCTACTATACAATCCACATTGATATCTGCATCGTGAGATCGAACTACATATTTGCAAATTAGTTTATGTAAATATATGAATGATAGCCTCCTAAATAGTATGAGCTAGATTTTTATATAAAAAAAAAGTTTCTCCTAGTCTGTGCTTACAGGAAAACTTATTTGAAAACAGTCTGTCAAGTATGAAACCATCTTGTTTCTTAAATACCAAAATCACTTTGTATTGCATTATGAAATCTGATAAATATTTATTACTAATGCTCTTTGCTTCTAATCTGTTCAGGGTATCTTTTTTCCAGCAGTTTAGTAATTAAACAAAAATGGCATTTAAATTGCAATATTGCTTGCCAACAATCTCATTTTCTGGTTTAGTCAGCAGCATTTATGCTTGATTAGTCTTTAATTATACAAATACCTACGTATTAAAATAAATTCTTTTTTTTCCATACTTTGAGCATGTAATTATTTTCTCTTGCATGCCATAACCTTTAATTTTAGGATTAAGCAGCTGATTCGCTTTAGTATGGATGGATTTTTTCAAGCACTGAAACAAATTTGGTAATTCTATTCTGAACAGGGATATTAACTTCAGAAAACTTTTCATTAGTGTATTTGATAGCTTGTTGATCACCAGCTGAGGTAAAACCAAACTCTACTTTACTCTAAGTACTCTATTTAACCACTGCGTGTTCATTTTAAGAAGAAACGCCATCTCTTATCCCTGGTAATGAAATTGATCAACTATCTGTGATCTGACAGATATTTGTGGCCTGGACTGGTCACTGTCAGAGAGAGGATGCTGGGCTCAATGGACATTGATCTGACCCAGCATGGCATTTCTTATGTTAAATTCTACAAGGATAAAGTATTTCTTTCAAAGCTCAAAAACTCTTAATGAGAGCTCTGTTTTTAATTGCATAATATAACTCAATCGGTATATTCAACAGCATTTTTCAGACAGCTCATGCAGTTGCAAATTACTCAGATGCTTTTAGAGGGTATGTGATGGAGTGTACTTACAACTTCCTCATTCTACCTTAAGGAGCCCGGTTCAGGCTTTAAACTGAGGTCTCCTTAAGGTAGAATGAGGAAGTTGTAAGTACACTCCGTCACATACCCTCTAAAAGCATCTGTGTAGTTTGCAACTGCATGAGCTGTCTGAAAAATGCTTTCCCTTCACCCTGCTATAAGAGCCCAGGCCTAGAGAGCTTGAGGAGGCCTCAGGAAGCTGGTAGGACTTCACCAATAGGGTTGCCAACTGGCTCCAGATTTTCAGAACAGATTGATCCAGTCCTGGTTTTACCCCATTGCATGCTGGGGCTTATTCTGATTTCTCTATTACAAGACTATAAGTACCTATGTGCAGGGTGTAAAACCAGGACTGGATCAACCTGTCCTGAAAATCTGAAGCCACTTGGCAACCCTACTCATGATACACTTAGACAGTGGATGTTTACCTGTTAATTGTACCTGACGCAAGGTGAGATAATCTTTTGATGCTTGTATCTTTGAAGCATTGTAAATAAATATCTCCACCATAACTAAGCTGTTCCAGTCTTACTGTATTCCTGAACTATTCCTGTGGCCGCACAGGCCCAAATATGCTACATGTGGTGTTAGAAGTGAGATATTTTTGCTTAAGTAGGAAATAAACATAAAAACTCATAACCTCTAAGGAAAGGAAAACTCTAAGGAAAGGAAAACTGTTTGCAGAGTTTTTCCTGAGGGATTCCAACTTCAAATTCTACTATAGCAGGCCAAGGAGGCTATCCCTGCCTGAGCAATCAAGGGTCAAGTAGTAAATTAGGGCAGGACAGGCTAGCAGGTGTTTTTTGATTTCTCCGCTTTGTGTGAGTTATCTGTTTGGAAGCTGGCCCCAAAGGGAGATAAAATGGACAGGCTCTGGCAACAGGACAACAACAGCTACAAAACACTGTAAAAACACAAATAGATAAACAGCGGCAGCTTCAAAACCAATTAATGCAACAAAGCGCAGTCTTAACTCAGCTAGCTGAGGTTCTGCAATCGGCTATGTCCGAAATACCTCATGCTCCTTTACTTTTACATATCCTGTTTAAGATGAAGGGAGGAGAGGACCAGAAGTCTTTCTAAAGAACTTTGAACAGACTGCCTGCCTCTTGGCCTGGCCGGAAACCAGCTGGACAACTTTGTTGGCTAATTTGCTCACCGGCAAAAGTCATGCAGTGTGCCAGGCCGCTAATCCAGATGGGAGAGCTTCCTATGAGGACAACAAGGCCGCCATACTACAGACAGCAGGGTGCTTCCCAGAAAACTATTGACAGCAATTCCAACGGGCAGCCCTACAGCCTGGAGAGAGCCCCAAAAACATCTTTCATTATTTGAAAGATACTGGGTGGAATTGGCTCCAGCCGGACGCAAGGGCCGGACTGGAAGTGGGTCATCAAATACTTCTGGAGCAATTCCTAGATGAGCTGGACCTTCCCATGTGGAATTGGGTCTGCTGACACACTGGCTTACCCTGAAAAAAGCCCTGGAAGTGGTGGAAGCCTTCCATCAGGCTCAGTCAATGCCTGTTGGCCTAAGGGATTTGGAGAGACAACCTATAACAGTGCCCTGGCATGATAGAGAAGATAGAGGACCTCAGCAATGAACCTCTGAGATAGGGGGCTCAGCTTCCGTACCTTGGTCCCAGATGCCAATCTCATCCACATGTTTTAACTGTGGACAAAAAGGACACTTGGCAAGGGACTGATGGTATGGCCGAAGCAAATCTATGGATGTTAACCTGGTGACCCAGCCCACAATCGTGGAAGAAATATGCATACTTAAAAATAACACTTTGAAGCAATGATGACCCACAACCCAGAAAATAAAGGGAAATTCAGAGAGGCAGGAATAACCCAGAAATGGGGCATTGCAGACCTTTTCTTTTTGTGCCTTTCATGTGGAGAACGAACACAGAGAAGACCGCTGTCCATATAGGCAACCGGAAACCAAAGAATCTTAAAATTAACTGTTATGGAATCCCTGCCCGCGGGTCCCCCCCGCGAGCAGGCTCACTCACCATGCTGCTTTTCTTCACCCGCCATGCAGGACGCCGCCGTTGGGCCTCCCGCGTGGCTGGAGACGCGGACTGAACTCCCTCCCGCGGCCCAGAGGCCGTCCCTGGCAGCAGTCTTCACCGCGGCCAGAGCCGCGGCCTTTCCTGCTGTTCTCCTCGTGGCTCAGGACCGCCAATCTTTGCAGCATGAAGGCCGCAAGCCCCGGTCTCATCCGGCGGCTGGAGCCGCTGCCGTCTTTGGGCCTGCTCCTCAGCCTCAGCTCTGCTTTTACGCGATGACGCTGTGCAGGCCGCTGTCCATGGTCCTGCACAGCCCTGCTTCCTGCCTCCTTAGGCGCCGGCGCGCGCCTCTCTGCTGGATTTAAAGGGCCAGGCACAGGAAGTGTGCTGGCCCCGCCTAGGGAGTGGACTTCCTGCTTCAGCCCTATAAAGGGCTGCTCCGTCAGTCTGTCTTGGCCTTGCATCAGAGTTGCTTCACTCTGGAGGCTCCTGCCTGCCAGAACTTGTCAGGTCTTCTTGTCTTCTCCATGGAGTTCTTGTTGCTTCGTCTCGTCATGCCAAGTCATGTTCGTGCCTGAGGTCCTCGTCCAGGTGTCCTGGTGTCGCGTCTTGGTCTTCTGTTTCCTGATGTTTCAGGTTCCTTGATGTCCTGCTCCTGTGTCTTTGTCTTCAGCGCTCTTGAGCCTTCTGGTACCTGTGAGGCCGAGGGTCCCTCGGATGAGGTTGTGCCCAAGAGGACCAGCCTACAGGCGGACTGGTGTCCTGTGCTCCTGAGCCGTCATGTCCCGCCAGCCATAGGTGGAGCTTCGGACGACAGCGGCTTAGTCTTTGGTGTTCTGCTTCGACTGGATCCTTTCCTGCGCTTGTCCCGTTCCCAGCATGGTCCGTGACCAGCCTCCTTGGGCTGTGTAGGGCGCGCAGTGGGACAGGGTGGTTCGCGACTCAGTCCCGCGGGAGGCCTGAGTAGGGCGCCCTGAGAGACAGTGCCAATGTCCTTCCGCCCAGCTTCTCGTCTCGTCTGGACTTCGTCAGTTCTTCGTCTCGTCTTGGATGCTGTTGCATAACTCTTGGTATTATGTCTGGTTCCTGATGCCGTCGCATCGACCACTGGTCTGGGATGCCGTCGCATCAACCACTGGTCCGGGATGTCTTCGCATCACTCCTGGTGTCATGTCTTCGTCTGCGATGCCGTTGCATCAATCCTGCTGTCATGTTTACGTGTTAAGGCCCGTCTGCCCTCGACCTCAGGCCAGGCCTGCTGCTCCATGCTGTTCTATGCAGCAGGGCCGAAAGAGCTCGGAATGGTCAGAGGACCATTCACATTCCAACATCATCATGTTGTTGGCCATGGGAGCTTGCCGGCCTGGCAGAGGGTCAGACAGTCAGCCATGGTGGAACACGCCGTCAACACTCGGTTCAGTCCTGGAACTGTTTGAGGCCGTCCCAAGGCCCAAGGGTGCAGTAAAACCCCAGCGGAGATCGCTCCGTAGCGCCCCCGTTACAACATTAACCAGGTAGGACAGAAACCCAACCAGCCCTATGGGAGTGTGCTTTCTGTAAAACAGATTGTCATTCAAAGGAAGAATGTCCTTGGCTTGAGGACCTGGAGTTTGAATGCAAATTAGCGGAAGAACGTGAGAAGGAGCAAAGAATGGAGACAGAGCCCCATGGGGAAATGCCTGAGAACACATCTTGTCAAAACTCTGAAGCTACGATTTTGTGGGGATCCAATGTGCACAACTTTAGGACTTTATAATCCAGGTGGAACTAGAGGGAGCCTTACCCAGGCCTTGGTAGATTCTGGCTGCAGCAAAATGCTCATTTGCCTGAACTTACTATTTCAAGGCTATATTAACAAAAAGAGAATAGACAGTAACATATATACATTAGGGATGTGCAGACAAAAAGTTTATGTTAATAGTTGGCCAATAGTTGGCCAATAGTTGGCCAATAGTTTATGTAAATAGTTGTGATTTTACTGATTTTGCTGTATCTATTTATTGATATCACGGACGCTCGCGGCATAGTCAGCTCTATACCCTATCCCACTTTTAACCACCTTGTTCTCAGTTACATGTAAGGGCCCTGCCCAAAAGTTAACCTGTTTTTTCAATGTTATATGTAAGGGTTCTGCCCATTTGTTCCTTTTTAACTGTAAACCGATGCGATGTGTAAACGGTCATCGGTATAAAAGAAACTTTAAATAAATAAATAAATAAATGTTCATAAGTCCATAAGTCGAAAAGGGGGGTCAATTTCGGTCAATATGGACATATGGAGAATTCCATAAGTTGAGTCTATGTCCATACGTGCCCCGGTTCCCTAAATAAAAATTTAAACCCCGCACCCTCCTTAATCCCCCCCCAAGACTTACCAAAATTCCCTGGTGGTCCAGTGGGGAGTCAGGAAGCCATTCCTCTATTCCTTTGCGAGGAGCACGTGACGTCCGCGTCACGTCGAAGTGACGCGGCCGTCACGTGGTCCACCGCGGTTCCGCTCCCGGACCCCTCGTTGGACACAAACGGAACTTTTGGCCAGCTTGGGGGGGCCTCCTGACCTCCGTCCGCACGTGACGTCCGCACGTGACGTCCACGTCACTCCGACATGACGCGGACGTCACATGCTCCTCGCAAAGAATAGAGGAATGGCTTCCTGACTCCCCGCTGGACCACCAGGGAGTTTTGGTAAGTCTTGGGGGGGATTAAGAAGGGTGAGGGGTTTAAATTTTTATTTAGGATCAACGATCGCGATTTCCAACTTATTCAACATAGCTATGTTGAATAAGTTGGAAATCCGATCGTGTTCGCCTCATCACTTTTTTAAGTTAAAAAAAAAAAAAGTAGCGTTTTACATATAAGTTCAAAATGAATGCACACCCCTAATATACATGGGGACGAACAAAAACGTTCAACTTCCCATGTTCTCTTAATGACCACTGCAGGACAAGCCATGTTAGAAGTGGCTGTCCTTCCAGAGCTTCTGTACTCAGTAGCCTTGGTTCGAGATTCTCCTCATTTTCCATCCTTATGGGGACAACTCATGGACGTTGGGGACAATACATCCGGAGGGAGAAGGCACTTTAGACAGAGCCGGGGTGTGCCCTCAGCATGTCTGACCATGCATAGCCAAGCTGAGGGGGAGGGTATGTGACAAAGTGTACCAACAACTCCTTCATTCTGTCTTAAGGAGCTTAATTCCTCTGCCAAAAGAGACCAGGCCTAGAGAGCTTGAGGATGCTCTAAGAAGCTGCAAGGACCTCATGATACACTCAGACAGTGGATGTTTATTTGTTAGTTGTGCCTGTCAGAAAGTGAGCTATTCCTTTGATTTTTGTATCTTTGAAGCACTGTAAATAAATACCAGCACCATAAATAAGCTGGTCTAGTATTGTATACCTGAATTATTCCTGTGGCTGCAACAGACCTGAATATGCTACATGGGAATATTCAGCAGTTTCTTTATGGCTGGTCTGCGGGGACAAAGTTCAAAGACTTTAGCCCAAATTGTTAATATCTCAAGCAGATGTACCTTTCTCTGTGCACATACTTTTAAAAACTGAAAATGCTTTCTCTGCCCTGACTCCATCCCCTATAAAGCCTACCGTGAGAATGGGAAATAATATGCATGCAATTAGATTTTGCGCATACTCTTTGCTGTATAACACTTCCACCTCTTGATAATTTTCAAAAGCCAATTGTTGTGTTCGTGGACCATTAGGCTGAAGCAGAATTGACGCTGCCTATAGGGAGGAGTCCTGCAGGATCCCACCGTTAGCAGAAGGACTCCAATGGGCAAGTTGCAGGGTAGCTCAGTCAAATTGCTATCAATGCTGCTGGGGTTGGTGTAGGCCCAAAATAATTGGGTATATGGCCCTGGAGATTACATGCAGGCTGAGCTTTTCCAGATGTAAGAAGCCATTGCATAGAGTCACAGGTGCCATTATTAGAATGACTTAACCAGGCAGAGGATCTCCGTAAATGGAAGAGATAACTAATGGAGGGGTAATTTTAACTGTAGGAATCAAAAGTTGCTTAATGAGTTCTTTCAGGATGTAGTTCCACCCAGAACCTGAATCCAGAAAGCTTGGGTGGTGGAACCTAGCTCCAGGGCCACAGGGACCAATAGTTGGGGAACAGGAACAGTGAGTCCTAGGGTCATCGTCCCACAGGACCCTAGGTATGGAAGTTTTCTAACCTCAGTGGACATTGAGTCAGCAAGTGTCCCTGGCCAGCACAATACAGGCAAAGGCCCTGCTGCCTGCAGTGGAGATTTTCCTCTGGAGCTAAGCGACACCGTCCCAGCTGCATAGGTTCTTCTGAAGTGGGAAAGGTAGAAGGAGGAGCGGTCAGGGGCGAAAGAGGGTTCTGGAAATTCAGTGCCAAGGTAATGCTCCTTCTTGTGGGATGGGTCTCATGAGCTCTTTGTGGTAGCCAGTGATTTATTTTCCCAGTTAGAGCTAGGAGTTCCTCCAATGAGATGGCAAGCTCATCCTTGATTTTGGGCGAGATTCCTTCAATGAATATTGTAGTTAGACTATCTTCTCACCAATTTTGTTCAATCACTAGTGTCTGAAATTCTATGGTTTATTTCGCCAGGGTTCTAGAACCTTGACATAGTTGGAGCAGGTTGGATGCCATTGTTGCTGCACAGCCTGGTACCTTGAAGACAACCTTGAATTGTTCCGTAAACTGTTGTAGGTTGAGCAGAAGCCTGTTAGGATTAGTAGGTATGTGGGCCCTGGGTCAAGGTGGAGATGGTACTGCCTACAGGGAGGAGCTCTGTGAGGCCCACCGTCAGGAGGCAAGGTCTCAGCAGTTGTCAGACACAGCTGTGGAATAGAGTCTTTATTAGAGAATAGAGAGACACTGCCTGTGAAGCGGGGAGTGTAGGAGAAAGTCACAGAGTCTGTGCGGTGGGGTATACCCAAGGGAAATACCTCTGTGGAAGATACGGCAATGGACCGCAGAGCAGGGTACACCAACGAGGCTCCTCACTAGAGATGTCACAGCAGTGGTCCGCAGCGCGGGGTACACCAATGAGGATTCCTCACAAGAGATGTCATGGTAGTGGTCCGCAGTGCAGGGTACACCAATGAGGCTCCTCTGTAGAGATGTCACGGTAGTGGTCCGCAGTGCGGGGTACACTGATGAGGATTCCTCACAAGAGATGTCACGGTAGTGGTCCGCAGTGCAGGGTACACTGATGAGGCTCCTCTGTAGAGATGTCATGGTAGTGGTCCTTAGCACGGGGTACACTGATGAGGGTTCCACACAAGGATGGTACGGTAGTGGTCTGTAGAGCAGAGGTACTCAGTGGATGCAGTGTATTTGGATTTTCAGAAGGCATTTGACAAAGTTCCTCATGAGAAGCTTCTAAGAAAAGTAAAATGTCATGGGATAATTGGAGATGTCCTTTCATGGATTAGAAACTGGTTAAAAGACAGGAAATGGAGAGTAGGATTAAATGGACAATTTTCTCAGTGGAGGGGGGTGGTCAGTGGAGTTCCTCAGGGATCTGTACTGGGACCTGTGCTTTTCAATATATTTATAACTGATCTGGAAAGAAATACGACAAGTGAGGAAATCAAATTTACAATGATACAAAATTATTCAGAGTATTTAAATCACAAGCAGATTGTGATAAATTGCAGGAGGACCTTGCGAGACTGGAAAATTGGGCATCCAAATGGCAGATGAAATTTAATGTGGATAAGTGCAAGGTAATGCATATTGGGAAAAATAACCCAATGTTAGGTTCCATATTACCACCCAGGAAAGAGATCTAGGCATTATAGTGATAATACATTGAAATCGTCAGCTCAGTGCGCTACAGCAGTCAAAAAAGCAAACAGAATGTTAGGAATTATTAGGAAGGAAATGGTGAATAAAACGGAAAATGTCATAATGCCTCTGTATCGCTCCATGGTGAGACCGCACCTTGAATACTGCATACAATTCTGGTCGCCGCATCTCAAAAAAGATATGGGTGCAATGGAGAAGGTACAGAGAAAGGCAACCAAAATGATGAACGGGATGGAACAGCTCCCCTATGAGGAAAGACTAAAGAGGTTAGGGCTGTTCATTTTGGAGAAGAGACAGCTGAGGAGGGATATGATAGTATGATAGAGGTGTTTAAAATCATGATAAGTCTAGAATGGTTAATTGTGAATCGGTTATTTACTCTTTCGGATAATAGAAGGACTAGGGGGCACTCCATGAAGTTAGCATGTTGCACATTTAAAACTAATTGGAGAAAATTCTTTTTCACTCAATGCACAATGAAACTCTGGACTTTGTTGCCAGGGCTTGTGGTTAGTGTAGCTAGTGTAGTTGGGTTTAAAAAAGGCTGGATAAGTTCTTGGAGAAGAAGTCCATTACCTGCTATTAATTAAGTTGACTTAGAAAATAACAACTGCTATTACTAGCATCAGTAGCATGGGATATACTTAGGGGTAGATTTTCAAAACGTATGCGCGCTATACATGAAAATGGTGCTATCCACTGGGGTGAATATGCCAGAGTTAATTAACTCCGGTGCGACCCCAGCGGATGCCTTTCATTTGGCACTGAAGAACCAAAGAAGGAAAACTAAGGACCACGGAGCTCCCAGGCCTGGATAAGGAGGCCTGAGCCTGTCTTTGGGCCATCAGGATCTAGCCTTCAATGGATACCTGTTGGATCAGGTAAGTTTTGGTATTTTTGTATTTCAAGGGTCTCAGCAGAGGCCCTGGCATCATCCGGTGCCTCCGCTGAGACCTCAGCATCGCGCTCGAAAATAGGTCGCAGTCCCTGCTTTGGGCCTCGGCCTATGACTAAGCACGACACTGATTTCTTGGTCTAGGCCCTAGGCTAGTCCCTGGCTTCGGGCCTACACCTAGGCCCAATTCATTTGTTTAAAACAAAATGAATAAGGTTTAATTTTGGGGGGCCCCGATTTATTTTGGGGCCCCCAAATATAACAGATTTGTCTTATTCATCAAGTTTTGCATTTTTGTTTTAAACAGATGCACTTTTATGCGCTTTCAGCCTATGTTATTCCATGCATGAATATACGCACCTAAGTTACTGTATAATGTAGGCGTGAACGTGTGTGCTTGGTATAACATAGACTGATACATATACACCATATTTGTAATGTGCGTGCTAATCCCGCTTTCACCAAGTAAGTGGGGGGATTTTAAAAGAGAGGGGTGCCGACGCCATTGCCAGTTTCACCAGTTTGTTCCCAGTTCACACAGGCAAGGGATAGGACTTCCTAGCCCCCCTAGTTTATATTTATTTATTTATTTAGCACTTTTATATACCGACTTTCCAATAACAGAATTACTGATCAATTCGGTTTACATTCTAAACAGAAACAATGACAAGTTAATGTCTTACAATGAACAGGTAGATGGAACTTGGATACAGATATATGTGGTTAATAACATAACGTAAATGATACGAAGCCTAATGTAGGCTAAAGAAACAGGTGATAGGTATAAGGCTGTTATATGTGTTCCTTTCCCCTTGTTAGCCCCAACCCATAATAGCCCACTGACTAGCCTATTTCTTTTTCTTTTAGGACTTACATGCCATCCAGAGCAATAGTAAAGTAACAAGGAAGGGGACCCCGGTTCACGCCTGTACACTAAGGGCCTGATTTTTAAAAGCATTTACTTGAGTAAAACTGGGCTTTATTCGAGTAAATGCACTTTACTCGAGTAAGTGGGTTTTTGAAAATTGCTACAATATATGCCATTGAATTGTCCATAGGATTTACTCACATAAATGCACTTTATGTGAGTAAATAGCGTTTGAAAATTGCTACAATAGTAGTTACATTTATGCGCATAACTCCTTTTGAAAATTACCCCCTTAAGTTTTATACACGCACATTTATTGGTCTCTCCCTCTACGCCAACATCCCGCTTCTTTTCCGCTAGTTTTCACATGTGCGCACAATGGGAGATACGCGTGTACTTGGAAGCATTAAAAAAAAAGCTCTGCGCATATTGGCTTGACTTGTGCACTTATCTCCCAGTTTGAGCACACAGTGCGTTAATGCGTTGCCTACCGCGAAACTGCACCTCGTGATGCAACACATTATTGCAGGTTACAAAATTTTTCCTATGCCACATACATATGTAAAATTTGTTTTAAAAAGCAGCTTTTTTTTTTATTGTGGCCGCTAACGTGCGCTATTACAGCAATATTTATAACAATTTGATGAATCTAGGCCTTGGATTTTGATGTCAGCTTGAACTTAGTGCAAGAAATAATATGCTGTCAACAGCAACAAAAGTAGCTAAATATATCCACACAGACACATGAGTTACGTATTACTATATAAATATTGCCTCATCTTCACTGGGCACTTGACCTAGCCCTTACTTCCATATAACTAATATAGCAGAGGATGTATTATTTCAGAAAACACAGTTCTCCTTTCCATCAATCTGAAGCATTATTTTCCACTCCACCCTTCCTGAGACACTATTAGTTGACCTCTCAAAACTGTAAAATACACAACACCCTATTCAAAGGGAATTGGGGAATTTATTTATTTATTTATTTATTTAAAGGTATTTATATACCGACATACGTTGGGAACATCTCGTCGGTTTACAGAGAACGAAACAAGCAACAGGCTTTACAAGTAACAAATAACCAGTAGAACAAAGGAAAGCGAGGGAGGGGGGAGGCAGAGAACTAAGGCACTGAAGAGGGTAAGGGGGAAAGGCACTCTAAATAAACTAGACAATTGTACATATTTACAAAAAAGGCAGAGAAGCTTACATCATATATAGCTGGTATAGATAATGGGTAAATAGTGACTTTGGGAATGGGTAAATAGTGACTTTGCTTGGAATCCTTGACTTAATTTTTTTGAGGAAGTAAGGTATCAAGTTTAAGAAAGATAAAAGTTTCCCAAAGCACTCAAAATATTGTTATTGGCATGTTATTTTACTTGAATAAATTGAAATAACCTTGACATGTTTGTGTGCTTTGTGTCTGGTTTGATGAAGGAAGCATAGCTCTCAATAACTAGTCACAGATGTTTTGAGTTAGTGCAATTAAAAGTATCTCCAGAACTTGTTAGTTGACCCTTATTTCTACCTATTAAACCACTCAATCATTTCAAGGTTATTTCTCAATAACAAACTGTTTTCAACCAGACTATCAACTAAGCACTTTCCAGTCACAATTCAAATAAAAATGTCTTGAAAAGATAAACGGGAATTTCAATCATAAGTATTGTAAAGATTAATATTCAGTGCCATTTAGACAGATAAGTAAAGACTTATTCAGCTAAGTGGCGATTACTGAATATCTGGCCACGTTTAATAGTCACCACCAGCTAAATGGTGGGCATTTCGGGGAGGAGTCACTTATCTAGTTAAATTAACCGGATAGGTACGACTTGCTCAATAGTAGCTCTAAAGTTAGCCAGATAAGACTTATGCAGCTAATCAGCAGATTTTTGGGGGATATTCAGCAGCATAGCCATGCTGCTGATTATCCCTTTTAAGTTAGCTGGATAAGTCTTATCCGGCTAACTTACTTAAACATTTAATTTTAAATATCTACCTCTGTAGTATTTTAAGTATTAATTATTAATTATTAAACACTTTTTATTCGTGGATGATGTCCAGATTGTCATCCCCATCAAAGAATCCTACACAAAAACTCTAGAATTCTGGGAATCTTGTCTTCTAAAAATCAACGGACTCCTCTCCAGTCTCAACCTAATACTAAATTCTTCAAAAAGCGAACTCCTTCTAATTTCCACTGAAAACAATAACATCAACACAAATCCTCCACACAACTTACAAATTTCACAAGTAAGAGACCTAGGAGCTATCATTGATAACAGGCTAAACCTAAAATCATTTATAAATCAAACTACCAAAGGACTGCTTCCATAAACTCCAAGTCTTAAAAAGAATAAAACCACTTTTCCACTTTCACGACTTCAGAACAGTATTGCAATCAATAATCTTCGCTAAATTAGATTATTGCAACTCTGTTCTATTAGGTTTCCCGTCATCTCACACCAAACCCCTTCAGATGGTACAAAACATGGCAGGAAGAATATTAACAAACACTCGGAGAAGAGACCACATATCTCCAATCCTCAAAGACCTTCATTGGCTGCCAATTCACTACAGAATTTTATATAAATCCATAACTACTATTTACAAAGCCATCCATCAATTCTCTCCGCTTAACCTTCAAATTCCATTCAGAAAATATACATCCTCCAGACCCATCAGAGAGTCCCACAGAGAATCCCTACAAGTACCACACTCCAAAACCACTCGGCACATAACCGCCAGAGACAGGGCTTTCTCCACTGCAGGACCGACACTATGGAACTCCATTCCACCAGATTTGCGACAGGAACCCTGCCTTCCTACATTTAGGAAAAGACTCAAAAAGTGGTTATTTATGAAAGCCTTTCCAGACCCCAACTGAACCTTCATTTACCATTAACTAACGCTTAGACCTTATCTTAACATGGTAAATAATCTCTACCTCAAAAGGGTAATTCATTGATGTTGCAAATGCCATAACTTAGTTCTCACCATTAATTGGCAAACTTGTTCTCTATGTTAAACTTCTAGCCCCTTTTCTCAGTTCCAAGTTGTGTAATTCCCTTGTTTTATTGTAACTGCAACCTTTTATCAAACACCTGTTAAAGCTTATTATTACTATTTATTATTATTTTGTGTTCCTTCACCACTTGTTAATTGTAAACCGGCATGATGCGATATTCTTCGCGAATGCCTGTATAGAAAAACTTAAAATAAATAAAATAAATAAATAAATTATGGGAAAATGGAGGGGTTGCCTTCTCTCATTTGAGACAGGCCTGCTTTCCCAGATGCCAATGGGTTCAATGAGGATGTCATCACATGATTACTTGGGACGCACCTGTAGGACATACATATGGAAGTTTATGATGATCGGCATTATAAGTTTGTTAGAATTGAATGTATTTCATTCTAATGATGGTTCATTATGAACTAAAATGTAATCTGGATATGTAATAAATCTATTTTTCGTAATAGAAAGCCAATAATCCTGCTATTCAGGCTACTATTTCCTCACATGTATATTTATACTCGATAATCAAACCAATGAGGAATAACATACTACTCACTTTATATTAAGATTTACTTTTTTAACCCAGGGAATTAGTATCAGAATATTCTGTGCTCAGTCCTTTTGGCTCTTGCCCTCAAAGGGCTGCAACCAATTTCATGATGGAACAGCACTTTCTTTTAACCTCATTTACTAGTTCCCAATGACGAATAATTTTTGTTTTTTTAAAATTGCATATTAATTCACTTATCTTGAAAAATGTTCCGTGAAGATACCGTCACCTCCTCTCATGACTCCAGATCCCGATGTGCTTATAGATATTAACTCATTTTATTTGTTTTTGTAGCAACCTCCCAGGTTGGAGAGTTTTTAATTGCTTGGCCGTACAACCTGGCCATGGTGCTTCCACAGATAGGAAGCACCATGGCCAGGTTGTACGGCCTGGGTGGGAGCCCAGCCAAGGCGCACTGCATGCTGGAGAGTCGGGCCTGGCGCTGAAGGCATAGTGGAGCATGGCAGGTAGCCGCAGCGTAAAGAGGAGGCCTGGCCAGGCCCCAGAGGCGTAGGTGAGTGTGGCGGTCCACGTGGCAGGGTTGTGGACCATCAAGCGTAACAGTATCCCCTCCTCTAAAGCCCCTCCCTGAGGGTTTAGGCTTCTTAGGGTGAGTAGTGTGGAATTCCTTCAGGAGGCTCTTATCAAGGATGTTAGAGGCAGGTTCCCAAGTGTTTTCTTCTGATCTGTAGCCCTCCTTGGCAATCAAATACTCCCATTTCTTGCCTCTTTGTCAGATGTCCAAGACCTCTTTCACTTAGTACAAAGTGTCTTCTTCAATGGAGAACTCCTGGGGTTCAGGTGGTCTTCTCGAGGGCCAAGAGAGAATCAATGGCTTCACAGGGACACACATTATGGATCCTAATGAAGTGGGCAGTTGTAATTGGTATGTCACAGGTCCAAACTGATAGAGGATGGGAAAAGGCCTGAAGTAATGGGGGACAAGCTGCATCAAAGGCATTCTAAAGTGGATGTGTCACATACTCAGCCAGACCTTGTCCCCAGGTTTAAAATGCGGTGCTGGCCTATGATAGGCATCTGCAGTTTTCTTACACCTCTCCACTGTTCTCTGAAGGGTCTCAGTCATGCGGTTCCAGAGTTCCTGTAGTTGTTGGGTAGTCAGTTGGGCCGCGAACGATGGAACGGATAGTGGTATTGGCAGAGGTGGTACAGGTTGTCTACTATACACAATCAAGAAGGGAGAGGACCCTGTAGCAGAGCTGACGTGAATTATGTGAAAACATGGCCCAAGGTAAGAGAAAAGACCAGTTATCTTGTCTCTCATTAGCGTAGGCATGAAGAAAACACTTCAAGTCTGACCATTGGTTTGAGGGTGAATAGGAGTTGTGAAGTCCAGCGATATATTAAGTTTTTTACACAGAAACCGCCAGTACCGAGCTGTAAATTGGGAGCCTCGGTCAGAGACAACATGCTGGGGCAGCCCATGCAGTCGAAAGACATGCAGGAAGAAAAGCTGGGCTAGTTCTGGAGCCATGGGAAGTCCAGGAAGCGAGACAAAATGAGCCATCTTTGAGAAACAGTCAATTACGACCAAATAACAGAACAGCCATTCAAGAGAAGTCGGTGGACAAGTGGGTCCAGGGTTCCCTGGGCACCAGCAACGGCTGTAACAACCCTCAGGGCATCCCGACAAGGGTTTCTGCTATGAGCAGGTGGGATAAGAATCCACATAGGCTCGGAAGTCACGTTGCATCTGCGTCCACCAATAATAGCGTTTGAGATGGCGAGCGTCCGGGCTCGACAAGGGTGTCCTGTTACACAGGAGTCATGGGACCATTTCAACACCTTTTCATGGAGTCTGCATGGAATGCCTGTCTTCCCTGGAGGAAAGGTCAGGGAGGCGGACAGGAGAATTCTAGTGGGATCTATGATATGCTGAGGAGGTTCTGGAAGGTCTCCTGGCAGGAAGGAACAGGAAAGTAAGCAAAGAAAAGAGACAAGCGAGTTTGTCAGGCATTCAAACGTTGATCGTGCTGAAGGTGCTCCACATTTATTATCGTTATAGATGGTTATCCAATGTTGAGCACCCTCCAGCCAGTGGTGCTTTCCTCTAGGGATAACTTGATGGCAAGTATTTCCTTGTCTCTTATTCCATAATTGTGTTCCACAGAGGAGAATTTCTTTGAGAAGAAGGAGCATGGGTGCAGGGTGCCTTTAGGAGAGTGCTGACTTAAGATGGCCCTTATCCCCACAGAGGAGGCATCCACTTCCATGATGAAGGGGTGAGTAGACATGGCTCCTTCAGGAATGCATCCTTTAGGTCTTGGAAGGCTGTCACATTGCTACTATGACTGCCCTATTGATTTAATTCCTGAAAAGATTCCTCCCAGGGTAGAGTCATTCTCCCTCAGCACCAGAAACAGAAACAATTTCAAAATATATCAAAGAGAACCTGGATAGAGGGCTCATTTGGCCATCATCATTGCCAACTGGAGCTGGCTTCTTTGAAGGGAAAAAAGATGGTTTATTACTACCCTGCATTGTTTATTGAGGGATCAATGATATTACCAAGAAGAATTGATACCCTCTTCCTTTGATCACAGAACTCTGTGTCCATCTCAAAGTTGTGCATATATTTACCAAGCTGGACCTTCAGGTGGCATACAATTTGATCAGAATATGAGAAGGTAATAAATGGTAGACTGCTTACAATACCAGGGCACTATGAGTACCTGCTGATGTCCTTCGGGTTATGTAATGCTCCTGTATCTTTCAGTTTATGGTCAATGAGATTTTCTGTGACCTTCTCTTCTCTCATGTGTAGTATATCTGGATGATATCCTTGCCGTTTCGTAATCCATCGAAGAACATCAAAATCATGTGAAGCAAGTCCTCCAGAGGCTCAGAGAACACCAGTTGTATGTAAAATTAGAGAAATGCACATTTGAGCAGGAGGAACTCCCATTTCTTGACTAAATCATTTCCTGACAGGGCCAATGGATGGACCTGTTGCGTCCGTCGTTGCTTGACGCCCTCACTCTGCCCTCCTTACTACTGTGGCAACTCCCTCTAGGCCTGATGGACGGTTTGCTGCCACGGCGTCTTCTTGCCGTCTTCCTCCGGCGTCCCCGGAGTGGCACGACGCTGTGGATCTGCCATGTTCCTGATGACGTAGGACGCGCGGGCGCTCCAAATTATGTACTAGCAAGGGCGCGAACCTCGGGGGCGTCCCCCTGAACTGATATCATCCGCTTCCAACATAAAAGGTCTCAGTATTTGCTAACGAATTGAGTTAGCAATGGATTCATCCAAGCTACTCTGCCTCCTCGGACTTACCAGGGGTACCCGCTCCTCGGGGGCCTCGCTCTCTTTTCTCTATTTCAGATTGCCAATAGGAACAAGTACTCGCTCCTCGAGTGCCCATGTTCCTGAACACTCCGAAGATTCTCTACTGCCTTGAAGCTATCACAGATACAGACAATTGTGAGTTACCATCGCTCTCTCAGAGCTTTCCCTAGAACCAGGTACTCGCTCCTCGAGGGCCTAATCCTTTCCAGCAACTGAGTTTTTTCAAGATCTTATGTGAGATCTGTCATCCAGTTCTGGCTATGAACACAGCATACTCTGTCTACTCACTATCTATAGTTTCTCTACAGCTCAGCAACCCTGGGATCGCTGTTCCAGTACCTGAGGGACTTCAGCCCTGCCGGGCATATCAGCTCACTACTGCCACCTCTGGTAGTTCTACTAACCTGTCTAATAAAATAATTATCTGTGTCTGTCTCCATACTCAAGCCTAGCCTGTGGTCCCTCTCAGGATATCCTCCTGGGGGCATAGTCTTCTGCCATTGGCCCAAGGATTCACCTATCTACATTCCTCTATAGCTGAGTGTCCTCTCCAAGCACTCCGCTGATAACAAGATCGCTAACTCCTCCTACCACAGGAGTAGATTCCTAACAGAATGCTAACTCCCAGCTCTAACACAGAGCATCCCTAACAGTATGCTAACTCCTATCTGATTGCTCCGCCCATCCGGCATCAGATCATAACAGATTGCTAACTCCTCCCTTCTGGAGGAGTATAGCATAACAGATTGCTAACGCCTTCCTTCTTGAGGAGCAGATCATAACAGATTGCTAACTCCAGTGGATCCGGCTTTAAAATTAAAGAAGCAGTACTCCTGGGAATCCAGCTTAAGGTATGAGATGTCAGTAACCCTATGGACCCGGCACACCTCTCCGCTTTGCAGGCTATACCAAGCCTGGCTCAACGCATCTCAGAACAGCAAGAAATCTTGGAGAAACTTACTGCAGCATTCCATCAGCTTCACATACAGAAGATACAAGGCACAGCTTCTACACAAGAAGGTCAGTGACAGGAGGTAACTATAAAGACTACTGTTCCACTGGCTGCTCCTATTCGCTTCTCGGGAGAACTCCAGAAGACTCGGGGCTTTTTGAACCAGTGCAGCATGCATTTCACTTTACAGCCTTCATTATTTCCCACAGACCTCTCTAAGACTACCTACATCCTGTCATACTTGGATGGGAGAGCATTGTTGTGGGCATCTACCTTGTGGGAATGCAAGGACCCTATATTGCAGGACATAGAAGGATTTATGGACTTGTTTAAATCCGTTTTTGATGTCCCTGCTCGTATGTCTGTTGCCGGATTTGCTTTGGTGGACTTGAAGCAAGGCAACAGATCATTGACTGAATTCGCCATAGAGTTTAAGACTCTTGCAGCGGAACTTCGCTGGGACCCTAGATGTCTCAAGACGCTCTTCTGCAGAGGCCTGGATACCTGCTTGAAAGACGACCTGGCTGCTTGCCAGACACCTGACTCGCTGGAAGAATTGATAGCCTTAGCTACTTGGATTGATTGTCGGCTCCGAGACAAGGTGAAGGAACTCTGGCCTAAGGTGTTAACTGGGTTGAAACAGGCCAGTACCCCTGCACCTCGGAAGAGTCCAGAAATTCCTGCTCTTGATAAAGACGAACCAATGCAACTTGGTCATGGTCACTTGACCTCTAAGGAGAGAAGATTCCGGAAGAAACGCGGCCTGTGCATGTACTGTGGTCAGCCCGGCCATGATGTTTCTACATGCCCCATTCGTCCGGGAAACGGACGGGCCTAAGTCCCGCAGGAGGACTGTTCTTGGGCCATACTGCATTTTCTCCTCCGCTCTCTTGTTCAGTCTCTGTGACCTCTGAACCAGCTGCGGTTCGAACCCCTGCCCTGTTGGACTCAGGGGCAGGAGGCAAACTAATTCTCAGTCATCTTGCGGAAGACCTGAGGAGTCCCTTACTCCCTGGACCCGAAAGATTCTGCCAATTTTCAACCAATCTCTAACCTCCCTTTTATCGCCAAGCTAATGGAAAGAGTTGTTAATTCACAACTCATGGACTTCCTCGAACGTCACGCGATCCTCCATGCCTCCCAATTCGGCTTCTGAAAACACTTTAATACAGAATCGCTGCTCCTCTCCCTATCTGACCACCTTCTCAGAAGCATGGGCCAAGGACACAGCTACCTCCTCGCCCTACTCTATATTTCAGCAGCCTTCGACACCATCAGCCACCAACACCTCCTGACCCACTTGGAAAACATTGGCATCACAGGCCTAGGTCGCGCCTGGTTCAAATCCTTCTTATCAAACAGGAAGTTCTCTGTTAAAATTGGCAACTCCACATCTACCCCCACACCTTACATCAAGGAGTCCCACAAAGTTCATCACTTTCATCCACCCTCTTTAATGTCTACCTGACCCCACTCTGCCAACTACTCACAGATCTTAAGCTACAATTCTATCTCTATGCTGATGATGTCCAGATCATCATCTCCATCCACAACTCCATCTCTGACGCCCTAAAGCACTGGGAAAGCTGCCTGGCTGCCATCAATTCCCTGCTCACCAACCTCCATCTTGCTCTCAATAAAAATAAAACTGAACTCCTGGTTATCTCCTCCCAGGCCTCCCCCTCCACCCCCCTAACTATTGATCCGAAGTCCAACCCTCCTACAACACAACCACTGGTAAGGGACCTAGGAGTCCTCCTTGATCATCAACTAAACATGAAAAACTACATAAACTCCATCCTCAAATCTGGCTTCTTCAAACTCAATGTACTCAAAAAGCTCAGACCACTACTATATAGCCAAGACTTTCGTACAGTGATCCAAGCCACCATAATTCCCAAACTGGACTACTGTAACGCTCTGCTCCTCGGGCTCCCCTACTCCACAATAAAGCCCCTACAAATGCTACAAAACCCACAGCAAGACTTATTGCAAATTCCCGTAAACATGAACACATCGCCCCTATCCTCAGAGACCTCCATTGGCTCCCCAACCCCTCCCGCATTCACTACAAGACATTGACCATAGTACACAGATCTATTCATGCCCATAACTCTAAATGGCTTGACATTCCTTTCAACTCTCCCCAGTCCACTCGTCCCACCAGAACTGCCAACAAAGGCACCCTACTTGTACCCTCACTGAAAATAGCACATCTTTCCTCCACACGTGACCGTGCCTTTTCAACTGCTGGCCCCACACTCTGAAACTCCCTGCCTTCCATCCTGTGTCTTGAACCATGCACGATCAAATTCAAAAAGCACCTAAAAACTTGGTTATTTAAACGTGCTTATCCAGAATAGATCCAAATGAGCATATCCTGAATAGATCTTCCTCTGTCAGCCCAAAAGCCCCTCACAATGTGACCATTACATGCCTTATGTTAAGGTTTTTGTTGCTTTTGTTTTATCTATATTTCCATACTGCATCTTGTTGATCCCCCTCCCGGTTTCTCCTCCCTGTTAATATTTATTTTCCAAGCTTAAATGTTTGAATGTAAACCGGTATGATGTCCCCCAATAATACCGGTATATAAAAGTCTTTAAATAAATAAATAAATAAATAAAAATAGCAGCTCTACCCATTGCTGCTGATATCATCATTTCACTCTGAAAGATTTTTACAAATCTCAACATCCATCTGTCACCATTGCAGAAGATGAAATGGAAATCTACATCAAAGGGATTCTGGATGTTCGTAACAGAGGCAAGAATTTTAAATACCTTCTGATTTGGGAAGGCTTCGGCCCCGATTTGATCTTGGGAGCCTCAGACCTTATCTTGGTCAAAGAGATGCTTCATCAGTTCCACCTCACGCATCCTTTGAAACCTGGTACTCGAAGAGGAGATCGCCCTTTGAAGTGGGGTACTGTTGCATCTGGCACTGCTCGACGCCCTCACTCCTTACCACTGTGGCGACTCCCTCCTGGCCTGATGGACGGTTTGCTGCTGCAGCGTCTTCTTGCCATCTTCCTCCAGCGTCCCCGGAGCGACATGACGCTGTGGATCCGCTATATTCCTGATGACGTAGGGCGCGTGTGCTCTGAATTATGTATCAGCAAGGGTGCGAACCTCGGGGGCGTCCCCCTGAACTGACGTCATCTGCTTCCAATATAAAAGGTCTCAGTATTTGCTAACGAATTGAGTTAGCAACAGATTCGTCCAAGCTACTCTGCCTCCTCGGACTTACCAGGGGTACCCGCTCCTCCGGGGCCTCGCTCTCTTTTCTCTATTTCAGATTGCCGATAGGAATTGGTACTCGCTTCTCGAGGGCCCATGTTCCTGAATACTCTGAAGATTCTCTACTGCCTGGAAGCTATCATAGATACAGACAATTGTGAGTTACCATCGCTCTCTCAGAGCTTTCCTTGGAACCAGGTACTCGCTCCTCGAGGGCCTAACCCTTTCCAGCAACTGAGTTTTTTCAAGATCTTATGTGAGATCTGTCATCCAGTTCTGGCTATGAACACAGCATACCCTGTCTACTCACTATCTATAGTTTCTCTACAGCTCAGCAACCCTGGGATCGCTGTTCCAGTACCTGAGGGACTTCAGCCCTGCTGGGCATATCATCTCACTACTGCCACCTCTGGTGGTTCTACTAACCTGTCTAATAAAAGAATTATCTGTGTCCGTCTCCGTGCTCAAGCCTAGCCGGTGGGCCCTCTCAGGATATCCTCCTGGGGGCGCAGTCATCTGCCATCGGCCCAAGGATTCACCTATCTACATTCCTCTACAGCTGAGTGTCCTCTCCAAGCACTCCGCTGATAACAAGATCGCTAACTCCTCTTCCCACAGGAGCAGATTCCTAACAGAATGCTAACTCCCAGCTCTAAAACAGAGCTTCCCTAACAGTATGCTAACTCCTATCTGATTGCTCCGCCCATCCGGCATCAGATCATAACAGATTGCTAACTCCTCCCTTCTTAAAGAGCAGATCATAACAGGACCCTGAGAAGTTAAAAGCCATCCTGGAATGGCCTCAGCCAGTAGGCTTTAAGGCTCTGCATCTTTCCCTTAGAATGGCAAATTATTATAGACAATTCATTCATGGTTACTCTTCCCTAGCCGCTCCATTCAAGAAGAGTTCTGATACCAAGAATTGGACAAAGGAGGCTGTTTGGGCATTTCTCTATGAGGAAAGGCTAAAGAGGTTAGGGCTGTTTAGCATGGAGAAGAGATAGCTGAGGGGGGATATGATAGAGGTCTACAAAATCATGATAGGACTATAATGGGTAAATGTGAATCAGTTATTTACTCTTTTAGATAATAGAAGGACTAGAGGGAACTCCATGAAGTTAGCAAGTAGTATAACATTTAAAACAAATCTGAGAAAATGCTTGTTCACTCAACACACACTTAAGCTCTGGCATTCATTGCCAGAGAATGTGGTTAAGGCAATTAATGTAGCTGGGTTTAAAAAAGGTTCAGGTAAGTTCCTAGAGCAGAAGTCCATAAACTGCTATTAATCAATAAGGAATAGCCACTTCTTGTTACCAGCATTGGGATCTTTTTGATGTTAGGGTATTAGCCAGATACTTATGATTTAGATTGGCCACTGTTAGAAAAAGGATATTGGGCTTGATGGACCCTTGGTCTATCCCAGTATGGCATATGTTCTTATGTTCTTAATCATCTCAAAGAATTCACTCAAAATCCATGTCTGTATCACCTGGACCCTTCAAAGCCATTCATACTGGAGGTAGATGCTTCTACTCTTGGGGTAGGGGGCTGTCCTCTCTCAGCATAATAATCATGGAACCCTCATAACCTGCTCCTATTTTTCCAAGATGTTTACTCCTTCAGAGAAAAGCTACACAATTGGGGAGCACGAGCTGCTAGTGGTGAAACTAGCTCTAAAAGAATGGTGTCATCTGTTGGAAGAGGCCAGACACCAAGTGACTGTCTACACAGACCATAAAAAACTGGAACACCTTGCGCAAGCACAATGACTGAACCCTTGGCAAGCCCACTATTCTTCAGTCGGTTCGACTTTTGAGTTTCGGTTCTGCCCCACAGAGAAAAAACAACAGGTTGATGCCCTCTCACAATCCTTCAACACCAAAGACTCCTTGGACACCCAGGACACATCAGAAACCCCGCATGAATAGTTGTCATGGCTGCTGAACAGTCCCTCCTGAGAAAACAGTAGTACTTCGGCATTAGCATGAGAAAGTTTTTCAGTGGGCCCACGATTCCTATTTGGCACCCCACCCAGGTATTTCCAGAACCTTGACGTTAATCTTCCTTCACTATTGGTGGCCACAGATGAAGGTCAATGTAAAGCATTATATTGAATCCTGCCCCACAAGTGCAATGAATAAGAGCACCCGAGTTCAGCCCTGGGGGGCTTCTACAGTCACTGCCAGCCCCCAAGGACCTTAGACACATTTGATGACTGACTTTGTCATGGACCTTCCCCTCTTGAATGGTAAAATCACTATATGGTTAGTGGTGGATTGTTTTTCAAAGATGACCCACTTAATTCCACTTCCTGGACCCCCATCTGTGCCTGAATTGGTTAATTTCTTCGTCCAGCACATGTTTAATCTATATGAACTCCCATCCCATATTTTCTCGGACTGAGGGGTACAATTTATGGACCACATCTGGAAAAGCCTGTGCAAGAAATTTGGGATCACCTTGGCCTATCATTCTCAGAACCACAGACAGATAGAACAGATTAATCAGATCCTGAAGCCATTTTAGAGGGTTTATGTAAACCAGCATTAAGACAACTGGATATCCCTTCTGTCAAGGGCCGAGTTCTGTATTAATAACCATGTGGGAAGCTCGACTTGATCCTTGCCCTTCTACTTAGTGTTCAGATGCCACCCTCAGGTACCCCTGCCAGTCTCCGCCTCAGTTATCTGCCCAGCAGCTAATATCAGTGGACAAGAGCTCCAAGATCTGTGGCAAAAGATGCATCATCTCCTTGAGCAGGCAGCAGAATGCTTCAAAAGCAAGTGGACAAGAACAACACTGAGCACCACAGCTCAAACAGGAAGAGTTGGTATGGCTCAGTACAAAAAAACCTGCACCTCAAGATGACCTTGAAATTTGCTCCCAGATTCGTGAGACCATTTCCTATCCTTTGACAACTGGGACCAGTGACTTACAAATTGAAATTCCCACCTATACTCAAAATCTATGATGCCTTTCATGTATCTCTGTTAAAGCCCGCAATTTTGTCTTGGCACTCAAGACCCCCGCTTAAGACTACTGAGGTAGTGTTTGAGGATGCCACTCAATACGAGGTTGAGGAAATTCTGGATTCCAGAACACATCAGGAATAAGATACAGTACCTCATTGCTTGGAAGGGGTTTTGGCCTGAAGAAAATTCAGGGGAGCCTGGATCAAATCTCCAGGTACCTCAATTGTTAAAGGACTTTCACAGATGCTTCCCTATTATGCCCAAACCTACAAGCCTGGTGAGGAAGCTTTGGGGCATGGGATACTGTTACATTTGGCTGGCCATGGGGTGGGGCTGTGACCAGCCACTCTCTCCAACTCACCCCCAGCATCTTCTGCATCCTCCCTATGCAGCAGGAATGCCGCCATAATCTGGCAGCTCCCAGCATCCAAAGTAGCTCCGATGCCTCCTGTATGCCATCATGAGCTCCCCAGCTCAAGTTGGACACAACTGTTGTTAAGGACAATTTATATCAGTGAATTTTGGAAGAGGATACCCCTGACCAGATTAGAATTGTCCTGCTACCAGGACAGTGAGTCCTTGAGCAGTTGTGTGACATGGATGCTGACCCATAGGTCCTGCATGGCCTGTAGCCAATGTAACCTGAGGGTTCATTGTGACCTCAGGATCCACTGGGCTTTTCTCATATGGAGGTGAACCAAGAGAGTAAAATGTACGTTGATGCCAAGAGACCCAACAGCCTCAACGTATACCATGCATATACCATGCTGACTCATCTGCATTCTTTCCGCTGAGGATATTAGGGCGATAGCCATTTATTATGGAAGGAAGGTTATTGTTTGAGTTGTGTCTAGCAGAGCTTCTGATAAACTCCATTTGAGTTAATGGGCTCAGAATAGACTTGTACTTGTTGACAATGAACTTTAGTAACTCCAACCCCCAGATGGTCATGTATATTGATTCTGCAGCTCCTGCCTGAGAAGTGCTCTTGTCCAACCAGTTGTCCAGATAGGAATACATGTGCAGCTCCAGCTTGTACAGGTGCACCACCATTATGGAAAGACATTTAGTAAAGACATGTGGGACTGAAGCTAGGTCAAATGACAGCATGCAGTACTGGAGGTGGTGGTCTCCCACAATGAATATGACATTTCCTGTGACCGGGGAATATTTCTATGTGGGCGTAAGCATCCTTTTTTGTAAAAAGGGAAGCAAGGTGACCAGGGAAACCTATTTGTTCAAGGCCCTTAGGTCTAGGATAGGATGGAGTCCCCCTGATTTCTTCGGAATTAGGAAGTACTTGGAGTATAATTCACACCCTCTTTCTCCTAGTGGAATAGGCTCGATCACATTTGCCTGTAAGAGGGAGGATAGCTTTTTCTGCAGCAGTTTTTAATGTGGCATGTGACCCCCAACTGGGGTCCAAGACTCAATAGATTTAATATATATCCTCTTTTAACAATGCTGAGGACCCATGCATCTGAAGTTACACTGGGCCACCAGTTTACATAGGACTGCCTCTGATGGGACGATCCTATAGCATGGGTAGTGGGATGCTAGCTATGCTCTTTGTGATCCAGACAAAACCCCATTCCAGGTGTTGATTGGGTTGCTGTCTGGAGCTTAAGGTTTTGCTGATGCTGAGGATGGGCACATGGGGCCTACTGTAGACAGGACCAAAGGGACAGAAGACAGTGCTTCTTTGGTTGGAAGAAGTGCATCCTCTGCCCAACTCTTGGGTAAATCCTAAATGAGGAAGCTGGATAAAAAGTGTCAGTGGAGAGCTGCTGGAGCATTACACAGTATTCTCGGATCTGCGCAAGCACTTCCCTCAGCCTCTCTCCAAAGAAATTCTCTCCTGTGCATGGCACATCAGCAAGTCTTTTCTGTAGTTCTGGATGGAGATCTGAGGCCTACAGTCAGGTGAGTCTGTGGGCACCAATCTCCATAGCAGAGACTCTTCATGCTATTTTGAAAACATTGGAGGTCAAGCAGACCATATGTTTGCCTCAATCCATACCCTTGCCTGCTAGTTACTTGTTGCTTTTGAGGAAGCTGCTTGGACACCCCCCCTGCATCTGCTTCAATAGGTCCCACATGTATTGGCCCATGAAAAGCTAGTAGGAGGTTATGCAGGCATTGAGCATAGCTCCCTGGAATACCTTTCTCCCAAGAGTATCTAGAGTCTTGGACTTCTTCCCTGGGGGCACCAACAGCTTAGACCTAGTCCTCTTGACATCCTTGAGAGCAGATTGACCACCACAGATTGAATGGGCAGTTGTCTCTTATAAAATCCATAAGCCTGTGGATGAGATAAATCACATCCACTTTCTTGTTAATAGGAGCCACAGAGAAAGGGATTTCCCCACATCATCATCTATACCTCCTGAAGGATTTTATAGATTGGGACTACCACAACCTTCTTGGTGGTGGTGGTGGTGGTGGGGGGGACACTCTGTGAACTGAAGGATGTCCAGCATTTTGTTTCTGGTCTTATAGTCAGTTAGTGCGCGCAAACTCCTGTTAGTGCGCACTAACAAAAATAGCAAAAAAATAACAAAAAGTAACAAAAATTAACGGTTTTTGTTAGTGCGCACACTAATGGGGAGTTAGCACGCACTAAGCCGAAAAACGATTTTTGACGAAAATTTGGGGGAAATGCGATCTTTTTTCATTTTTCACGAATCTTTGACAAATTAAGAAATATCTTACGATATTTTAATTAGTCAGAAAAACGATTCACATCCCTACTGCTCAGTCCTTCAAGCCCTAAGGCTTGGAGTTCCTGTTGGTGGCCATGTTCCCTTTACTGCCTCAGCTTGAAAGCCTTCTTTTCTTAAGTACTGTACCTCAGCTGTTTTTTGATATAACACTCCTTTGCTCTAGCTCTACTCTTGTATTTGGCCTTCTGCTTTGTCTGTTTAGCCCTAGTTTTGTGGTCTTCTTGATCTATGTGGTTTGCTCTTGTTTTGGTTCTTGTTTATACTGGTCTTAGTTTTGTGATCTCTGGTTTTATTTATCCTGTGTCTGTATAGCTCTGGTATTGTTTTGTCTTGCTTTGTGGGCATCCTTTCATTCACTGTCTCAGTAGCAGCTCAGCCCTGCCCTTGTGGCTACCTTTTAGTTTTTATGTGAGCACCTCCGGCTAAGTTCTGTAGGCCACTAGAACCTGAGGGCTCAACCCAAGGGGGAGGTGGTTGGTATAGGAAGAAGATCATGGTGCTAGGCCAGTGCTGACATTGTTCTAGCCAGCTCTAACTAAGTCCAGTCCCACTCCTGCTCTGAAGGTTATGAAATACCGGCAGTCCACTGTCACAACTACAAAACTGGTTTTGTACTGGAAAGGTATCTGCCTCTATACTTTTCTATTTTACTAGGATTGTGAGGCGGAATAGGAATAATACAGAAACAGAATAGCTTCTACTCTTCCAAATTCTAACTCAAAATGCCATATACTTCTCACCTCCTATACTTCACAGGCAAGAACCTACTACTGCAGCCACTAGACAGGGGATGCTGTAACAAAGTGATATGCTCCCTTCCTACACTATCTACCAAGTTCTTATCTAGGGCCATCTAGTGGAAATACTTCAGTTTGCCACATTATGCTGGAAAATGTAGGTTCCATTCTACTATCTGGTAGGTAAGCCCATGTTTTTGAAGTGTTCTAACTTTCCTTTCCATATTTGCCATATGGTCATATTTGTTTGGTTACATTGCTCACTGGGGCCTATGCAATAAACTTTATCCTGCATGTTAAGATCCATTTATGAATACTAAAACTAGCATGCTAATAAATAAGGCTTTAAAATGAAATATAAAGTGGTTCTGAAAGATGCATTTCTTCATTTACATGCATTTCTGTGCATGTAAATTAAGGAATGTCATTTGCAAATGAAGTTTTAGCTTGTGAAGGTTAGAGTGATACATGCTTCCCACATATTATTCAGCAAGTGCTTGCTAATGTTATGATCCTGCCGTGGACCCCATCCCGCGGGCAGGCACCTACCTTTTTTCCCTTGCAGCCGGTGTGCTGTGGCCCCCTCCCTGTGGCCCGGACCTCTGCCAAGCCGCGCTTCCCTTCGTGGCCTGTTGCTGCTTCTGTTGCTCCTTCCTGCGCGGCTGGAGCCGCGCCACCAACTCCTCCTTTGGGGGAATTCCCCTTTGGGATTCCCCTCCTCCGCGGCCCAAGTGCCGCCAGAGTTCCTCTTCATGGCAGAGAGCCACCTCCAGTCTTGATCTGGCTTCTCTCTTCTCCAGGACGTCGCTGCAGGCCCCTAGCTCCACCCTTCTTCTTCCAGAGCTCCCTCTAGGGGCTGGCCGTGCAGCTTTCTTCCATTTTTAAAAGGCCAGAGACAGGAAGCACTCCTGTGCCCTCCAGATGACGTCTTCAGGGCTCTTCCTGGTCCTACCCTATAAAAAGGCTCTGCTTCAGTTCCTCAGAGCCTTTGGATGGAGTTACACCATCTTCAGAGTTATGACTGCTCCATAATCCATCCTCGGAGTTACGTCTGCTCCATTATCCATCCTCGGAGTTCCACCCTCCATGGAGTTCCACCGTGGTCCATCTTGCTGCTCCTGTCCGGAAGACTTCGTGTACCATGTCTTCTTCTTCCTGATGTCTGTCCGATGATCCAGGTTCCATCCCTCATCGGATCATCCTCATGATATGTTCCAGCCCTTGGCTTCCCTTCCATAGCCTCGGGATCCTTGTCTGTACCTAGATGTCTCAGATGTTCCTGTCGCCCAGATGTCCAGATGTCTTCTGTTCAGCTATCCTGATGTCCAAGTGTCCTTCGTCCTGATGTCTGTCGTTCTCTTCCCTATGACCTTCTGATCTCTACTCATCCAGTAGTCCACGCCACCTGTGTCCATCATCCCAGATGTCCAGAGACTGTGATTTCAAGTTGTCTTCTCGTTCCGAGATTCAAATGTCCAGGTGACCTGTGCTTCAGGCTTCCCCTCTTGTGTATCTTCTTCTATCTCTCAATCCAGAAGTATCCTCCAGCAGCCTTGCTGTCCCCTGGACTTCTTCTCAAATCGTCCTTCGCAGAAGCGTCCGGCGTCCCCAGTGTCAGTCTTAAGATTACCGGAATCATCTCCAGTTGGACTTCTCTAAAGTGCTGTCCAGACCTTCTTCTCCATTCTGTGCATGTCCCGCTCTCCGCCTGGTCTGCGACCAGCCTTCCAAGTTGTGTAGGGTGCGCAGCGGGACAGGGTGGACTGTGACCAGTCCATGCTGGGCTGGGTAGGGTGCCCTGAGGGACAGCACTCTCCCAAGTCTCCTAGAGCCTCGTCTCTTCTTCATCTTCAAGAGTATCCCATTGTCCAAGTCCTCAAGAGTCCCCTTGTCTTGTCCAATTCTCCACATCTTCGAGAGTCTCATCTCGTCTCGTCCAGTCCAGGAGTCTTCTTCTCATCCAAGTTCCAGGAGTCCTTGTTTCCCTATGTATTTTGACTCTTTGACTCTCACAGGTCCGGAATCTCCTACTCCAGTACCTTGCCTCAGAGTTTCCAGCCCTCTGTCATCTCTAGTACAGAGGGTTGACCCACATCGTCCTCCTCCTGTGTTCTTGCTCCACCCATGCTTTTACTTGCTCACCCATCTCAGGGTGTGTCTTGGAGCTCCTCCTTGAGCCACCTCAGGGCCCAAGGGCTCACTTTCTCTCAGGAGCAAGCAAGGGCTCCCTGGACGCGTTCGTAACAGCTAATGCCCCCAAAATTTAACACCTACCTTGGACCAAGTGTTAACTTGTTAATATGTATGCTTTTGATATTGTTGCGTTCATGCCTGCTCTTGCCCTCGCTCCACCCTCTCTACCTCTGAGGCGACTCCCTTTGGGTCTAATGGACAGTTGCTGCCGTGGCTTCTCCTCGCTGTTTCTTCCTGGAATCCCCGGGCTGGCCTGACGCTGCGGATCTGCCATGTTCCTGATGACGTAGGGCGAACGCGCGCACACTCCGAGGTTTGTACCAGCAAGGGCGCAAACCTCGGGGGGGGGGGGTGTCCCCCTGTAGTGATGTCATCCGCTTCCAACATAAAAGGTATTTGCTTACGCTTATGAATTGAGTTAGCAAGGGACTGATTGCAGGAATCATCTCGACCCGCTTCATTCTCCGCTGCTCTGCCTCCTCGAACTTACCAGGGGTACCCGCTCCATGGGGGCCCCGATCTCTCCTCTTGTTTTCAGATTGCTAAGACGGGATCCGGTACTCGCTCCTTGAGGGCCTATGTCCCTGAACGCTCAGAAGACTCCCTATTGCCTGGAAGCGATCGCAGATGTGAACATTGTGAGTTTCTATTCCAGTTGCATATAGGAACCGGTACTCACTCCTCAAGGGCCCATGTTCCTAGAACTCTGAAGATTCTCGTCTGTCTAAGATGCTATCGCAGGTACGGAGATCGTGAGTTATTATTACAGATTGCAGATAGGAACCGCTACTCACTCCTCGAGAGCCCATGTTCCTAAAACCCTCCGAAGACTCTCTTCTGTTTCAGAAGCTATTTCATATACAGATATTGTGAGTTCTTATTTCAGTTTGCACATAGGAACCAGTACTCGCCTAGAGGCTCCTGTTCCTGAATATACTATTCTCTATTGCCTAGAAACCATTACAGAGATAGGTAACTGTGAGTTACCATTGCTCTCTCGGAGCTGTCCCTGGAGCAGGTACTCGCTCCTTGAGGGCCTAACTCTCTCCAGTTACTGAGCCGTCTTATTAATCTATGTGAGTGTATTATCTACTTCTGGTTATGTATCCAGCATACCCTGTCTACTCACTATGAGTCTCTCTCTACAGCTCAGCAAACCTGGAGATAGCAGTTCCAGGATCTGAGGGACTTCAGCCCTACTGGGCACATCAGCTCACTACTGCCACCTCTGGTGGTTCTACTACCTGTCTAATAAAGAACTATTTGTGTCTGTCTCCATACTCCAGCCTAGTCGGTGGTCCCTCTCATGATATCCTCCTGAGGGTGCTGTCCTCTGCCATCGACCCAAGGATTCACCATTCTACATTAGAGTGCTCATCTCTCACACTTCAAGAGCTGAGTACAACAAACTGCTACCTTGCAGTCTAACCCTCAACTGTTGCTAACATCTCCTTCCTCAGGAACTGTATCATAACCAATTGCTTCTTCTTAGCAGGAACCATACAGATGGCCAACACCTCCCTTCAGGGGAACTCTCGTATATTAGGTTGCCACTCTGTGCGGAGATCCATAACAGATACTAACTCCTCCTCTCTGGAAGAACAGATCTTATATGGTTGCTGACCACTCCCCTCTGGGGAGCAACTCCATAACAGTTTGCTAACAGATTGCTAACCCTAGCAGAGTCACTAACAGATTGCTAGCTCCTCCCCTCTGGGGGAGCAAAGCTCAACAGGATTGCTAACTCCTCCCCTTGGGAGGAGCAAACCTTAACAGACTGCTAATTCCTAGCAGCTCCTACAACAGATTGCTACTCCGCAGTCTAACCTATAACAGATTGATAACAGATTGCTAACTCCAAGCAGCAACTCTAACAGATATGCATCAGCTAACTGCAAATAGAAACCTTGAAAAATGAAGACCATATACATGAAACAATACTGTAAAACTGTATCCATAGGTCCTTGAGGATGAGTACATTTGACCAATTTATCTTGCCAAACCAAAACACAGCCAACACACACTTTTTTCTGGAATTCTTGCATACATATATTTATATAGTCATATTATAAATATGTTTTGTCAAACAAAACAATTACACATCATAGAGTCTCTTCAAGCAGTAATTTACAATTTACAAAATACACATTTTTCAGCGTTGTGTGTAAACAGTCTTCAAGATATTGGTATGACTGTCAGGATCTTTTCTATTATTATGATAGCTGGGCTGGCCAACGAGCACTGTGGGCATTTAGAGGCTTGAATATGAAACTCAGTTTTGGTGGGGGTGGGGTGATGCACAGTCCCACTTCCTGACTATTCACAAAGATAGGGGGCCTTCTTCAAAGGGGCTCCCCCCAGGGCCACGTGATTAGCCAGTGGACCCTCTCCACAGTATACAAAAAAAGCTTTCACGGAGCACTGCCAGGATGAAGAAAACAAGGAGAGGAGAATGAGAGAGAGAGAAAAGGGTGGCAGAAAAGACATATTGATACACACTTGAGCACTTCAACAATAAATCTACCTTTCTTTATACATGAGAAATGTATTTCCAAGGAATAGATTATTAGAGGACAAAGGTCTTTGCTACGATCGTTAGTGTTGCCAAAGATCACAGTAAGTGATCAGAAACTTTAGGTTGAACAGCAGTCTGAGCCTCAAAAGATTCTATAAGCTCACTAATTGTTTTAGTTTGAGTGCAGAGCTCTTTTCTGTGAGTTTTGAGGCACAAGAAAACTTTTTTGTCCACTCATTTTGGTGTTGATACTACAGGGTGGATTCACATGGAGAAATCATCAGATGTCAATATCATCTGTGTCAGTGTGATCAGATCACCTCTTCCATGCCCTCTTGTCTCCCTAATCATTTCATCTTATATTACTTTTGAAGACCCTTACTGACAAAAACACACACTCATATCAGTTTTCTGCTGTCCTTATAGTCATGTTCTCCTTTCATCTCTTCTTCTGGAGTCTAGTAGCTCTCCCATTTTTCTTCTCTGGATTGACAAGAAATCCTCATATGCTAGGTTAGTTTATATACTTTTTGGAAGCAAGTAGAAGGAGTCACGAAGAGAACGGACTATGTTCAGTTTTGCATGATCACATAATTTTGCATTTTTTAGTTTCTGTGAACAATAATAATATAAGCACTTTATAGGAGACAGTTTTTATTTTACCATGCTCTCGCTAATTTTATTGCATCACTTATTACTTTAATTTGCATGTTAAATTCTTTGGCACAAGCATGCTAAACTTTTCTTTTATTGTATTAGTCCCTTTGTCAAATGTAATGGTTTTTACTATTTTTCTGTTCTTTTTTTTTTGTTATTGTTTTCTCTCTTGACAACTCTAATTATATGCATCATCTGTCATTTTTTTCTTTCTCTCTGTAAGTATATTGCTTAAGTTGCCTGAAGTCAAGTTAGGTAAGCATGGTTTAAAGAAGATTATAAGTAGTTATCATATGTCGTTTCTCTTCTTTTTCATATACCCATAATATTTGTCCTATGGCTGCAGAACAGCAGCAGGCTGAGCAATTATATTCAAATTTCACTTTAAAAAAATCATTTTTGAGGCTGCTTTCAAATCCTAAATGCTGGTTTCTCTTTGACCATAGACTTCTTGAATTTAACCATGTTTTCTCTAACAGATATATTTCCTTAAGTCTCTTATTAATTTTTTCTGTCTGTCTTGTCTAGATTGTAAGATCCACAGAGCAGGGACTGTCTCTTATATGTATGATATGTTTAGTACCATTATAGAAATAAGTATCTAACCCCTTCTTTGATTTGGAGCCAGAATAAAAGTACCCAGGACAATCTCACTGTCCCGGACCTCTCAACTTCCTTTCCATTCACACACTGATAGCCATGGGGTGCAGGGGTTGCACTGGCAGGGAAGAGGACAAGCCTTCATGGCCCTAAGTGCAGGAGAGGTGGAGGTCAATACACAGTTTCTTAAGTCCCACAAATACCACCCAGTCTTTCTCAAAGTAGTACTCACTCCTGTAGATCTCAGCAGGCTGGTTCCTGAATGCAGAAAAGAGCAGGAAAGAAACCTGGAGTGGTGCTCAACATAAAGGTTTACTGTAACTTAAAAAAATAGAATCCAGTCCAAAATTGCAAATGTACCTCCCTTCCCAAACACCTCAGGCAGGGATGTTGGCCCTCCTTACCTGGGAGCAAGTCAAAAATACAACTAACTCTCTTAAAAGACAAAAAAAAATCCTCTTCTTCTCGACTCCAACTGTACAGTCCCTCTTCTGGATCTGTGAAGGCAACTAGGCAGCAGGGCAAAGTCCTACCCTTCTGCCACAGGCTGTGTGGCCTGTATTAAAGGAACCACCAAATAGGGATGTGAATCGTTTTTCAACGATTAAAATTATCGTCCGATAATGTTTATATCGTCTTAAATCGTTATAGAACACGATACAATAGAAATTCTAACGATTTATCGTTAAAAATCGTTAAATCGTGTTAGTGCGCACTAACTCGAGTTAGTGCGCACTAACTCCCCGTTAGTGCGCACTAACTCGATTTAGTGCGCACTAACTGAAAATGATACAAATAAACACTTTCCAGGTCACTGAAGGTCAGTTAGGAATGAATATGTGTTCCTATTGGCTGGCTGCCCTCTTATCTATTGATGTTACCAAGGTTACCACTGAGGTGATGGTTGGGGGGATGGGAAATGGAACTGGAAACTAACGAACACCAACAGAAAATGAAACAAAGTGTTCACACTTCCCAGGTCAGTAAAGGTCACTTAGGAATGAATATGTATGTATGTATTCCTATTGGCTGGCTGTGCTCTTATCTATTGATGTTACCAATATGGTTGGGGGGATGTGAAATGGAAACAGTTGGAAGCTTGACAAAAAAAGTAATGTAATGATCAGCACTCACGTGACTAGAACTTGTTTGTTTATTATTTTTGTTAGCAGGCACCTGAAATGCTAGTGCATGTTGAATTTGCCAATCACTGTGCATTTTAGAAAGGTGGTCCTGGCTGGAACTGTACACAGTTCAAATATATGTAATTGATTGTTGGTAAGTGTATTTTTTAAGTAGCCACACTGGCACCAGTATGCTTACTTTTCCTCCTACTTAACTCACTAGCTCAGCTTTGTAAGAAGGGCTTCTCTGCTTGTGTGTTGTTTTTGTTTGGTGTGAGGAGAGCAGAAACATCAGATCTTTATTCAATCTACTACAGTCATCTCTTACAGTGCCCTATCCCTATTAATACCAGGAGTGTTGTGATCTTCCTGCACACAGTGCCCTAACCCTGATACCAGTCTGAGACAGCTCCCTCCCTACATTACTAGTGAGAGGCTGGCTTCACAGACAGGGGGGAGCTGCCTGACCCTCACTCCTGACTTCCCCCATGTCCCAGCTAGTGAATGGTGTGTGGGTGAGGGGGGGGGGGGGGGAGGATGGTGAAGTCTGAGACAGCTCCCTCCCTGCATTACTAGTGAGAGGCTGGCTTCACAGACAGGGGGGAGCTGCCTGACCCTCACTCCTGACTTCCCCCATGTCCCAGCTAGTGAATGGTGTGTGGGTGAGGGGGGGGGGGGGAGGATGGTGAAGTCTGAGACAGCTCCCTCCCTGCATTACTAGTGAGAGGCTGGCTTCGCAGACAGGGGGGAGCTGCCTGACCCTCACTCCTGACTTCCCCCATGTCCCAGCTAGTGAATGGTGTGTGGGTGAGGGGGGGGGGGGGGAGGATGGTGAAGTCTGAGACAGCTCCCTCCCTGCATTACTAGTGAGAGGCTGGCTTCACAGACAGGGGGGAGCTGCCTGACCCTCACTCCTGACTTCCCCCATGTCCCAGCTAGTGAATGGTGTGTGGGTGAGGGGGGGGGGAGGATGGTGAAGTCTGAGACAGCTCCCTCCCTGCATTACTAGTGAGAGGCTGGCTTCACAGACAGGGGGGAGCTGCCTGTCCCTCACTCCTGACTTCCCCCATGTCCCAGCTAGTGAATGGTGTGTGGGTGAGGGGGGGGGGGGTGGATGGTGAAGTCTGAGACAGCTCCCTCCCTGCATTACTAGTGAGAGGCTGGCTTCACAGACAGGGGGGAGCTGCCTGACCCTCACTCCTGACTTCCCCCATGTCCCAGCTAGTGAATGGTGTGTGGGTAAGGGGGGGGGGGGGGGGGGAGGATGGTGAAGTCTGAGACAGCTCCCTCCCTGCATTACTAGTGAGAGGCTGGCTTCACAGACAGGGGGGGGCTGCCTGACCCTCACTCCTCCGGGGTATTGTGATCTTCCTGCACACAGTGCCCTATCCCTGATACCAGGGGTGTTGTGATCTTCCTGCATGCAGTGCCCTATCCCTATTAATACCAGGAGTGTTGTGATCTTCCTGCATGCAGTGCCCTATCCCTGATATCGGGATGTGTGCAAGAAGATCACAACACCCCCGGTATCAGGAATAGGGCACTGTGTGCAGGAAGATCACAACACCCCCAGTATCAGGAATAGGGCACTGTGTGCAGGAAGATCACAACACCCCTGGTATTAGGGATAGGGCACTGTGTGCAGGAAGATCACAACACTCCTGGTATTAATAGGGATAGGGCACTGTGTGCAGGAAGATCACAATACCCCTGGTATCAGGGTTAGGGCACAAGTTCTAGTCACATTGACTGATCACATTACTTGTTTTGTCAAGCTACCAACTGTTTCCATTTCCCATCCCCCATATACTGTCAGTAGGAAACTTGGTAACATGAATAAATAAGAGGGCAGCCAATAGGAATACATATTCATTCCTAAACTGACCTTAACTGACCTGAAAAGTGTCAAATTGTATCATTTTCAGTTAGTGCGCACTAACTCCCGTTAGTGCGCACTAATCGGGAAAAACGATTTTTAACGATTTTTTAACTAAAAAATCGTGCCTAAGACGATTTTCTTGCCCTGCCACACGATTTCTATCGTTAAGACGATATGGAAAACGATTCACATCCCTACCACCAAATAAGCCTTCTGTTCCAAAAAATAAGGCTATACACACCTTAAATGTACTTACCCCAATTTATAAAAGGGAACTTGACCATTCCCAGAACCTGGGTGGGGACAAATCTTAGGGCTGTACTTAAAATGCAAAACCCTCTTCCCATAGCTAGTCAAGAACAGAACTATTGGAGCGGAAACAAAGCAACCCGGACAAGTAGAAATAGTAATACCAAGCTCCTCAATAGCAAGAGCTTTGGCCAAGGAAGCCGAGAAGTGTTTAATTATACCCTACCCTTTTCATCATCCTCTCAAACTGCCAGAAATGGACAGAAGGGATCATTTTATTTTAATGTTTTCCTTACTATAAATATGTAATTTTTATTTTGTTTTATGTATGTGGTATAAGGGAGGGATGTGAGTGAAATATTTGTACGGTAGGTTGTATACTAGAGAGAACTGAAAGCATGTAATACTGGTACATAATCATATGAATAGTCGTGTGACTGAGTAATGTTTAATTTAGCTAACCAGTGTGACTATACTGTATGGGGCGGATTTTAAAAGGCCGGCGCGCCTATTTTGCATATGCCGCCGGCGCGCGTAAAGCCCCAGGACGTGCGTAAGTCCCGGGGCTTTCAAAAAGGGGCGGGAGGGGCGTGTCCAGGGGCGTTCCTGAAACGATGCGGCATTTCGGGGGCGGGCCCGGGGGCGTGGCGCTGGCCCGGGGGCGTGGTCGAGGCCTCCAGACCAGCCCCCGGGACCGGAGGACGGAGCAGGGGCTGCTGGCGACGCGCGCAAAGTTACGCCTGCTTTCAGCAGGCGTAACTTTGCCGACAAAGGTGGGTGGGGGGTTACATAGGGCTGGGGGGGGTGGGGAAGGGAGGGGAAGGTGGGGGGAAGTGGGGGGAGGGCGAAGGAAAGTTCCCTCCGAGGCCGCTCCGAAATCGGAGCGGCCTCGGAGGGAACAGGCAGCGCGCGCTGGGCTCGGCGCACGCAGGTTGCACAAATGTGCACCCCCTTGCGTGCGCCGACCCCGGATTTTATAAGATACGCGCGTATCTTATAAAATCCAGCATACTTTTGTTCGCACCTGCTGCGCGAACAAAAGTACCGATCGCGCAAGTATTTAAAATCTACCCCTATATATTTTCTGATACCCCTACATTCCTGGGAATGAATAGTTGCATAGATATGTACTGTGCATTTAAGAAGATGAGCGGTAATTATGGAGGAAAGGGTTTGCATTCATGTAGAAATTTGTGGAATTCAATTGTGTGTAATGTGTGACTGAATAAATATATAGGACAGAGAAAAGATGTAAGGTGTGTATATAAGTAAACTTAGGGTTAGATTAAATAACAGACATGTTGTTCTAAGGAGGAAATCAAATATGATTTATAAAAGATTTTAATTTTTTTTTCATACTTATCATTTAGTGCTTTCCCCAAGGCCAAAAATAAGGTCAGCACAGAATGGAGAAAAAAAAATGGGATAGTGCATTTTCCTTGGATCTTGAAGCAAGCACATTTTTGATTGATCTCTGCAGGAAAATTACAGCTTTTTCACGTTTGCTTAAAAGGTTTGCTTTGTGAGCAGTGGAACGCATAAGCACAATGGCAAGCCAGAGTTCCTCAATGATAGTTAATGTGTTTGGAACCAGGAAGACTCACTGCCATTTCTGAATTACCTGCTGATATGAGAGTAGAAGAAGGAAAGAGGACTACAAACTGTTAACAAGATGAAGGAATGTTTTGCAGTGTTTTGGGGGATTTCACAGCAAGAATATATACATATATATCTTTTGTCCACTATTTGGTTATATGAACAAGATCAGGCTTTGCTTATCAGATAGTTTTCAAATGGACCCAATGAATAGGCTTATGCATATTTTTAGGAGTTCATCTGTCTCCTTTAAAATGCTGGGACATTGTACTGAACTGAGACAGAGATCTGAGGTTCCTTAGCTCCCTTTATTGTGAACTTTTCCTCTGCAACCATTTAAAAAAAAAAAAAAAAAAGATTCAATTACACTATAGAATATATACAAATACATTGCAAGGAAACCATGCCCATTCAATAAAATGTAAACAGACCTAATCAGACAGCAGTTTGCGTAAGAAATACAGTGACCCATGCTACCGAATTAGCTCCCGCAGACATGGTTTTTCCCTCATTTGACTTCTCAGACAATTTGCTCAGACAGCATTATTTTCCCTTGCTGAACGAGAGCTGAATGAAAAGATTCTTTTATCATGACCCTGAATCCTACTGCCCCTTTGGACAGGAGACTTCAACATGACTCTGCCACAGCTTGAGCCACGGGGCTCGCTTTCGACTGCAGTTCTTTAATACATTCATAATGGGGCCAAATTACACAGCATGAGCTACCACAACATCCCCGAGTCAGGAAGGAAAAGCTGTTATTTCTGTTTAAAGTGGGGTTATTATATCTGTTGGTAAAGCTTTCCACTGCCAAATTCCCCTCTCACTTTACATGATTTTAGCTCTGAAAATCATTAAAAGAGTGCATACCTTTAATAAGTTGTGACTACATTTGGGGCATGGATCTTACACAACAAGATGTGGAGTTAATCGACAAGAAAATGTTGCATCAGATACTGTTCAGTAAAGAATAAGTCGATGACTTCTAAGATTCTCTGTGACTCATCATTGAAAATGAAACTCTGAGATGAAAAACAGAGAATTTGGAACATAAATTGAAGAGTAAGAGATGCTAGGTGAATACATTTTCCTAAGTTGGATATTATTAATGGGTCTGATATGTTTAGATGATATGGGCCGAATTTTCAAAAGGTTATGCGAGTAAATCCAGAGGTTTTACGCGGGTAACCGGCCTTACGCGCGCCGGCCTATTTTAAAAAGGCCTGGCAAAGCGCATAAAGCCCCGGGATGCGTGTAAGTCCCGGGGCTTGCAAAAAGGGGCGGTCTGGGGCAGGGTGAGGGCAGTGTGGGGTGGTCCAGGGGAGGGGGAGGGGTTGGAGGCTCCTGGCACAGCGGCCATTTGCCGCTGTGCTGGGGATCGCGCGCCAGCAGTTGGCCGTGCGCAATTTGCGCCTGCCCAGAGGCAGGTGCAAAAGGTAAGACAAAGGTCGGGGGGGTTAGAGTAGGGCTAGGGGGGGGAAAGGTTAGGGGAAGGGGTGGGACAGTCAGGTTAGGGGGGAGGGAACAGGGAAAAGCACCCCACTGCACGCGCCGACCCCTGATTTTATAACATGCACGCGCATGTTATAAAATTGGGCGTACATGCTCCTTTTACAATCTACCCCTATCAGTGGCGTAGCCACGGGTGGGCCTGGGTGGGCAGGTGCCCACCCAACTTAGACCCAGGCCCACCCAACTGGCACCGGAACTGCAAGGCTGTCGCGGGATCCCATCCCCGTGACAGCGAACAAGAGAACCCACGCCTCGCGCGCCATCACGGCACACATGGGGAAGCGCTGCTGCGGCCGCATGGCCAACCGGTCTTCCTGTTCGGGGGGGAGCGGAAGCGCCGCGCGCAGCTTCCGCTTCCTCCCCCCAATGCAGGAAGATCAGCTGCCTCTCCTGCTGCCACCCGTTCTCCTGCTATCTTCGGACCAAACGGCCCGCCGAACTTCCTGTTTGGGGGTGGGGAGCGGAAGCGCCGCGGGCAGCTTCCGCTTCCTCCCCCCAATGCAGGAAGATCAGCTGCCTCTCCTGCTGCCACCCGTTCTGCTATCTTCGGACCAAACGGCCTGCCGAACTTCCTGTTTGGGGGAGCGGAAGCGCCGCGCACAGCTTCCGCTTTCTCCCCCAAAGCAGGAAGATCAGCTGCCTCTCCTGCTGCCACCCGTTCTCCTGCTATCTTCGGGCCCGCCGAACTTCCTGTTTGGGGGTGGGGAGCGGAAGCGCCGCGGGCAGCTTCCGCTTCCTCCCCCCCCAATGCAGGAAGATCGAAGATCAGCTGCCTCTCCTGCTGCCACCCGTTCTCCTGCTATCTTCGGACCAAACGGCCTGCCGAACTTTCTGTTTCCCGTCGATAGCAGGCTGAATTAGCCATGCTGTATGGGACCTGTCCGTCAGGCACAGGAGGCGGAGCTTCCAAAGAGAAGTCAGAGCTCTGCTCTGAGGCTGCGCGTGGGTTCCCGCGCTGGAAAACGACTCTCCTCAGTCTGTTTTTCCGCGCGCAGGAATCGCACGCGGAGCTTCGGATCTCCTCAGCTTCTCACAGTAAGAATGACAACGTTCAATAAAAAAGATAATCCGCGCCCGTCAGGGTTTAAACCCTGCAATTGCGGGAAAGTGATGTCTATAACCGATACACATGACAGATGTTATAGATGTTTAGGACCGGATCATGACATGCCAAATTGTGTATCGTGTGGGCGCATGTCCCCAAGGGCCCGGAGGATCCGCTCGGAGCATATGGACTCCTTACAATCCCTACAAGACTCTTCCCAGGCAATTTCTGACACTAAATCATCCCCGGGACCATCAATCTCTGATCCTCCCCAAAAACGGAAAAGAACTGCTAGCGCCAAAGTTGGTGACAGACTAGCAAAGAATAAACCTAAACGATCTATTATTAAAAATAAAGGAAATCATTCAGAGACCTCTTCGGGATCGAAACAATCTCCCAAAAGGAATTCTAAGTCACCTACAAGAAAGATAGTGAGACCACTAAGCACTTACAGTGGAAAAATCACTCACTTGCCATCCCAGCCCGCGCAGAACTCACAAGGATGCGGCGCTCGAAAAACCCCGCCTTCTACCACGAGTCCTTCAACTTCTGCTGCGACGCACCCAAACGCGCACGTCATGACGCACGTGACGCGGCGCGACTCTACGGAGCGGCGCACATCACCAAATTTAAAGAAACATGACGTGGGACGCACGGAGCGGCGCGGCGCAGGACGACCGGAGCGGCGCGACTCCAAGACCCCGGAGCGGCGCGACTCAAGCTGTACGGAGCGGCGCGTCTCAAGAAGTACGGAGCGGCGCGACTCGCCGCATAAGAAGAGACAAGAGCCGCATTCACAGCGTACCCAAACGTCAATTACAGCGGGGACCCCGTCCACACGCGAAGAAACACCCAATTTAAGGTCTACGGAAGGCTACTCTGCAGCTCCAGTGAAACCACGGGTAAGACTGCAATCAAAAAAAGGGCAGCCGGCCCGCATAGTTCACTCCCCCTTTGCAGATCGGGAGGAAAATAAAACTACAAAAAGAGTAAAATCACTTCTTTCCCGCCCCCCTGAGACCCAACACAGTTCCAAGCAATTACTGTCCCTCAATCCTTTCTCAAAAGATTGGGCCAGTTTAAACCCAGAAAGAAACATTAGAGACTCCATCTCTCCACACTCTTCCGTGTCTTCTACCTGTCAAAATATAAAAAAACGGAAAACATTACACCCGTTTCACGAACCTCTACAAAAGAAGCGGACTCTCCCTTCAGAAGTCCACACGCAAGCTTCACACAATGTGCAGACTAAATATCAGACATCTCCCACTGCCTCTGTTACAAAGAAAATCATGCCAACAGAGACCAGAGATGCTTTTCTAACACTGTCACAAGCCTTAACAGGATTTTATGACACCGTGACTAAGTCTTACCACATCTCTACTTCCCCTGAAGGGAAAAACCTCCCCTCCCCTATACATGATGATACATCCTCCTCCAGTAGTTTAAACCCTAATACTGAGGTAGACGTACCTGAATCACCTTTCACGCCTATACCAATACATTTATCACCAACCAACTCAAACAGAGATTTCTCTGGCAGCGATCAAGTGGAGCCACTGGGCTCTCCTGAAAGTGAACATCCTGATCCTGACACTGATCTTACACCAGATTCCTCCACAGGATATCAGTCAGATCCGAGTGTGGAACAAAATGAACCTCACTCCCCACCGGAAGATCTAACATACCCAAAATTTCTTGAAAAGATGGGTACTGCATTAAACATAACAATTCAGAAAATACCAGATCCTAGAGCGGAAACTCTAGACATTCTAAAGATTTTTGATACTCCTCATGAACCAACTGCGTTACCTCCGCACGCGGTGCTGGATTCATTGTTAGAACAGTCCTGGAACACTCCATTCACGGTTCCAGCGGTATCCAGGAAAATAGATATTAAATATAAATTACAAAAATCTAATTATTACTCTTCAACACAGCTCCCTCATACCTCTCTAGTAGTAGAATCAGCTATGGGGAAAGCTCGCATAACCAGACTACACTCGGCATCACCACCGTTAAAAGACATGAGAACTTTAGACGATTTTGCAAAAAGGGCTTACCAGGGCTCTATGTTAGGTGCACGAATTCACCAACATCAGTTCTATTTGGTACAATATCTCTATGGGTGTGTGCAACACCTGAAGACGGAAACAGATCTCGCAAATCACTCCCCGGTCCAAGACCTAGAGGAAGGGATCAGACACCTTCTACGCACAATCTACGAAGGATTTGACACTACCTCCAGAGTCTCAGCGAGTGCTATTGCAGCTCGACGCCTAGCATGGCTAAAAGCAAGCTCCATTAGAGAGGATGTGCATACCAAGCTAGCTAACCTTCCCTGCAAAGGAGATAATCTTTTCGGTGAAAAATTACAAGAAACTGTAGCCCAACTAAAAGAACAATCGGCGGCGGTGCAGTCCCTCACAACACAACCATCCTACCAACCTAATAGGAGGTACTTTCCACAATACAGAAGACAATCCTTCCAACGGAAGCCTTATCGGCAATACCAATCTTATCGAACACCATCCTATCAACCTTATAACAGGCCAAACAACCAACAAACTCAACCTCGCAGAGGACGTGGACGTTCACAACGTCCACAACAACAACAGCAACAACAACAGACGTCAAATAAACCTTCACAGTCTTTTTAACACTTCCTCAGCCACCACCGCTCTCGCTGCAGGCGGGGAGAGTAGCCTTGCATTATCAACAATGGACAGCCATCACTACAGATCGATGGGTCCTCAACATCATACAACAAGGGTACAAAATACCATTTCAACATCTACCAACACTTCCCCACCCCCCTTCCCGAATATACCAAGACACCACGGGGGAGATGAGGAAGGAATTACAGAAGTTATTACAACAACAAGCAGTGCAAATCCTACCACGGAAAGTCTGGCACACAGGATTTTATTCCCCATACTTCCTCATTCCAAAAAAATCAGGAGGTTTGCGTCCTATCCTAGATCTTCGACAACTCAACAAACTGATACCCAAGGAAAAATTCAAAATGATCTCCTTAAAATCGATCTTACCCTTGATTCATCGCAATGCATGGATGTGCAGCATCGATCTAAAAGATGCTTATACTCATATTCCAATGCACCCCTCGTCTTGGAAGTACCTGTCTTTTCAAGCCCTGAATACCCACTATCAATACCGAGTGCTGCCATTCGGCCTCTCCACGGCACCCAGAGTATTTACCAAATGCATGGCAGTGGTGGTGGCACACCTTCGCCAAAAAAGCATCATAATTTTTCCGTATCTGGACGATTGGCTACTGGTGGCATCAGATCCCACAACATTACGCAACAATCTCTCACAAACAATCCTTTGCCTCCACAACCTCGGTCTCCTTATCAACTACCAAAAGTCTCGGTTGCAGGCAACCCAGACCATACAGTTTATAGGAGTCATCCTAGATACGGTCCAATACAGAGTCTTTCTTCCCCCAGAAAGAAGGACGGTGATGAAGAACATATTTCACAATCTACAGAAAACGCCAAGACCAACGGCCCGCCAAGTCTTGGTCGCACTGGGACACATGGCAGCGGCAATTCACGCTGTAAAGAATACACGTCTCCAAATGCGACACATCCAGTGGCACCTCCGACGTCAATGGAAACAACACTCCCAACCATTATCGTGGAAAATATTTCTTACAACTACAATGATCAACCAACTCCAATGGTGGCTGGGGCGACACACCCTATCGAAGGGAGCGTCATTCACCCTCCTTCCGCACAACGCGGTACTCACCACGGATGCCTCCAGAAAAGGTTGGGGAGCCCATATGGACACCTTCCAAACACAAGGGCTATGGTCAAGAACAGAACAGTCCTTTCAGATCAACCTACTAGAACTGAGAGCGATACGATACGCTCTACGCACCTTCCTTCCATATCTCCAGGGGCGCAGGCTCATGGTCTACACAGACAACCAAGTCGCAATGTTCTACATAAACAAACAAGGGGGCACGGGATCTTGGCCGTTATGCAGAGAGGCGATGTGGATCTGGACATGGGCGTGCAAACACTCCATCCACCTCCAGGCCACTTACATTCCAGGGATAGCCAATGTTCAAGCGGACAGGCTCAGCAGAATCTTCCATCCACACGAATGGGAACTTCACCAAGAAGTGGCGGACTCCATCTTTCACCAGTGGGGCCGACCTTCCATAGACCTCTTTGCGACCGAATACAATCGGAAAGTAGAGACATTCTGCTCAGTTTGGCCCAGTCTCCAACGTCAAACGCAAGATGCCTTTCTACTTCCATGGTCACAACAGCTCATGTACGCATTCCCACCAATTCCGTTGATCACACGTACGCTGCAAAAATGCATCCTAGATTCAGCGCAACTGATTCTAATAGCACCAGCGTGGCCTCGCCAGCACTGGTACACGCATCTCTTACACATGTCCACGGAAACGCCTATTCGCCTACCACTGCGAATAGATCTACTATCGCAGGACGAAGGCACACTTCTTCACCCACTTCAGCAGTCTCTACACCTCACAGCATGGAGACTGAACGGATCTTACTTGAAGAACAAGGTATATCGTTAATAGTTCAGGATGTGATTCTGGCATCACGTCGACCATCGACAAGGAAGAACTATCATTTCAAATGGAAGAGATACGTTCTCTGGTGCACATCTGAATGTTTGGACCCTTTGTCATGTCCTCCGGCCAGACTTTTGGACTACCTCCATACCTTGTATACCTCAGGTCTAGCACCTACTTCGGTACGAGTTCATCTAAGTGCCATCGCGGCGAGACACAGGCTCTACAAGGGGCAGTCCATTTCCTTACATCCCGCAGTATCAAGATTCCTGAAGGGTCTAAATAATTTAAGGCCCCCGATTACTAAGCCACCAATTCCATGGGATCTCAACATCGTATTGCAGCAACTGATGCTCTCCCCATTTGAGCCTTTACATACAGCTCACCCGAAATACCTCACGTGGAAGGTAGTTTTTCTGGTTGCCATCACCTCGGCAAGGCGAGTAAGCGAACTACAAGCTTTGGTGCATTACTCACCGTACCTACAATTCTACCCACATAAGGTAGTCCTTCGTCCCCACCCAACCTTTCTCCCGAAAGTGGTGACACCATTCCACCTGAATCAATCCATCGACTTACCTGTTTTCTTTCCTGAACCACATACTTCAGAACGGGAAAAAAGATTACACACTCTGGACTGTAAACGAGCGCTTGAGTTATATACCTTACAAACTCAATCTCCTACTCGTCCTTCCCAATTATTTCTGACATTTAATCCAAACGCCCCAGGGAAACCTGTGGCGAAGAGAACCATAGCGAGTTGGCTCGCCCAATGCATACAATTCTGTCACACCCAGCAGCATTGCACGCTACTTTCTAGACCAAAAGCACATCAGACAAGAGCAATGGCAACGTCCACTGCTTACCTCTCTAACGTGCCTCTCTTAGATATTTGCAAATCAGCTACGTGGGCATCTCTACATACTTTTGCAGCATATTACTGCCTAGACCAACACACGTCTCAGGACACAAGACTGGGACAGGCAGTTCTAAACTCTCTACTGCAGAATACCAATTAGCTCGACTGACACATTTGGCATCACGATAGATACTCTAAACAAATTATGTGATGCAGAGCTTTGTACTCCCATACAGCATGGCTAATTCAGCCTGCTATCGACGGGAAAAAGCAAGTTTGCTTACCGTAAACGGTGTTTCCGTAGATAGCAGGATGAATTAGCCATGCTGACCCACCCACCTCCCTGTCAGTCGTGTTTTCGTGCTCACGCTTGCTATTTTACAGACTGAGGAGAGTCGTTTTTCCAGCGCGGGAACCCACGCGCAGCCTCAGAGCAGAGCTCTGACTTCTCTTTGGAAGCTCCGCCTCCTGTGCCTGACGGACAGGTCCCATACAGCATGGCTAATTCATCCTGCTATCTACGGAAACACCGTTTACGGTAAGCAAACTTGCTTTTTGGGGGAGCGGAAGCGCCGCGCACAGCTTCCGATTTCTCCCCCAAAGCAGGAAGATCAGCTGCCTCTCCTGCTGCCACCGGCCTCCTGCTATCTTCGGGCGTCGGGCCGTATGGTCCGCCGATCTTCCTGCTTGGGGGGGGAGGGAGGAAGCGGACGTTGTGCGCTGCGCTTCCGCTCCCCCCCCCCGACAGGAAGTTCGGACGCCCGAAGATAGCAGGAGTCCGGTGGCAGCAGGAGAGGCAGCTGATCTTCCTGCTTTGGGGGAGAAATCGGAAGCTGTGCACGTGCTTGAATGTGTATGTGTGGATGAGAATGGGAGTGTGTGGGTGAAAACTGGAGCCTGGGTGTGTATGTGGGTGAGAATGGAAGCTTGAATATGTGGGTGAATGGGAGCTCGAATGTGTGTATGTGTGGTTGAGAATGGGAGCCTGGGTTTGTGGGTGGGTGAGAATGGGAGCTTGAATGTGTATATATGGGTGAGAATGAGAGCCTGGGTTTGTGTGGGTGGGTGAGAATGGAAGCTTGAATATGTGGATAAGAATGGGTGCTTGAATGTGTGTATGTGTGGGTGAGAATAGTACCTTAAATGTGTATATGTATGGATGAGAATGGGAGCTTGAATATGTGTGGGTGAGACTGGGAGCATGGGTTTGTGGGTGAGAATGGGAGTCTGGGTTTATGTGTGTGGGTGAGAATGGGTGCCTGGATGTGCGTCTGTGTGTGCATAAGAATATAAACCTGGGGAGGGGTGAGAAAGTGAGAACTTGAATGTGAGCTTGGGGGGGGGGGGGGGGGGAGAGCATATGAGAGTGAGAGCTTGAGTGTGTGAGAGGGAGTCTGTGAGAGAAAGCGTGTATGTGTGTGTGTGTGTGTGTGGAAGGGAAGAAGACAGTAATAGAAGAAAGACACTGAAAAGGAATTAGGAAATGAGCTATAAGGGAAAAAATGGGAAAAAGAGACCAGGACCAACTGATTAGAAAAATACAAAGATCAGACAACAAAGGTAAAAATATATATCTATATTTTGAGATGTTAGCAATTTAAATATAAGCAACACAACCGCTCTCTCAAAATTTATGGACAGGTAGGAGCCGTGTATAAAATCGTAATAATAAGAAGGCTAAAGTACCACAAATCACCGTGAATTATGTTTGTATCATTAAGTAAACCTCATACTTAGGCGTAGATGTGAATGCTATGCTGCATAATTTGGCATTATTTATCAGTAACAAAACAACTAGTAGACCTGCATGCCTACAGCCCACCCATGTTAACCTTGTGCCCACCCAAAAAATCAATTCTGGCTACGCCACTGACCCCTATATGTTAGAAATATTGAAAATTCTGGAGGGCTTCCTCCCATCCATTTCAAAGGCAAATTATATTTCCAAGAGGGCTCATAATCTAAGTTGTGTAACTGAGGCAATGGAGAGTGAAGTGACGTACCCAACGTCACAAGGCGCAGCAATAGGATTTGAGCACTGGCTATGCTGGTTTGTAACCCACTACTGTAACCACTAGGCTACTCCTCCACTAACTTGCAAGGACAACAGGAACAAGACCAGGTTTTTTCAGCACTGGCCTGATAGAGGCTTGATTCAAATAGCTTGGAACAGAGAGCCTTCAGCAAACGATTGATTGAGAGTAGTCTTAAAATAGGTGCAATGACATCCTTCAGAGATTTCCAAACATTGACATTGCAGGCATTCAATGAACTTAAAGAAGAATTCAGTGAAGAGATGACCCAAACCACCTCAGCTACAGACACTAGCTGAAAATATGACCTTTATAGGTGAGATAAGGTCTAATTTTTAATTTTTGCTGTTTAGAGTTTTATGTTTATTTCTGTAATTGTTTATATTCTTAGTATTACTATTATGTTTTAAAGTATGTTTTTTGTTAATTATTCATATTGCGTTTGTACATCACTTCAGACAATTTAGACTAAGAATTGGGGAAGAAGTTAATAAGAACTTTAAAAATAAATAAATAAACATGTCACATCAATTTTAAAAGCAGACTTACTGATACATGCATAAGTTCACTTTGAAAATTATCCCAGTAATACTACAGGTACACAGTTAGACTTGCTATTTGGTGCACATATTTGTGCTAAGAGATTTTACATACATACATTTTTAAATTAAACGTATGTAATGCACATAAGTCCCAGTTTTGTCCAGATCACCTCCTGGAATGCCTCTACACATGTAATGTTACTTGCCTATTGGTCTTGCAATTTTCTAAAGGGCTATTACTGCGGGTATAAGGCTATTTTATCTGCAGAGATCCCTTTGCCAATTACCCTCCCTATGACTACCTGTCATTTCTTGGGTAAATTCCAACAGATCTCTTGTATTCTATGCCCAATAGATAGCTTTGCAAATACAATGGTCCCCATTTAATATTTATTTATTTATTTATATCGGCTATTTATTCATTTTAAGACTATATATAAGACAGAGAAAACATTTTTCTTAAAGAGTACTACAGATTTTAAAAGGAGAGAAAAACAAAAGAAATAAAAAATAAATAATGAGGTCAATTTTGAAAGGGATTTAGCTGAATAACTACTGAGTTAGCCAGCTAGATTTCATGGGGTGAAAACTGCACCCCTTAGAGCGAATAAAAGTATTTCTGTACTTTCACAATATGCATACTTTTAGCCGCAACATATAGCCATAAAATATAATGACTGGTCTCAGGGCCAGCCGGTACCATTTTTAAACCAGAAACCAGCGAGGCAGAAGCAGCTAGGGATGTAAATTTCTTCTTTGCTCAAATCAACAAATATGCATTATTACTACTAATCACTGAGAAAACAGCTAGATCTTATCCTTTTTTAGAAAAGCAAATTAATTTCTTTCTGTACTGTTATCTACAGGCAGTGCATTCTAAAGCATTGGATCCACCGTAGGAAATTGCCTCGTCCATATTTGAATGCACTTCATATCTTTAAATGAGAGAATGATCAAAAGAACACCCTGGCTTGAACTTAGTTGCGTTTTAGGAGTATACCAACACAACTTATTGCATAAATGTTCTGGACCCTTAGGACTGGAGAAATAGATGCATCCCATCACTAACCAGGCCTCTACATTCTGGACTACAGGAAGCCTATGCATGAGTCTCTGAAAGAGAGCCATAGGCAGACCATTACAATAGTCCAAATGAGATGTTACTGACACATGAACCACTATCTTAAAAGCCCCAATATCAATAAATGATCAGAGCCCCGTCACCAGCTTCAATTTCCAAAACGCACTCCAAACTGTTTGATACATGCTGAATCAACTGCAATTCCAAAATCTTTAACCACCTCAGATGGTTTGACCTCTTCAGACCCAAGCTCAATCGAGATGACATAGAGGTCCACCATCAGCCCTCCAATTTTTAATACCTCTACCTTTTTTGATGTTCAGAATCAATTTACTGCTCAAAACCACTCAGATCCTACCCTAAGATTTTCATAAGCTGAAAAACAGTCTTTGCCAAGTGGCACAATAATCTGAATATTGTCCATACCATATAAAAATTAGCTTTCAAACCAAGCTCTTGCACAAGCTAACCCAGTGTTTATATTTGCCTGCGAACTTATGCACAATGTTATAAAATTACCCCCAATGTCAATAAATTTAACAAAAGAAGAATCAGAAGTAAATATTAGATGCAGTAGCACTTTTGATCCACTATAGCAAACACACAGAAATGTTTCTATATTTTCTTTAGCTATTTATATTTAAAATGATGCCCAGTTTGATAGCTAGTGTGTTATAAGTGGTACTTCATTGAAGATCTTTTTCCCCACTAGTTACAACTATTCTTTCTTCCTATAACTTGCTGTGATGTATTATTTTTATTGATTAGGCAATTTCTTCCTGCTTTTTTGGGCTTCCAACAGGACTGGAACCAGTTTCTATTGTGCTATGGGATCATTAGCCTTCATTTGCAACTAATTTTATATCTCCCTCCACCTTAGCTCGCCCATTGTAGCAATAGTCCTCAGCCAGGCGTCAGCCACTGCAGCTCACTCCAGCATTCAGGTAATGTGGATTCTAAGTCTGTAGGCAAACAATAAAGCAATAGACCTGTCACCTTAGATATAGGGATAGTTTATTCATTGCAAAAATAAAATCCAATATGCACTTTAGAGGGTTACACTGCTACTTGCCGCACATGCTGTCCTATAATGTAAGAAATACAATAGTTTTGGTGCCAATTGTGTCATTCAGTTTCTGGTATGTCATCACCGTGCTTTTAGAGGGATACGTGGCTACCTGTTGAATACGCTGCACCACAAATATTACATTAAAGTTTTAAGTAAGCTACGACAATTCATTAATGAGATACCTTGCCATTTGCTAAACACTGTTACACTAGAGGGGCCATGGAGCCCCGCGGCCGGCTTTGCTTATCCACCACCATGGCAGAAACAGACCCAGGCTCCCTCGTAGCAGTGGGGAGCCACTGCCTTCATGGCCCTGAGTGCCACTGATGCTCCCATGCGGCTCCCATGCCAACGCCACTGCTACCTTCTTTGTAGCTGTGAATGCAACAGACGTCCTGCTCCAGCACCCAATCGCCTAGGCACGAGTGTGTGCCTCTCTTCTAAATTTAAAAGCCTAGTGGCGGAAAAAGACCGGCGGCCCTTGCTGTTGACATCATCTACCCAGGACTATATAAGGCTGGATCCTGCCTCCAGCCTTTGCCTTGGCAAAAGGACTTCTCGTTTCTGAGTAGTGGATTGCTGTTCCTGAGTTCCTTCCTGCCTCCTGTGTTCCTCGCCTTCCTTCTTCTTTCATTGGACTGATCTTGGTTTTGACTTCGGACTGGACCTTGACCACGAGCTATGCCGCCTGCCTTGACTCTTGCCTGGACCTTGACCAAGAGCTATGCCACCTGCCTCGACCCTTGCCTGGAACTTGACCACGAGCTTCACTGCCTGCCTTGACCCTTGCTTGGACTTTGACCATGAGCTTCGCTGCCTAGCTCGACCATTGCCTGACCCCCAACCTTGATCTTGAGCACTGGCTTCATTTCTACACCAGAACTTCCATTGCCGCAGAGGCCCCATCTAAGTCCAGCCAGCCCTGGCACCTGAGGGCTCAACTTAAGGGGAACATGGATGGGTAGTGGTGAAGCTCCAACTAGGTCTCTACTTTCCATCAGCCTCGCCTATCAATGGTGTGGACCTGTGGGGCTCCTCCCCACAGGTGGCGTCAACTCTCCCTTGATCCAAGGGTCCACCAACATAAGAAACACATTGTTCGGCAATACAAGATGCTACTCCTCCTTTGTGTGAGCTGTGCCATTTGGAAGTATCAACGGTGTTATTTATTTTGCAACACCAAGCCCCTGGTGCAGCCCATTTAGGGCAAAACTCGGCCAGAGTTGGGCATATTGGATATTATTTTTTTACAACGAATAAAGTATCCCTATATCTAATGTGACAGGTCTATTGCTTCATTGTTTTCCTACTGGCTTTGATAGACTGTCTTCCAATTTGTTTCCTGCATTCTAAGTCTGGCCACTAGATGTCATCACTGAGGGATGGCAGAGACTCTTTCACCAAGGAGCTGTGCATATTGCCACCGCAGCAGCCACAGCTCTGGCTGACCTCAGGCGCAGTAGTCCTGACCCAGGATTCAAACCCAGGTCCTTCTCATGGAAGTGTGCTGCTTTTGCGACAGAGGGACCGGATTGGCTCATCTGGTGCTTTTCTTAATATTGTGAATATCACCAGTTGCTGGGTATGACATGCGAAAGCAGAGAAAAAAATTAACAAGCAAAATTGTGGGCACTCAATATTTCCAGAACAATCACTTGGAGAGAAGAAGATTTCTTTTTGTTTTTTTTATTCCTTATTTGCTTCTAGTTGCAGCAGTGAGGTCAAAATAAGCCAAAAGAACAAATGAAATAAACGTCCTGATGGGCTGCCCGAAGCAGGCTGATGTTACGGATCAACGTAAAACTAGCTCTCTTTCCTCTGCCTGGGCTGATGTAACTCACTGGAGTGGCAAATTACATCAGACCTACAGCTGTAACCCGACATTATGATTAATTTGATCAGTAATTTCTCCTGTTTTTCATTTTAATCGGTGTGACTATTCTGCTGTGGCAGGTCTTTCAGATCTAATTAAGATAAATTTCAGAGTAAAAGACTTGGCAGAATTTCCGAGTCAAAGCTGAGCGTCAAAGTGTGAAGACCTGCGGTACTAATCAATCAAAACGGAGAAAATATGCAGGGCTCTCACTCAGCAATCAACCCATTAACGCCGAAGCAAATTTCATAATCTCCCTGGACTGTTTAGTCGCTCTTTCAAAACATCCTTGTAAAGAAAATCCTCCCATCGTCTTCCTGAAAACTGAGCAAGCCCTGCAGCTGCAAGGAATATCCAAAAGTAGATGCCGCGTTTACCATTCCTGATTTTAAGTGATCCTTAAAAAAAAAAAAAAAAATCTTAATTTTTAAAATTGGAATAGTCAAATTGAAAGCAAATTAATTGTTTTAGCCTTTTTTTCTCTGCCAGAAGAAGAATGTTTGTAATGGAAATCTGCGCAATCTGCACTATTACTACACTCCAATCAGATTCAGCCGGTCATCAGGAAAATCAGAGAAACTGAGAGTATGATGGCAAATAAAGACCGCAATGTACGTCCAATCGGCCTATTTTCTCTTCTGATATTACCATTACTTCTCAGCAACTAAGGGCCTTCTGTGCTTAATCCCATGTTTTCTTCAATTCTGATACGGCACTTGCCTTTACTACCTCCACTGGGAGGCTGTTCCATTCGTTCCGCACGCTTTCTGTGAAGAAATATTTCCCTCAGTCTACCTCTTTCAGTCTTGTATCATGACCGCTTGTTTTTGAACTTCTTTTCCACTGTGACATGCTTGACTTTGGTGCGTTATGTTTATCTGTGAGTTATCTCTTTGCCTCCATCATGTCATATCCAAACAGCGGATCTTATCCACATGATCCCAAGAGCGATAATATTTTTTTTTCGGGGGGGGTGTAGGTAGGCCCAGCAATTTCCTCCTTCTGGTTTGTGGTTCCAGCTGAGTTGAGCTGGCCTCCTTTTGAGCTACGGTGCCCTGAGCCTTCGTTCATAACTGCTCAGGGTTCTCCCCCTCCCCCCCCCCCCCATTTTATATCCCTTTCTGACTCACTCAGCCCAGCTATTGCAGGGATCTGCTTCAGCCGGGATCCACAGATCTTGGCTCCCGCCAGAGCGTGGTGATGAATCTGACTGCTAGGTATTACCCTGGAGTGATGACTGGGAATTTTCTCCCTCTCACGGATGTACGCAGCAAAAGAAATCACGCAATGTATATAAAATGTGTAAAAGAAGTGAGTCTGGGGTTATTTGATTAGAACAGGCATGATAGTGTTTATTTCACAGTGCACTAGTCAGTCCCTCTTTACCTTTATGAGGGATTGTCCTGATAATTTACTATTTGGAGTCACTTGTGTTCCATGACTTCTCCCCCTCTTCTGCCTTCACGGCACCTCCAGGCTCCGCCGTCCCAGGAGCAGAGAGCCCTGGCCCGGGAATCAAACCCCGAGCCTCTGGCATGGACCCTGACCCACCAGGTGGCCTAATAAAATATTTCTTAGAGGACTAGGAGGATCTAAAGGCTTCCAGTAATAGATTTCAACTAGAAAATGTAACATTTTCCTCTGGAGTTAATTTTCTCTACTAGTATGTCAGTTATATTATATATTATATAATGGGTGCAAGCAATCTGTACCTGGATGCTATTCATCAGTGATAATGAGACACGTAACTCATAACTAGTACTCAAGCTTTCTTTCCTTCTTTTCTGGGTTTTTTTTGACCTGGTAATTTCCTCCTTCTCCTTTGCATTTCCATTTCCACTGGAGCCAGGGCTGGGATCTGGCACTAGGAGCCTTCATTCACCACTAACTGGGGATTTCCCCCCTGCCCCCTGTCCCATTCCATATTCCCTCCCAACCTTATGTTTAAGTCCCAGCACTGCAGCGAGGATCTTGGGGTCAGGGACCATTTACCAGGGCCAGAACCCTGCAGTCAGGGGCCCTGAATCTCACCACTAGCAATGACCTTGAATCCCTCCCCCCAGGCGCTGCCTTCACAGCATCCCCAGCCCTGGCCGACCCGCGGAGCAGAAGACCCGACCTGAGGATTGAATTGGGGAGGATCTACCACGAGGTAGTGCACAGCACTTACCACTTACTGAACCACTGGACCGCCCCCAAGTATGTAAAATGTTCTGGATTATTTCACTGGTTTGTAGCCTATTACAAATTCAGTTTACACATACATGGATTAAAGAGGAAGCACCATCAAATCTATCTATTGCCCCTAAGTGAACCCCCAAGACCCAAAATACATGCTCACTGCTTCTTGTAAAATAATTGTTGAACTCCTCGCTTCAGGAACCTCCCAGAATGCAGGGACACACCGTTGTCCCCAGAGCCACTTTTCTGTTTTTCTCCCCTGAAGGCCCCGGGATTCTATCCAGCAGGGAGGAAGATTCAACCTCCAGACCCTGGGATCATAAGTAAGGGTGAGGTAACAGCATCCAGTCTTTCCATCTCTCTTTGGTCTATTTATTTATTTGTTTATTTAAATTCATGTACAGGCTGCCTATGCCAAGACCCAAAGTGTTCACGGTAAAACATAGACATAAAAGTCTACAGACACTAATAAAACAAAAAAACCAAAAAACCAAACCCAGCTGTACTCACCATTTGATGTCCTTGCTTTTGGGAACCTCTGATTTTGAATGAAGGCACTGGACACTCTAGTGGAGTGTTCAACAAAAATTGACTGCCACAAAAAATACTTAAGTCCATTTAGCAACAAAATTCTCCAATTTATTGTCTGAGAAAAAGAAACAGTCCAAAGGTACCTCTTTTCTCTGTTTTAACAACTGAGTCAGTGTCTCTTAGTTGAAAAACGCCAGGCACAACCCTGCGCTCTTGATTGATAGAGAGTGGGCTCCCAGTCAAAATTCCCTCTAATTTTGAAAAGGCTACGTGTACAAACATTTTCTTTGGTGCAATTTTTTATAAATGGAGTTCAAATGCGTGCGATATGGGCTAGTATATTGCATATGTCAGGATTTCTTGTGCGCACTCTGGTTTGCTGTGTGCATGGGGTTCACGATCTGTGCGCGCACACACACGCATGCACACAGCTTAGAGAGAACAGTGCTCCTAATAGGGACCGGGATCTCCTTAGCTCTCTCTCTCTCTCTCTCTCTCTCTCTGATGGTATGCTTGGACTTCTGCTGGTAGAAAGTCTCATAAAGTGTTCAAAATGCAAAATCTGATCCCCCCAGTGGGCAGGAATTGGGAGCAAAAGAATTCTTCCCGAAACAACCATAACAACAAATTGTGCAACAATTCTTCTCTCTTCTTCTTTGTCAGTCCCTAAGCGGCAGGGAATCACAGCACCTTAGCCTGATCCCTGCCCCCACCCCAAGGCCAGGGTGAAAATTCTCGTTAGGCAGGACCAGGCTCCCAAAAAGCAAAACTCTTTGAACAAATAAAGAGCTCTTCCAAAACCTCCTCTTCCACTCACAAGACAGTTCCTTCCAGGCATGGTGGGTATTAGCCAGGGCAGAGGCCCTTCCCCTGGGTCAGACTAGGGAGCCCAAAATGGGGAACGAAACCACCCCTCGTTTTCTCAAACTCTCAAATTCAAATCCAGACCAAAAACATACTCCTCTCCTCCTGCACAACCTGCTTTTAAGGAGCAGCTTGAACAATCCGGGTAAGCCTCTGTGGAGGTGCATGTAAGGAATGGTCTACAAAATGCTACAACCTAGTCTAGGGCTTAAGCTAGGGGCCATTTAGCTAGTGAAGGACCTAGGTGGTCCCTTATAACTGATTAAAGCAGTGGGGCTGCCATGTTAATCCACTTGGATATGTAGCACAAAAAGGTCAGCAAATAAATTGTAGGTGAGAACTTTGTATTTGACTAACTTAATACGTTTACGACTGCCTTTCAAAAGTTATGCCTCCATCAGGTCAATGCCAAAAGAACAAAGCATAATGCCTGAATATACAAGCAAATTTTAGGTTTGTATTATCTTATGATCGACTAAAGGAGAACTTTGAAACTACCTAAGAACTTGTTCAAGTAGAAGTTATTACCTTCAACTTGTTTGCTGCTCCTTATTCCTTTGTAAAATAATTGATATATTTGTTCTTTGGTTATTTAAGCACAACTTCTCCCCACCCGCTCAATTTGTAATCCCTGTCTGCAACCATTTTATTGCTGGTCCCAGCATGCCCTACACTAGGGTAAGTCAGTGTTTCCCAACCCTCTCTTGGAGACACTCCTAACCAGTTGGGTTGTCAGGATTCCCACAGCGAATATGCATGAGAGAGATTTGCATATTATGAGTTTCCAATGTATGCAAATATCTCTCATGCATATTCATTGTGGATATCCTAAAAACCAGACCTGTTTGCGGCACTCGAGGACCAAAGTTGACTACCCTACCTTACATATCATGTCATTTTAATGATATTTGAGTAGTGAATTGATGGTAGTGCCAGATTCCAAGAGAAATGAGGAGACCCACAGCAGCAGCTATGGATAAAGCCTTGTTCCTTCTCCACTCTCTACCATGGAGCAGGGTGATGAACCTTTCTCATCCTGTGCTTCTCTCTCAGCTCTGGACTCTGTGCCTCTCTTTTCTCCCTACTCCTGTGGCCCTCAGTGCACATCCCTCTGCTCCTAGCTCTTGTAGAAGCAGCGGCAGGACTTTGGTACATTCTCACATATAATTGGGGAGTGGAGAGGAAGGGGGATGGGGACAAGTTGCTTAGCATAGACAACAAGCTGAATGGGCTGTGCTTTCCAGCTAAGGACATAAAAGACAAATAGTGATTTCCTGCAGGTCAAACTTGTTTTGCTCACAGCTGGAACTTAAGAAGTGCCATGCTGGGTCAGACCAGGTCCACTGAGCCCAGCATTCTGTCTCCGACAGTGGCCAGTCTGGGTAACAAGTACCCAGCAGATCCCCAGTAGTTGATCCATTTCTCATAGCTCACTCCCATAGATAATTGCTGGCTTTCCCAAGTCTACCTGGCTAATAACCATTTATGGGCTTTTCCTTCAGGAACTTATCCAATCCTCTTATGGACCCCATTGTGCTAGCTGTCTTGACCATGACCTCTTGCAACATATTCCATAGTTTGATTGTGTGACAAGTGAATAGTCTTTTTTCCAACTAAAAAGCCCCTAATCTGTTTAGCTTTTCTCTGTAAAGGAGCTTTTCCATCCCTTTTATCATTTTTACTGCCCTCCATTGCATCTTTTCTATGTCCGTTATGTCTTTTTTGAGATGGGGTGACCATAATTGCACAGAATACTCACACTGAGGTTGTACCATGAACCTACACAAAAACATTATGATAGTCTCAGTGTTTTTCTCTATTCCTTTCTAAATAATTCCAAACATTCTATTTGCCTTTTTCACTGCCATAGCAAACTAAGCTGAAGATATCTTTAGCAAACTGGGTAGTGGAAAGGGTAAGAAAAGATGATGATCAGAGCTAGAGCAGTGAAGGTAGTCCAACTTGTATGACAGCAAAGACATAGCCAGAGTGTTGGTAGGAGCCCTTATCTGCCAACATCTATCGTATTGCTCTATTATGGGAAGGGCAAGGACATTTACAATGAAACAACAGAGAGATAGAAAGAAAATGAATAAAGGAAAGTAGAATGAGTGCAAGAAATCACACACATATTTGAACATAGTTAACCTGCAGAGGAGTTAAAAGATAACTATTATTGTACATGATTAATTGATACCAAAATGGTAGACTTTAAGTTTTTATTGATTTTCAAATGAACCCCATTTTCTGTATATCTGAATTTTATTTTTGCATATTATTGTAATTTGTTTGCCTTATTGTAAGGCTTTACATGATTATTCTGATTATGCTGTCTGATATCTTGATCAGTGACTGCAAGGCTGCACCTTATATATCACCTTAAGAATCTAAACATTTAACATAATATTTGTGTGTACAGAGACATAGGATTTGAATTTTCAAAGAACTGCACACATAAAAATGAGCATGTATAAGTAGCCTGCACTTGCATAATAGCTGTTTTATAAACATCAAATGTATTTGTGTACTTTAGTTTCGCGTGTACATATATGCGCAAAAAGAGGGGCAATTTAAGGGGTACATTTTAAAACATAGCGCGCGCGAACAAAAGTACGCCGGATTTTATAAGATACGCGCGTAGCCACGCGTATCTTATAAAATCCGGGGTCGGCGTGCAGAAGGGGGTGCACATTTGTGCAACTTGGGCGTGCCGAGCCCTGCACGCGCTGCCCGTTCCCTTCGAGCGGCCTCGGAGGGAACTTTCCTTCCGCCTCCCCCCACCTTCCCCTCCCTTCCCCTACCTAACCCACCCCCACCCCTATCTAAACACCCCTACCTCTGTCGCACAAGTTACGCCTGCTCGAAGCAGGAGTAACTTTGCGCGCGCCAGGCCGGCTGCCACGCGCCATGTTCCAGTCCGGGGGCTGGTCCGGAGGCCGCGGCCACGCCCCCGGAACACCCCCGGGCCGAAACCACACCCGCGGCACCGCCCCCAGATAGCGCCGACCACGTCATGCACCCCGACACGCCCCTGATAATGCGCCGACCGCGTCACGCCCCCGACACGCCCACCCCAAGAAAGCCCCGGGACTTACGCGCGTCCCGGGGCTTTGCGCGTGCCAGAAGCCTATGCAATATAGGCTCGGCACGCGCAGGGGCGTTTTAAAAGGATTACACGCGTACCTTATGCGCGTAACCCTTTTAAAATCCGGCCCTAAGGGTGTTCCGGGGTGGAGCCGACAATAACGTGTAAATTGCTATTTTAGAAGAGATATATGCACATACATTTGGCAATTTACTTGTGTTATTTTACACCTTCTAATTATCTTGCA